>NC_044261.1:540000-1140000 GCF_003957555.1 Calypte anna | reverse complement strand
GGTGCCGTGGGCCAGGCTGCCTCGAAGCAATCCCTGCCCTCCCATCTCCTGACCTTGTGTGTAGAGCAGGCGAGGAGAAAAAGCCGAAGCCCTTCCCTGGCGTCTTTTCCCGGCTGTAGGAACAGTTTTTCTTCTGCTTGAGTGGGTCGGTACCGGTGGGTCACGTTCCCCGTGCCGGCTGCGAGATGGGCCCCGTTTCAGCTTTCAGTGTGGATTTAAAAAGTGAAATATCTGGTGTGAATATTCCTCCCCGGGCAGGAACAGAGAATCCCACCCGCGGCACCTTTTATTTTTAATTTTTTTTAAGCCCCACGGGTTGTCTGGCTCATTTGAGCTTCCAGAACGCGTCTGTACCTCAGCAGGCTGCGGTTCTGGGTTTAATATTAAAAACCCGGTTCTGGTTTTGAATCGCACGCTGCTGCCCTGCCCGGGGAAGGGCTCCGGCTCCCCGGGGCCGAGGGTCTCCCGGGTCCCACGACCCCGCGGGGGTTGCTCCGCACCGTGCCCGGTGCTCCGCGGTTCCCGAGCTGCCCCCGCCGCTCCCCACCGTGCCTGCGGGATTAGTGCCGGGCGTTTGCATCCCTGCCAGGCGGCTGAGGGAATTATTTTTATTATTTTTTTTATTAATTGCCTTAAATCGTGTTTCTTTGCGTCGCCTCAACTTATGCGGGGAAAATCTGGGGTAAATATTTGGTGAGAGCCAAATCTGGAGCTCCAACTAAATATTTCCTGGCATCCTTATGGGATGCGGGTCCCACTCGGAGCCTGGTGGGTGCTGGGGCTGGTGTCAGGAGCCCCATGGCCCCGCAGCTCCTTCTGGGAACAGGGCAGGATATCTTTTCCTGGCTGGGGAAGGTCCTTTGCTGGTGGTGTCTGGTCCTGGGGGTGGGGGACACCCCTCCTGGCCCCCCAAGGCTGGGATGGTGCAGCTGGCGGGGTGGGCCGGGGGCTGCACCTGCCGGGACCCCGCTCCCCGCCGCCGCATCCCCCTCTGCAGCGGGCGCCTGCATGCAAAAATAAGACATTTCTTCTTTCTCTTCTGCCTGCGCATTCCTCAAAAAGCTAATATTCATGAAAGGTAATTCAATCAAACCGCGATGCCTATCAGCTAATGCAGCAAAGCTGGCGCAGGGGTGAGAATGGGAGCCAGGAACACAAAAGCCCTGTTTTATTACCTCCTGCTTGCCTGAGAATTGCTTTTCTCCCTCGAGTGAGCCGGCTAAAGCTGGCTTTATTATGTTAACCTATTTGCGTGTCAAGAGCTATTGTGCCTCTCTTTATCTGTGTTTGTATTTGCTCGATGCAGGGAATAAAAGGACGAGGCGAAAATGGATGGCTGGTCAGTGCTTTGCACTCTGGGGGCACTGATTGGTTGCTAAGTGATTTGCATCCCCGGTAATCGCTTTTATCTCGGAAGGATGTCGTGTATAATTATAAGCCTACTGACATCTTTTGAAATCTGCCTAATGGGTGTTTTTAATTTCCATGGGAAGCAGGGGCTATTTGTGTTGCTCTGATTACAGGTTGGGCGAGTATATGGTTTAAAATAGAGATATTTCCATAGGCGTGGGGGAGCGGGAGGGACGAGGCTGGGGGTCTTTTTGTTTTGCCCGGTCCCGGCTCTCCCAGGGGCAGGTGGAGGAGTAGAAGTCACCCTGCCTGAGTTTGGGCTTTCATCTCTCAGCTCGGGCGGTCCTGTGGGGTGAGATGGCCAAAAAACCCTTAAACCAAACCAAAAGTGGCCTCCTGGCTCTGAGGTCCCGTTCCCCCCCCCTCGGCCCCCCAAGCAGAGAGTCCCAGGCACTTTGCTGGGTGGGTGGGTCAATAATTCAGTGGTTGCCCAGTGCCAGCGAGTGGCAGGAGTTTTGGGGTCCTGTGTCTTGTTGTGGCTTTGCACGGAGCCACCAGGGTCACTTATGGCAAATAAAGCCCCTGTGGGTCATCCCCCACAGACCCCTGCACCCAGTGGGATCCCAACTGGAGCCCCACCAGAGCTTGCTGCAGTGGGAATGGGGTTCGGGGTGTTCTCCTGGTGTTGGGTGGGGGCCATGAGGGCATCTTTGGGGATGTGGGTGCTCTGAGCATGGTGCTGTGCTGGTGGTGCCCCCCTCCAGGCCAGGAAATCATCGTGGTGCCATAGGAAATGCCAGGGGGATGTTGGGGTGAGATGAGGGGTGTTGGGGTCCTTCCTGGTGTGCTGGGGTATCTCCCAAGTGTGAGGTCCTGGTGTGAGGTCCTGGTGTGAGGCAGGTGCTTGTGATGGGTGCAGGGCAGGACCTGGGGACAGTCCTCCTTCCTTTGTCCTCCTCCACACCTGAACTTCAGGTGCACCCAAGCGGGGGTCTCGGCTCCTCCCAGCCCCCCACAAGGTGACCCCATCGATTTGCTGGGCTGAGGTGGTTTGGTGGCAAGATGGCAGCGCTGTGCCAGGCTGGTGGGAAACACAGGACAAGGGAAAAGTCGCCGCAGGGTGTTTGTGTGTGTGGGAGCAATGGACCCCGGACCCCCCACCCCGGGGTGCTGCACCCCCCAGCACCGGCAGCCCTGTCCTGCCCCATCCGGCGCCGTTATTTATGGCTGGCTGTAAACAAAGTCCCAATGAAAGAAAGTTAATGACCTGAGACTGACGGGAGCCTGCTGGGAATTTTTATAGCCCTTGGGACTCCTTTCACTAAAGAGAGAATACAGCCACGTTTTAACCCAAAACAGCCAGGCACAGGGGGGGGCCTTAGGACAGCCTCCAGGCAGGGGGGGGGTCTTTCAGAGCGGTCTGTCATGGGCAAGAAGGGGGGTTTGGTGGGGGGGATGCAGCTTCAGAGCCTCTCCCTGTCACCCTGTGTGGGACAGGGGTGTGCAGCCCCTTCCTCACCGTGTTCGGGGTGGGTACATCCCAGGGGTGGGGGGCTTGGGATGCTTTTGCCATCTGCCTGTTGCAGGTCAGGTCATCTCCCACGCCCCGGCCAGAGCAGGACCGGGAACTGGAGGCTCAGAAATCCTCAGAGCCCTGCAGCAGGGAGGTTCTGCTGGCACAGATAAATGTTCCTGGTGCTTTCACATCCAGCCTTGGTTGCCCAAGGGTGATGTGTGGGAGAGGGGAACACCGTGGGGTGGGCTGGTCTGCAGCCCCCCTGCCCTACCTGCCCCCCAGACATGGTGTTTAATGTCGTGTCCTGTCTGATTGGGGGGAGGTGAGGGTCAGTGCTGGTGCTCTCGGGGGACAGGGGGGTGCAGGGTGCCCCCTGCTCCCTTTGCCTCCGTCTGCGTGCGGTGCCTGATTTACTGAGAAGAGCTGGCGGTTAAGCCTGACAAATTGAAGGTGGTTTTAAGTGGTTCAGGTTAATTAATAGTCAGGGAAGTATCCATTTTTTAAGGGATGCTCTTGGCTGGTGAGGAGAACTGAAGCTTGACTTTCCCTTCGGAAAGGGGATGGAGCTTGGTTTGGTGACATTGCTCTTGGGTTTCTTGTATTTCTGCTTAAATTTCTCACCCCACGTGGCTGGTGCAAAGGGAGGTGCTAGGATGGGAAGGGATGGGGCACCAAAGCCCCCCTGCTCCTCTTGGTGCACTTGGGGTTTCTGGGATCCATGCCATGGACACGGAGCTGTAGCAAAAGGAGTCCCAGCATGAATGGGACCATCCTGGAGTAGCACAAAGCCTTCCTCAGGCCACATGCTCCATCTTCCTCAGCACAGGCTGGGATGTGGGGGGGGGAAAGCAGTGGTTTTTCAGCAGCCCTAATGCTTGGGAATATGAGAGATGAAGGTTAGTGACCATTTTTTAACTCAATAAAGGGGAAGACAAGCTGGAGTCTGCAGTCCGGAGATATAATTAGTTCGCAGCAGTGGTGCTTTCTTGATTTAGCTTCAGAGAGCAGAACAAGACAAGGATGTTATACCCAATTAGCAATAACATACAGCCCCAGCCTCGCTAGGTGAGATAACAAGCCGGTTTTATAGCTCTCCTTTACTGACTTCTTTGTGGAGAGGGGGGGAAGGAGGAGAGGGACTGAGTCTTGATTTCATCCGGGCACAATTCTTACTGAGTTCAAAAAGCCCAAAGCTGAGTGAGATGATGGTCAGTACAGGTGATTAAAAAACAAAAAAAAGGGCAGGGGGGAAAGCTGGAACAGCACAGAGCTGGGCTGAGGCTGTCTGTCTGTCTGTCCATCCTTCCAGCCCAGCAGGTTGCGTGCAGCCTGGGCAGATGTGGGTAAGGACACAGCCCAGGGCCACCCACACTCCATGGATGTGTCCTGACTGCTGCTGCTTCCAGGGTTTATGGCACGTGGACTGGCAGAGCCATCAGTGCTGGCTGTGCCCTGAGCCCTGTCCCCAGTGAGGTGACCCCAGCTGCCTGCCAGCCCCACGTTCCCCTTGGAATCGTGGATCAATGGCCATTGATTTTTCCTCCCGTGTAAACCTGGATGGGTTGGGGCTGTGGAGGTTTTCCTGCATCTTTGTCTCAGCCGTGGTTGGAGCATCTCATGCTCCACAGCCCACCCACCCTCCTGTGAGCCTCTGTGCAAGTGGTGGAAGTCAAGGACATCCCAAAACCAGCCTCATAAAAGGTCCTGAGCTCAGGTTTTGTTGATGAGGTTTTAATAACGGGCTCTGCTGGCTCTGGGGGTCATTTCCAGGCACCTCCTCTGGCACCCAGTGAGGATGTGGCTGCATTTGGGGCACCCGTGGGAGCAAGGTGGCCCATTCCTATCCTCAGGGCACAGGTCTCAGAGTGGGGGACCTTCTCCCTTCTGGTGTCCCTCCTGCAGCCCCCAGTTTCCCGTGGGGCAGAGCTGGGGCAGGGATCTGTCCCCTCCCCTCTCCTTCCCGTCCCTTTCCCAGAGAGTTTGCAGGTTCCTGGGCTCTGTGTCTCATGGGACCACTCGAGCCCATCCCCAGCCCACCCTGGGCAGCATCAGGGCAGTGATGGGGACAGTGCTGGGGGGACATCCTGCCTCTCCTGTCCCCTCCCTCCCCGACCCCCCCTCCCATCCCGGGAGCAGCCGCAGAGCCGCTCTCCGGACTATTAACGCCCCACAATGATCATCAGCTCTCGTCGTAATCATTAAGACTATTAAGAAAGAAATGTTGGCTCGCAGCTAATGTCAGACTTTCCGTTCTGCTTTGCAAACGCACCCAATTAATGCCAATCAGGCGGGGGAGGCAGCCAGCCCGGCTGCTCTGCTGCCAGCTCCTGCCAGCCCGGCTCCCCCCTCCCAACC
The DNA here is from genome assembly GCF_003957555.1 of Calypte anna. Lineage (NCBI taxonomy): Eukaryota > Metazoa > Chordata > Aves > Apodiformes > Trochilidae > Calypte > Calypte anna. Next base: position 1,134,779 of record NC_044261.1, on the reverse strand, counting down.
CTGCCTAAAACAGGAGGGGGAACTCCGGGTCCCTTCTTTGCTGGGGGTTCTTCTCTGCTCCAAGGAATTCCTCCCTGCGTGAGGGCAAGCTGGGCTTTGTAAAATGAATAGAGAAGTCTTGAGAGGTGCTTTATGTGCCTGCTCCGTGGCTGCCTTGGGTTGTCTGTGGCTAAAGAGAAAGCTCTGTCTCAGTTTTCTTCGGAATACAGGATCCCCCAGGGAATCCCAAAAGCTGTGCCCAGCTCAGGGAAAAAGGGAAGGGGGGGAAGAGCAGGAATTACTTGACCGGATGGTGGTATAAGCCTCATTACAAAAGTACACATCAATTATAAGAATTCCTACAGTAATCTCAGAAATCTATCTTTTCTGCTGAACCAGCTCATTAAAGAGCACCATTCATTTCCATCTCTCCGGGTGAGAAGGGTTTAAATCTCCAGAGCTTTGTGTTACAAAATAGACTTAGGGTGATGGACTCTTGTTAAATATTAAAAGAAAGAAGTTGATTTTTTTCCCCCCCTTTTTCCCCCCGGATGGGTGGATGACTTCCCCATCTGCCAGCAGGGTGACAGGGGGCTGTGTTTAGTGGGTGTTTTTTTTTTTTTTGAGGACCCTGTGTATGGGTCCCTGGGCACCCTGGCAAGTCCCAGAGCCTGCCCTGGGCACAGGCAGAGAGTTTGTCTCTTGGTGGGGCAGAGGGGGGGTGGGCACAGAGCCCCTTTGTCTGCAGCTGCACCCCGAGGCCAGACAGGGCAGGGAGTGGGGAGTGGTACCTGGGAATGGGTGGTGGGATGCAGGGATGGGGATGGGGACCAGCAGGAGGAATGAGGAGTGAGACCCAGGGATGGGGAGCAGGATGCAGAGATGGGGATGAGGAGTGCGGGTGTAGGGATGAGGAGGGGTGATGTAGGGATGAGGGGTGAGGGTGTAGGGATGAGGAGTGGGGGTGTAGGGATGAGGGGTGAGGGTGTATGGATGAGGATTGGGATGCGGAGATGGGGAGAAGAGATAAGGATGGGGACCCGGGGATGGGGAGCAGCACCCAGGGATGGGGAGCAGCAGCAGGGATAAAGAGTGTGCCCCAGGGATGGGGAATGGGCTGCAGGGCCAGGGAGCAGTGGGCATCCGGGGGTGAGGGTGGCCCCGGGGTGATGTGTGCGCTGCCGCCGAGGCTCTGTGCAAACACGGTAATTTGTTTTCTTTCTTGCCTCGCCTTTCAGGGTAATTGGTTGCATTCGAAGCCTTTGTGAAAGCCTTTGATTATAGTAATTTCAGCAGCACGATCTACCCTGGATTCCTTCCTCAGATTCTTTCACAGCTCAGGCGCTCGGGGCTGTAATTAGGGAGCGGCGTGCGCCTGGCTGGGTCGGATGGGGCTGTCCTGGCCCCACGGGGCCACCCTGCCACCCCCCTGCCACCTCCCTGCCACCCCCCTGCCACCCCCAGCCCGGGATGGGGCAGGAGGAGCCGTGCAGGGAAGCTTTGGTCACTGCAGTGATGAGTGGGTTGGGTCTCAGGGAGGGATGTGGGTGCTGTGGGTGCCCTGTGCTGGGCTCCTGCCTCCCAGCAGGTCCAGAGGGGGGGATTGAATCCTGCTCTGGAGCTTGGCATGGAGTTTGGTCCCACATCTCTGGGATGGGGATTTCTGGCTGAGGGCTGGAAGCCTGGGGGCATCCCCAGCACACAGCTCTCTCTGCCAGGGTTGGGGGGCAGCTCTAGAGGGGGGGCTCATCCTCCCAGCCCTTCACCCATGTGCAGGATGGATCCAGGGGATGAGCAGGGTAGAGGAGTGAGCTTTGGCTTGGGGATGGGGGGGGGTAAATTCCCTCCTAGATTAGAAGGGATCCTGGGGCCAAGCTCTGCCAAAACACTTGAGGGGGTTCCTGGCCTTTGCTAAGGGGGGGCTGCTGCTCCCCCAGCTCCTGGCATTGCATTCCCAGTCCCAGGGAATGACCTGGGAACTGCTGTGCCATCCCCTGCTCTGCCACTGCCAATTCCTCACCCACCACCCCACGGGGGGTTCCCCCTCCCCAGCAGGGTGGCAGCAAGCTGAGGGGGGGACCTTGCATCAGGGTCCTCTCCCTCAGGGACCCTCAGGGACCCAGGGCTGTGGCTGCTTTGCCCTGGAGACACTTTGGTTTCCAGAATCATTATTAACCTGTTCGAGAGCTGTTCCCGCTTGCAGCTAAAATAGATCTTTAATCTCTGCCCAAAATAGCTCATTTGATGAGAGGCCTCCTTAAAGCTGACACATAAATTTCCCCAGGCTGCCCGAGCCCTGGCTGAGGATGCCTGCAAAGCCTCAGCAGCACTCCAGTTGTTGGGTTTTTTGTTTTTTTTCTTTAATTCCATTGTTAAAGGACACATCTGACACCTTTATTTGTTCCACCAGGTGGCTTGGGTCAGTCAGGAGCAGTTTCCTCTGTCCTCTGTTCTGGGTGGTGGTGGCTCTGCCCCTGTCCCACCATCTGCTGGCAAAGAGAAGGATATTTTGTAGAGTTTTTGGGTTTGGGTTTTGTGGTTTTTGGGTTTTTTTGTGTGTGTGTGTGTTTTGCTTTTAGGTTGTTTTTTTTTTTAATATTTTTGATTTTCTGAATTTTCAGGGGTTTCTCCTTGTGGCAGTGCTGGGTGGGATAGGAGAAACCTTTCCTTGGGGATGGACACCAGTGGGGACGGGCTGGGTGCTGGCGTGGGGGATGATGGAGAAGTTGGGGGGTGAGGAACCCCCTGGGTCCATCTGCTGGGGTTGGACCCTTGATCTTAGCTGGTGTGGATTGCTCCCCATCCCCCTGCAGCCTCTCACTCCCCCCAGCCAGCTCCCGAGCAGCCAAATAATCACTTCCAGCATCATTATCCCTTGCAAACCCCGGCTTCCAATTTTAATCAGGGAACTGGTGTTGCTTTAAGATCTGCGGGTTTTAAAGATCACAAGAGGGGTTAGAGAAAATTACCCTTGACTCTTACATGCTAATGTAATCTCTAACCAGATCTGCGGCGCTGCAGCTAAAATTGCTTTTTAGATTAACATTTAATTATTAACAGGGCCCCCTGAAAGGCCCGGGGCTGGAGTGTGCGGAGGGGAACGGGGCAGGATGGATGCTGGTACTGGTACTGGTGCTGGTGCTGGCAGCCCCGTGCCATGCTTTAGAGCAGCCCTGGGCATGGCAGCAAAGCCCCCTGGCTTTATTGGGTCTGATGCTCCCCGTGATTTCCAGCAAGGTGACCTTTCTGGGGCTGAGCTGCTGAGCACCACGTCCCCTCTGCCTGGGTCAGGGGACCATAAATCTGCTGCTGGGTGGGAGATGGGGCACCCGGTGGCACCAGCAGCACTGCTGGGACCCTGCTGGCACAGGGATGGGGTGGGCACCCCCAGACCTTCCTCCCTGGCACCTCCTCACCCTCGCCATCTGATGGGAACCAGTGTCTGGGACCTTGGATGGTGGCAGTGGTGGGGCTGGGGGTGTCACACTGGAGGTCACTGGTGGGGCAGGGGGCTTTTCCTCCATCCCAGTGCAGAGGGATGTGGGGTGTGGTGATCCAGATACAGAAATACAGTCTGTTTCTTTACTGGGGGGGATGGTGGTGGTTGAACACACTGATCTTGGAGGTCTTTTCCAGCCATGAGCACTCTGGGGTGCTGTGCCCGTGGTCACAGTGCTGGGGGGCACTGCCATCCTGGGGACCTTGAGGGCTTTTGCTGAGTTTATTGGTGCTGGCAGCTTTTGGGGTTGGTGCCAGCCTTGGCCTGGCTCCTGCTCTGTCTGTCTGGTGCTGTCAGCATCTTCCTGTGCCTCTCCCAGACAGGGTGACCTGGTCACCTCCTGTCCTTGTCCCGAGCCCAGGGCTGTGTCTCAGGGCCAGGGAGGGTTCCTCGGGCAGCTCTGCAGCATCCCCCTACCCCTCCTGACCCCAAACCTCCCATTTTTTGTTCTTGCATCCCCAGCAGCACCCTGGGAGGACACACAGGTGTCACCCAGCAGGTGACAGAGGCTTTGGCTCTTGCTTTCCCCAGCTTCTCCTGCCCAACCTGGGCTGGGGGGAGCACAGGTCCAGGTCAGGCTGAGGCTTTCCACGTTCCATTTCTTTTTTTTTTTTTTCCTTTTTTTTTTCTTTTTTTTTTTTTTTTGTCCTTTCAGCCCCTCCCTCTCGTCACATTTTCTTTTATCTAAATCCTTGCCTGCAAAAGCCTCAATCGACAGCTGCAGGGCCTTATCTCACCGGAGGGACCTTCGTGGGGCTCTCGGAGGAGATAAGCTGAGACTTATCAGCTGCTGATGTCAGAGGAGGTGCCAAACCCTCCCGTCAGGGGGCTTTAGACACGGGGAGGGGGGGGGGGTCATGTAGGTTGTTTTTTTTTTCCTTTATTAAGTCACAAAGACCTTGGAGTCTTTTAAAGAGTGTGATGGAGGGACAGGACTTGGAAAGGAGCCCTTGGAAATGGTTGGAGAGGAGTGGGGAAGGATGCAGGGGGATGATGCTGGGCAGCAGTGCTATGGGGTTCTGGGAGACCCCATTCTGGGTGTTCCTGAGGGACTCTGCTCCTGGCATCCCTCAGGGACCCCATTCCCAGTGTTCCCAAGGGATCCTGTTCCTGGCATCCCTCAGGGACCCCATTCCTGGTGTCCCCAAGAGTGGGACCTGTCCCTTGTGCCACTACTGGCTGTGCTGCTGGTGTTGGGACCATCAGGGTGGGCTGGGCAGAGGTGCTGGGGGGTGCTGGGGGCTTGGGGGGGGTTGGTAAAAGTGCTGAGTGTTGTCTTCCCTGCCAGCCAGGGGCCCGAGCAGCTTGGAACTAAATCGGATCCTGCTGATTGGAATTAGTGCCAATGCAGATGGAGGGAACTTAAGCTGGTGCTAAGCGTTGGGCCAGCCCAGAGCCCAATTCCCATCACCTGATTCGGGGGCTTTTCTGAGCAGCATTAACCAAATGCCACCATGGCACAGATGCCCATTGTGCTGGGCCACCCACCCCCTCACCTAGGGGTGCTCCAGGGGGGCTGGAGGACACCCGGTGTGTGCCAGCAGGGAGGGACCAGACCCCTGGGCTGGGAGGGAGAAACTGTCCCTGCTGTGTGACACTGGGAGGTGGGGACAGAGCTGGAGGGGTGGGTGGCTTTAGGGAGGTGTTGGCAGGTGGCTCTGCAGGGTGCTGGGGATGCTCCTGCATGGCCAAGGTGGGGATGGATGAGATGGAATGGGATGGGATGGGATGAGATGAGATGGAACGGGGTGAGATGGGATGGGATGAGATGGAAAGGGATGGGATGGGATGGGATGAGATGAGATGAGATGAGATGAGATGAGATGAGATGAGATGGAATGGGGTGAGATGGGATGGGATGGATGGGATGGGATGGAATGGAATGGGATGGGATGGGATGAGATGGGATGGGATGAGAGGAGATGGGATGGGATGGACTGTGTGGTGGTGGCCATTATGGGAATGTCCCCCGCCAGCATCCCCCTGTCCCCCAGGGGCTCAGCATCCATGCCCTCTGCGTGGGGACAGGGACCTGGGGCAGTGTCCCAGCCAGGAGCCGTCCTCGCCGCAGGGGGGAGGTGACATCCGCTCACTAATCACCCTGCTGGTGACAGCTGGTGGGACACCAGCCCCGGGTCACTGCGTAGGTGAGGCTCAGGTACTGCCTGCTCCAGCCATCCCCCGCGTGGCCGTGGGTGCCCTGACCCGGGGCCACCCTGACCCCAGCCTGTCCCTGGCGTGGGTGCAGCCCCAGGGTGCGGGAGGGTCCCCGGGAAGGGGGCTGCAGGGGGAGCCCCGAGAGATCCAAACCTCCCCGAGGCAGCTCAGCCCCTGCATAAGCAGCAGCACTTCATCCTCTTTTCAAAGTGTATAATTTCTGCCTGATTGTAATGGCATATTTTAAAATTACCAGAAATCGAAGCCAGAAAATGGATACGGCTGCTTTTACCTCGAGCTGCCTTAACAAAGGATGTGTAATGTGTGGAATAAAAACACCTCCCTGCCCCCCACCTTTTTTTTTTTTTTTTTTCCCCTTTTTTTTTTTTAAGACAGTAATAGGAGAAAATTGGTTTTGAAACTGAATAAAAGTCCCTTTCAGAGGAAATCATTTCTTTCAGGGTACCTTTGCTGCAAGTGAAATAGTGAATAATGAAAGGTGGTTACATGATTGTCTTTCATTTAGAGAGTGCGAGGACAGATGGAATCTGGGAGAAATGCAGGATTGGAATAATTGCATGGTAACAAGGCGCTTGTTGTGAAATTAGTAGCTTAAGAAAGTAGTGAAATAGGCTTTTACTCATGAATGCTTCATTACTGGGAGAAAACAGCCCAATTTGGGTTCTCCAGACACCTGCTTGGTATTAGATAGCTTCCTCCTCCTCCCCTCCTGCTCCTCACACCTTTCCCTGCTCAGGCTCGTCCTTCCCTGAGTCTGCAGTGGGATGGAGCCCAGCCCTGGGACTGGGATGTGGGGCAGGAGCACGTGGGCACCATCAGTTGTGTGTGGGCACCATCAGTGGTGTGTGGGCACCATCAGTGGTGTGTGGACACAATCAGTTGTCTGTGGGTACCATCAGTTGCCTGCACACCCCTGGTGGTTGTGGTGTTTCCATGGGTGATTCTTGAGCTGTTGAAGCAAGGAGAGTCCCGGGCACAGCTCAGGAGTGTTTTGGTCACCCAGCAGGTTTTGGTCTCAGGCTCTGCCAGTGTCTGTCCCTGCAGGTCCCCTCTGTGCCAGCCTGCTGCAGCTTGGTGATGCCATTCCACCTGCTGGAGGGCTGCAGGAGGAGATGGTTCCCCCTCAGGCTGTGATGTGCCACACAGCCGTGCCCAGGACACCCAGATGGGACCCCAGCCATCCCACCCAGCTGTGCCACCAGCCGTCACCTCTCTCCGTGCCACCCAGCCGTGCCACTTGGCCAAGCCACCATCCATCCATCAGTCAGCCTTCAGCCAGGAGACTCACAGAGCTGTGACAGCAGAGGTTGGACACCCCTGCCTGCATCCCTGCTGCCTTCCCAGCTCTCCCTGGCCTCTCTCAGAGGGAATCTTGGTCCCCTCCATCCTCGGTCCCCTCTGCCCAGAGCTGTGGGAGGTGTCAGCGTTGGTGGGTGACAACTCCTGCCCTCAGCAGGGATGTACAGTGGCAAAGCAGTGGCAGAGATGACTTTGTCCTGACCCTTCCAGCTTTTATCAAGCAGACTTTGATGCCAGTGACAGATCCCAGGACTCTTAGAGGGGATTTTATCCCTGTTTTCCCCAGCCCTGGCCGGGAGGATGCTCTGGCAGGAAGCAAAGCGAGAGACCTTTGTATTTATCTTATACACATTTCTATTGATTTAAAGCTCTTGGAGTCATTTCCCGGGGGTGGGTGGGAGCGTGGGGGGCAGCAGGGTGGGCAGGTCCCCTCTCCTGACCCCGTGTCCCTCTCTTGGCAGGACACGGGTGCGTGGCAGGCGCGGCGCTGCCCGCCGGGAAGCCCGGACCATGCTGGCCTGTCTACAGAGGACCCAGAACCCCCCGGCCCAGCACCTCCCCTGCCCCACCAAGGCCCTGGAACCACGCAAGTGTAAGTGCCTGGGGCCAGGGGGATGAGGAGGGGGGCACACACCCACCCATCCCTGCTTTGATGCTGCTCTGCTTATTGAAAAAGACATTTATTTAACTGATAATTAAAAAGAGCAGAAGCAGCAAAGGGAAAAGGGGGGTGGGGGGGAGAGGAAGGAGGCAAGATAAGCAAATTAAATTGGGTTGTTCTGGTTGATAAGTCGAACTTCAGCAAATGTTGCAGAGCTGCCTGGGAAGCGTGGTGGTGGTGGTGGTGGTGGTGGTGGAGGATGCTCCATTGCCTGCTCTGCAGCCCCCCAAACCTCCCCAGCCCTTCCCCCCATAATTACTTTCCCAGTTTGGCTGCAGCTCTCCTTCCCCAGGAGCTGCCCTTTCAGATAAGCTGTAAACTAGTTACATTAAAATGGGATCCAAAAGGTCACTCCAGTAAAGCACCTGTCTCTCCCAGCCTTTGTCTCTCAATCCCAACCATGATTAAATGTATATTTAATGAGCCTGCTTTAGGCGGGCGGGTTTGACCTCCCCGCCTGGGAAAGACACATTAAGATTCTCCATGATGAATGTGTGTTTTAAAGAGGGGAGGGGATATTTTCCTGCTGCTCTCAGTTGGATTTTTCAACACCGCCAGCTGAAGACAAATCAGCTGCTAAACCTCTGCTTGGTACCCCGGGACAGCCCCCGGGTGCTGGGTGCAGCATCTGTGATAGGTTGGGGTTGGGGTTGGGGTTGGGTTTTTTCTCTCCCTTATCTGCACACCCTGACCCAGCTGGGCATGGTATTTGGGGGCTGCACCCAGGGGTTGTCAGCTCTCAGGGGGCTGTTTGCCCCCCAGACCCCAGCAGGGTCTCAGTTCCTGGGGGGTTGTTTGCCCCCCAGCACCCATCAGGGTGTCAGCTCTCAGGGGGCTGTTTTCCCTCCAAACCCCATTAGGGTGCCAGCTCTTGGGGGGCCTCTTTGCCCCCCAGCACCCATCAGGGTGTCATTTTCACCCTAACACCATCAGGGGGTCTGCTCCTGGGGTTCTGTTTGCCCCCCAGACCCCATCAGTGTCAGCTCTTGGTGCTCTGCTTTCCCCCCAGCACCCTTCAGGGTGTCAGCTCCTGGGGGTCTCCCTGAGTTTGTGAGTTGTGTGCCGTGGGCCCCGACTCATTTGGACCACGTTGGAGCTGGGGGTGCTGCTTTGAGCTGATCCAGGCAGGAAAATGGATGTTTTCCCTGTAAAATTACTCCCAACCCATCACGCTTGGGCTGGTGCGAGGGGCCAGCTCCTGGTGCACCTCATTATCACGGACTAATTAGCCCCCACGGTTGATATCCAGGTGATATCCAGGGCCACACATCAGGTTGGGGCTATTATTTTCCCTTTTTATGGCTGGGGCTATGATTTTGCCCTTTTTATTTACGGCAGCAGAGCCGGGACGTGGAGCTGCTCCTCAGCAATGCTTCCCTTCTCTTAAAACCAGGCGTGATTTGGAAGTGCCTCTGATTACTTAATTTGCTCCTGAGTATCTCAGTAATTATCTCTATGGGTCTGATTTCTGTCCTCTGGCATTGTTTCTGTCGATGTTAAATGAGTCTGAGCTCTCGGCCGTCTGGCCCGGCACCACTGTGAAATCCTATTATCCCGCCTGTGCCTCTGATTAATTTTTGTATTCATTTCACCTAAAAGGTGAGCTGACTCATTTTCCCACCCGTGCTGGGAGCTGACAGCCCCGGTGCCTTGTCCCACCCCCCCCTTGCTTCTGCCCCACAGCTCCATCCCATCAAATCCACCCCGTCGGGTGCCGCCGTCATCGCCCTTCCCGGTGATCCCGGGGCGGCCGCATCCTGGAGGAGGAGGAGGAGGAGGAGCAGGCAGGAGGGTGCCCAGCTCCCTGCCTGCCTCTGCCCATCTCCAGCAGAGGAGCAGGAGGCAGCAGCATCCTCAGGAAAATATCACATCCAATTAACTCGGGCAGCCTGGTCCCTTTTGATTTTATTCTGGGCGCGTTACAGGAATCCTGAGCTTTATTTAAATTATAAATCAAATAACCCCGCTCCGGGCTGGGCCAAACTCCTTTCTGCTCTGCCTCTCTGCACTGATGGAGAAGGGCCCTATATTTAATTAAAAGTTCCCTTCTCTGTGCTCTCTCTTGGCCAGGGGGCTGGGGGGAGGTTGGTCCCCCCGGGGGGGTGGGATCCAGATGGAGCTTCCCCAGCTCCTGCCATGCCTCGGGAATGTTCCAGCATCCCAGCATCACCCCCCACCCCACAGCAGGGAGCTGGGGCCCAGCCAGGGGGTCCCGGGGGTCCCAGGAGACCTCAGCCTCATGGGGACAGTGTAAGAAATGGCTCAGGGGATGGTGTGAGCCCCCGAGGGCTCTGCTGGGTTATTGAAACACTAATTAGAGGTGATGGCCGGGGCTCTGAGAGCAGCAGAGCACCCAGGACCCTGCCCCAGGGTCACCCCCTCGCCCATAGGGACTCTCATCAGTGATAAAACTGTTTAATTGCAGCTGGGATAAAGCCCCCTTAATGGCTCCTCCTTCCCCAATCCCACTTATTCCGAGGGCATTTTCATTAAAGTAGCTGCAGCCAGGCTCTGCTTTTGTACACACCCATAAAATATCATTTTAATTTCATGAGGGGTTACACATGAGTGAAATAAGATTAATTCTTTCATTTTCAGTTTCTGGAAGGGGTCGGTTAATGATGGTTCTGTGTATTTATATACGTGCCATAAAAAGGAGTTCAATTAACTGCAGGGCCCAAAATGTGCTGTTGACTTGCACTTTCCCTGCCAGGAAATGCTGCAAAAATCACTTTTCCATCAGTCACATGTGTGGTGGGGAGATGGAGGGGTCAGGGGGGGCTGCTGGGGGCCGGGCAGCCTCACCCCTGGGACCATGTCCCATGTCCCCTGTCACAGAGCACTGGGGGGCTGTGGCTGCAAAGCCCCTGGCTTCATGTTAATCAGATATTAATTAACTGATGATGTGTGAGTGGAGGGCTGGGCTGGCCATGGGGGGTCAGGAAGGTCCCCGTGGGGTGATGGCATCAGGGTGGCACTGGGACATCTTCACTGCCATGGTGCCACTGTCCCCTGTGCCTCCTGCCACGAGGTGCTGTGGCACGGTGTGGTGAAACAGTCTGGTGGCAATGGTGTGGTGACACAGTGTGGTGACACAGTGCCGTGATAGGGCAGTAGAGGGGTGTGGTGAGATGTTGTAGTGACACAGTGTGGTGACATGATGCCATCCCATGACGTGGTGACATGATGCTGTGACATGATGTGGTGGCAGTGCTGTGACATGATGCCATGCTACACCAGAGTTTGGTGGCACAGTGTGGTGACACGATGCTGTGCCGTGGTGTGGTGGCACATTGCAGGGCACGATGCCATGCCATGATATGGTGGCACAGTGTGGTGGCACGAAGCCATGCCACGGTGTAGTGGCTGTGGGGTGACATGATGCCATGATGTGGTGACATGAAGCCATGCCACTGTGTGGTGGCAGCGTGGTGACATAATGCCATGCCACACTGTGGTGGCACAGGGTGGTGACACGAAGCCACACCATGGTGTGGTGGCACAGTGTGGTGACATGAAGCCATGCCACACTGTGGTGACACGATGCCATGCCCCGGTGCAGTGGCACAGTGTGGTGACATGATGCCATGCCATGCTGTGGTGACACGGTGCCATGCCCCGGTGCAGTGGCACAGTGTGGTGACATGATGCCATGCCATGCTGTGGTGACACGGTGCCATGCCCCGGTGCAGTGGCACAGTGTGGTGACACGATGCCATGCCATGCTGTGGTGACACGATGCCATGCCCCGGTGCAGTGGCACAGTGTGGTGACACGATGCCATGCCACGCTGTGGTGACACGATGCCATGCCATGCTGTGGTGACACGGTGCCATGCCCCGGTGCGGTGTCAGGAGGCGGTGACCCCGTGCGGGGCTCTGATTCCTCGGGTGGGAGCAGCCAAACGGGAGGTGCCACGCGTGTGTGGAGCCGCGTGTTGTGGGGAGGCTCTGAGTGCCGATAATCGAGTGCTGGCCCTGGGGTGATCCAAGCCCGGGTTGGGGCCAGGGGGAGGTGGCAGTCTGAAGTGACAGTGACCCTGCAGAGGGGACCTGGGGACAGATGAATACCGGGGCACGCCCGGCGCTTCCCTTTGTGCTTTGTCAGGAGTTCTGTTGTCTGTGGAGATGCCGCTGCTGCCAGGCAGGGCTGGCCCCTTCCCTCCGTTCCGATGGATTTTTCCTCGCTGTTTGGTGGGGTTTTTGTTTGGGTTTTGGGTTTTTTGGGGGGTTTTTTTTGTGTCATTTCTGCCCAGCCCGGGGGCCTCAGCTCCTGGCAGCCGGGATGCTCTGAGCCTGCTGCACCCCGGGGTGATGCTGATGCTGCTGTCCCTGGGCTGGGGACACTGTCACCCGTGGGTGGGTGGGAGAGTGGGGGCAATGTGACAGAGGCCAGGAGTGAGCAGTGTGGGGGGTCAGTGCCCATGGCCTGAAACAGCTCAAGGCACCCATGGGACCTTTGCTGGCTCCCATGGGTGCTCTTCCTGTGGTGGGGGGCTACAACCCCTGTGCCCACCCAGGGACTGTGCTGTGCAGGGCAGCACCCCCCCTCCTCTGATCCCCCTGGCTCCTCTGGGACCCCCAGAGATCTGCCAGACCCCTTACAGGGTGTCACCAGCCCCTTCCCCCCCCTCCCCAGCTCCCGTGGGGGGTCCTGCCCAGCTCACTTTGGCTCCTGCAGCTCCAACCCAAACTTCCAGGATTTTATTGCCCTGTTTTTGTTTGTTTTCTTCCCACTGTTTTCCAAATATTGAGGTTTCTTCCAAGTGTTTTGCAAATATTTAGGGTTTAACACTTCCAAATCTGCTCTCCATGTGGCAGGCAGAGAGAAAAAAAAAAAGGGGGGGATTTCTTATGCTTTTGGAGCTTTGAAGACACTGAGATCTCCTTGCTGTGAGGGAAACAGGGAGCCTGGTCCCAAAGCTGAGGGATGAGCTCAGCTCTCAGAGAGTTTATTCATCTGGAGGCTGCAGCACTCTTATTTTTTAATATCAGCCAGTGGCACATCAATCACTGAGCAGCCTCTCAGGTCCCCAGTGTCTCCTCCTGCCTCTGCCCGGCTCTCACAGCATCACTCCTCTCCCCACCCCCCCCTGCCCCTCTGCAAATTAAAAATCCAGCCTAATTGCTGCTCTTAAAATACCAAACGGCAGCTCAGTGCTGGGAACACCAGAGCTGTCCTCTGACAGGGGCAGGGTGGGAGCAGGAGGGAGGACAAGGATGGGCGGGATGCTCAGGACAGGGCAAGGTGGCCCCGAGAAATGCCCCTGCCTGGGGTGAGTGTGGTGGGTGGGGACACGGGAAAAGGAAGGTGCTTAAGGGATGTGCCCACGTTTAAGGGATGTGCCCCTGGTCAAGTGAGGACAGATCAAGACACCAGGGACCTTCCAGCTGCCCCCTCACCTTCAGCAGTTCCATAAAGGTTTCCCAGGGTGATGATTTCTTTCATTTGTTGCAAAATACTTTATAGTGCTTTTGATGTTTGTCCCATCTCATCTGGCAGAGGAATGAAGGCAGGAGAGAGCCCTGGCAGGCAGCACGTGCCTTCCCTGCTCCTGTTAGCTGGTGAGGTGCCACGAGCTGCTGCCACTTCACCACTGGGATTGTCCCCACTGGGATTGTCCCCACTCGGGGCTGTAGTGCTGCTGGTGCTGACCCCCGGGGTTGTACCCTCTGCCCCCCAACATCTTGCTCACCATCCCCTGCCAGAGCTGGGCAGCCACCTGGGGAGTGCAGCATCTGCTGCAGCCCCGTGCCCTGAAAATTAAAGCCATAAATTGCTGGAGTGTGAGCTCAGCCCTTCTCCAGGTGGCCCAGGCAGGGGTGCTGTGGCTGGCACTGGGTGGGGGACACCCATGGAGGGGGCAGCTGGGCTGTGGGAACAGTGTGCTGAGCATCCTTCCTGGTCCTGAGCATCTTCCTTGGTACCAAGGATCCTTCCTGGTGCTGAGAATCTTCCTTGGTACCGAGCATCCTTCTAGGCCCTGAGCATCCTTCCTGGTACCAAACATCCTTCCTTGTACCGAGCATCCTTCCAGGCCCTGAGCATCCTTCCTGGTGCCAGTGGTCCTTCCCAGTTCTGAGCATCCTTCCCATTACCAAGCCTCCTTCCTGGTGCTGAGCATCCTTCCTGGGCCCGTTCTGATCTCCCAGCTGCTCTCAGCCAGCAGACAGTGATTGCCAGGGCCCCGGTGCCGCCGCTCCCGTGCTCCGAGCTCCTCGGGTGCCGAATTGTTCCCTGACTGACAGCTGAGCAGCCCAGACAGCTCTATTATTTCTCTGGGGCCCGGGCCCCGCGGGCCTGCAATTTAGGTCTGTGCTATTAACCCTGCCTTGTTCTCCACTTTGTAACTGCTTTAGTGCCTTTAAAAGTGTACGGTTAAAATCGGGGTTAATTAGGGGCCCGGCAGCTGGGCTCGGTGGTGCCCATTGTGTCCCAGCAGAGCCAGGGCTGGGGCCGGGGGTAATTGGGGACTGTTGTGGGTTTGTGGCACGGCACAAGCCCTGGATTGTTGGCCTCTGGTTTGCTTTGGGCTGTCCTGCCACGGGGATGGCTTCGGAAGCTTTTCCTCCCCTCCTTTCTCCTGGTCCTTCCTTCTTCCCTGGCTCCTGCAGGTGGTGGGAGCAGCCAGGCTTGGGGCGGGGGACACTGGGGGGGATGGGGATGTGGGGATGCAGGAGATGTGGGGATGGAGGAAATAGGGGGATGCAGATGGGGGGAATGTGAAGGATGCAGGAGATGTGGGGATGCAGGTGGGAATGTGGAGGATGCAGGAGATATGGAGATGCAGGAGGTGCAGGGGGATGCTGGCAGCAGACAGACATGCTGAGGGAGGATTTTGGGGGGTTTGGCACCCCCCCATCCCTGTCAGACATTTTGCACAGACCCGGCTGCTCCGGGCACGTTGGGGCTGGAGCTCCCTGACCCATAAACTGAGATTTATTCTGGATCGCAGCACCGGTGGGGTCTGGGATTTACATCTGTGTCTGGATCCGGGTTTGGTGGCCAATTTGCTAAAGTAAAAAGTTGTTTAGCTGGAGGCGTAATCTTATAAGCTGGTGCTGCCATTCTAATGGCTTCTCCTCTCTGCCCAGCTTTCCAATAATGCTCTGAGCAGGAGCTGGGAGTAATATAAAAAGCCATCGGATTATTACTGCGGGCGATGCATTTTCCATTTACAGTAATAAAATACTGAAGAAACAAAACAATTTAAAATTCCAATAAAATTCAAAACAAATCTTTGGCTGCTGAGCAGATTCAATTATTTAGCTGTTATTGACTGCAGGCTGGAAAAATAGAGCAGGTCAGAGAGGGAGGGGGGAGCCTGGAGCCGGGGCCGTGCCGGCTGCATCCCGCGGGATGGAGAGAGGGAACTGGGAGCTGGAGGACCGTATTCTGGGAAAAGCATCTTTGGGGAGGAGCAGCTGTTGTGGGGTGCTGGTCCCCTGGTTTTGGGGTGTCAGAGGCAGGGCTGCTGCTGGTGGTGACCCCAGCAGAGGGAAACCACGCCGGTCAGGGCTTTGTGGCACATCCCACTGGCACGAGGGCTGGGATGGTTGAAGTTGAAGTGGTTGAGGCTGCCGGCGGTGCCTGGGAGAGTTGTGCATCTCACAGTAATTACAGCTGGTTGGAAAGCAGTAATTACTGGGGGAAGGGGAGCACTGGAGCCACGCAGCCGCCAGCACGCCGGGAGCCACCAGGAAAACGGGTGCTCTGTCCTTCTCCTGCTGGGAAACTGGGTGCTGTGTCCTTCTCCCACCAGGAAACTGGGTGCTGTGTCCTTCCCCCTGGTGCTGTGTGTGGGGCTGGCTGCAGGGACACCCCTGGACGTGCTCAGGGGGTGCCCTTGACCATGCTGGGACATCTCAGAGGTGTCACCCGCTCAGGGTGTGCAGGGACAGGGTTTTGGTGATGCTGCAGTGCCCACTGGTGATGCCACCCCCTTCCTTTCCTCTTGCAATGGCCTCTTTCTTTTTGCTATATATCATTATTTTTTCCTGGGAAAGGAGCGTTTGGGTGGAAGGAGCTCATTAGGGATTCCGCAAGTGTCACCAGCTAATTAGTGTCATGTTAATTGAGTATTCACAGTGCTGCCACCTCCAAGGACAGCGATGCTGGCATGAAGGGGAATGCAGATGTGGGCAGTGTGCTGTGCCATGCCATGTCCTGCTGGCTCCTGGGGTCACCGTGTCCCCTGTGCTGCCCCTGCCCGCTGCTGGTGGCCACTGCCACCAGGCCTGGCAGCTTTGTGGTGGCACAGCCCGGGATGCTGTGTGCCAGCACGTGTCCTGCCATCAGGACCTGCTGGTGCCAGCAGCTGCCTTAAATCCTACTCAGAGACCCTGGGTTTAATTGGCTTAATACACTCCTTAATGACAATGTCTGGTTAAGACACCTGTAAAAAGCCCGGGTGACATCAGGTGGGTGGGAGGGATGGCTCTGCCCTCCATCCTGCCCTGAAGCTCCTGATGGGGGTTCCAGCCCCAAACCCCCCCAGTCTGTCCATCTCCCAAAGCTGTGGACAGGATCTGGGTCTGGCATTCCTGGGATGGAAGGGTCGGGGGGGGTTTGGACCAGCAAACATCATCCCCCCTGTGCCAGTGTGTACGTCCACGTGTGTGTGTGTAGTTTAAACACCTAATTTATTCATCTATTAGATAGATTTTGTAGATTTAATCATTTTCACAGTTGGTGGCTCATTGGATACTCAAGATAAACTCCAAATGAAAGTATAATGGGCACGACAAATGAGTTTTCACACCAGAATGGCAGAAACTTGCTTGGGAAAGAGTTTGAAAGGAACAAAAATATATACATATATAATTTTTTTTCCTGCAGTGGCTTTTGCTGACTCCAGTAGGTTACCACAGTTAATTTCACCAGTTTTGTTCATCTGTAAAATTGCATAAAAGTGACATTTTTGTGCTCATTATAGGAACTGCTGATTTATGGCTGGTAAATGCAACGCTTTTCCATTTTTGGTGAGGTTCTCGTAGCAGCGCAAAGCACCCATGAAATTGCTTGTATAATGTAGTTTAAATCCAATCTCGGAGAAAGATTCCCCCGTTGGGTAAAGTGACATTTCCATTCTCCACACCGGGTTTATTTTAGGCCACTTACAAGTGACTCGGGCGGCAGGAGGGGACAGGTTGGTGCCATGACCTGCTTTGGGAGCTGCTGGGAGGTGCTGGGTCCTCGGTCCCCCGGTGTCACCAAACTAAACCCCCCCTCTCTCTCTCCCTTCCCGCAGGCGAGGCGGTGGCACCCATGCATTCCCCGCGCTACCCCAGCCCCGCCGAGCTGGATGCCTACGCACAGAAAGTGGCCAACAGCCCCTTGACCATCAAGATCTTCCCCACCAACATCAGGGTCCCCCAGCACAAGCACCTTAACCGGACAGTCAACGGCTACGACACCACCGGGCAGCGCTACAGCCCCTACCCCCTGCACGCCGCCGGCTACCAGGGCCTCCTGGCCATCGTCAAAGCCTCCGGGAAAAGCCTGGTGAAGAACTCGGAGGGGAAGAGGACTAAGCTCTCGCCCGCCCAGGTCGGCGTCGCTCCCTACCCCGCCTCAAGCACTTTAGCTCAAGGTCCCCCCTGCCCCGGGCAGCTGAGCTACCACGGTGGCCAGAAGCAGCTGGAGGGTCCGGTCCCCCCCAACGTGACGGTGGCGGCTTCGGTGTTGCCGCTGGCGAGCCGCGGCCTGGCCCTGCCTCCCTCCAACCTGCCCTCCATCCAGAGCATCATCTACCAGATCAATCAGCAGTGCCAGGCACAGGGTGCCCAGGCCGTGGTCGCCACCGACCCCAGCCCGGCCAAGCACGGAGCCTTCCCCGGTACCGCGGTTTACGCCGGCGCCGTCCTGCCCGAGTGCCGCCAGGGCGCCGAGCTGGCGCTGGGCTCCAACCCGGCGGCGGGCCTGGCCCCCAAGGCGGGGGTGTACCCCGAGGGGATGGACTACCTGGTGTGGCAGCAGAAACAGCAGCAGCAGCAGCAGCAGCACCTGCGGATGTACAGCGGGGGCAGCGGCGGGGGGGGGGGGTCCCTCAGCAAATCCCCTGAGACCTGTGCAGGGGCCTCCCGAGGTCCCTACGGGCTGGCCGGGGTGTCTGAGAAGGTGAGTTCCTCCCCCTTGAACTGCATGCACGGCAACTTCTCGGTGGGGCAGTACTTCGCCCCTCCTTGGAACAGCATCTTGGTGACCCCCAACAGCGACTGTTACAACCCGGCCGAGCTGGGGGGGGCCGGCGCCCGCGAGCTGGGGGTGCCCCCGGGTGAGGGGCTGCCCAGCAAGAGCCTCTGCAATACCTCCATCCTCAGCAGCAGCCTCCAGTCCCTGGAGTATCTCATCAACGACATCCACCCGCCCTGCATCAAGGAGCAGATGCTGGGCAAGGGCTACGAGACCGTCTCTGTGCCAAGGCTCTTGGACCACCAGCACGCCCACATCCGCCTGCCCGTCTACAGATAAGGAACCCGGGATGCTCTGCCCCAGGCCGAGACTTCTTTTTTTTTTTTTTGTGCGGGTACCAGGGCGAGGGGACGGGGAGGGGGACACGGGGGAAGGGGTCAGCTCCCGGGACGCTGGCATTTCCCTGGGAATTTCCACCCCCATCCCTCCTGGACTGGAGACACCCAGAAGCCGAGGAACGAAGGGACAGCTTTGTCTAATTATATAGCTCAGAAATCATTTTATCTCCACGAATGTGAACAGGGAATCGCTCCGAGTTGCTGCTATCCAGGGCCAGGAGGCTCCGTGCGGGGCAGAGCCCCGGGACAGGGCCGGGGGGGGGAGAGGCAGAGCTGGGCGGCCGCAGGGAGCTTGGGCCTGACCTGTAGCTGAAGTCCGGCACTTGCACTGCTTTGATGAAAGCTGATAACTGGGGACAGGCTGGAGGCTATTTAAAAAGAAAACACTTGAAAACTTGAACAGATTTTTTTTTCTTTTCCCCCGATAATTATTTTTTTAATTTTTTTTCTCAGTTGTCTAGGCTGTTCATCTCCGTGTTGGCTGCTACAGAGTCTCCCTCCTCATCCTCCTCCTCTTCTCCATTGGCCACCGGCTCCTATTCCCACCCATCCGGGAGGTTGGGACCCCCCCCCAGCCCCTCTTCCCACCCTGCAGGCCCCCCAGCTCTCACATTTCCAGCCTGTTTTGTTTTGGGTTTTTTTCTTCCCTTTACTGTCAGCTCTGGGTTAGTGGCACCCACAGTCCCCAGGGTGTTCATGTACCTCCTTTTTTCTCCTTTGTTTTTTCTTTCTTTGTTTGTTTTTTCATTTAAAAGCCCAGTTCCAAAATGCTCATCCTGGTCCTGTTCTTCACTGCGTGTAATTCTGTGTTTGATGGATTTATTCATTTAGAACAGCTCACACACAAAATACAAAGTGTTTTGATGTTTAAAGGAAGAAAAAAAAAAAACAAACCTAAAAGAGGAATACCCCGATGAAACCCAAGGTGATTGTGCTCGGAAAAGAGGTACTGTATCCCTGAAAGGCCTGTTCAAGCACTAAGTGCATTTACAAATCTCTGAGAATGTTTTTTTTTTTTTTTTATACTAAAATCGACCATTATATTCTACTGTGAGAAGTGCTGGCTGCACTATATTGTTTTAAAAATGAGAGAAAACAAATGGAAAAAAAAAAAAAAAAAAAGAAAAAAAGAAAAAAAAAAGAAAAAAAAAAGGAAAAAAAAAAAAAAAAAAAAACCAAACCAACAGAAAACCTGCAAGCCGTGTGTCTGGATGGTGTTTTTCCCAAAGTAAAACCAGGATCTTGCTGGATGTGGGCTCTGGAGTCTCTTTGCTTTGCTGTGGTTCCCCCCCCCCCCTACTCAGGACCCTCCCTCAGACTCCCCCCATTTCCTCCTGCAGATTTTTAGGGCATGGAGGAACACCTATTAATAACCTGTTAGCCACCCTGAGCCATTAATCCAGCCCCAGCCTCTCACCCGTGGGGTGCACGTGGACCAAATCCCGGGGGGATTAGGGGCTGCGGCCCCGCGTGCACCCGTGGGATGCTGGGCCCCGAGGGCCGGGTGATGGGCACTGGGGTTGGGGTACCACATCCCCACCCCACAGCCAGGACACCTCCCCTCATCCAGAACTGCTTTGGCACCCGATTCCTGCCCTGCTCTAGGGTCTCTGGGGCTGGGCAGGGTGGGGGCTGCTCTCCCCTAACCCAGCCCACCCACCAGCAGCTTCCCAGCCCTAACAATGAGCTGGTTGCATTAGGATAAGAGTATTAAATCCCAAATAGCTCCCAGCACAGCTCCCCGGCCCCTGTGTCCCGCAGAGGTGACATATGGTGTGCTGTCACCCAGCTGGGGAGGGGGCTGTGGGTGTTGGGGATGCTTTAATGTCTATTTATCCACCTGTGGAATTGGGACCATTTTTAAAACCAGTTCCTAACCAAACTTTCCCGTGGCCATCTTGTTTTTGGGCCCTGTGCTGCTACCCCAAAGGTCTGCTGGGGATGGGGACAGGGATGGGATGGGGAAAGGGATGGGATGGGGACAGGAATGGGATGGGGATAGGGATGGGATGGGGATAGGAATAGGGATATGGATGAGGGTAAGATGGGGATGTGGAAAGGGATGGGATGGGGACACGGATAGGATGGGGACAGGTACAGGATGGGGGAAGGGATATGGATGAGGGTAAGATGGGGATGGGGATGGAGACAGGGATGGGATGGGGAGGGTGCCTGGGGATGGGGATGAGAATGGGGACAAGGACAGGGACAAGGCCATGCATCCACCTGCCCAGAGCCCCCCTGTGGCCGCAGCCAGGAGCGTGGTTCCCACTCCTCTCCTTCGCACCCTCTGTGGTTCTGCCCACACTGATGGCGTGCCGGGAGGGGACCGCTCCGGCAGGGGCATGGGGCGGCGTGACAGCCCATCCAGGGAACAAAGAGAAATTGGGACAAAAGGAAATGTTCAGAGAGGTTAATGTCACCGGGGATGGGGGAGGGGGGAGTGTGAGCCATCTCCTGCCCGCGTGTTAAAATTAGATCGGCTGGAGGAAAATATTCCCTTAGATCTTTGTCACCACAAAGGTGCCACGTCAGAAGGAACGTGAGGCTGGAGTGGGGGCACTGGGCAGGGGGGCAGAGCTGGCTGGGGGGCACTGGGGATACCAAAATGAGGGAGGATGGGACCACACATGGGGAGGCTTCTCACCTGTAATGCAAAATTAATGGCAGGCACCTGACTGAGCCTGTGGGGACCCGAAACGTGTGGGGACACGGCTGGAGATGGGGCAGGAACCCCTCTGGATCCTGCACCACCACCCATAGACCCCTCGTCCCAGTGGAGTACAGCACCCCAAGAGCAATGGGAGAAAAAATGGTGCTGGTCTGGAAATATATTATTAATAATAATTAATAAATAATTAATAATAACAAAATTAATAATAATAATAATAATAATAATAATACTTGCATGAGGCTGGTATTAAACTTAGCAGCCGCCTTTGCTGTTTGAGGGTGAGGAGAAGAGACAGGCAGTATAAATTGCACGGCTGCAAAAGGACTTAAAAAAACCCCATCTCTCATTTTGATTGATACTCGCTTCACAAATTAAGCTTTAGATTTATCTAAAAATAAATTTGCTTCCGCGCTCGGCATTCTTGGCTGACAAGTGCTTTTCTCTTCCCTTTGTGGGGTTTGTCAGCTCTGGCAGGGCAGCACAAGGCAGGGGGGGGGGTGAGTGGGACAGGAGGGTACCGTGTTCTGCAGGGTGTAACAGAGCCAAAGTCCTGCAGCCCTGGTGGTGGCAGAGGCACCCTGGGCTTGTCACCCCATGGTGACACTGGTGACATCCAGCCTGCCTGCATCCCGACTGCTCTCACATGGTAATGGGGACAGGAGAATTTGCACGAGGAGAGGGGAGAAGAAAACGGTTTATTTCTAATCAGGCTGGAAAATGCCATCTCTGCTGCCCAGCCTGTGTCCCCAGCCCCGTGCCAGGCCTGCTCAGCCTGTGTCCCCAGCCCTGGTGGCCTTGGGCAAAGGCCAAGCTCATCATTTTTAAGCAGCAGGTGGGAAGGAGTGATCCCCGGTGGGGCAGGGAGCTGGATGGATCCCAGGTGCTAATAATGAACCCTATCCCCTCCCTATCCCCCCGGAGAAATCCCTCAGCCCCACCAGGAGCAGTGGCTCCAAGTCCCATGTCCCCGGGACGGGGTGGGCAGAGCCCCGGCCAGAGATCGGGGCTGGAGCTGGAGCTGGAGCTGGAGCGGTGGCTTTGCTGCTCCCTCAGTTGCTCACCGAGCTGCCTGCGAGGCCCTGGCTCTGCCACCGTGTCACCATGTCACCGTGACACCCTGTCACCGTGACACCGTGCCTGCACACACCAACACCCCTCTTCCCAGCCCGTTTTGTCCTGCTGCCGGGACCGGCATCGCACGGGCTGTGCTGCCCCCCGGTGGGGCTCCAGCTGCCCGGGGATGGAGCAGCTCGGCCCCGCACCGCAACCACGCACCGCAGCCCTGCACCAGAGCCATGCACCAGCACCCTGCACCAGAGCCATGCCACCGTGCACTGCACCCTGTACACTGCAGGCATACACTGCAGCCATGCACCACAGCCCTGCACTGCTGCCCTGCACCATACCCGCACACCACAGCCCCGCACACGGCCCTGCACTGCTGGCCACGCACCTCCAGCTGAGCAGGGGGCTGCCAGGCCCAGGCTGTCCCACCTCAAGGCTGGGACAGCATCACCGGGAGCTGCAGCCAGCCAGAGCCCACCACTGCCCCTGCAGCAGGCACAGGGGGCTCTGCCCCGTGCCCCTCTGTCTGCTCTGTACCACCAGGGTGCCTGTGCCAGGCTGGCCAGCACATGGCACAGCACATGGCATGGCACAAAACATGGCACAGGGAGCAGCAGGCTCCTGCCGCCTCCCTTCCCAAGCCCCCCCTGCAGGGATGCTGTCCCGGCCCCGGCCAGTGGCAGCCAGCAGGCAGGGGGCAGGTCAGTCTTTATTACTAAATAAATAGACGTATAAATCTTGTGCAAAAACGTCCGGCAAAAACCACGGGTCCCGGGGGGCGGAGGCAGCCGCGCTCCCTCCCCCTGCCCGCGGCAGAGGCTCCCGGCACGGCCCAGCCGGTGGCTCCGGTTCGGCAAAGCAAAGCAGCGGTGCCGGAGCTCGTCTGTGCCAGCCGGAGCCCCCCGGCACCGGTGGGGCAGGGCCAGGACCCTCGGTCCAGGCTGGGCCAGCGGCTGCCGGAGGCTGCGCGAATCCCTGAGGAGCAGACGAGCACCGTCCAGCCCAGTGTCCGCGGTTCCGCTGGCCGTGCCAGGGGCTGGGGCAGAGTCCGTGGGCTCCAGCACCGCCCAGCTAGACCGGGGAGTTCTTGACCCGCTCCTGTGCCGTCGCCAGCGGCACCACCACCTCCTCGGGCTGCCCGCTCTTGTTCAGCTCCACCACCCGCGGCACTACCGTGGACCACCGATCTGCAGAGGGGGTGGGACCTCTCAGAGGAGCCCGGGGCAGCTCCTCCAGCCCCCAGATCTGCTCCAGGGCTGCGAGAAGCATCCCACAGGATGCTCCAAGCCCGTGGGGACATCCTCACCTCTCCGCAGCCGTCCCATGGTGTGGGAGAAGCCGTAGTACTGGTAGGTGTCGTTCTTGCCCGGGTCCTCGCTGATGATGCCCAGATTCTGGTTCCAGTGGGACCAGTTCACCTCATCCACCCTGCAGGGAAGAGCAGACCCAGCTGAGAGGCAGGGCAGCACCTCCACACCCCTCAGCATCAAACCAACCTGGCTCCGTGTTAGCAAACAGCCGGTGCTGGTGTCCCGGGATGCTCCTCCCCATCCCCAGCTCCCCAGGGAACTTCCTCCTCTACCTGAAGCACCAGCGACGGTCGGGTGTTCCATCAGTGCCCTTGCCCACAGTCACCATCTCTCCCGAGCGGAAAGCTCTCCTCAGGAACACCGGGAAGGAGCGCTCGATGTCCAGGATGGTGGTTGCCCACTGCCAGGGACACCAGGGACCCCTCAGCCACCTGGGGATGGAGGCACAGGGGTCCCTCACCCAGGTGGTGCTGCTTTGACGGAGCTCGGGGTGCTCCCGGGGAGGGTACCTGGAGCTTCCAGATGTGTTTGCTCTCCTTGGAGACTTGGCCCACAGTCTCACCCATCAGAGCGATGAGCATGTTGAGAAGGAGCACGAAGGTGAGGATGATGTAGGTGACGAGCAGGATGATGAAGACACCGGGGGTACTTGGCACTCTCCAGCATCTCCAGGTCGCCCATGCCGATGGTGAGCTTGAAGAGGTCAAGCAGGAAGGTGCTGAAGGTCTGGCTGTCCCGGCAGGAGGGGTAGGTGGGCACCGTGCAGTTGGACTGCTCCTCACCACAGGCTTCACTGCTGGGACACGGGTTGAGGAGGGACACCAGAGCTGAGGGAGGAGGGAAAGGCTGGTGAGTCTGCCATGCCTGCCCCGGGGCTCGTCCTGCCCCTGGCCAGCTGCCTACCTGATGCATAGCCAATCATGAAGAGCAGGTAGACCAGGAGGAAGCGGAAAAGGTCTTTGAAAAGGATCTGCAAGTGATGGAGGGAGAGATCTGAGATGTGCTGGACCACAGCACCTGAGTCACACCACAGGACAGCAGGGATGAGAGCAGGGAATCTCAGGGGAGCCTCAGGAACCCTGAAGGAAGCATGGAGGAGCCCCCTCCTGGGCTGCAACCCACAGAAGGACCAGACCCAGTAGGTAAGGAGAACCCTCCCTACCCCAAGCAGACCTTTTGGATCATGATGCTGTAGGTCCCCGTCAGCTTGAGCCCCCGGGTGAAGTACAGAGCATTCATCCAGCCCAGCACCAGTGCAAAGACCATGACAGCCAGGTAGGCTTCAACACCCCCCAGGTACAGCCCCGCCGTGACGATCACCAGCACTGAGTAGATGAAGCTGGAGGAGAAACGGTGTCAGGCTGTGCCCAGACAGCCACTGCCAGACACTCTCCCATGGCAGCCCGGGGTGATGGGGCTCAGGGAGATCTCTGGAGTCCCCCACGTACTAGAGCAGCTGGAAGGAGCCATCTATGAAGAAGGAGTTCACACCCGGGCACTTCTTCATGAAGAGATCTTTGATCTGAGGGAGAAAGGAGAGGTTGGAGGGGGTCTGGAGAGCGAGACAGCGTCTAGGAGGGGCTGATGCCTCCAGGACACAGAGATGTCACCCTCGAGTCACTCCTTACATGGAGACCCCAAGGAAGATGGGGTCTTGCTGTACTGACATTTGTGAAGAAGAAGAGGACACCAGTGAGCAGGGTGATGATCTCCCCGGCCAGGCGCAGGTAGTCCAGGGTGGTGGTGTACGGGTAGGGGGGCTGCAGGGGAAGGACAGAGCTGAGCTGCTCCACCCCACAAAGGGCAAGCAGAGCCCTGGCAAACCCCCTTACCAGGGCCATACCACAGCTCCCTGGGACTCACCGGGCCTTCCATGGGGCGGTAGTAGGCGATGAGGGTGAAGATGACCATGGCACAGAGGTAGGAGATGACGCTGATGTAGAAGGAGACGGCCCCAAACTTGCGCCACTTGTCACGCAGCAGCTCGTTGATGGGCTCCACGGCCAACATCTCGTGGCGGTTCTGCTGGGACACCAGTGGGGGCTGTCAGTGGGGACCCAACCTCGTGGCCTTCCCACTCCCTCCTGTCCCCCACACACCTCGATTTTGCTGTTGTAGACAAGGATCTCCAGCACGGACACCTCCTCCCCACAGGTGTCCAGCGAGGAGAGGTCGTAGAGGGAGGAGTAGACAGGACCATAGGCCCAATCCTTGAACTTCCGTGAGAGGTGCCGGGCTTCCTCATCCACGATCTCCCGACGGATGATGTGCTGGAAGATCTGTAGGAGGCACAACCACATCTGATCCCTGCCTTCTTGGGACACCCCACTCTCCTCCTACCCCACCCCGGGGAGATCCCCATGCATACCTCAACACCTCTGCACCCTGGGGGGGCCCAGAGGGCTCCTGGGGTACAGGTATCAGAGAACCATAGATGGGTTTGGGTTGGAAGAGACCTAAAAGATCAACCAGTGCCACGAGCAGGGACACCTCCCACCAGCCCAAGGTGCTCCAAGCCCCATCCAACCTGCCCTGAGACACTGCCAGGGATGGGGCAGCCACAGCTTCTGGGGGCAACCTGGGCCAGGGGCTCAGCACCCTCACACCTAAGAATTTATTCCAAGTGTCCAACCTCAATCTCTTCTCTGCCAGTTTAAAGCCACCACCCCTCATCCCATCCCTCCAGGTCCTTGTCCAAAGTCCCTCCCCAGCTTTCCCGTAGGGTCACCCTACCCCGATCTTGCCGGTCTTGGCAGCCATCATGAGGGGAGAGAGGCCATCGTTGTTGAGCAGGGTCTCCAGGTTGGTGTCAGGGAAGAGCTTGGCACACTTGACGAGGAGCAGGTCGTACATCTTGGTGACAAACTTGGTGTTCTCACGGGTGTTGTCGGCGATGGCCACCAGGGCGTGCAGCACGGTGTTGCCGCGGGAGTCCTGGCGCCGCAGGTCCGCCTGCTTGTGCCCGTTCTCCGTCAGGTACTGCACGATGTGGGGCTGGTTGGTGCAGGCAGCCAGCGAGAGGGGCAGCTCGCCTGGGGGGGACAGCAGGGTGTCAGCCAGTGTCCTCTACACCCTCATCCCATCCTGGGGACACCCCTGAGGCAGGGACACACCCAAGTAAGGGACACCCCCGAGGCAGGAACACCCCCGAGGCAGGGACACCCCCGAGGCAGGGACACCCCCGAGGCTGGGACACCCCCGAGGCAGGAACACCCCCGAGGCAGGAACACCCCCGAGGCTGGGACACACCCGAGGCTGGGACACACCCGAGGCTGGGACACACCCGAGGAGGGGACACCCCCCAGGCAGGGCCACATCCGAGGCAGGGACAACCCCGAGACAGGGACACACCTGAGTAAGGGACAACCCCGAGGCAGGAACACCCCTGAGGCAGGGACACACCCGAGGAGGGGACACACCTGAGGAGGGGACACACCCGAGGCGCAGCCCCTCCCCACCACCCGCTCCATCCCTGCTCACCGAAGTAGAAGTATCCTCCCTCATCCTTGGGCTGGAAGAAGCGGCCACGGGCCTGGGCGTGGACATCTGCTCCCTTCTCCACCAGCAGCTCCACGTAGTGCTTGCAGCGGCGCTCGATGGCGATGTGCAGAGCTGTCTGACCTGGGCACACACACACACACACACCCTCAGACCCCACCACATCGCTGATCAGGTCCCCAACCATCCCCTGCATCCTTCCCAGGATCTCCCCAGGCCCGAGCGGGGGTGGTGGTGTCCCCATGTCCCCCCTACCTCGGTAGTAGACATCCCTGAAGGGGGAGTTGATGAACTCCCGCATGTTGCCCGTTTTCTCGGCGATGTCAAGGAGCAGGGGGATGGTGTCGTTCCTGCCCCCGCTGAGGTTGAGCAGGGCCTTGGGCAGACAGGTCTTCCCCGTGGAGGGCTCTGTGAGCAAAGGGTTCTGAGGAGGGGGGTGCCCAGGTGAGCCCCCCCCCCCCAAGTCATGGGGCAGCCCAGCCCCACAGCTCTGCTCTGCCTATAGCCCTGGCATCTAAACCCTGGATGCTCCACCCTGCAGCCTCCCGTGCCAGGGCTGGGCATCACCATGCCCCACACGGGGACCACTGGTGGCCCCACAGGGGGTCCCAGAGTGCTCACCTCGGAACTCCTCATCGGTGAGGCGCTTCTTGTGGGCCAGGAGGAAGGAGAGGAGCCCCTCCAGGCCATCCGGGGACCCCCGGGAGACAATGTCAAAGAGGATGGGTCTGTTGAAGACCTTGAGGACGGGGGGTGGGTTGGGAGCGGGTCCCTTCACCCCTGGCACCTGCTTCCTGTGGGAAAAACACCAACATTGGGGACCAGAATTGCTGCCTCAGTTTCCCCTGTGTGCAATGAGCTGGAGGATGCTCAGCCACCAGTGAAGCACACCAGAGGGTACCCCCCCCAGCCGGGGTCACCCACGGGGTTGGGGCAGCCTCCCCAGTGCTCCCAGCATCCCCTCCTCCCAGTATCATGGGGGCGGAGCTGGTGGCACCCTTGCCAGCTCCCACCTGCATTTCGGGAGCCAAGCTGTGCCCCCTCAAGCCGTACTCCCTCCCCCAATCCTTGTCTGGCCCACGCTCCAGCGCCACGGGGGAGATCAGACCGGTCGGAGCAGCCAGGAGAAGCTGGACGGGACCGGCTGGGGACAACCGGCCAGGTCCGGACACCGGCAGCGGGGCGGGGGGTGAGAAGGGAGGGCGGCTCCCGCCTGCTGGGATGTCCGGGGCACCGCAGCATCCGGCCCCCCACCCACCTCCACCCAGAGACCCCGCTGCAGGCTGCACCCCTGGGTGGGGACAGTGGGTGGGGGCCACGGCGGCCACCCCAGGTGCCCTGCACAGAGGGACATTGTGTGCCTGGCCACGGGCTGTGGCCCCCCCCCCACCCCGGCTCCGGTTTCCTGAGCGGGGAGGGTGGAGCCCTCCTGAAAAGCTCTTTCATGCCGGCAGCCGGGGGCCCGCCCGGCCAGGGGGGCGGCTGGGCGCACAGAGCTCCTTTCACCGCCGGCAAACGGAGGGTGGGGGCAGCTCCCGGCCCCCTGGCACCGCAGACCCCCCCCATGGCACCCCCACCCCGCAGCACCCCACAGTGCCACCCGCGGAGCCATCGGGAGGTTCTGCCCCTGTCCCCCGCTGCCCGGCACCCCCACACCCGGGGGGCTGCACCCTGGGCCCCCCTCGGGGTTCGCCAAACTCACTCCACGACCCTCCTGCGCCAGCGCTTGTTCTCGCTGGGGTGGTGGCGGTAGGTGCCGTAGTCGAAGAGGGAATCCATGGGGGCTTTTTTAGGCGCGGGGACCACGGATGATTCGTAGATGGTGGCTTCCAGCAGCTCCATGGGTTTCGGAGCACCTTTCCGAAAGGCCCCCTGGAACTTCATGCGGAGGTTTTGCTTTCCGTCCCCAGCACCGGGGGGCACCCGAGCTGCCTCGGCAGGGGACGAGGCGTCCTCGCTCTCGAACAGGTTGGCCAGCGAGGAGAGTGGGAAGGAGTCGTTCTGGAGAGACCCATCATCCACCGGACCCTCCCCGGCATCGCCCCGGGGGGGTTCTTCGGCGTCTGCCATGTTCCCGGCTCGAAGGACAGCTGAGACCCCCGGCTCCTTCCCAGCGCAGACCTGGCAGAGGAAATCCCAAAGTCAGCCCCGAATAATCCCCATCCCTCCTCATCCTCTCCCATCGCTCCTGACCCCAGCACTGGTTGGGGCCCCCCCACAGCCCCTGGTCTCCTCGCTACCCACCTGCCCGGCCGTGGGGACCCCCTCACCTCTGCAGAGCCCCCTGACCGGGCTGCAGCGTTCCCAGCTTCAAAGCCAGCAATGGGGAGGGCGAGCCCGGCCCCGCTGCCTCTCCCCGCTGTGGTCAGCCTGGGTGCAGCCCAGGACAGGGCACAGAGCAGACCCTGTGCGCTCCCATCTGCCTCCCGAGCAAAGAAAACATTCCTGGGATACTCCCCATGACCAGGGAAAAGCTGGGAAGCTGCCACGGCAGCGGAGCTGGGAGCAGCACCAGGGCTGGTCACCAATGCCCGCTGATCCCACAGTCTCGGCGTCATGGGGGGATTTGGCACTGGGTGCCCTCGGTGCCAGCAGGGCCACGCTGGGTACCAGGAGGGGTTCAGACATGGCACAGGGGGGCCACAACCCGCCAGAGGGCAGGAGCAGTGGTTGGGACAAGAAATTACGGGTTTAGCATTCCCAGAGGGAGATGGGGCTGCAGAACTGCTGCACTGCCCACGTTGGAGAGCAAAGCAAAGCCCCGAAGGGCATCACCATGTCCTGCCTGCCAGGAGCAGCAGCAAGGACAGGCAGGTGAGTGACCCCGGGCTGTCCCCCAGCCCGTTTTTCTACAAAATCTCTCAGTGGGAAGGCTCAGCCCAGCCCCTGCCTCCGGGGAGCTCAGCCCTCCCTGTGGATCCCGGGACAGAAAAAGCAGCGAGGGAAACATGTCATTTTCTGCAGGGTTGCAGCTTTGTACAACAAGCCATAATGGCAGGCAGGGCTCTCTGCTGGGCAATGTCCTCCTAATTAGGCAGCGTGTCCCATGGCAGCCCCACGGTGGGGACCCAGGGTGCTCCCATGGGTGCAGGGGATGAGGGCTGCAAACAGCCCCCAAGTCCTGCTGCAGAGGGGGGAACTTAGGGCAGTGTTCCCCTCCTCCCCACTGCCTTGGGGGACACGGGACAAGCCACAGAACCGAGGTGGTTTCTCCCTGTTGATGACTTCCCTGCCACCATCCTCACTGCAAGAAATTCCACAAGCACCTGCCAAAGCCCACGGGTCCCACACCCTGACCTCGGGCAAACACGGGCCCCGGCACGATTGATGGAGAAGAGGGGGGTCCCAGGCACCCAGCTGTAGGGGAAAAAAAGCCCAAACATGTCACCATAGGCCAGGGCAGAACGAAGGAGCCACCAGCACAGGACACTGTTCCCTCTAGGAAGGGGCTGGGGACTCCCCTGGGTGAGAAGTGGCCCTGGGGATGCTCGTGAGCCTGGGGAGATGTGGAACAGAAGCAAGGGGACAAGGAGGGGCAGGGAGGCAGTGCTGCCACCAGTGCCCAGGCCACGAGGCTGGTGTTGGCAACGATGGGCTCACCAGACAGTGCCATCAGCCCCAGAGCTCCTACACGGGCCCCACCTCTGCCAGGAAAGGTGCTGTCAGTGGGGTTTCATTTGGCTCCTTCGTTATTTGGGTTTTTGCTTTTCAGCCTTCCTTACCCCATGGAAGAAATGAGTCAAGGTGCAGCTCCCTGTGCCAGCACAGCCCTGGCTCCTGCATCCAACTCAAACCTCCCACCCGCTCCCTCACCTGTGCTCCCACCTCTTCCCACCAAGTCACCTCCCAGCCAGACCAGTATCCCCAGTTAGTCCCCACTCCAGCCCCCCGCAGACAGTGCCACGGGGACACGTGGGGCGGGTGGCAGGGAGGGTGCCCCAGTAGGGGTGGCACAGGCTCTGCCACATCAAAGTGTTCCTCAAACGACAGCGCGGAGGGTTCCGGGTAGGAGTGAATCACTGCACCCACACCGCGTTCAGGTGGAAAGGCTCATCCGGAGGGAACCACCCCGCTTCCAAAATAAATCCCCCTCCGGGCCCGCGCTCACCTGGGCGAGAGCCACAAACTCCGCCTGGTTCAACGCGTGAACTTCAAAGCCTTTACCAGCCCCTTCCCCAAAGCCCCCCGTGGCACCGCACCCGGCGTCTCACCCTCGGAGCGCTGAGCCCCCGAACCGGAGGACCCCCCGGTGCCGCGGGAACCCACGGGGGTCAGCACATCCGCAGCCCTGTCCTCACCCGGGGGGCTCCATCCCCTGCCCCAGGGACTCCGTCCCGGCCACCGCCACGGCCGGGCCGTCCCCCGTTACCCCAGGACCCCCCTGCCCCCCGCTCCGTACCGTGGCTCGTCCCGCCGAGGGTCCCGCAGGCTCCGGCGCCGCTGAGTCGCCGCGGGGCCCGTCCCGGAGCGCGGCCCCTCCCTGGCCCCGGACCCACCCTCCCCGCTTCCCCCCCCTCGGGACCGGCAAGGTCCCGGCAGCCCCGGTGCAACCCTGGGGAACGGTGTCCCGACCCAGGAACAGCCCCCCCCGAAACAGCCTCTAAAAAGGAGCCCCCAAATACCCTCCCCAAAACAGCCTCCCGGGAACAACCTCCCCAAACACCTCCTCTGAACCAGCCTAGAAACACCATCCCCGAAACAGCCCCCTGCCAGGAACAGCCCCGAAACAGCTTCCCCTCAACGATTCCCAAAACCAAACCCCCAAAATAACCCCCTTGAAACACCCCCCACAAGGAGCAGCTCTAATACCAGCCCCGCTGGGAAAAGCCCTTCCAAGTCTCCCTTCCCAAAACAGCCCCCCTAGGAACAAGCCTCAAAACACCTGCTCTGGAAAAAGCCCTCCCCAGGCACAGCCCCCCAAAAACCCTCCAAAAAAACAAGCCCCAAAATACCCTCCCGAAACAACCCCCTTGAAACATCCTCCTGAAAAGAATCCCCCAAAACAACCCCCTAGAACAACCTCCCTGAAACAGCCCCCTACCAGGAACAGCCCCAAAAACTCTCCTCAGAAAAAGCCCCCCAGATCTCCCACCCCACAGCAACAACCCCCAAAACACCCTCCTTAAAACAGCCTTAAAAAAAAAAAAAACCTCCTACAAACAAGCCCCCCAGGGAAAAACCACCCCAAAACACCATCTCCAAAACACATCCCCCTAGAAACAGCTTTGAAAAACCCTCCTCAACACAGCCCCCTCCCAGCGCCCGTCTCCCCGCCCCCTAAAGAGCCCATCCCCTGGAAAAAGCCCCAAAAGAGTCACCCAGGCTGAGGTTACCGTCAGGTTTTATTAACTCCTGCTTCCCCACCCCGCCAGCGCGGGGCTCGGCAGCACCGTTGATAAGGCAGTGGTTGATAAGGCAAAGGTTTCCACGACCACCATGTCGGGACAGACCCCCAGCTCCAGCCCCCCCTCCCTGGCTGAGGGGTCTGGGTCCCACGCTGAGGGAGTTGGGGTCAAAGTCACTGTGTCCTCAATGCTCAAATAGCATCATTTGGGGGGGGTTGCTCACCCGGGGGAAGGAGGACCAGGAGCAGGGGAGGTCCTGGAGTCCCACAGAGCCATCAGCCTCACTTCATGCCACGTGGTTAGGACTGGAAACACTCGTTTTTCCTCTTTAGTACTTGGGCAATCCTAAGGTGAGGTGGGGTATAATTGGTTTATTGCCATATTCTCCATAAAAACCCTAGTAGAGGTGTATTTTTTTTTTTAAGAAAACAGGTTATCCACGGCAGATCCAGCCCAGACTTGGTGATGAAGACACCAGCAGCACTTGTCACCCTTTCTCTCAAGCTTTAGGCTTTGTAGCTCAGCTCAGCATTCATCCTGGTGTACATCTCATAAATGGCATCCAGGATGGGGGTGGCCCGTGCGAGAAACTGATGGATTTTCTCGATGCTCTCCTCCTCTTTGACTTCTTTCCCCTTCTCTAAGGCCTTCAGCAAATCTGATTTGTAGGGAAGAGCATAGACCGAGCCCTATAAAACAGGAGAAGAAGATGTAAGGCTCCTACAAACCCAAAGTTCCATGTGTAGGATTCTAGTTTGGGTTATTCTTGGGGGCCTGCAAGCATCCAGAGACCCCGAGGCGTCCCGTTCGGGACGTCTCTGGATGCTTGCAGGCCCCAGGAACAACCTTGAGGATACATCAGCAGCTTGTGCAAGCCCTTAATTTCTGGGTTTTCCTCTGGAAACCTCATGAATTCTCACCGTGAAGAGCTTCTGCAGCATCCAGCCATGGTATTTCTTCAGGGAGATCTCGTAGGCCTTGATGGCGTTGACCCGGATGAGGTTGGGATGCTCCTCATCCCTCTCCCCATCCGAGATGCTCTGCAGCAACACCAGCATGAACTTCAGACCCCTGGGAGAAGAGAAGAGGTGCTGGGGGTGCCCTGAAGATGGCACATCCAGACCCCTCAAAAAAACCCAAACCCAACCCAAAACTCAGCAGCCTCTGGGTGGTGCTCTGAGTTCCCCATGTGCCAGGACACCACCTCGAGCAGCCCCTGCTGCCACCAAATCACCTTTTCAACCACATCAGAGCCAGCGTGGCTCCTGTCTTGGGCCAGGCCGAGCCATGCACCTCCTTCTCCACCTCCAGGATGTTCTGCAGCGTTTTGAACTTGGTGGGGTTGGAGTCATAAACAGCACGGATTTTCTGAGAGGGCAGAGAAGGAGGGGGTTGGCTCCCGGGGGGACAGTGGCACCCCAAAAGAACCACTGCTGAGCTCCAAAGCTCCCAGGGGAAGCTGAACACCTCCATCTCTTCTCTCTCCAACCCTACAGTGATTCCATCCAGGGCTTCACCCCCTCCAAGCTCCCCTGTCCCCATTCCTACCTTGATATTCCCAGTCAGGTCTGCTTTGACTGGTGAGTAGACGATGGGAGTCCCCAGGCAATCTGTGGGAAGAGGGAGGGAGGATGATGGGGCGCAGCAGACACCCCAAAACCCCGAGCTGTCCCCAACGGGTGTCACCTTAACCATATCCAAGGCTCACGGGGCTGTCACACAGTGGGTGACATTGGTGACATTGGTGGCACGAGGGTGGCCACGCCGACACCCATCACCCGCGGGCCCGACACGGGGTGAGGGGGGACCCCCGGGAGCTGGCTGTCCTCAGTGATGCCTCTGGCCGGGGTGTCCCGGGGGACGTGGCCGGGTCCCGGTGGTTCTGCCGGGGCGTGGGACCAGTGGGATGTTTCCCAACGAGGCTGCTCAGCAGGTTTGACAGGACCGTGATGCAACCCCCGCCCCATCATGCGCCTTTCCCGGGGGGCATCGGGCACCGGGGCGAGGACCAGCCGGGCCCGGGGGTGAGCACCCACCGAGGCGGCACGACCCAGAACCGAAGGAGCGAGCACCCGGAACCGGGCAGGCGCCACGCGGCCCAGCCCTCTGCCCGCAGACGGCCACGGCTGGGCGCGGCGGCGAGGCCGGTACCGGGCCGGGCACTGCCGCAGCTCCCGCCCCCGCCGCCGGCCCGCCCGGTCTCACCGAAGAAGGGCGGCAGATGGGCCACGGCTTCCAGGAAGGGCAGCGTCTCGATCTGCTTGTCTGCCGGCAGCGGCTTGAACTCGTGCTCCAGCAGCAGCGCCATGACCCGGCCCGCTCCGCTCCGGTACCGGCACCGCAACCAGAGCGGCCCGGAGCCAGACCCGGCAGCGCGCTGCCCCCGCGCCACGCCCCCGCCGCTCCCACCAATGGCCGCGCAGCACCCACGTCCCGACAGCCAATCAGAGAGCGGGGGCGGAGATTTGGGCGGGGCCTCTGCTCCACTCGGAGCCCCCGTGGTCCCGGTACCCCCAGCCCGGTCCCGGTACCCTCAGCCCGGTCCCGGTACCCCCAGCCCGGTCCCGGCCGGTTCGGCCGCCGCAGGAGCCCCCGGTACCGCCCGGCCCGGTTCTGCCCCTGCTCCGGGCAGAGCGGTTCGGTCCTGGCGTGTCCCGGGCCCTGTTTAGGGAGGAACCGGAGCAGCCCCGTAAACCCCCAGCGCCTGTCAGCCCCTCCCAGCCCGGCGCTCCTGGAGGGCGGCTGTTAATTATTGAGGGGAGAGTAATTAATCTTTGATAGGGAGCAGCTAGCGGGGCTGGCGTCTCCTTCCCTGCCTCGGCTGCGAAAACAAAGCGGCCTGAACGGGGAGCGATTAATTAACACCTCCGGGAAGGGCCGGGGGGTCAGGGCACCTCCCGCAGAGGGAGCGGGGAGGGCGGGAGGCTCCGCCGGGAGCTGCCGGTGACGGAGCCCCAGTCCCGGTGTTTTTACCGGCTTGTCCGGAAGAACGGGTCGGGGGGTGATACCGAGGGAGGAGGAGGGAGCCGGGAGCCGCCTGTCCCCAGCGGGGGCACAACTGAGGCAGCCGCCGCATCCTCCTCCTCCTCCCAGCCGGTGCCCGGCGCTCATCCCGGCTCAGGTTGGGGTTTGGCACAAGACGCGGTGGCGCGGGTGCTGCCAGCAAGCAGAAACCTTGAACCCGCCTGAAATATTTACAGCGTAACAAACACCCCAGCCTTGACCCGACCCGACCCGACCCGGCCCGGCCCGGTCCGGCCCGTCTGCCCTCCCCCGTCCCGCGGAGCTCTGCGCATCGTGTCCCTCGGCGGCTCCCGTAGCGTTGCCATGGCGCCGGCCGTTGGGTGCGGGCGGCGGGCGATGGCGCGGGGCTGGGCCCCGGAGCGCTGGGCCGCAGAACGGCGCCGGGAGCTGGAGACACGGAGCCGGCAGCAGTGGGAGCGGGCCAGCCGCTCCTTCGCCCGGGACGCCGTTTACTGCTACCAGCAAGCGCGGTGGAGCGAGCCCAGAGCCCTCCCGAAACCCAGGTAGCGGCCGGGCCGCGGGGTTCAGGACGGGGAGGCCGCGCAGGACCGGGTCGGGTCGGGGGGTTCGGTGATCGCTCCCCGTGGTGTATCGCCCGCAGCCCGGCGGCGGTGCGACGGGAGGCGGAGGAGGCGGCGGCGCGGCTGGAGGAGCGGAGGTCGAGACTGCGGCAGCTGCTGGGTGAGGAGCGGGAGGCGCTGGCGGGGGAGCTGCGGGAGCTGCGGCGGGACGGCGGCACCGAGCTGGGCGGGATGCGGCAGCGGAGCGAGGAGCTGCGGGCCGGGCGGGAGGAGCGGAGGAGGAAGGTGAGGAGGGAAGGGCCGCGGGCTGCCAGCGCTGGGGGCTGCAGGGTTCTGATAGGACCCAAACTTCGTTTCCAGGTGGCGGAGCAGCTGCTGTACGAGCGCTGGAGGAGAAACACCGCGGAGCTGCGGGAGGTGAGGTGCTGCCCGGGTTGTCCCTGCTGCTGGGTGGGTTATTAATCCGTTTGTAACACCATGATCACCGTGTATCTGCGGGTGTCATTCGAGAGCCCTAAGTTCTGGTAAGTAAAAGGCAAAGAAAAACGTGTAAGAAGCCCCCTCAGAGTTGGGATGTTTTCTAAACCAGTCACAAACGTGTTCTCAGTGCCCATCATACAACTGTCCCTGCTGCTTTTTAAAGCTGAACCTGCCCTGTGCCTGGTGCTTCCTCGTCCTTTATTGTGCCCATCTGCTGCTCTGAGCTCCAGTGTCACCCTAATGTTTCCCAGAGCTGGTGGGCACCAAACGAGCTCCCCCCTGCAGAGGCAAATCCTGCAGGGCTGCAGCTGGGCCGGGAGGAGCTCTAGAGAGGATCCCAGGGGACAGGGGAGGCTCTGGCGCTTGTGGCATCTGTTGTCACCCACAGGTGGAGTCGGAGCTGCACCAGAAGCACGTGGTGGAGGCTTGGGGTGATCAGATAATGCAGAAAAACAAGGTATGTGGGGGTAGTCCTGGGGATCCTGGTGGTTGTTTGCACCTCACCTTAAACACTGTGTGTTCTTTGGGCTGGGGAAGCAAGAAAAAACTGAACTTGAAGAGAAAAAACGTTATGAAAATGAATATGAAACTGCTCGAAGGGAAGCACTGGAGAGAATGAGACAAGAGGAAGAGAAACGTCGGGTGGAAGAGAAGAAGCAAGCAGAGAGGCTGCTGCAGCAAATGGAAGAGCTGAAGTTACAGGAGACAGAGGTAATCTTCAGTTTCTTCTCAACTGAGAAGGAAATTCATTGTTTCCCTTGGGAATTCAGCAGCACTGACCTGAGCTCTTCCCTCCAGCTTTCCACTAGATTAGGTCTGGAACAAAGTTTACCTGTCACTTAATTCCTGGGAGCAATGTAAACCTCTCCCCTGAACACTGGCATGTTCCCTGCATTCTAGTACCTTTTACTTGCTGCCCTTGAAATACAAGCACTATTTTTGTGCTGTACCAGCTGAGAAAAAGGTTTGCAGGAACTTGTGTGACAGGTTTAGGTCAGAGGCTTTGTCTGCTGGGGCTCCTCACGGTGTCCCTTGTGCTGTGAGCCACAAATTAAATGTGGAAGATTTGCTGCAAGGAGGGTTTGGGCTGCTTGCAGGGGAGAAGAACAAGGTACAAGCTTGGGTACAAAGCTTATATATATATATATATATAGATATATATTCTTCCTTGGTGGTTGCTGTTTCCTTGTAGGCAAGAAAGCTGAAAAAAGAACAAGAGAATTTATTAAAGCAGCAGTGGGAGCTGGAGAACTTGGAGGAAGAAAGGAAAAAAATGGAAGAGCAGCGGAAGAAGAAAGAGCTTGGGTATGAGAGAGAGTGGAGGTTGTTTCAGCAGGACTGACTGTCCCTCTGTCAGCACTCACAGGTGTTCCAGGTGTTCCAGGGAACTGGGTTGGGCTGTAAATATTTATTTTTTGGTGGAAGCACCCAGAGCAGCCAATGAACAATGATATCTGATGCAGTCCTGCCTTTGGTTGGTGTTGGTGGTAGCAGGTGCCTCTGTTGCCCACACATTAGGTTGCTATAGGTGTACTTTCTGAGTGCTGGTGTACTTTGAGTGCTGGTGTACTTTGAGTGCTGGTGTACTTTGAGTGCTGGTGTACTTTGAGTGCTGGTGTACTTTGAGTGCTGGTGTACTTTGAGTGCTGGTGTACTTTCTGAGTGCTGGTGTACTTTGAGTGCTGGTGTACTTTGAGTGCTGGTGTACTTTGAGTGCTGGTGTA
This sequence comes from Calypte anna, assembly GCF_003957555.1. Classification (NCBI taxonomy): domain Eukaryota; kingdom Metazoa; phylum Chordata; class Aves; order Apodiformes; family Trochilidae; genus Calypte; species Calypte anna. The sequence goes on along the minus strand of NC_044261.1, from coordinate 1,096,990 downwards.
CTTTCTGAGTGCTGGTGTACTTTGAGTGCTGGTGTACTTTGAGTGCTGGTGTACTTTGAGTGCTGGTGTACTTTGAGTGCTGGTGTACTTTCTGAGTGCTGGTGTACTTTCTGAGTGCTGGTGTACATCCTCAAGCATCAGAGTCAGTTTCAGTATTTCCTGTTTTTCCTCCTTCAGGCGTTTTTTGAAGCATCAGTGTGATGTGCAGCTCCAGAGACGAGCCCAGCAGATCCAACAGGAGCTGGTAAGAGAAAGCACCCCCTGATTTCAATGTTCTGGACACTGTGTGCTGAGGAAACTTGTTCTTGGTGTTTTCTTTGTGCATCTGCCTCTGCTGCCTGTGGATGATCAGTCAGGAAACCCCTTCCAGCTTCTGCAGCAAAAAGATCACGGGGAAGGCAGCCGACTGAGCACCCCCTTGGGTGTCACCAGTGATTTGTAGAGAGCAGCCCCGTGTCTGGGCTGGAAGGCTGCTGGATAGGTGTTCATCTTGTGTTTTTCCTGCAGGAGGCAGACAGGCAGATCTTGTTGTCCCTCCTGGAGAAGGAAGATGAGGAGCAGCAGCGCCGGTGTGCGCGGAGAGAGCGAGCTGTGGCTGATGCTGCCTGGATGAAAAGTGTCATTGAGGAACAGCTCCAGCTGGAGAAGGAGAGGGAGGCTCAGCTCCAGACTATTTTTAAGTGAGCATCATCTGTGTGTGTGTGTGTGTGTGTGTGTGTGTGTGTGCTGGATGTCTCTGCCTGGCTGGAATTCACGTTTAGTTGTTGGGAGTGGGTGTTAGAAGCAGTGGCTGGTTGGCTGGGCAGTTCCAGCAGCAGTGCAGCAGTGAGCTCTGCCTGCTCATTCCATGTGCTAGCACCACGGAGGGGTTTAGTCTAAGTGACCCCAAAACCACCCATTTTGTTTCCTTTTGTGTCTCAGAGCTTGTAGATAAAAGCTGCCTCAGCTTCACCTCACGCTCCCCCCAGTGCAGAGCATCCTCACCAGTACACATCACCACCATGTTTTAGTTAAAGGTTTTGTTGCAGGGGGAAGATCTGTGAACTCTTCAGCTTTTCAGCAGAGCTGTTCTCTGACACAGCACAGTGGGGGTGGATGTGCTGCCTGCCCAGGAGCACAGGGGAAAACAAACCTGAGAGCTCCTTTAATGCACAGGGCAGCTCATCTACCCCCATGGAGAACACAGAGGGGGTTTAACTGTAAGTAGTAACCTCAGAGATAATTCTTCCTCTCTCCTTTAGAGAAGAAGCTAAAAAAGTGTGGGAGAAAAGGGAAGAAGAATGGGAAAGGGAGAAGAAGGCCAGAGATCGCCTGATGACTGAGGTGAAGCCATTGTTCAGCTGTGACCCTCAGAGCATTAGGGCAGAAGTTTTCTGCTTGTCTGATGCTTTTTTTTTTAATTTTTGAGGATTGTTTAACTGTGTGCACTGCAGTTTCCTCAGTTGTGCTCCTCAGGCTGAGCCTTTTCTTGCCTCATCTCCTGCCCCCCAGGTCCTTGCAGGGAGACAGCGCCAGATCCAGGAGAAGATGGAGTTGAACAGAAGAGCTCAGGAGGAGTCCATAAAGTACCGAGAGGAGCTGATCAGAGAACTGGAAGAGGCAAAAGAGCAGAGGAGGAAAGAGAGGGAGCAGGAGGAGGAGCTGAAGACAGCCCGCAGGCAGGAGCTGGAGGCACAGGTAGAGCAGCTTCCCCCAGCCCAGCCGCCTGGCTCCGGGCTCCCTCTCCCTCTGACAGCTCCGTCTCCTCCTTTTCCAGCTGTCGGAGCGCCGGGCACGGGAATGTGAGGAGCTGCAGCGTCAGAGGGAGGAGGAGGCAGAGGAGCGGGCAGCCCGGCAGCGCTGGGAGGAGCTGGTGCGGCAGGAGGCCGGGCACATGGCAGAGAGGGGGCACCGCAGCAGGGTAAGGGTTGGGGACACGGGTGACAATCACACTGTCCTCACTTCTCTCCCCCTCCTTCCCCCGGGGCTATTTCTAACCGAGCTCCATCATTCTTTCATGTAACTTGCTTTTGCTGATACTGATGCTTTCTGTCCCAATTTGTAATTTTTGTTGCTGCTGCCCCAATGTTCTAATTTCTGGCATTATCTGCACTGGTGCAGTTGGTACAGCACCTCTCAACTGCTCACTGGCTTCCCATCTCCTGGATGCTTTCCCTGGCTCTAAAAACCTGCACTGAACCAGCTGCTCCAAGCCAGGTGCCCAGCAGATCAGATTTTTCACACCAAACTCTGCAGTCAGTCAGCTCTGTCATGTATTGCCCAGGGGTTCCTCAAGTCAGAGAAAGCTGGAAGGAAATGAAACTCCCCTAGAGTATCAGCTTTTAATATGCCTTTCCCTGGAGGCTGTTCTGAACTCTCCCAAGCTGCCTGCTGAGCAGTGCAGGTGCAGAGCCTCTGCAGTGGTTATAATCTTTGTGTTTTGCCCTCCTTAGCTCTACAGTTACCCCAGAGCAGCCTGGACCTGAGGACTGCAGTCCTGTGCACCTGAGGAACAAGCACTAAATGCAGCTGCAGACTGAAGAATCAAGGAACTCCTGAAATAACAGTGTCTTTGGAACAGCCCATAATGGCACAGACACCCAGATTTCTGAAAATATTTACTTGTGACCCAGCTAAACCCAGGAACAACTTTCTGCTGGCTGTGGATGCAGAGGGTTGAGCATCCTCAGAGGCCTGAGCTGCTTCACTGCTCCAGCTGCAGAGCTGGGATGTTGTATTCTAGGACATGCTGCACCAGGGCAGCAGAGCCACTGACCAAAGCCCTGGGATCTGCACCAGGAAAGGCTCTGTGCCCCCTGGGGGGTGGGAACTGCAACCCAGGACGTGCTGTGGCTGCTGGGCAGGTGTCAGACCCCAACTCTGCAGACACAGGGGGTGCCCAGGTGGCTTCCAGGACTTAATTCATACCCCACTGCAAATCCAGCAGTTCCTGACCTGTCCAGTTCCTCCCCAGAAGGTGCTCAAGACTCCATTAAGTGCTTTTTTTTTTTTTTTTTTAACCTGTTTCATAAATAATGAACAATTTCAACATGAACAACCATTTGTTTCTTTTACCTTAACAAACTGCTGCAACAAAAGGAGGGGAAATTCAGATAATGATTGCTCTTGACTCCTTGCTGTTAAGGTTGGTGGTTCCAGCTTACAGTGAGTCCCCATGCAGCAGCTCCTGTGGCCTGTTCAGATCCTCTCACCCCAAATAATTTTCCACACTGGAGGAGTTTTAGCATTTTATAGTAATACTGTAAACAAAAGATTAAGTCAAAAATATTGTACAGACAGAATGACACTAATAAATACAAGTTCTGGAAAAAGGCAAAAAGTTTGTTACTTTCCTGTGCAGCATTTTGTAAAGAAAGAGCAAGTTGGATTACAGGGAAAAAAAAAAAAAAGATTGTAACAAACCTAGAACAGACATTTGTTGGGGGGAACTGACCAGAAATGCTGTGAGAGTGACAGAATGGAAATCAGGTAAGAACTGGCCATGTTTTCAGGCCTTTTGAGGAGCAGTCCTGAACTTTAGAGAATCTGTGTAGCTGGAACAAAGCTTGCAGTTCTCAGAGCACACATTTGGTACAGAGGCAAGATAAAACAAGTGATAACTTAAACACACCTCAGTGTTACCCTGCTGGGGAAAGCAGGTGTGATATGGTGAAGTGGACAGTGGGGTCCTGAGAGGTTTGCAGTGACCATCTGCTGCCAACTGCAGGAAAAGTTCCTACATTATCAATATATTTAATTGCCAGCAGCAGAATTCCAAAGTTGGTTTTACAGAAATCACAGAGCCTGTCTGCAGTTCTGGGAGTTTAGAGACAGTTCCAGGATTCAGAAGGGCAGAAAGGAACTAAAAAAAAAACCCCAAACCCACAATGCAGAATGTTAATTATTGGGTTGTCATCTACTCCCTCAAAATGGAGCAGATGACAACATGCAGGAACCCAGCACTGCTATGGCACTTGGTGTTCAGATGTATGTACAAACACTGTGATCTGAGGAGGAACCAGACACTCAACTTCAGTGGTTTTTTTACCTCCACAGGCTTCCTCAAACCTCTCATTTTTGAAATTATGGACTGAGACATTTTGGGAGCTGTTATGAAAATAAAACCTGAAAGATTAAAAAAAAAACAAACAACCTGATAAAAGCTGAAAGACACATGGATGTTTGTCACCCACCTTTCTGACAGGTTATGGCCTGGGTTACTCCATGTGAAGCTTGTAAAATTTTGATAGATTTTGTATAAAACTTACAGGAAGTGTTTCACATTTGGATATGCTGAGGTACAGAAGTCACATGCTAGGGCAGACACAGCTGCTGTTCACTGGCACTCATCTAACTTCTTGTTTTTTGGTTTTTTGATTTTTTTTTTTCAATTATCACAGAAATCTTGAGTGAAATTGCATCTTGTGTTTCTGAGCAATGCTGCTGCAGAGAAGATGGTGCCCTGAAGATGACAGCAAAATTCTGTGGGAAACTTAAGGATGAGTTATTGGAATCAGAAACAAAGGATAATATTTTAACCACTAATGCCCTAAAGTAACATCAAACATATATATTAATGGCATAGTGACAACTAAAAGAAATAACTATAAAGTTTCAAATTCCTTCCAAAAACGGATAAAGTGACAAAGACCTGGTACAGTTACATGTAAGAAGCTCAGATGCTCACAACTACTACTCTTTTAGCAGACTAAAAACATATTATTGCACAACAGTTGATATGGGAACAGAAAATATTGGGCTTATCCCATGAGGGGGATCACAGCCTCCTTCCTGCTGGGGAGCAGTTACAGTCCTGGAGCTTTGGGAGCCTGCAGGTTTCTCAGCCAGGGGCATGTGAGGGTCCAGGATGGAGAAGCAGAGGGGAGGCTCTGCCCTGACACATGCAGGTGGCTTCAGAGAGAGGTTTGCAAGTGAAGTCTGCAAGCAGAAGGTGTCCCCAAGGAAAAAAAATCCAGCTTGGTACAAGGCTGGGAGGTGCTATTGGCTCAACAGCTATTTGCAACATGCTAATTATCTGTAACTAAACTGGCAACACAGGCACAAAATAAGGCAGTAGGTTAAATTAATCATAAAGTTGTTAGAAAACATGCAAAAATAATACTGAGTTTAAAAAAAAAAATAATAAGTTTCTTGCCCCCTTTAGTTTTTCTCATAAAAAATGTGAATAGTTCCACACCTTTATTGGAGATCCAACCTTTTTTTTTTAAAAAATAACCCAAGACTAAAAAGCCAAGTGTGACTCAGTTGTTGTTCTCTTTGGTTGTGATGGTAACCAGCTGCTTGGCAGCCTTGGCAATGTCATAGGCACACTGGATGACCTGCTGGGTGACCAGCTGGATGTCTGTGGTGGGACAGGTCTCCACGGGCAGGGTTTTTGTGCACTCTGACTGCAGTCTGTAGGCACTAGAGGTCAGCAGGCGCAAGGAAGTCCTCACCAGCTCAGATTTGGGTTTCTGGGAAAAGGAAAAGCAGAAGTTGAGCCCTGACAGAACAACAAAACCCTTTTCAGGGTGGCTTTTAATTAGCCAGTTGTGGTTGACAAGTGGTCTTTAATAAGGGACATCTGCTGCTTCCTGCACTGACATCTCTGTGCTGGGAGAGAGCTCAGACAACACCACAGGGATGGAACAAGTTCCTGGAATTTCTCCTCTCTCAGCTCAGGGACATTTCAAGCTGCTGCCAGGCAGCAGGCAGGCAACACTGCTTCACCCTCTTATTTAGTAACTTACTCATACAAATTCTGTAGTGCCTGTCCAGTGCTACCCAGCCCACATCCTGGCTGCCAGCAGGGCACAGTGTGTCCAAGACAATCTGTTCAGGCACACACAGCAGCATTAGGTCTTCCTTCCATTTTTAAAGACCTTACAAAAGCTCAATCACTGAGATCTCCCTCCCTAAAATCTGCTGTGCAGGAACAGCTTGCTTTGCTACGTGGGTAACAGCTCCAAACACACCTGCATGTAAGAAATCCTGGGAACAGCATCCAGCTGGAACCTTGGGACACACACAAGCCTGGCAAAGCTGGCCCAAAACCCCATAACTGCCCTGTAACTCCTCAAGTCAGATGCAATTAGGCTCCAGTTTTGGAGGAACCACATGCAATCCTTGAGAGCTTTACGTTCAAGAGTAAAACTTAAGGCCTGGATTGACAAATGAGCCCTTTCCCATCTTATTTCTCCCTACCTTCAACTTCTGGGGTTTTGTCTGTTGAAATCTACTGACCAGGAATGAGCCCAGGAACATTTCAGTGCTGCAAGGTACTTACTTTTGGGAACAATGCTGCCATTTCTGTTACTGCCACGTGTATTCTCTCCGAGCATGGTATATAGCTGCAAAAAAGATGCCATTTGTTACTCACTCTGTAAAGACACCCCTTCCTCTCTAGACTCACTGCTCAGTGGCTATTATTCTAAAAACAACTGAGTAACAAAACCCCCCAGATCTATTCTGCAAATATCTTTGAAGGCAAGTGAAGCAGGAGTGCAACACACAGTGAGTCTTCGTGTCAATGTTCCTCAGCACAAAGATGTCTGCAGCTATGCGACTGCAGGAAAAGCAGGAATTAATCAACAGTGGGAAATGATTTCCTAAGTTTTCCTTACTCTGATGACTCTTTGCTTGAAGGAGTAACTATCCACACCTATTACAACAAACACTGTCAGAAAAGGTCTGGGTTTGTCTGCAATTCTGGGAACGTGTCTGTGAATATTAACTGCACATTAATTACCAGGCTCACATCTCCTAATTTCCCCCCCACCCAGCTATTCAGATGTTAGAACTTGTCTCCAAATTGTGCAGAAAATTGCTCAACTCAACTCTTTCTGTTCAGGGTATGCACAGCAACACACTGTGCTGGTACGTGTGGGAGAGCACGGCCAAGCAAACTGCTTTGTGTGGGTCAGGCACAAAGGAAAGTAAAAAATCTGCAGCTGGAAAACAGTTAAGTGAAATCTGGTGACACAGAGGTGCTTTTGGAAAAAAAATAAATCAAAAAAAACCCCAAAAACCCAGCAGCTTTCTTCCTTGGTGCATCTGACAATCGAAAGGGAACTAAAAGAAAGCCCAACACTGTATGTGGGCTCTGAGAAACCTGCTGCCATTTTAGGGAAATTTCTGTCCATTTGTTTTGAAAGGACTCCTGCATGAGGCAAGAGTTTTAAAACTGCTAAGGATCTGAGCAGCTAAAAATATCCAGTAATCTCTGAAGTTAAAAAAACTAAAGGCATTTCAGCTGATTTGATGTTTCAGAGTTGAATTCTGACCCTCCAAATTCTTAAAAATAACTTAACAGCCAAGTACTGATATTTATAGGGCTGTTTTGTCTGCACAAGACAATTTCCCTGCACTTCTTTTCCAAGTTACAAGGTAGCAACCTTTAAAAAAATAAACCAACCACTTTGTACCTAAGTTACCAAAGCACAATAAGCTCCAAAAACTTGTATTCCAACTCTGAGTCCTGACCTCTGTAACCCAGGAGTTCTCAGCTGAGCTCTGAGCCTGCTCTGTAACAAAAGGCTGCAGTTTGCTGCAGAGCCAGACACTGAGGACACACCTTGGTTCCGAGGGGATTTATTTCTGTCCCTCTATCAGTTCATTATCAGTTTAAACCAGAAATGCAGCACTAGGCACATTCTGCCCTTTTTCTGTTTCCCAAGGGGGAAGGTGAGACACTGGGGAAGGGAATGTGCCCAACTTCCAGTGCAGAATCCCCACCTTGCTCTTCTGGTGAAGTTTAACTACAGGTAAAACCTCAGATGAAGGTAACTTCAGAACACCAGGATGCCTTCTTGGATTAATTCATCCACAGTAAACCCCCCAGAGTTCTCACACAGAGCTTACAGATGCATGCATCTCCAGACCAGCTACTTCCAGCAGGTGTGAGTTACTAAATATTCAGTGATTCCATAGAGTTAGCTCAGAAAACAAAGGCAGATTCCATTAGTCCTCCTAGATGTCACTTCTGATGCATTTGCCAAATGAAAACTGATCCATTCAAAACAGTTCTTAAAACTATTTAGTACATAAGCTGCTCTGAAGTGCTGTGTTAGTGTGGTCAGTCAGAAGTCTAATTTCAAAAGACTCTTTCATGCTTCAAGGGCTCAGTTTCAGCACGAGTTAAGTCACCACGATTCACTCTTCAGCAGGGGAACCTCAAAAATCACAAAGCATTCCAGAAAAAGGTTCAGCATCTGTGGATTATGGCAGATTGTTGCCTTTTGAAGCAAAAACTAGACAACAAAACCCCACCCTCCCAGTTACTGTGCAGTCACCTTGCAGTTCCAGAGGTGCAAAACCAGGCCACTGGCAAAGGCACTGAGAAAGCAGCCACACACTGGGGTCATTTTGGCAATGCAGGAAAACTGCTTTGCAGAGAAGCATTGCTGTGTGTCTGAAGTCACCTCAGTTCTTGGACATAAACTAAAATTGGACATCCCAAGGTCAGTGCAATTCCCATCCTGCTACTCAGTTAATTTGCTCCCTGGAGGCCACTCTGAACAGCACCTTACCTGGTTCAGAAGTTTCCTGATTAAACCCTTGACTAAGAGGGGAAGAGAGCCACAAGAACTGTATGAAACAAACCAAGACTAATGTCACATATTTCATAGTAAGCTCTCTAGGCTAGCTGCAGAAGCACAGTGTGTCTTGGAGGAATGGCTTTATTTTATAATGTCTGCAAGCTCATGGAATAAGCTGCCATTTAGTGAGTTTACACACCCTGCAGTAGGATGCTTGAGTAGTGACAGCTTGGAAAAAAGAATCCCTGACTAGCAGTAACTCCTGCTCCAACCCTGATATCTGTCACTAGCAATAACACCTGGGCTTAGAACTTGGGAAGTTCTGTTCTAAAGAACACCTCATGTAAATGGGATTGTCATTTTAGGAATTAATAAACAAGATTCTGGTCCTGATGGAAGGTACTAGATAAACATAGTTTTCATTGATTCAAGACACCAGTGACCTCACCTGGCAGACCAGCTGCATAAACAGGAGGGCCTAAGCTGTCAGGTGTGGGTGCTGCAGGTCAGGGACCATGAAACTTCAGCTAGGTGTCCCACAGAAGGAGCAGCCAGACACTGTGCTGTTGGCTGTGGTAATTTATCTTGATGGACAATAACCAGAACAGAGCCAGGAGCATCTCTCTAAAGCCAGAGGCAGTCCCAGTTCCAGGCTGCCATTCTGTTCCCCATCAAGTCACCCCTGGGAGCTTCCACCAAAGGGATTCCTGACTCTCCACAGGTTCTGTTCCCACCCAGAGCATTTCGTGCATCACCTTCAAGGACCCCAGTGCAGAGAGTGTGTGAGGGACAGAGGCAGCAGACAGAAAGAGAAAGGACACTGTGCCTGGGAGGCAGGGACAGAGGTCAGAGTACCAGGAGGCAGGGCCGGGCTGCGGGACGGTCAGAGGCTGCAGGGGAGCTGGCTCAGCCCAGGGCACCAGAGTGCTGAAGCAGCCCAGGCTATGTCTGAGCTTCAGAATACCTGCACGTAACAAGGGTCTGCTTGGCCAGTTGAGCAGAGGAAAAAGAAGGGAAGAAAGTGAGAAAAAAAACCGAAACAGAACCAACAGGAGTTTCATTAACAGATGATATTCTTGAATCACTTTGTTACTCTTCGATTCTCCATGCAGTGTGGGAGCAGCTTGGAAGATGTCTCATTACATCCCCAAGGAGCCATGATGCCCCAACTGCAAGAAGGGATTGGAGGAACAAGCCAGCTCCAGCTCCTCCATGCCCCAGACTCTGCCGTTCTCAGCCCGCTGAGACAAAGCCAAGGGACAGGAAAACAAAGAACAGCAGCTTCACAGTTCAGTGTTTTGCAAGATTGTACTCATCTAAGTACTGGCAAACACCCTACTCCATGCGTGGTACAGAAGAGAAAACAACATAACAGGTTTCTTAAATATTCAATGTAGCAGCAAAAGCTAGGTGCTTGGCACTTGTTTCTTTGAATAATTAAAAAAAATACAGTTCAGCTACTGTAAACTGTGATACACATAAAAAACAAACTTCTTAAAAGCTTCTCTTGCTGTTGCTTCTCTGTGAGAAACAAGCAACAAGGGACTGGAGTGGAAAAGGTTGCAGACAAGGGCAATGATCTCAGCACAAACACGTAAGAAGTCACCATTCAGCCCGAGGAGAGGCCGAGCTCACCCTTCTAAAAATAGAAAAGTACAAGAAGGAAAAAACACAGAACAAAAGTGGCCCCATTGTTGTGCACTCCTCTCAGCAAGGCAGGAAGTGAGGGCTGAGCACACATCACCAGCTGCTGCTCACAGGCACAGTGGGCACAGAGCTCAGAGGGGAGGCAGAGGGTGAGACGTGCAGGGCTGCAAGCTCAGCTCTCCTGGAAACCAAAGCTTTTCCAGACCTAAAACCTGCTCCTAATACCTGGGAAGAGGTAACTCTATTTACAGCCCTCACCAGAGCACCACCTGATGATGATCAGTCAAGGGCAGCATCACTTTTACTCATGGCTGGTCTGGAAATTAATTGTTCAGCTGGGCCAGAAGCTCCCCGAGGGAGCTGATGCTGCACACTACCTGATGTGCTGATGAGCTGTGCCCTGGTGCTCAGCTATGTCTGCCTAAACCCAGGAGTTCAAAATAGCCTTTGTAGGTATGCCTTCTGTACTAATACTTCAGCAGAAAAGCCAAATTTTCCCTGCCTTCATGATTTTTTCCTGACACCAGATTGGATGTCACTACCAGACTTCTGTGGGGTGTCCTTTCCCAAGGACATGGAGGTCTGAAGATCCAAGACCAGCTTGGCTGGAACCAGGCTGTCTGGAACACATCTGATGTGTACACAAACCAACACTGATTTTGCAGCAGGACTTGATGCCTGCCCTGGTCCCTCCTCCCTGCTCCCCCAACCTGCATCAGGAAGCACCACACCCCAACACCTTCGGGAGGTGTCGACACAGGGGTGGTGGCTGTCCCTCTGCAAAGGGGGACAAGAATTTTCAAGAATTGTCTTTCTTTTTTTCTCTCACCAGCTCCAGAACTCTTCCAGCCCTCACCCCTTACCTGTCGTGCTTGTTCTCCTGTGCTGCTCTCAGCAGCTCCTGAATGTTCTTGGTGATCTGCTCAGTTTTCCGGATGACGTCTTCTGTACTGGGCAGACTGGAGCTGGGGGCTGTGTCGGCGTCTTCAGGGATGGATCCCTCCCCCTGCCAGATGATGCTCCTCTGACGACCCTTCCTGCCTGACCTGCCGAGGAACAAGGGGTTGTTGAGGCTGGAGGAGGCTCAGGGGAGACCTCATCACTCTCTAGAACTCCCTGAAAGGAGGTTGGAGCCAGGGGGGGGTCGGGCTCTGCTCCCAGGCAGCTCTCAGTCAGACAAGAGGCCATGGGCTCAGGAATCTTTTCCTAATATCCAACCTAAACTTTTAGGTTGAATATTAGGAAGAAATTCTTTCCAGAGAGGGGTGACCAGGCATTGGAATGGGCTGCCCAGGGAGAGGGTGGATTCTCCATCCCTGGAGGGTTTTAAGAAGAGACTGAATGCGCTATGGTCTGGGAACCACAGGGGGAGGGGGTGTTGATGATCTCAGAGGTCCTTTCCCTCCACCCAAATGACTCTGTGATTCTGTAATTCTGTGATTCTGAGGCAGAGGTTTGTCTTGACCAAGACCAAGTTCCTGTGGGACAGGGAGCTGGCAGTGCCCAGGCCACCTACCCTGTCTCCTCCAGCTCCAGAGGGGTGGGGGGGTTATCGTAGTCGCTCTCAGACACACTGCTCTGCTTCTCCAGCTTGGAGCCCTGCAATTAACACAGATTTAATTAGGCACTGGGCAGGACAGAAGAGCCCTGAGCTGGGCCAGGGCCATGTCCTGTGTCTGCAGGTCTGCTCGTGGGAGGGAGAACCGAGGCAGGGAGGTCTGTGACAGAGCTGAGGCTGACCCAAGCATGGGGGCTGAGCCCAGAGCAGAGGCTGAGCCAGGCACGGGATGCCCAGGAGGACAAAAGGAGGGCTGAGGAACTCTGAGCTGAACCAACAAGACCTGGAGGCTGAACCAAGAGAGCTGAGGCCCACTGAACACTGGAGGCCAAATAAGAGCTGCAGCCCAGAGCAGAGGTGAGGATGAAACAGGGGCAGGAGGCCTCAGCATCAGTTTGGGACACCAAAGGATGGGTGTCAGGAGGAGGGTGGGAGGACAGTGCCCAGGGCAGGAGGCACGCAGGAAGATGGAGGCTGCTGTAGGTACCAAAAGAAGGGTAGGGACACACAAAGTAGGGGCTGGAGCAAGGATGGGAGATCCATTGCAAAGTGGGAGGCTGATCCTACTGGGAGGCTGAACCCAAAAATAAGAAGAAATGGAGACTGGGGTGAAGCCAGAGTGAGCTTGGAGACCAAATGCACAGCAGAGACCAAACCCAGAGTTGAAACCCCACAGCTGAGTGGGAAGAACTGCTGAGAAGAAGAAGGACAGAGCCTGTGACTCTGACCTCACCCCATCAGAGAGCAGGAGGCCAAACCTAGGTGAGGAGGGACACAAAGAAGGTGAAATCAACACCAGGAATGGGAGTGCTGCCCATTCTCTGCCTCTGAGCACTTCCTCCCAGGTGTGATGCTGGAACACTCACCACCTCCTCCTCCCACACAGACCAGCCCTGCACCTCCCTGTAAAGCACCCAGTCCAGGGGTGATGATGATGATGATGCTCAGGTTTAAGTCCTAAACTCCTTTTCTGTGTTTATTTTTCCCTTCTCAGAGGGCTGCTAACAGAAGGAAGCATACTTGCAGCATGGCTGCTCAAGAGGGCTCTCCCTGCAGATCCTCACACAGATGTCAGCAGGAGATTCAGAACAGAATTTGAGATGGAGAGCTCAGCTCCCTCCCCTGACCTGGCTCAGCCTTCTTGGGCAGGTGATGCCCAGGCAGCAGAGCACCCTGGAGGTTTATGCTGTGAATCCCTGCTGCCAGGCCAAACTCTGCAGCTCACATAATGTGCAGTTTGAAGCCCCTGAGGAAGACTCCCATCTCCAGCAAGGCCCCAGGATCACCACACATCCATCACCTGCTCTGGATTTCAGAACTGCCACACAAGCTGATCACAGGTGCCCACCAGAGCATGTCCATCAGTGCCACCCTACAAACAGCTCAGACCCTGCCTGAGCCACAGGCACAGCTCAGGTCACAGCCCTGGAGCTTCACAGAAACTCTGAAGTCAGCATGGGGCAATCTCATTTCACTTGCATCCCTGAGCCATGCAGTTAGGAAATAATGTGACTAGGAATGGGGTTTTATTGGTTAACATCCAGTATGACTGTAAAGCACTCATCTGGTGTTGTAAGCAACAATTCTTAATGCTGGAGCAGCTCAGGTATGAAGACTGTGAATAATGTCTGTCTGTTTTACAGTCACTCTGCACAGAAGGAAGAAAACAGGTTTTTTTTTTGTTTGTTTTTTAACACTCACCTCTCAGGAGAGCCAGGAAATATAAATTCTAAAAGAGTGACATGTTTTGAAGATGTGAAAATATTACCTGTAGGGTCTGGCCTTCCCCCTCTGCCAGATGTATAGAGCAGAACAGTGGCAAAGCTCTGCACAGGAGCCAGACACACAGATAACAATACTGAGCTACAAGAATAGGACATGATGGAAACAATAACACAGGATAATAGAACCAGTGTTAAATGGACACAAAGAAAACCTCTGAAAGTTTCTACACAGCAAGATCAGCTGCAGCAAACCAGAGCTGCATTTGCCTGAGCAGGATCTTCCCTTCTAGTTTTATCATCCTACCTGCAAATCTAGTATTTTCTCCACTGATATGTCCAAAAAAACCAAAAGAAGAATTTAAAACCCAGGTTCTTTATCCTGGCAGGAAGAGACCAGAGTCTGACCATTCAACATCTAAATCCAAAGACTTTTTTTTTTTTAAATTTAGTACTATATAGTAAAATATTATTAATGACTCTACAACACTTGCCCGAGGAAGAGAGACAGTTCTGATTTCATGGTGCCAACCACACAGAAAAGGCAGAGAAAATGAGACAATTTTTTCTGAAAGATCTTTTCAAAATCAGTTAAATCTTACAAAGAACTACAAATAATTCTCTCTCAAGTTTACTCTCAGGAAGTCTGTTTAACAGAGGAACAAACACAGCCTAGATCTTGAAGGAATGACACAAAAAAGAGGTATAAGCTAGGCATTATTTTTTTCTAAGAAATGAGATATAAACATCTAAAAAGAGCCCCAAGAGCCTCGTATTGGTATTTCATTCAAAGTTAAAGAGCCAGACCTCAAAGTGTAATGGCCTCATTCTGATGACAGAGGGCAGGTTCTGGAAGCAGTGACAGAGGGAACTCAGGCTGGGAACCAAAGAGCAGTGCCAGGGCTGGGGTTGTTCCTCCTGTACCTGCTCAGGGCTCAGTGCTGCAGTCACAGCCAAAACTGGATGTTATTCTAGAGGTGCAAGGTGCTTTTCCCTTCTTTTGCTGGGGTAGCTTGCAATTAGTTCAAGGATCCCAAATAAAACACAGCCTGAAAAAGAAATCCATCTGTCTGACTGCCTTGCTAAGCATCTCCTTTTGCAAGGGGGCATTTTGTGCTCACCTCTAGCAAATTAATGTAAGATTTGAGTGTCCCACCACAAAGAGAGAACAAGGGTTAAGAAAAAGCTGAAGAAGCTGGACAAGGATTCTTAGAAGAGCTAAGAGGTTACACCAAAGACAGCTTCTTGCAATTACTGCAATTCTTTTCCTAACAAACCCCCTAAGGACAAAGTTCTGTTGACCCTGACAGATCACCAGTATAAGCTTCCTTTCCACACTCTCAGCATCTTTAATTTTGCCCTGAAAGGAATCTTGCTAAAAATGGTTCCCATGCCCATTCCCTCTCTGGTCTCTCCTGGCCAGCAGAGAGAAGGCTGGCTGACTCCAGGGCTAGGGGAGGGAATGTGTGGGGCTGTCTGTCTGCACACCCAGAGAACTCCCTCCAAACAAAGTCATGAACATCAGTGAGATAAATGCTCAGTCCCAGTGAGGATTGGTGCAAGCTGGCAGCCCTCAGAGACAGCAGGCTTGAAAGCTGATACCAGGGAGCTCCACAGCCCTCATGCAGTGCATTTTAGTCAGGAGGAAGAGTTATTGCCTTCTGAAGGACCTGCCAAATTGCTTTCCCAACAGCAACTTGTCTTCTGGCTGCTCCCAGTGTTAGGCAGTGGAAGGAAGGGTCTGGAGGAGCTGTGGTGCATGCTGAGGATTTTATAGCTGGTGTGAAGTTAGAGAGAGGCAAAGCCCCACAGCACGTGGGAGAAGAAGTGGGGGTGATGAGATACTGCTCCGTGCAAGCGTGTGCCAGGGAGAAGAGAGAGGCAAGAAGGGCTTCCAGGAAAACTGCCACCTCCTCCAGGAAAAAGACCAATTGGGAAGGTACTTAACCCTTCGGGTGTTTTCATCCCTTGACCAGGAAAGCGTGGAGGGGAAGGAAGGTAGAGATGAAGAGGAGGTCACAAACGCACTCCTCCCGATCTAAAAATGGGAAAGAGAAAAACACTCGGGAAAACAAAACAAAAAAAAAAACCCAAAACAAAACCCCAAACAAAACCAAAACACAAATAAACCCGTAACTGAAACAAAGGAACATTGGTAAAACCACAGAGATGACATAAAGCAAGATTTTGAGAATTTTGTGAGGCCTGAGTGGACTTAATTCTTCCAGAATACAGTTGGCTTCATCTTGATTCTCCTGTTGATATTCCAGAGGCACTGAATTCCACAGAGAATGAAATGCATTCACCACAATACCAAACCAGCTCCACACAATAAGTTAATGTTTCAGAACTGCTACTGCTCTCCAAATTTCAACCCAAACAACCAAAGGGTCTACACAAAGCACTGTCCTGTTTTGCAGTCACTGCTGCATAACAAAAAGGTTTCTTGCTGCCAGAACTGCCTTTATATCAACATGCCAACAGGACTGAAAATTATTCCACAGTCTGAAATTCTCAGTAATTTAACTGAAGAGGGGGAATTTCTGCCCTGATTCCCTGATGCACTCAACTGTCTTCTTTGGAGTGTGCACAGGAAGCTTACCCTGCATCATGCCAGGAAAAAGAAATACCTGTTCAGTCCCAATTATGTTTTAAAGGGCTTTATTATTTATCTGTAGGGCAGTGCAACCAACTGGGAAACATAACCCACAAATGTTAAATACCTGTCAAGAAAATATTGTCCTGTATTCCTGCCCAGAGGGCAATCTAAAAGGAACCAACAGAAATTAACTTTAATTTGGGTCACTTATCTGAGGTGTGACCCCTCAGTGCAGGATCCTTGTGGCTAATGCAGAACTCCCAGCACACTGTACAGGAAAATACTAAACCAGAAAAATTTATCCAAGTAACAGATCTAAAGCATCCTCAGCTTGGAGTTCCAAACTCAAAATAAGAAAAAGCTGCAATTTTATTTTAATTTTTGGGAGGTGGTTCTCAAGTTTCCCTGAATTGGCACGAGCCTCTGCAGCCCAAGAAAGAAATCCCTGACTTTTACCTTCCTCCTTGGGACACCATTCCCCCTCCCTTTCCTAGTTTTCAAAAAGCCACATGTTGATATTTGGCATCCACATTCTGGTAAAAAGAAAGCAGAAGCTAAAAGCTCCAGTTCAGATATTCCAGAACTGTTACAGCTTTTACTTTTCACCTCCTCAGGCTCCTGCAGACATGTTAATACAGCAAACATTAAAGAGTCCTCACAGCTCCCTCTGCAGCAGACAGTCAAGCAGCCTGGGTAGATGAGCAGAGCTGAAGAGACAGAAAAAGGTGACCACGAGAAGAAAGGCAGAAGCATCAGCAGTTTTACTTACATGTGGAGGGAAAGGCTGCAGTCTTGTTATGCTTTCTTCTGGGTATGGGACCTCTCCCAGGGGGAGGTAGGGCTTCTGCCCTGATCCAGTCTCATACATGGACATGGGTCTGCTGCCCCGTGCCGACGGGCGCCGCTTTAGGGAGGAATTGTTGGCAGGGTCTGGGTACTCTGAGCCACTTGGGACCTGACAGAGATTGGTTGTGGCCTGTCTTCTGAGGCTGCTGTTCTCACTCTGTAGCGTTTGAAGCTGAAAGAAACGTGCAGCAGTGGGACTTGGTTTCTCTAGCAATGTCAAAACCAAACTGACAACACAAGGCAGGCTTGTCAGCTGTGCCAGGAAAGCCAGGGACCAGGAGCTGAGCTTTGAGTCCTTTTTCAAAAATCTACTCAGCTTGCTCAGTTTTGGTATAGAAACATTTATGTTCCAGCTCTGGAAATATTTATGTGCTGATTTCCAGCACTTTTTGCTAAATGAAATCTTAAAGTTGGCTGTTGTTAAGCACACACAATCCATCTCTTCCAGCCTGCCTTCCACCACATGAATGGTGTGATTTCATGAGGCTGTGGGGGGAGGACTGCCAACAAAACAGGGTTCCAAGCAAAGTCATCCATTCCAGCAGCCAGTACCAGAACCTGAAGGAGGACTTTAACATAAAGTCTGTGAAACCTGAAAATGCCAAAACTACAGCACAGACAGAGGCAGCACAAAGGAAACTAGAGCTTGCTCTGCAAAGCAAGAAGAGAGTTCAGCTGATGAAAATCAAGTATCAGCTAGCTACTGCTTTCCAAGAAGCCAGCAGGAAATAACTTTAAAGCTTTTTATTATTATGTATTTGAGGGACAGTAAAAATGTAATGATTCTGATTTGTTTGTGGAGTTACTTGGAGTAAGTTTGCTATATTAACACATCCTAATGAAAAGATGCAAAAAAAGGCAGTATCAGCAATTCCCTAACAATAATTGAGTAAAATATTTCAAAAGGCTGATGGCCTGTTAAACAAGAAATTGCATATTTACTACTTTCATTTACTTGGCATCACATGAACCTGTAAGAACATTAACTCTATCAAAACAACAGCCTGGAGCACTTCCCAGAACCCTAAATTGAATGTGCAGTCTTCCGTCAAGATAATTCCTGCTTCTGCTCCTCACTCTCTGTAGGAAGATGCATCAAGACCTAAGATTTGAGAATCACCCAGGAGCCAAGCTACCCCTGCAAAGTTTGACATCAGAGGCACCTCTATTGGTCACAGGGCACCCCAAGCAGTCTGTGTCTGTCAAAGAAATTCAGTAGAAGTGAAAAGTCCACTCAGTTGATGCAGAGAAATGCTAAACCAGTACAGGCTGTCAAAAGAACACAGAAACACCCCAAGATCTCTCAGGTTCCTCTGAGTATTCACCATTCCAATAGGTCTGAAGGGCTGTGACAGAAGGATGGCACTGGACAGACAGGGTATTTCCAGCAGTTGAATTAGTTTGGCTGTGGATGTGAAGAGCTCAGCAGTTCCCACCCCTCTGCAAAGCATCAGCTTCTGCCCACCCCACCAGGGACAGGGTCACCTCTGCAGGAGCACAGCTTGGATGCCTCTCTCTACAGGGAGAGAGGGAACTGCAGCACCTCCTGAAAGCTTTGCAGTTCTCTAATTATTTGGAAAAAGAGGATTTTTAACACTAGGTAAAGGAATTAATTTGAGGAAGCAGCCAGCCCTTCCTTGGCCAGTGTGACAGACAGAACAGTGAACTCAAGAGAGATATAAATTCTCCTTTATCCCACAGAAATCTCAATTTACCAGACCACTGGCAAAGTAGTCAACAAAATGTTGATTTGTTTGTACAGGGATTAGAAAGCCTGGATTCCAAACTGGCTTTTCTGAGCTTTAAATTCATTTTAGGAAAAAAGGTCTCATCTGACTCCAAAGCAGCTCCATTTTCAAGAAGCTTTCTCTCCATCCTAATAATGGGTTATTGCAGCTCCAGCTTCAGAAATGTTATTCTGTTCTACTGAAATATGTCAAGAAATGAGAGGGCTGCACTCTTGTGCCTGTTACCTTTTTCTGCATGATTCTCAGCTCATCACTCAGGTTGATGTTCACCTTCATTAACTGCTGGATCTTTACCTCAGAAGCCACCAGTGCACTCTTCACTTGCATGTATTCTTGGGCTGTCACTGGTCCATCTGACAAGTCTGAGTCCAGGCTCTACCAACAACAGCAAGAGAACAACACTTACAGCACTAGGAAACAGGCTGCCAAAATAAAGCCAGACACTGACAGCTTTTCATGTACTTACTGTACAGGAATCCTGGTTCAAATTAGTAGGATCCATTTGTTAAAATAATTTTAGTGCAGTGTAAAAGAAATCTGATCTCAATCAGCTCTGAGCTTCTCTGTGCACAAACCCCATTTGTGTCAGCACTTCAGTCACACAATACATTTGTCAGGGTTTTTTTAACATGCAATAAAGAATGGGAAAGTTATAATAAATATCCAGTGTGAGCTATAAGGAAAGATTAAACCAGAACTGCCCTTCTGCACCACGCTGCATTATTTTTATGAATAGCTAAAACCCTCAGTCACTACTGATCTGCTGTCAATACTTCAGCAGTAGGAAGCAGTCAAATACCACAGACTCTTCAGTTATGAGTGTTTTGGTAGATCCCATTATTTCAGATGTGCAATTAAGCCTACATCTTAGCTCCAGACAGGCACAGTGGTGCACATGACTTGTTTAGAGGAGCATTTCATTTACAATAAGAATTTCTTAAATCACAACACCTGATTTTGAAGTTCACAGACTGGGGCATGGTTCTGAAATTAACTGGAAAATGAATTAAAATACCTGTTTTCTGTTCATTTAAGCATTCTACATTCCCTCAGCAGGGAGAGATTCACTGCAGATTACCTTTGTGAAAAAAAAAATTTGGGGTGTGTATCACTATTTCAAGCCTACCTTCTGTCTGCTTGATTTAGCTGCATTTGTTTCCAGATCTGTGTCTTCATCTGAAGCAACACTGTCATAGTCAGGCTGGTCATTATCCTGACTTTCACTGCTGTGTTGATTGCTGATGGATTTGAGTATCAGCTCCACATTTTCTGTAGATCAACACACACATTTAAACAGGCACCAGTAACTTTGGAGAAGAAATGGAAATGCAACACTGCCCTTCAAAAGAAACATCACTCTGTACAGCAGGAAAATCACCAAGTTATCATCAAAACAGCAACCATCATAAAAAACATGATCCTGAAGAGCACACACCCCACTTGATTTATTTGTACTACAAATCCCAACCTTAACAGACACATCTCCTGGACCTGGCATTATTTTGGTGGCCTAATGCATGCTGTCAGTACCGTGCTAGCCATGATTTAATTCTTGCCATGTATAAAGCCAGGATAAATCTCTTTTTTCAGTCATACAGCACTTCAGAATGAAGCTATGGCATTGGCTGAACCACTGAGGAACTGTATTTAGAAGAGGTGACAACCAGAACACACTCACCTTTTGAACCAGTGAGAGGATTCCCCTGTTGCCTTCGTTTGGCATCACTTAAAATATCTATAACCAGAGTAGCAAACTCGTGGGCATTAAATCGAGCCAGCTTCTGCCTTCCCTAAAGTACAGAGAAATGCAGGAAAAAAGTCAGAGTACAGCCTGTAGCAGCTGAACAGCAGAGTTCCCAGGCAAAACTCAAGACTACAGCACTCACAGGGAGGTGATCATTCAATTCCATTCATTGCAAAAAGCATTAATTAAATTACCCAGCTGCACACTCCAGGCCAGGAAAGCCTGAAACTATTTTAACTTCTTTGCAAGCAGATGCAACTCTTCTACACTACTGGAGATACCTGGTCTATTAAATACAAGTAGGTTTACAGCATTAAGATGATTGTATACCTGGTTCCTGGTTGAGGAATATTCAGGATTTACAGGAAGAAAAGGGACCACTGTGGTCTCAGTCACGAGTGTACTGTGATTCTGAGTAGCAAGCCAGACTGCTCAAGGAAGAAAGGAAAAAAAAAAAAAAAACAAGAAAGGAAATAAACTTCTTGTGCTACTTGACAATATTCAGTGTCAAAAAAAAACCCAAAACAAAACCAATATTTTCAAATACAATCAGTTCAAAGGAAGGCTTTGTTTCCCCAGAGAGCTCTCTATTTTGAAAAAAACCAAGATTTTTTCAATTAATGTCACCTTCAGACAGTGCAAGCCAAAGAAACTGCCATTATCAGTAATTACTGAATACAAAATACTTTAAACAGAACATATGCTTGCACCAGCACTTTGTATGCAGTGTACCAACTCAGAAGACATTCCAGAAAGCCTCATTCACCTGCATCTGTTTCCCTTCTGTCAACTTCATCATACACATCCATGGCAAGTTCTTCAAATAAGTGGTTGCTTAGCTAAGGGAGAAGAGAATAATTACAGCTTGAAAAGAAATGCTAGCCAACAAGATCCTGTTACACAGACAAGAGCACAAGGTTCTAAGGTTCTGAATTGGGAAGTTCAGGAAGGATATCGAGGTCCTGGAGCAGGTCCAAAGGAGGGCAACCAGGCTGGTGAAGGGACTCGAGCATAGACCCTACGAGGAGAGGCTGAGAGAACTGGGGTTGTTCAGCCTAAAGAAGAGGCGGCTCAGGGGAGACCTCATCGCTCTCTACAACTCCCTGAAAGGAGGATGGAGCCAGGGGGGGGTTGGGCTCTTTTACCAAACGACTTTCAACAAGACAAGAGGGCATGGACTTAAGTTGTGTCAGGGGAAGTTTAGGTTAGATATTAGAAAGAATTTCTTTACGGAAAGAGTGATCCGTCATTGGAATGGGCTGCCCAGGGCAGTAGTGGATTCTCCGTCCCTGGAGATATTTAAAAAAAGACTGGA
The DNA here is from genome assembly GCF_003957555.1 of Calypte anna. Taxonomy (NCBI): domain Eukaryota; kingdom Metazoa; phylum Chordata; class Aves; order Apodiformes; family Trochilidae; genus Calypte; species Calypte anna. Next base: position 1,075,296 of record NC_044261.1, on the reverse strand, counting down.
TGTGGCACTCAGTGCCATGGTCTAGCAACCGCAACGGTGGTTCAAGGGTTGGACTCGATGATCTCTGAGGTCCCTTCCAACCCAGCCAATTCTATGATTCTGTGATTCTGTGATTCTACCCCAAACAAGACCAACACATTTCTCTTCTCTGTCATGGATTTGTCATCATCTCTGCTCCTCTCCATTTCTGCCCATTTTCCTGTTTTTCTCCAGACTTCTAACTTGCTACAGAGTTGACATTTATTTATGCATGAATTAATAGCAGCTGAAACCAGGTAACGATTAAGTGCAGAGTTTGTCACATCCAGACAAAGATGTGTCAACATAGCACACTGAAAATTCTACTTACAGACTGGAGCTTCTTCTTAGCTGCTTTTGCAAGTTCTGATACATCTAGACTGCTATGAAAAAAATGTGATCATTACATCTACAGCAGTTAACAGCTTGTTTAAACACAAATTCTACCTCTCAATAATTTGATGATGAAAACATCCCTTTTATTCAAAACTCCTCAATATTTTAGTATTTTTCATACAGTTTTTAATACACTGTTCCTGCTAACACTGTGAATGTACCAATTATTATGGTCTTAAACGTTTCTAAGCAACAATATTAAATTTAAAACAAGAGAATCCACAAAATCCTTTGGAATATGAATGCCCACATTTGCCTGGCTCGAGAAGCAGCCAAACTGCAGTGCCACAAAATGCCTTTTCTAAGGAATCTGAGCAGTGTGATCATTCTGACCAAAACACACTGGGTTTGTTCCACTGGACTCTGCAGGAGGCAGGTGACCATCAGGCTGCCAGATGGCTACAGCAGGAGGGCCACACTTACAATTATTCTGCACCTTTTAGTAAATAATCTCCTCTGCTAGTTTCCAGCCTTAAAACCTGTGCAGTTCAACAGAATTGATCATAAAAGCCACAGATCAGGATGCTGGCAGAGTTTTGACCCCAGATTTGTATCAATCCCCTGACCCAGAAGGATGGCAATGCTCAAACCCAAGTGTGAGAAAGTGCCATCACAGGGAGCTCAGGGAGGCAGGCACCTAAATGAGGGGAAAACATCATAAAATAAAATAAAATAAAATAAAATAAAACAAAATAAAACAAAATAAAACAAAATAAAACAAAATAAAACAAAATAAAACAAAATAAAACAAAATAAAACAAAATAAAACAAAATAAAACAAAATAAAACAAAATAAAACAAAACAAAACAAAATAAAACAAAACAAAACAAAACAAAACAAAATAAAACAAAACAAAATAAAACAAAATAAAACAAAACAAAACAAAACAAAACAAAACAAAACAAGGCCAGCAGAGGACATCAGGCAGAGCCAAGGTTGTAGCACAGGCTCTGCAGTTCCTGCAGCACCTCTGACCAGCTCATTTTCTCTGCACATCAACTTCCTTCTCTGTGCAGTGAGGCAAATGATTCTTACTCTGCCCTGAAAACACACAGTAATTTATCCAACAGCTAAATAAATAACAGGTGTTATCACTAAGTATTTGTATTTTACCAATTATTACATAGCTTCTAGAATATCACTCTTGGTTTACTACAGTTTTTCACAGAAATTGTGCAAGCAAGAAGTTGAACAGTTTACTCACAGCCGTCTTATTTCCAATTGCAGAGCAATAAGAGAAAAAGAGGGACTGAGGATTAATACCTGGGATGTTTTATACAAATGGGATTTCATTGAGCATAACCAAAAATTAAAAGCATTCAGATGATCAAAGTATAAATATCTCCAGAGAAAAAAGCTGCTTCCTTGCAACTATCAGTTTCAAAATGCTGTGTCAGGAAACTCAGCTGTCCCTTCCATTATTTACCAGATCTGTTTCCCAGGAATCCCCAGGTGTGTTCCCTCAACATCATTGTCTCACTTTAACAAATACTGCAAACTTGGATCATTTTCTGGTTTTGCTGAAATGCCAATATTCTTTCTAGAAAAAAACCAAAACCTCTAAGATCAGCACAGGCACATATTACAAAGTTAGAATTACAAACGTAAAGGTTGTTTCAAAAAAAGGAAAAGAAACCTAATTATTAGGTCTTTTTGCTTTGATGTTCTCAGACATGTCATGGGACAAGCAACTTACCTGTCTGCCATCTGAGGTATAACAAAGTGCTGTCCATTTTTATGCTCTAGAGTTAAAAACAAATGAGGTTGTTACTGGGCTATAGCTGTGAATGCTTGCAGCTGGTATTCAGCTTTACTAAAATACACAGGAATGAGAGATCCAAGAATATATGCAAAAGGAAACACAGAATTATTTCTCTTGTATGTAATTGCTAGATTCCAAATTACAGGAAGCCAGCAAGTATCAAAACAATGTTCCCACCAAAATTTCCTGGAGTTATCAAATTAAAACTTATCAAATGTATTCCAATTCCATTAAAAAATAATGAAGTTTCAACACAGGTGCCTTTATAGCACCTAGTGGTTAAGAACTCTTAAGTGTGCTTCTGTTCAAAAGGTACCTATTTAATTGCATATTCCCCTGCTATGGCATTCCAGTGAGAAGAAGCTGCTTAGAAGAGTTTCTCTAACACCTCCTGCAGACTCTCAGCATTGACAACATCAGCATTTTCCCTGCAGTTCACTCCATGAAACTAAACAGTACTCATCTGATCTAACGTGTAGGTTTCACCACACTTTCTGGGGTATTCCACTTAGACAACATGTATTTGTGGAAAAACAGAAAGAAGCCTCATTTTTAATTAAGGTATACCTAAAATCCTGCAGTTTTATCTGAATTGTAAATGTGTTATCACTCATTTTACACTTTCTTTAGCCCTTCCTGTTCGATTTATATGTTGGAATACCTGAAGTGCATATAACAAGTGTAGTGACAGTGGCACAAAGAGAATATACCATGGTTTGGACTGTCCTGTAATTACACTGAAAGATCTGATGTAGATTTTTCCCTACTCACCTGGTTTCCTGCCACAGAGGTAGAAAGCCAGCCTGTCTGTGAGCTCATACTGAATTTCCACCAGGCGCTCTGCCAGCTCATGGTGCCCACCTTGTCTGGTTCAGAAAGACACACAGTTACACCAGTTACTCATTCTCAGGCATACAGAAACTCAAAAATAGAATAAATAAATTCATTAATCTCTCTTGACATGAACACTGTCTGCCCTTGGGAAGCCTCAGCTTCTCCTGAGGGTGCAGCCCTGCACTGGATGCACCCAACAGTTCACTGCCACTAAAAATCCTGGTTGTGCCCATTGCTCCTGCACTCACCTGTGCACTCCAGCTCTTTCCTACATCAACTCCCCAATTATCCACCCCCCTGGAATCTACTCAGCTTGCTGAACTTGCAGAAACTTTCCTCATCACATTTTTTTCCCTGTGAGGCTGTTTCACTGGGATCCCAACTGCTGTCTGAAGCATCCAGGAGAATACAGGCTATGACATGATGAAAATGCTTATTTATGTTCTTCAAAGGTCACATAAGTTTCACATCACAGATGTCAGAGCCTTCTACCTTGCATAGTCAACTGGAGTTTTCCCATTGGAATCCTGTGTGCCAGGATCAGCCCCATAAACTGCCAATAATTCTGCCTGTAAAGTCTGTCCTGCCTTGGCAGCCACGTGGAGCGGGGTGTTGCCCTTCTCCTACAAGACATTAAGGAAAAGAGCTTTTAATCAACAGTGGAAGACTGAAATAAAACATTTATCAGCTGAAATCAGTACAAATACAGCTAACTGTAAGAACTGCTTGGATAGTAAAACAATGAAAAAAGTGTTCATACAGGGTGAAAGAAGTTGGCTTGGGCTCCTAAGGAGAGTAACCGCAAACAGGTCTCCAGGTTCCCTGTCCTGACACTGGAATGGAGTTGCTGGAAGAGAAGCAGAATTGTAGTTAATAATCTTCATTTGTTCCTTACAGCCACGCTTTTAGAAATGGCTCAGTGAGAAGTTTTGGTACAACTGCTTTGTGCACACAAACTGGTGCCTCTCCACCACCCACACCTGCAGTACCCAAACCAAAAGCCAAGTGGCTCCCAGCTGTGTGTGTGCACAGCACAGTGCTGAAGAGCAGCAGGAGTCCTCTCCAGACAAAAGCAGTGACTTGAATTCAGCTTTCCCTCTCTGCCACAGACAAGTTGTAGCTTCTGCAGACTGCCAGGAAAACTTACCAACCTTACTCAGGTCTTTGGCAGTGACACTGTCATCCTCACGGCAGGGCAGGCGATGAACAAACGCCAGCATTTGATATTTAGCTCTAATGAATTCTGCTTTGTTGGGACTGTAAAGAGAAACCCAAGCAACAGGAGGGAAAGGAGATAAATATTGGTGGTTTCACAGCAACACAATGCTCCAGAAAAAGGGAAACTGACAAGTGGAGACTGCAGTAGATCTTTGCACTGACTGGTAGCAAAGTTAGACGTGCAGACTGCCTGACTGCTGCTGCTAAACACTGAAATATCTGCAGGCTCTGGGATGCAGTGGGTATTTCTGAGAAGTAAACACTGCAACTAATGCTGACCTAGGATCTGCACTTACTACACCTGGTTATTTACATCTGAAAATGAAATACCACACTCAGTGACAGAAAGCTCTTTTTTTTTTAATTCATCAGCCAAACTCAATCTCATTAGCAGCCCTCATTTCACTGAAACATGAGAATTCAGAGTCTTGTGATTCAAGTACAAGTAAAGATCCTCACTATCTAAAGCTAGTGCTCAGGAATCAAGAGTTCAGAGAATCCAAGCAATGTGTTACCATTTTTTTGCAAAAAAAAAAATAAAATTTAAAATTAATCACTGGATATTTAAAAAAAAAAAAAAAAAGAGTGAACAAATATCTAATTTACTCTGTTCTCCTCCAGCAACAAAATATACTGAGGTTCCCATGGACACCTTGCTGCCTCTCACTGCTGAATAAAATAACCAGACTTCTACAGAAATAGAAATTCTGCAGTTTTCCACTTACTGCACTTTATCCTGTGGGCTCGCTTTGCGCCTTCCACTCATCACAGAGGCAGGGTCCAGCAAGGAATGTTCCCATATGGAGTTAGCACCATTATTATACAGTGTTTCAACCATCTGAAACCCAAAGCATACACCAACAGGCAGTAAGGAAACTTTGCTGCTAGCAGCACAGCCTCACTAATCCAAACTCTGATTATTTTCAAGCCAGTTCCTATTCTGTGGGGCAGCACCTACTGGGATATCCGAGCCAGGCACATGCCTAGGAGGTTATTCTGTGGAGTGTAGTGAGAAATCCTCTAGAATTGCCCATGAAGGAAGGCAAGGTTTATTCCTTTTTACCTGCAGCAGGGTTGGAGGCCATGGGGTGTGCTTGAGATGCCTCACTTGAGAGATGTGACGGCCCAGACTGCGGTGAACGCTGCAGCACTCGTCACAGATCAGAATCCCTCTGTTTATGGATGCCCAACAGGGATCTGGAAAAGAAGTCATTAATTACAACACAGAAAGTAACATGACCTCCTGTTTCAAAGAGTCTGCAAGAAGAAGCCCTGCCTTCTAAGCCCAGCTTTACTGCCCAGCCACCATGTGAGCTTGTAAAGGTGGGGAAAGAAAGTCCCTGGGCTGCCTGGGGATGGAGGAGTCCCAGGAGAGCAAGGACACAGCTCTGGGAATTCTGGAAAAAGCCCCATTGTTTGCAGGTTTTCCTATGAAAATACTTTCCCTTGCAAGCATAACATGACAAATATTTTATGACTCTCTTGAAGTGCTTACTTGCCATTTAGAGGAGTCCTACAAAAACATTTCTGTTTCTGCTCTTTTGAAAAACTCATAAATCTCTATAAAGTGGTAACAGTAGTTGTGCTTTTCCTCCTGTTACTCAGTCTTTAGTCCTGTACTTCCACATTAAGTAGTAAAAACACTCAAAAGAGTGACACAGTAAAAACATTAAAAAAGAAAAAAAGGAGAGGAAGATACACAGGTCTCAAGTTCCATAAAAAAAAATAGTCAAGCAAATTAACTTCAGTTCTGATCAGATCCAAACTGAAGCCATTTCTGAGCAAACCAGAAGGACAGCTGGTAGAAGGTGTAGTAGTAAATAATATATCCTAGCTGTGATGTAGCTCTAAATATCAGAAAGTAGTAAATGAAGTAGGAATGTCATGTTAGATTTAAACTGAATATATCCACATTAAACTCAGGTCCCTCTGCTGCTCTTAGCTCCTGAAGAAACATGGAACTAAACGTGCCAAAAACTCTACACTAACTGAGCAGCAAGACAGATCCTCAACTCCTGCACATCCCAGGAGAAAGAAAAAGGATTTCAAGGTACCTCCTATATTGCAAAGTTCTTAATTTCAAATCCAGAGATGAGTTTGAGGCTGAGTGCAACACAAGCCTGGTATCTGAGAGATCTTCTGCATCCTGTCAGAATACATCTAAGCAATTGTGCATCATAAGAAAGGCTTCTCTGACCCATGCAATAAATTCCCTGAGTCCCTGAAACATGAGATGTGATCAGAGTTGTGGTTTTTGAGCAGAGTTGATGTTGTGTGTGTGCTGAAGGCAAACCTGTTTGAGCCATGAGGGCTGGGAGCATCTCTTCACAGCTGATAGCTGTCACAGCCCAGAGACAAATTAAAGCATTTGTTTTGGGAAAAAGAAACTAACCTAATTTAAAAAGCAAATTAATAACAAGCACACAACCTTCTTGTTAATCATTCCATTGTTTTCACAACTTTAATTTCTGAGAATGACAGAATAACAAGGAGCCACATTAGCACCAGCCAAGGAGCAGTGCTGCAGATGAACAAGCCAGGTTCCTTCTTGTCACCAACACCTTACCCCTAACTCATCCCTACCCTAACTCTGAGAGCCATCACATTTCTTCTTTCCATCACTACTCACAGGCTGCTTGGGAGCCTCACTGCTCTAACATCAGGATTTTTGCTTTACACCCACCTCAATCCCTAACTTCACTGGAATAACATCTGCTGCTGCTGATTTGGTCATTTCACAGCAGAAATGGGGACTTTAAATTCTTCTGAAGAAGAAAAGCTGGAGCTTTGCTTGTAATTTCAGCTTGTACACTCTGCTTAAAAGAAATCACACTGATGAAAGAGTCCACGTTTGCCATCTCCTGGGATGGGAAAGGGAGAAGGGACAGAGTGTTACATGGTCTGAGGATACAGAGAGAGAGAATTGTCAGGTGATGGAAAATCGGTATTTCAGGTTTAATTTAAGGAAGTGCCTACACTGGAATGGATCTGAATAATTTTTTACAAGAGATCCTGTTATAGACACAATCAAAATATGCATAAGCTGACCACAAAATACAAGAGGGGAGAAGTTAGAAAGATCCAGTCTGTTTTCAGGAACATGGCAGTGATTCAAAACAGGAAGCGTGTGATGAAGATGAGCATGAACAGCAAACTCCTGCCTCAGAATAGGAAGTGCACCAGAAATGCACACGTAAAACCACCTCACATGAAAGAAAACTATTTATACTTCACCACAGAAACAAAGAGTACCAATGAAGTTCAAGGGGTAAATACAAATTACTACAGCTCCCTGCCCCAGGTCCCCAGCACAGCCACACATCACATGCAGCAGCTCCTAAACACCCCTCTGGCAAATCCCCTCTGGTTTAAGTAAGAAGGTTTGCCTTTTTTTTTTTAAATTTTTATTTAAGAAAGGATTAAGATTTCTTTATAATATATGTATGGATAAGCCAGCAGATTTCTTCACCAAGATCAAGTAAATATCTGACAATGCTGTAATGTCAGCACAGAGCAAAACAAAGGCTGGCTTACAGGATTATCCTAATAGTGATGCTGATACACTGCAGAGTCCTGAGGAGCTTAACAAACACAAACACAATCACACAATGTTAGCCCAGAGTCACAACATCACTGGTGTTTAAAAGAACTGATCTGCTACCTTGTATGAGAGAGGGGTGACTGCCTACATAAGCCACACAAGCTCTCTTTACTGTCAAAACAAAATTCCATGAAGAATAAATCCCTGGGGATTAATTTGGGATTTATATTATTCCATTTTTTTAAACAGATGTCCCATTTTACAACAGCTGTTGTCCCCTCTCCCACATCATACCTTCTGGCCATTCAAACCTTATCTGCATTACAGAGCTTTAATTCATTGCAGTATGTGCAGAAGTATTACCCTGGGAGCAGCACAGAACACACAAAAACTATGTAACTCTGAGAAGGAAAAACAACAAATAGAGCTGCTAAAATAATAAGTTAATAAAATAAATAAGTTTAAACATCAGAAAAGCAGAATGACAGGGGGCCAGAAGAGGAGATGCAACTCGCTTCCTAGAGCCCAGATTTGTTCCAGTAAGGTCCCAAACTTCTCTGCAGCCTCACACAGAGCTGCTCACTGAACATCTCCAGCAGACACCACAAAACCCCTTTCCCTGGACGCCCAGGACCCCCACCCCCAGCTCTGGCCCCGGGACAAGTCCTGGACAGAACGAGCCCAGGTTCTGGTTCTGCCCTCAGACCCAGGATGTCTCCAAAGGCACCACCTCCATCCTCAGGAGAGGAACAGCCCAAGACACAACCTGCCCTCTCCTCACACCTCTCAGCTCCCCGGCTTGTTGGAGCCCAGGTTTCCTCCTCCTTCCGAACCGGACCCCTTCCAGTGACCAGAACCGGAGCGCGGCCTCTCCTCCCCGGGCTGTCCCCTCAAGGCGGCTCCGGCCCAGCTGCGGAGGTGACATAAAGCCGGGCCACCTGCGGGCTTTGACACCGAACCACGACAAACGGCGTGAGGGGCTGAGCCCCCCCACCGCTCGGTACCGGGACGAAACCGCTGGGAACGCGCCCAAAGCCACCGGGCCGGGGACACCCCGGAACAGCTCCGGGAGCACCGCCCTCCCCCGGGACGCGGCTCCCCCCGCCTTTACCGGAGCCCCCGAGCCCCTCACGGCCGCCACCTCCCCGCGGAGAGGAAGGGTGTGTGTGTGTGTGTGGGACCTTGGCTGCCGGTCTGAGGAGCGGGGGATGGGCTCTCCCGGCCGCTGAGCTGCCTTCGCCGCGTCCCCGACCGCTGCCGGTGCCTACCCTGGGCGCTGCAGTCGGCGCAGACCTCGCTGCTCCTCAGGCGCTTCGCCATGGTGCGGGACGGCGGCGGGAGCGCTGCCTTCCCGCCTCGCTAACGGGACCCCGCCGCCAGCCCCCGCCAGGCAGCCCAGCCGAGGCGGCAGCGCGCAGGCGCACGGCGGTTCCGCCCGCTCCGCCGCCCGGCGCTATTCACCAAGCTGCCTGCGCCAGCGCCCGGATGCCTTCCGCCGGCCGACGGCGGGGAGCGAGAGGCGGCCCCGCGCCGCCATGTTGGCTGCTGGCAGAAGGGCGGCAGTCAGACCCAGCCGCGCCGCGACCGACATCTTTGTTGCGGGCAGGCGCCCGCCCTAACGCAAGCAAGCGGCGCTCTGCTTCACAGAAGCGTTGCGGTTGTTGAGGGAAAGCACAAAGAGCTCCCGCAAGGGGCTGCGCCAGCCTGCTCGCTGCTCTCTCTCTGACAGGATCAGGTCTGTCAGCGCGGGCTGGCGGAAGAGGCTTCTCAGCATCGCTCCCTGCCCTCACCCAACATGGCGGCTGCAGGGCGGGCGGGCGAAACCAACGCTCCCCAAGGGGGGTGCAGCCAGCGCTGAGCGCCGCGTCCCCCCCAGCACCACCTTGCTGCCCCCCCCGTCCCACAGAGAGCGATGGGACAGCCGGCGGGAGGGACGCTCCATCTGCCCGCCCACGGGGGGGGGGCAGAGTGGGCGGGGAGCGGGCACTTCCTTTTTCCGTGGGCTCGCCGGTGGCTCCAGGCTGAGGGGGGACAAGGGGGAACCCCCCCTCCTTCTTCCTCCTCGTGGTTTGTCCCAGCCGCTGCTCTGGAGATAGGGGAGGGGAGAGCGGGGGCTGTGGGGCTGGGGAGACCCCCGGGAGTGGGGGGGATGAGGGGAGCAGGAGGGCTCTAGGGGTGTGTGGAGCTGCGGGTGGGGTGAGGAGAAGAGGAGGAGACCCCTTCCCCCTCAGGTGGGTGGGATTGGGGGGGCGGCAGGAGCAGGTGAGGCCTTCAGGAGTGGGGGGCTGAGGGGACCCCCGGGGTGTGGGGCTGTGGGGGGCTGAGGAGCAGGGGACCCCCAGGAGGGGGAGGCTGGGAGGGCTGAGGAGCCTCAGGCTGGGGGGGCTGAGGGGAGCGGGAGGCCCCCAGGTGTGTGGGGGCTGAGGAACTCAGGAGCTGGGGTGTCCTCAGGTGTGTGGGGGCTGAGGAACTCAGGAGCTGGGGGTGCCCAGGTGTGTGGAGTTGCATGGGGCAGCCCTAAAAGCGGGGTGAGGGGTTCGTAGGGGGTTGTCCCCCCCATCCCCTGGGGCAGGTGGGTGCTAGGAGAGAGGAGGAGGTGAAGAGCTCGGGGTTGGAGTGATCTGGGGGTCTCCAGAGCGAAGAGGAGGGGTGCAGTGAGGGTGGGCACCCTGCTTCCCTGCTCTGCAGGTGTGTGGCATGATGAGTTCCCCTGGCAGGGCCAGCACTGCCTTTCCCCTCCACGTCCTGGTCTGGAATAATGATTACAGGAGGCTGGACGAGGAGCTGCAGGACAAGGTAACCGGGACACCAGGGTAAAGGAGGGGCTGGTGGCCCTGGCAGAGCTTGTGCCATGGTTCAGGGCTGGGTGCCCCCTGCTTTAATGCCTTTTTTAATGGGACTGCCACGTCTTGTTTGCTGGGCTTGGGGGATTGCTGCTCTTCTTTTGCTTTACCTATTTGTTTGTGGTTGTGGGAGTGATGTAAGAAGGTGTAGGAATACACTTTTTGTTAGGTAAGGTATTAAATATTGACTTATCTCTACAGTTGTGCTTGGAGTGAGTGCAGCTTGCAGAAGAGCTCCATAGAAAGTATTAGAGTAGGCATTGAAACACATCAGGAAGAGCAGATATGATGTTAATTTTTTTTTTCCTCTGCCAGAAAAGCAATAAATACTGCTTACCTTAATGGAAAGTCAACACACAGCAAAGGTGGCTGCTGCTGCTGAAGATTAAACCAGCCTCCAGCTTGCTGAGGACCAGCAGTTCTTAACAGCTTTGCTGCTGGCCAAGACTGTGGGTGCAGCATTTTTATACTGCTGGAATGTTTTCAGCCTTTCTGGTGGAAGAGAAAAAAACCCCAACAGAACAAAAATAAAAGAGGGGAGGAAAAAAAAAAAAAGGATCATTGTGTAGAGCTGAAAAATACAAAGCTGCTCCTTCTCTGGGATGGCCAAGCAAGAAATTGTAGTGATGTAAGGAGACAGCCTGAAAGGCTGGAGCAGCAAATATCTGTCGTGCTGAGATGCTCTGTAAAAGCTGGGGCATTCCCTGGCGTGGAGTGCAGTTTGCAGAGGCAGAGCATATTAATTACCTTACACCTGATTAAGGAAATTATACCTGACACCACAAGTGTATGAGCCAAAGGTCAGCTGTGCCACCTCCTGACTAGTGGTTATCATCTGCAATCCTAACAAAACACCCCAATTTACTAATGCCTGCTCAGAGCATGCTCCTTGCCCTGCTCTTCAGGAGAATCTTTGGAATGCAGTTACTTTTTTTTTTAAAATCTAAACCAATTTACTCCTTAACAAAGTCCCCAATCTCACTGGCAGGTTTTGCTGTGTATTTATTGCTGTTTCAATAAAACAGCCTCACCTCTGAACGTTTGTCACTAAATGAGGATCCTTCTGCTGCTCCTCAGCCTGAGGGGCTGCTGCTGACCCCCCCCAGAGTGTTCTGTGCCCCCAGGAGATGAGCAGCCTGCTCAGGTGGAACAGCTCTGCCTCCTGCTCCCTTTATCTGCTTTCCAGTAGCCTCTTTTATCAAAGTGTTCCAAAGATTTGTTTCCTCCTGCTTCCTTGGGCTGAGCTTCCTGCTGTTGGAGGGGATCAGGAGGCACCCCAGCTGCACTTGGTGTGGCAGTGGATGGGCAGGGTGTGTGGTTGGCACCTCCAGGTTCAGTTTTGAGACCTTTACCTCTGAGTGCAGCAGGCACTGGAGCTGCAGGAAGTGGGGAAGCAAATCAGTCAGTGTTTCACCACAGAGGTGAAAAGAGAATGCTTTAAAATGAAGCTTTCCCTGCTCTGTGTGTGATCTTTCCTGTGTAATGCTGTCAGATAACCATGTTAACTTGCATAATAACTTTCCTTTCTTATTCTGCTATTGACTTTCCCCTTTTCCTTTAGTTATAGATGCTCTTCTGTTTCAAATCTCTAAGCTAATAGTGAAAAATATGTAAGGTATGAGTATGTTGTGCTTGCATGTTTTGGGTATTTATGCCTGTGTAGTTCTTTTAATTTATTTTTTAATCTAGTGACTTGTATGAAACGCTGTCACCCTCCATTGTGCTGTGTGTGTCAAATGGATGCTTTGTGAAATACCATTTGCTTCTATGCTTTCTAAAAGCAAAACTGGTGTTGTTTGCCCTGTTACTCCTTTTCTTTTCTCATTTCTCCCACCCCAACCCTTGTTCTGTTGTAAAAATATTACACCCTCTGCTGGGCTCAGGCTGTTAACTGTGGTGCAGTGCACACAGGCTCCTGCCTGCTGCTCAGAGACCCCTTCTGAAGGGGAAATAATTACAGGAGAAGAAATGAGAAGCATCAGGAAGAGCTCAGGGGTGTCCTCCAGTGATACCAGTTCTGAGCATTTGGGTTTCATGGGCCCCGTTCTGCTTCGCTCTTGAGTTCAGCGGGGAAGCAAAGGCTGCACTGTACAGAGTGCACCACAGGCTGAGCCCTGGGAACACCTAGGGAATATTGACTCCTGGATTACTGCTGCCAAGTCTTGTTTGATTAAACCCTTCCCAGTGTGCTGTGGGCAGCAGTGTTTGCCAGGACAGCTTCAGCAGGGTTGTTCTCTTGGGTACTCAACAGGATGTGGATCAGCGCGATCCCCGAGGCCGGACCCTGCTGCACCTTGCTGTCTCCTTGGGGTATCTGGAATCTGCCAAGGTTCTGCTCCAGCACAAGGCAGATGTGACAAAAGAGAATGCCCAGGGATGGACAGGTAAGGATAACTTGGAAGCTGTGTGTTGTTTTCCAGTTGCAGGCGTTGTGTTTGGGCTGTGTGTTGCACTGGGAGGGCAGGCAGGAACTTGTGCCTGGGTTTCTTGCAGTGTTACACGAGGCTGTCAGTACAGGAGACCCAGAGATGGTACAAATGATCCTGCAGCATCGGGACTACCAGCAGGCCTCCATGACCCTCGGGGGAGTTCCTGAACTGCTCCAAAAGATTAATGAGGTAATTACTGAGTTCAGACCTCTTACTCTAGACTGTAACTCTCGTTGGAGGAGTTCAAGCTCAATAAACTGGAATCAGCTGGGCAGTCATGTTCTGTGTGTCAGCTTCTGAGTCCCACAGTCCTGTGGGAGATGGAGGCTTTTTCCCTCAACTTCCCTTTGAAACCCTTACTCATGAACTCCAGCATTAGAGGCTGAGTCGTGAAGGTGTTAATAAAATCATCAATGGCTGGGCCTTGGTTTTTGTTTGCTGGTTTCATTTCTAGAATGTTAATTTGTCATATCTCAATTTCTTTTTTTCTTCTCCTTTATCTAAAATGTTCATGAGCAATGCTGTACTGAGCATTAGGTTAAAACTCTTCATGAAGTATTCATAAAGTATTTTCCTTTTCCAGACTCCTGACTTTTATGTGGAAATGAAATGGGAGTTCACCAGCTGGGGTAGGAATCTTGATTGTTGTCACCTCCTCTAGGCTGCAGACCTAGACTTGCTTATGTACAAATGCCACAACAGATTTGCAGAGAAATATCAGCTCTCCACAATACTTACCTTTTCACCTCTCACAAACCTCTTGTATTTTTGTTGCATGGTTATTCTTTGTTTCCTGTTTATTTGGTTGCTTTGTTTGGGTTTTTTGGTTGATCAGGGTTTTTTTTTAATGGAGACTTCAGTCATTTTAGAATTGCTGAAGACTTTTCTGGGGTTTTGTTTGCTGACTTCTGGCTATCAATTATTAAGACAGTGATAGATGTCTCATATACAGCTGCACAGGCTGCTTGGGAGGTATCTGCTTTTCTCTTAAGGGAGTCAGCACTGGGCTTCTGACTTAACTTGCCAAGCAGCTAAACTGCTGGGGGTTTATGCCATTTCATGTCTTTTAGCCTGAAATAATGTCTTTTCCTTCTCGTGTTCATCTTTAATTTAAAGTTGATGGATTTTATGCCTAAGCTGATTGTTCCTAAAACTAAAGAGGATCAGCATCTCACCTCCTCTGGAATTATGAGCAATCCTTTAGCAGGATCATTCATCAATAGAAAAAGGGAGGAGAGGGCATAGGAAGACTTCTGGATGGCTGAAATTATGTATTTTGATACCTAAATAACCAAATCTGGTTTTCATGTGATTACTCCTGTATTACAAAACAACAAACCAAAATAAATCTCAACAAACTAAAGAGAAGAAATTTGATTCAGTTTTGAACCAAGTAATCATTTAGGCTGAATAAAAAAAAAATAAAAATCAATTCCATCATTATTATTTTAATTGCAATTTGTTTGTATGTTTGTATGGTTTTGGGTTTCTTATTCTGAAAACAATTTTATTCTTAATTATTGCCAAGCAGCTAAACTGCTGGGGGTTTATGCCATTTCATGTCTTTTAGCCTGAAATAATGTCTTTTCCTTTTTGTGTTCATCTCTAATTTAAAGTTGATGGATTTTATGCCTAAGCTGATTGTTCCTAAAACTAAAGAGGATCAGCTTCTCACCTCCTCTGGAATTATGAGCAATCCTTCAGCAGGGATATAGCTTCTGCTTGAGCTCAGGCTTCCTGTGGGCTTCATCTCCTGACTATTTTGTATTTTTCTCCTTCCCAGTCCCCCTGGTTTCCAGGGTCTGTCCAAGCGACGTCTGCCGCATCTGGAAAAGCGGTGCCAAGCTGCGTGTGGACATCACCCTGCTGGGCTTTGAGAACATGAGCTGGGAGAGAGGAAGGAGAAGCTTAATTTTCAAGGGGGAAGGTAAATATTTCAGGATGTCTCCACCACTGATCACCAAATCCTCTGTCAGTCCAGAAGAAAAGCCCCAGTGTTGCTCAAAAGGACCTGTTGAGCCTGAGCACTGAGTTCTAAAGTTTTATACTATGTTTTGTGAGTGATTCTCTTAGAGATCCTGGTTTGTGGTTTAACATAATGGCTTCGTTTCTTTCCTCCCAGCAAACCTCAAGTCAAAACTTGGTAATGAAAAATTTTACCTCAGTCTTTTGCTTGCTTTTTCCTACCCTCCAAATAAAAAATAATTTTAGGTATTACTCCAAGTTTGATCTCAGCTGAGTGCAAAATACTTTGACTTAGCACCTGCCCTGATCTGCTCCACAGTGTGTTGTGTTTCACTCTGGAACACTGTTGCTAAGGTTTTTAGATTGAGATTTCCCATTTCCCCCAGACACTGGAGGCTGGGCAGAGCTGATTGAGATCAATCACGATGAGAAGTTTGTTACAACAGAACGTTTTGAGCTTTCCCAGCACATGGAGCATTTGACACTGGAGTCTATGACACCCAAAAGGAAGGATGTGGAGAGACGCCTCACCTCCCCAATTATTAACACGTGCCTTGACACCAAAAACATTGCTTTTGAAAGGTAAGACACAGAGTTTCTCATGAAAGCTTCTAGGGCTAGATCTGAAATGACTTTAGACTTCACATTCCATTGGATAAATTTGGCTCCATCAGCTTGAGACTGGTGCTTGGCAAAATGTTCCCAGTTGAAAGAACTTTGACTTGCAGGAAGCTTCTGGTTGAGCACTAATTAGAGCAGTGTTAATGTCTGATTACGAGTTTGCATTTCACCCAAATCCATGTGGATTTGGGTGCTGAAAGTATTGGACAGGAGCTTGCATCTGGCAGCTCAGTGGGTCTGATCTCACAGAAATACTTTAAATAAAAATACCTGTATATTGTTTCTTTCCACAAACACACATTTGTCCTCCTTGTTTCTGACACTGTTTATCCAAGTGTGTCTCAGCTTGGTACAAACAATGCTTTTTATGGAGATCCTTTTAGAGTCAAGACAAAATAATTCAGCAAGTTCTTGGGCTGTCCTCCTCTGTGGCTCAGGGATCCACAGCTTCATCTAAAATCTCTGAGCCTTTCCACTTTGGCTGTGGGCTGGATAAGTTCATAAACCCCAGCAGGACTGCCCAGCCCTCTTGTGGGATGTGTGTGAGGACAGGTAGACCTGTGCTTTTGTCTGGGGTTAATAACCAAACAACCTATGCAATGCTTAAAATCAATTTTGGATGAAAATGGAATGGGGATTGTGTAGCAAATCCAGTTTATAGACACTTTGTCCACTTTTTGTCAGGTCCACTTCTGGATTCTGGGTATGGAGGACAGAAAAAGCAGAAGGTGTAAATGGTTATGAAGCAAAGGTAAAGCCCATCCTGGATAATTAATAGCTAACTGAAGTCTGATTGTGTCATGCCTCAATTTCCTGAATACTTTGGGTCCCAAACTTCCCATTAAGAGCTTTATTGTCTTGCCAGCAGGAGTGAGGAACTGCCAAGCTTGTTGGAGAGATGGTGCCTGAATGCAGGACTGTCAGGAAGGGCTTTGGGGGAGGAGTAAGATCAAAGCATTTCAGGATAAGAGGGGCAAAAGTTTTAGCATAGCTGCTAGAGTTCCCATCCAAAAGCTGGGGTTGAGCTAATCCTTGAATATTGTCATTTCTTTCACTCCTTAAAAATCAAGGAACTGACTGGTGAAGTGCCTGGAGCATTGTCTGTGAGCAGTATTGCAAGGAAGTAACATCCTCCTGCTGCCATGAGTTGCCTCAGGAATTCACATAATAAAAGGCTGCTGGTACATGAAAGACCCTGAGCTTGCTCATGAGTCATACAGGTGCTTAGGTTTGCTCCATGTGACACTGTTTGTCTTCCATTTTACTTCAGTGAAACATTTTTGAAGACAGCTTTACAGCCTGACTGTTTGAGGGATTTCAGAATCACAAGAAGTAACATTCTTGAATCATAGGTTTCTGTTTCTCCCAGGTTTTGGACTGTAAGTTTTGTAGTTTCACTTACCTGAAGAGTAAATGCTGAATTGCTTGTAGATCTACATTTATATGAAAGTTTTCTTGTCAGGCTGCAGGAGTGTTCAGGTGGAAGTTGGGGTTCATTGGTGTTCCTGCAGAAGTCAAGGATCACTGAATTTCATTTTTAAGCTGTTTAGAAACAGTGTTTATCTGACTTTCCTTCTCTGTCCTTACAATCCCTGCCCAGGTGGGGATTCTTCCCAGCAAGCTTGGCATTGCCTCTCTGGTTTCCAGGTTGGTTTAGTCAGGTACAAAAGGATATTTAAGAGTAAATCTGCTTTCCAGGAGCTTGGTTAGAAGGAGGGTGATTTCTGTTGCCATCCAAGGCAATGACCAAATTCCTTTGCTGTTCTTTGGGCACAGGATGCTTGTCAGATTACTGCTGTCTGGAGGGTGATTTTGCAGGGTTTCTGGGTTTATCAGCTTGCCCAGCAGGTGGCATGGAGGAGCCTTAGGAGAGGTCAGGAACAGATTATGTAGGATTTCCATTGTACCAAAGCAACTGGAAAAACCAAAATGCAGCATTTGCTGCTGATCACCAGTATGTTAAAGATTAAGTTCTGTATCAATGAGAGGCAGAAGCAGCCTGCTTCATTTTGTCTTTAGATTTGTGTACCTGGTGTTTGGGCAGAGAGAACTTTATTTGTTGTTTGTTTCACCTGGGAAGCTTTTTGTCCTTTGACTTTTTTTTTTTTTTTAATATTTTTTTTTTAAGGTATACATGGCAAACAATGTGAATGTGGTCACAAGAATCCGAACAGAACATCTGACAGAAGAGGAGAAGAAAAGATATAAAGGTGGTTTTCCTATGGGATAGAATCTTTTGGCCCTGTGCAGTGGCAGAAGAACTGGGTGTATGGACAAGGGAAATACTTGTCATTGTCCTGCTTTATTTACACAAACTGTGTCTGAAGTAGCTCATTACTTGACTGCTAACCTGTAAATGAACCAGGATTTATCCTAGGTGTATCTAGAGGAATTGTGAACAGATTATTTCACTTGGAACTAGCAGTCTTGCCTGTTAGTATGGTGTGGAGAGAAATTTCACTGTGAATTAATAGTAATAGATTTTTTTTTGGTTTTTTCCTCCTCCTTTTATCTGAAGCTGACAGGAACCCCCTGGAATCATTTCTGGGTACAGTGGAACATGAGTATGGTGCTCAGGTGAGTGAATAAAGGATTGGGAGCCCAGAAATGCTGTAGCTTGTGTCTGTGTCTTTCTAGCATTAAAGTAGCTAAATAAGTTTTTCTGTCTCTGAAATGCTTTGAGATTTTTACCCTCATAGAAAGCAAGCTACACTGGTGTGCTTGTGTTTGTGGATCTGTGGCTCTGTGTCACTGATGTCTAAATTAAAGAATGAGTTATTTCACATGAGGTAACTTAGAGGTTCCTTATAGTAGCCACTGTCTGTTCTGTACTTTGTGGGGTTTTTCTCTTTTTCTTTTTCCTTACAGAGTACAACCAAGACAACAGAGTATGCAGCAAGCAACAATCCTACTGCTATTACTCTGGAGGAATACTTTGACCCAGAATTTGATTTGAAAGGTAGAGACATAGGAAGACCAAAAGAAGTCACCATTCGAACACAGAAGTGAGAAATAAGATTTTAACTATTTTTAGTTTGTCTCTGCTTCACCTAATCTCTGGAAATCACTTTTAGGAATATCCAGTGTAGTTTTCCCCCAGTTTTCAAAATTAAACAAAAAGAGAGCTCTTGAAGTATTCAGCTCTAGTCTGATTCTTCTTCTAGTAAGTTGAAGAAAAGATTTGGACTAATGCTGTGACTCCTCAGGAACCTCCTGTGTTTTGCCTTTGATCTGACCAGGGTTTTTTTGAGCAATAACTGTTGTGACTCTTTGAAATGTGTAGAGCAGGTGACAATGCTGTGTGTTTTGCTTGGTATCTGTTCCTAAACTGTAAACTTAGGATGCTTTTATGCAACTTTCTCTGTAAGATTTAAAGCCAGCCTGTGGATGAGTGAAGAGTTCCCCTTGTCTCTGATGGAACAAGTGACTCCAATCATTGATCTGATGGCCAGAACCAGTGCACACTTTGCCAGGCTTAGGGATTTCATCACTCTGGAATTTCCACCAGGATTTCCTGTCAAAATTGGTAATTAGCAATTTTTATTGTAGCATCTTCTTAATTTCCATTCTCTCTAATGCTTGTGCTGCTTGTATTTACAACATGTTAGTTTGGGGCTCCTCATCTCCTGGTAGCTAGAACTGAGAACCCAGGTGGATGCTGTCTGGGACCTCTGGGGTCATTCAGTCCAAATTCTGAGTTAGTAGCACAGAAGTTTAAGACCCTGTCATTTCAGTAAGAATGAGGTGTTGCTAAGCCCCTTTTCTCTGAGCTTCAGTGCTGTAGATTTGGCAAATCTTATTATTAAAAAAAAAAGATTCAGAGAGAGCATGAGCATGACTAAGGATAACTTCTTGGTGAAGTGAGTCACTGCACACTGTCACTGTGGGGCTTGTGGAGCTGTTCAATAAACATGGAACCTACACATGGTTGGTGTAGGTGTGGAGGTCAATGAGAGTTCTCCTTCTGACAGAAATCCTCCATCCTTCCTTACAGAAATCCCTTTGTTTTATCCTTCCTTACAGAAATCCCTTTGTTTCACGTGCTGAATGCCCGAATTACATTTGAAAATGTCAATGGCTGCAGGACAGCTGACAAAACATCACCACAGATGGCTGGAGGGGCACAGGATGATTCAGGTAAGGAGTGGAAAGGTGCAGCCCTCACATCTTCCTACGTTCCTGCCAGTGGATTGCACAGAGCAGAGAGAAGGAAACATTTGGAGGTGAGAGGAAGCTGCAGTGCATCACAGATGATCTGGGAGTGTGGTACTGATCATACTGCCCCACTCTGCCCCTCCCTCGTCTGTCAGACTGCATCAGCTGAGTTCTAGCAAGCTGCCCCAAGTATTCTGAGGTCTAAATCTGATGTTAGCTTCTGCTGTGGGGAGTGGAGTAACAAATTGCTGCCAGCAACAGCTCAGCCTGCATGCTCATTCAGAAGAGAGCAGATGATGTTCAAGTAGGATGCTCATGACTGCACACACCCAGGGATGCTCTGTCCTGTGAGCTGTTGCAGAACTGTTTGTTAGGGATTGTGGCATTTACCTGTGGCAGCATTTTATTTTTTTCTTATGGTTTTGTCAGAGTTCAGCTGCTCTCCTGCACACTGGATTTGTTTGTAGGGCTTGTTAGCATCCTAAAGCCTGCCTTCTGTCTTGCTGCTGTGCTTGTTTACCACACAAGTCTTTCAAAGCCTGTTGGTGTATTTAGCCAGGTGGTTTGTCTGAATTTCTGGAGTTAATCATGCCTAAACATCAGAATATTTAAAGTCACACCTTAAAAACTACACTGTGTTGTGTTTCTAACTGTATTTGGCTTCTGCAGGTGCTAATTTTGAGGTTGATCAGTCAGTGTTTGAAATCCCCAAGTCTTACCACGTCCAGGATGATGGCAGAAACATCCACGTGCAGGATGAA
The DNA here is from genome assembly GCF_003957555.1 of Calypte anna. Lineage (NCBI taxonomy): Eukaryota > Metazoa > Chordata > Aves > Apodiformes > Trochilidae > Calypte > Calypte anna. Next base: position 1,054,752 of record NC_044261.1, on the reverse strand, counting down.
GATAATGAGATCATGCAGTTTGCTATTCAGCAGAGTTTGCTGGAATCTGGTGGAAATAAAGTGAGTGTGCTGGAATCTGTGCAGTGCCAGCTGGGAGCTTTGACAAGGACTGGGCAGCAAGAGCTGCATCTCTGTGTTAAATCAATATAGGGCCCCTTTTCCTAAGAAAGAAATTCTTCTGAATTTTTCTCAGAAGAGAAAAACCCAGTCATGTATCTCAAAGAGGAAATAAGATTTGGGAGTTGCTGTTTGGTGAGGTGCCCTGCAGCTCTGTTAACTGCTGAGGAACTCTCTGTCTTTCCCTGTTTCTAGGATATGGGGGTGCATTCCAATGGAGCAGTTGCATATTCCCAGGACTTCAATATACAGTATCAGAGGTAATTAATTATTCTTCATGTCAGGCCTTGCAGTGACAGAGCAAAAATATTTCCAACAGTAGCTGCAAATTTCTGGTGTGTGTAGGCAGCTGATGTACAGAACTCAAAGTTCTTTTCTTGTGTTGCTTTTAACTTTTCCAAGAGGCAGGGATTCCCAACTGGGCCTCCCTGGTTCATACAGTCCAGCTCAGCTGGGGGACTGGTCTGAGCACATAACTGATTCTTTTTTACCCAACAAATAAACCCAATTCCTTCTGTTCTGCTTTTACAACTGTGAATTTGGTCCCTCTGGGTGGAAGGTTTGTTTATTAAGGTGCTGCACGTTTCAGGGTAGCTCTTCTTGCTTCTCAAATCATTAGGTAACCCTCTGAAGCTCAGCAACATGGAATTAATGGTCCCTTGGGAATATCCTCTTGGATCTGTGGGGCCTTCATTCAGTTCAGTGCCAAGAAATCTTTGTGCAGAGAGGGAACTGCATCCTCCTGGCTCTGCCACCCGGGGGGAGATGGTGTGAGAATGCTTTTAGAAGCACGTGGGAAATGTAACTGTCCATATGAATGAAAGATTGTGAGGAGCCTTCAAAGCACAGCTTTTTTTGGAGGAATTGTATGGGTGTTAAAACAACCTCTCTCTTCTGAACACTGCTTCCTGCCCTCTGGGGAGAGATTCCCAGGCTCACAGTCAGGAAGCAGTCACTAGGAAGGAGCAGCACAGGGAATGCAGGTGGGTTCTGTCACTCTCACTACCTGAAGCTCTCTTTCTCTCCCTCAGGGCACTGCAGGAGAGCTTTCTAACAAGCTCAGGTAGCTCACCCTGCATCACCCTTAGAGAACCTTCCAGTTTTGAGAAGGATTTGCAGCTGGCCATGGAGCTGTCTGTCCGGGAGCAGGAGGAGCGGGAGAAGCAGCGGCGGGCAGAGGAAGATGCAGAGCTTCAGCAGGTTCTGCAGCTTTCCCTGGTGGAAAAATAACTCCTCAGCCACCTCCTGAAATAAGGATGACCCAATCTGCATCAAACTGAAGGCTTTCAGAGCTGTCAGTCTCAAGACCACTCCTGGATTGCTTAGGTAAACATTTCACCTGCCTTCTAAGTTGGCACCACAAGCTCCAGAAAGCTGATTTATTTTTGTTTGAGGGGGTTTCAGATCATGGGACTCTGCATTTGGCTCCCCAGCCACACAGTCTTAGCTTGGAAGGGTTAGTTTTTACCTAAGTGTATTTATTGAAGAGCAGATAGAAGTTTTGCTTTGCATCAGGATATGGGATTGCAGGAAAGCTTGGAAACCTGATTTATGGGGAGGGGAGCTGCATTACTTACCAAAGAAATACTCATCTGCTTCATCATTTCTGAATAATTCCAAGCCATTGTCTGTTTCTTCCAGATGTTAGATGGAAGAGTATCTGTATGCACATAGCCCATTCACAGACTAGTTCTTCATGCTGACAGGTGCTTTCTGTTAGTTTTGCTTATATGTTATTATCTCTTTTCTCTAGTTACTGAGATTTTATCACATGCTCCTGCTTAAGAGGGATAATTTTATACTTGAACAGCTAATCCAAGCTCAAGATTAAACCTAATGCTTTCTGAAAAAGGACAAAACAAGTAGCCAGTAAAATTTTAGCTCCTAAAATGGGACCATCTGTCCAGTACAATAGCAGTTTCTGCAGTGATTCCAAACCAGCTAGTTCCCAGAGTCTGAGGGCAGCAAGAAATCCAGTGGCAGATACAGGTGCTTCTTGAGATCACTTGGTGTGTGTGCATGAGTGTGTTCCTGTTGTGTGGGTGCTAAGTTAAAACAGGAAACAAGATTCAGGTGGGATTTTGTTGTATACATATTGGAAGATAAGTTTTAATTCTGTTATCTGAAAGGGAAACGTGTGTTGCTTTTTAAAGTTCAAGTGCTCATCCTTCATGTGAATACATATATTTTTTTATTCTGAATATTTTTATTGATTTTAAAACAAGCCAGTAGGACTACACTCATTTAGAAAAACGGTATGGTAGGAATTCACAAGTAGGTTTTAACCAGCTTTCCTCAGGTCTTTTCATCATACAGTATATTTGTAGCTGTTTTACCTGCACTTCTGTCAGCATTTACAGTATTTACACTGTGACTCTCAAGTGCACTCCACAAGTACACAATGTACATCCACAGGAAAGCCTTACAGTAGCTAAATGTGAGCAATATTCCTTGTTCTGGCTGGCAGAAGTGTGCAGAACCAATGGTACACACAGTCTGATCTTGCTGACTTAATCCTGCACTTGTTCCTTGGGCAAAACAGGGTGGTTCTGTGTGACCAGCTATTAACCAGGATGAAATCCCTATAAAATGGACTTGGTCATAACCAGTGAAATGGTTGGTAACTTGGAACCCTATTTTAAACCAATAATCCATTGTTTTACATAGCAAATGATTAAAATTCCTTCAGTGTACACTAAAACTGGTCTGGCCTCACCCTTGTTGTTAAATGATGGAGTTTGCAGTCCTGAGGTGGTGTTGGCAGGGATGTCCTGCAGGGGGGCAGGGGCATCTGTTGGGATTGCATCTTCCTTTGAAAAGGGGATTACTGTGACTTTCACAGCTGCAAAACAGGGACTAAGCCCAGCACTGAGCTCTTGAGGAAGTTGTGAGATGAAACTGTGTTGGTTTTTTTTCCTGCAGTGGAAATAAAGAGTGCTGTTGCCTTTCTTAAACCCTCTGGCTGGGACATTGCTTTGTTTCTGGTAAGCATTTCAAAGGTTACAAGGGGAAATACTTCTTTTTCCAAGTAGATTTATTCTCTGCTTTTGATGTAAATATGGAGCTATTTCAGTTCAAGTTTTGTTATGCTGCTGCTTGGAAAAAAACCCCATTTTTTCCTGTGATAGTCATCACTCCCTCTGAACTAGAAGGCTTTGCTGCTTGACTTAAACCTGAGCTTCCATCTCACAACAATAATTAAGGAAGTGCTGAAGTTGGAGATCCTCCTGATGCAGCTCTGGCTGACTTCTGGCTCAGCTGCTGTAGCAACTTCACCTGTCAATGCCTGTTGGTAACTGCTCTACCTGTGCAGGACCAGCTTTCACCTTCAGGTTACTGTTTATAGCTCTTGCTAACAAACATCCAAACATCTTCTTGCAAAGGGTGGAGAACTGGGAGGTGATGAGGGTGGGGAGGGAACTGCTCATCCCTTGGCACAGCTGCTGAGTTAACAGCAAACAGAACATTTCATGAATAAAGAAAAGGTTGTTTACTGAGCTTTTTATTTGTACAAAGAGACAAAGCAGGGAGTGGAGAATGAATGCAAACAAGAATGCTGCTCCCAGGAACTCAGAGCTGTAGCTGCAAGCTGCATCATCCACCCCCCAACAGCACACAGCTACAGGCCAACTTTTACAGCAGATGAAGGACTGAGAAAAATCAGTGATTCAGGACTTGGTGAGGAAAAGAAAAAAAGAGATCAGAAAGCAACAGAACAAGTGTTACCTTGCCTCCTCACTAGATCTGCTCTGGGTCAGATCTGCTCTGTCACTTCATGAACAGCAGCAAAGAAAATCCCAGGTTGCAACAAGAGTGGTCAGTGCCCATTGAAACAAACTGAACAGAAAACATCAGCACAATTCCTCTGGAACTTTTAATATCCTAAATAAATTATCAGCCAAAATACCCTGATGTTAAACACCAAACACTCAATAAGCAAAATCCAGTTACTGCTCATAGCAGTGCAAAACAAAATAGCAGCATTCATATGTAAGTGGGAGTTCAGTGTAAACACTTCAATTTGTTACTGAAAATGCTCAGAACAGCTCTGGCTGGAGCAGCTGCCTGGCTTGCAGCCTTCTGGAGGCTCCTGTGTCTCAGGAGCACAAATCCTCCTGCAAGGAGATGATGTTCAGCAGGAGCTGGAACCCTTCACCCCAGTCCAGAAGGGTCTCAGCGTGGCTGCTGGGGAATATTTAGCCAAGAATTAAAGCAAACGAGGCTGGGAAGGAGAATCCTGTCCCTGCACAGCCACACACACCCTGCTCCTGCTTTAGCAGCTTTTGCCTCTGGATTCTTTCTGAAGGCTGTGCTGCAAGCCCTCCAGGCTCAGCCCTCAAGCAAGGGATTTCCTCAGCAAGTACAGAACACCCGCGGGGTGCTGCTCTGCCAGCCCGGGATGCTCTCAGCACAGCTCGGGGGAAGCTGCGGGGGTGCTGAGCCTGCCCAAGCTCCCCCGCATCAGGAGCCAGTTCCAGGAGGGCTGGGGTGCGATTTCCAGCCCCCGGCTACGCTGTCACGGGAAGCGATGTCGCGATAGAGCCACGCGATGCTGCCGAGGCGAGGGACCGGTGATGCTGCGGGGGTCACGGGACGGTGTCGCGACATCCCTTGTCGCTGGCAGGAGAGGTGACGAGAGAACCGGGAGCCGCTGGCGTTGTTTCCCCAGGCCGCTACCGCCGCCGGAGCGGTTTGTAGACGCAGATGGCCATGAGGATGATGGCGAGCAGCAGGGCGCTGAGGATGCTGCCCAGCAGCACTGCGGGAGGACGAAGGGTTAGGACCTCAATGCACACCCCCCCGCCCCGGGCACCCCCCAAAATGAGCTTAATGAAAAACAACAAAACCCCCCTGTGCAACCCACCCCTTCCCGCCGCTCCTTACCCGGGTTCTGTTTCTGCAGCACAGCGTAGGGCCGGCTGCGCTCGCCCGGGGCCAGCAGAGCCAGCAGGGCCAGTGCCCAGCCCCGCACCACCTCCAGCCCCATCACTGCGCCCCGCACCCAGCCCCAGGGACCGGGCGGTACCGGCCTTTGTGTCCCGGCCCGGCCCTTCCTCTTCCTGCCGCCCCGCCCCGACGGGCCCAGAACCGCCTTCCGGGGCACCGGCACCGGCTTTCCGGGGGCACCGGAGGGAGCCGAGCGGCACCGGCACCGGCACCGGCACCGGCACCGGCACGGGCTGTGCTCTTCCCTCCGCGTCGCGCTTCCTCCGGGGGAGCCGCGGGAGCCCCCGCACAGCCCTGTGCATCCCCACCAGCCCCGTGACCCCCCCCAGCCCCACGACCCCCCCGGCCCAATGACCCACCCGGCCCCCTATGTCCCAGCTCCATGTGCCCCTTCTCATCCCCCTGTGTGTCCCCCAGCCCCCTTGTGTCCCCCAGCCCCATGCCCACCCCCAGCTCTCGGCTGTGCTCCCCTGCTCTGCATCGCCCCACTGAAGAGCAGGAGCCTCTGGGAGGGGACAGGGAGGGGAGCATCACACCAGACCCCCCTGAGACACCACCGGGAGCTGCTGCTCTGCCCCTGCCGTGGTGTCCGTGGGTGCTGGGCAGTGCTTGACAGCCAAATAACTGCTGAGAACTGGGGAGGTGGCGTTGGAGGTGACATTATTGGTAGGTGGTGACAGAGGCAGGTGGCTGGGTCACACCAGTGCCAGGGCTGCTTCACTCTGACCCTAATACTTGGTTTTAAAATGAGGTATATTAAGTTTTTTTCCTCTTCAAAGGCCACCACTTCTACAGCTGATCCTCCTGTGAGCCAAGGGGACACAGGATTCCTCTCCCAGCCTTTTGCTCTTCAGAACAGACCGAGGTACTTGTGTGTCAGGAGAGCAGCAGCCCCCCCACCTCCCCCAGCCCAGCCCAGCCCAGCCCAGCCCAGCCCAGCCAGCTCCAGCTCCTCTGTTCTCCTAACAATTGACACCAGCTTTATTTTCCAGGGCACAGCTAAAGACACTGCTGGCACTGAGCAGGTTTGCACAGCAAAAGGGCTACAGGATGGGGGCCATGGACACTGTGTCTGCCTGGGGGGCCCGTGTGGTTTTCTCCGGCTGAATGCAGAGGGCGAGGCGCTGGAGGCAGAGAAAAAAAGGCATTGGGTTTCTTTCCTGCACCAAGGAACCCACGAGCAGGGCTGCTGGCCCTGAGATGCCAAACCCGGCCCTGAGATGCCAAACCCAACCCTGAGATGCCAAACCCAGCCCTGAGGTGTTGGAGCCACCCCTTCCAGGATCAATCCTGCCGTGGGACAGACTGCAGCAGGCAGGAGGTGCCCCAAAAATGGGCTGAGGGGTGACAGCTGGGGCAAGTCCCCTCCCTTCAGGGCTGTGGTTTTGAAGCCCTGCTGCCTCCTGGCCCAGCAAAAATCACCTCACAAAATGTGATTTAAAAAGAATTCTCCAGCTGGGATTTAGCTGCCACATGAAGAAGACGCTGAGGAGGCATCAACCATCTGTCCAGCTCCTGTCCTGAGTGGGGGTCCCAGCCTGCCCCCTAGACCACCCACCCTGCTACTCACCTGCTTGAGAGACCCTGGTGTCCAGACGAGCCTGTACACCATGTAGAAGGGGATGCAGATGAAGGAGGATGCTCCGATGAGGTACCCCACAGAGATGCTCCACTCGGGATACTGGTAGTCGAAGAGTGCCAGGGGTGGCTGGTCCAGGAGGGAGCTGATGACTATGAACTGCAAGGAGGGGAGCAGGGCTGGTCAGGGAAGGGTGCTGAGGGGCCAGCCTGTGGTGGGACATCCCATTATGTGCAGCACAGAGCTGTGGCAGGGCTGTAAAACCCCATGCAGCCAGAAGAGCTCTTCCAGGAGGGCTGGGCATCTCCTTCCTAACTGGGAAGGGCCATCGTGGGTGTGGGCTGGGAGGTCTATGTCTAACAAACCCCATGGAGAAGGCAGCCTGCAAAGGCTGCACGTCCCCGTGCTGAAATGAAATCATTTGCAGGCTGCTTTGATTATAACACTTCTGTTAATAACCTGGGCAAAGCGCTTAGAGCCGTAATTAATCCTCACAAGGGCTCTCCTGCAGATCTGGAGAGCTCAGACCCCGCTGCCTCCCGCAGCCTTTGAAGTGCATTTCAAAGGGGACAGATCCAGCCCAGCTCTGGACCCTGGTCCACAGTCCTGGCAGCTTGGTCACACAGTGGCACTGAGAGGGGAGCACCCAGGAGCATGGGTGCCCATGGAGCAGCTCCCCTGCGGGGTGTGCAGCCACAACCTGCTCTTTATTTCAGGGTGTAGGTACTCACTGCTAGCAAGGCAGGGCTGATGGCAGCCCAGCACACCTTCCAGAAGAGCCCTGGGGTGAAGCCCAGCATGGCTTTCACATCGTGGGAGAAGCGCTGAATCCCTGTGGAGGGGAGAGCTGTCACGGCCACGGGGAACCACAGAGGACATGGGTACCAAGGGGGTGTTCTCTGCATCTGTTTCTTACCATAAAACCAGGAGACGGCGATTGTCTCCAGCAGCACCACAGCCAGGATGGAGCAGCCAGCACCAAACTCCTCTAGCAGCTTCACCACGTAGGCTCCCCCCTGGAACAGCCCAAGGGAAGGTGGCTGCAGCCCCCGTGGGGTGCCCAGCAGGTCTGGCAGAGCAGGCTGGCTGGGGAAAGGAGGTGTGTGGGGTGGGGATGTGGTACTCACATAGGTGAGGGTGCTGAGGGAGCCCAGGAAACAAACGGAGATGAGGCCAAGGACAAAGAGCTCCCGGCGCCCGGCCAGGACCTGGGGGTACTCGTCCATCACAGCTGTGATCACAGCCTCCAAACCCCCAAACTGCAAAGGAAGTAGGGATGTGGTCTGGAGAAACAAGAGGTGGGGACAGTCCTCCAAAAACCCTGCTCCCCCCATGGCTCTCTCAGCCCCTGAGCAGAGTGGGGACATCACATCCTGTCCCTTCCCCCTGTCCCCACGCTTGGGGGGCTCAGGAGAGCAGCTCTCCCTCCCCGTGCCATGGCTCCCCTTGTCCCCCCATTACTCCCTGTGGGACACAGCCATCTCCAGTCCCCCACTGGTGACACAGCCCCTGGCCAATACTGTCTCCCATTCCTTACCGTGCTGTCCAGCCCCAACGTGATCATCATCAGGAAGAATATGATGGCAAAGAAGGTGGATCCCACCATGTTGGCAATCGCTTCAGGGTAGGTGATAAAAAGGAGGCTGGGCCCTAGGAGGGGACAAGGGGTTTGTTCCCTGGTGGCTCTGGCACAGCCCTGGTTGCTGGCAGTTTTGGGAACACAGGTGGAGAAGATGCCCCAAAGGCAGAGCAGCCCGGCACGGTGGGGCCAGGATGGGGCAGTTGCACTGGGGGAGGCAAACCTTTATCTCTGGCCACATCCTCCACCTCCACACCTCTCATCTCGGCCATGTAGCCCAGCACGGTGAAGATGACAAAGCCCGAGAGGAAGCTGGTGAGGCAGTTCACTGTGCTGGTGAGAAGAGCATCCCTGGGAGGCAGACAGCAGAGAGGTGAGTCCTGCAGCAGGACCTCCGTCCCCCCCCCGACGGCTCCCTCTTCCAGCCAAAGCCATCAGAAAAATGGGGAAAAGCTTCCCAGCCCGTGGCAGGGGGTGCAGGAGGTGCGGGGCTGTGGCCCCGGGGCAGCCCCCGTGGGTGCAGAGCTCACCGGTAGCAGTTGTTGTGGAAATGGTTGTAACTGGCCAGAGCAAGGAGGACACCGAACCCAGGGCCCAGGGAGAAGAAAATCTGTGCAGCAGCATCGACCCAAACCTGGCAGGAGAAGGGAGAGGCAGTCTGGAGATCGGTCGGGAGGTCCCCAGGGGCTGGGATGAGGCTGATGTCCAGCCCATGGTGTGTCCATCCCACGCTGTGCCCACCCCACGTCCCAGGGATGGGTTCTTGCTGCCAAACCTCTCCTGGTCCTGCTCATTCTCCCCAGGAGACATCCCGGGAGCTGCCACGGGATGGAGGGGGCTCGGTACCACCCTGAGGTCCCGCAGCAGCAGAATTTGGTAATTCTGAAGTATTTTGCTCCCCCCCCGTGCCCGAAGGGGACAGAAAGGCGAAGGGAGTCCTGAGCCCCCCGTGCCCGCTGCTGCCCGGGCAGGGTCAGCGTTCCCAGCTCTGCCCCGGTTACCTCGGATGAGAATTCCCCAGTGCCGGCCGGTGATTGCCCCGCACCCACTGTCAGGGCAGAGCAGGAACAGAACCCGGCGGCAATGAGATGGGTGACTCAGTTCTACATTTACACTTCCAAGAGCCTGCCCGCGGCCTCTCGTTTCTGTAGGAACAAGGTCTGGCAGGGATGGGGGGTGTCTGGGTGCTGCCATCCCCAGGGCCAGCGTGTCCCACCCCGGACTCACCGCGGTGCTCAGGAGCTTGCCCCAGTCTGGGCGCAGGTAGAAGATGACTCCTCTCCAAGCACCGGGCAGGGTGGCCCCTCGGACCAGCAGGACAAGGAGGACAAGGTAGGGCAGCGTGGCTGTCACCCAGACCACCTGGAGAGAGGTGGCTGTCACCGGGTGGTACCAGCGAGCTGCTCCACCAAGAACCCAAACCACCCCACACAGCCCAAAGGTGCCCGGGGTGACCCAGGGGGAGGGATATGAGGAGGAAGAGGAGGAGGAGGCAATCTCCTGTGTTTAAGCAGCCAGGTGGGCTGCAAGACACCCCCAGGACTTGATCCTTCCTGCCTGGCCCCAGCCTTGGAGGATCCTCTGTGTCGAGGTATGAGCCCTGCTGTGCCCATCCCATCTGTGTCTGGGCAGGGCTGACATCAGGGCCCTCTTTCTTACCTTCCCAGAGGTTTTCACCCCTTTCCACAGGCTGAAGTAGACGATGGTGAAGATGAGGAAGAGGCAGAGGAGCAGCTGCCAGCGGATCCCCCCCACGTCGTACAGACCCCTGGACTTTTGGATCTCCAGGACCTTCCTCCTGTGGGTAGGGACCCGGGGAGGGCATCTCAGGCTGGCACTGTGGCTGTGCTCAGCCTCTCCCCTGGAGCACTGGCCATGGTGGCCACGGGCTCCCCACAGACTGTATCATACCTGCTCCCAGGCACCCCAACCCCAAGTGTCTGCAGGGGATGTGCCCCAGCTCAAACACATCACCCGTGTGCATGCACTTACGTGTAAAACTCCTCGGCGGGGGACCTGGAGAAGTTGGTCCAGGTGACATTGTTGCCCCCAAAGTAGTTGGTGCAGTTGGGTGTGTTCCAGGGGTTGTCACAGCTGGCCCAGGGCAACGTCCCCGAGAAGGAGGAGTAGAAATAATAGAGAGCCCAGGCAATGATGGTGTTGTAGTAAAAGGAGACGTAGAGACCAATGATGCAAATGGCAAAACCAGTGCCTGCGGGGAGAAGGGGTCAGAGTCAGGAGCCTCTGCTGGTCCAGCCCTCTCCCTGTCCCCAAAATGTGGCTGTGGGGACCTGCAGAGCCCTGGTCCCCAACTCTTTACCTTTAAAGATGGGGCAGATGTGCTGCCAGATGGGGATGGCACCCGTCCTGTGGAACTGCCCCAGGGCCAGCTCCATGTAGAAGAGGGGCACTCCTCCAAAAACAGCCATCAGTGTGTAGGGGATGAGAAAGGCTCCTAGGGGGTGAGGAACAGAGTGGAGGTGACCACCACAGCTAGCACAGCTGGAGGACTGTCACCAGCACCCCTGTCAGCACGGGGGAGCAGGGATGGGGATGTTGGATGTGTGTTTGTCAAATGCTTTGTAAATTATCTGCTCATGGATGTGAGGCCCCTGCTCGGTGCCCAGCTCCTCAGGATGCTGTGTCCCAGCCCTCGTCAGGGAGGGATCATTGGACAGGATGATGCAAAGGGCAACAAAACCCATTTTGGGGCACAGAGGCTCCAAGCACCTCTCAGCTCTGGAAGAGTTTTGCAGAAAATCCCAGTGAATATCTGCATTCCCCCCCAGAGACAAATAATTAATGCTGTAATCTGCATTATTCATAACAATGTCAGCTGCACCAGGGCTACGTTTCTACCCCATGGATGTTCTGGAAGTGAAGCTGCTCCTCGGAACAGCCCTGTTGGGATTAGTTAATTTAACCCCCACGGCTCCTCTCTCCACCTGCTCCATCCTCAGCCCCTCAAGGGTTTCTGTCCCAGGAACACCCAGGTGATGGGGGAGGCCACCAGCATCTCCCTGCTCTGCCAGGATCGTGGTTTTCCTTTCCCAGAGCTGCTGCTGGAGCAGTGGTGGGGTGAGGAACCACAGCAACGAAGTGGCTGAAGTTGGCTCCCATGGGAGGAAATCACGAGTAGCTGAGCTTCAGTGTGGGCACCTGGGACCCACATTTTAGCCTTGAGTATGGTACTAATTACCTCCCTCTCATTTTCCCAAGCAGTTGAGGATGTGAGCCCCGTGACGTTATCCCAGTGCCGACTTTGGCAATTAAATCCACTCTGCTTTTCCAAACAGCACAAAATTTTCATTCCCCGTTTTAATTTCCATGCAAGTGTTTTTTTTTTAATTTTTTTTTTTCCCCACCCTAATCTATTTAAAGCAATTTATTTCAATGTCATTTACTCAAGGTTTTTTTTCCTTTTGTATCTTAACTTCCTGTTGATCCCCCTGAGCTCCTGATGCTGGGCACCTGGGGCTGCTCCATGGGTTGGGGTCTGCAGAGGGCAGCTGGGACTTTTGTGAGGGTTATTTTAAACCATGACCCCTCGGAAAGGGTTGATTTCACAAAGCCACAAGATCTGAAAAGGTTCAACCCTCCCACACCAAATTTGCAGGTTCTTAATCCTTTGATGCCCTCTGGACCACACCAGATTCCTCTCTGTGATCCCAGAGCTGCTCATGCACCTCTAAGTATGCTGGGGAAGGAGGGGATGACACTGAGGAGGAGGGGATGGAGAAGGGGTTTGGATGAAGAAAGACACAAAACAGAAAAGGGACAGATGTCAGGAGAAGTTGGGTCAGGGGCTTCAACTGCCCTGTCTGAGGAGAGCAGGTAAAGACAAAGGAGGAAAAGAAACAGGGAGTTTTTTCAGCATCAGGAAGATGAAAAACAGATTTTTTTGTTTTTTTTTTTTTTTGGTCCAAGAGCCTGAAATAATCCCAGTGATGTCCTTACCCCCTCCGTTCTGGTAGCAGATGTATGGGAACCTCCAGACGTTGCCCAAGTCGACAGCAAATCCGACGACAGAGAGGAGGAAATCCAGTTTTTTGCTCCATTTGTCCCTGGGGTGAGTTTGGGGCCCTGGGGAGCCTGGGCTGGGGGCCAGGCAGGGCTGCTCTGCCATCCTGCCACCCCGGCAAATCCTGCAGGATTCAGGCTGAGTAACTTGGGGCCGGGAAGGATTTTGCTGTTGCTGATGACAGATCCGAGGAGGGGAGGGTCAGGCTGAGCTTCCCCACCTCCCGCTGGAAACCCACAGCACCGGAGCAGCCGGCGGAGAAACCCATCCTCGGATCAAAGGCAGGAGGGGGAGAGAAGCTTTCTGAGCAGGAAACCCTCAACCCCCAGCTTTGGAAACAGCCTCAGCTCCTGGCATTGAGACTGAGCTCATCCCCTGGGGTTGGGACCAACCTCATTCCCCAGGTTTGGGACCAACCTCATCCCCCGGGTTTGGGACCAACCTCACTGCCCTGTTGCTTCCCCCTCTGCTCTTGGGGACTGCATTTTGGGGTTGAGGTGGAGCTGGTGAAGCAAATCCATGTTTGCACTCAGAGGTGATGCTTCTGCATCCTGACAAACAGTCTTTTCCTTCTCCTTGGTGTGTTTTGCAGCAACTGCTCTGTGACTGATGGCACCGGCCCCACCAAAGGACTCACCTGCTTCTTCTTGCAAGGGAAATTCAGTGGAGCAACTGGGACCTGGAAATGTCCCCTGACCACTCAGCTGTGCTTGCTGTGAGCCCACCAGAACCCCGTGGGCTGGGGGCAGCACTGGGTGCTGCCGGAGTTGGGTTCACTTGCCCAGTTTGAGCCATCCCACCTGTGCTCCTGGACTTGCAGGGTCTTTCTGATGCCCAGGGATGCAAGTTGTGGCAAATAAACCCCTTTTCATTTCACTTTAAAAAGTGAAATGACTTTTGCAGCTCAGATGCAGCCCGGGAGGGGATGGCAGCACCCTGCAAGCCATCTCTCCCTTCAGTCTGACAGTTCAACAGCAAGTTTTACTGCCCAGGAGCTGTGCCTGTGGAGCCTTCCAGCCCGGGCAGGTCCCTGCAGCTCCTCCCCAGCCGTGACACAGGTGCTGGTGTCAACAGAGCCCTTGGCTGGGGCCACCAACTGCTCCCAGGGCCCCGGGGTGCTCCAGCACCGGCTTTTCCAGCCACCCTCATCTGTAATTAAAAGAAACTACAGAAAAGATCAAACCAGGAGCTGTGGTTTGGTTGGCAGTTGCTGTGACAACGTGACGCAGCCACCCGGTGTCTGCCCGGCACGGGAAACCTCTGGACATTGTTAAATCCTGCAGGCACATGTGTGGAGACACCTTAGAAAGGTCCAGTTAGCAGCACAGGTGATTTTTAAATTGTTTTTTTTTTTTTTTTTTTGGGGTGCACCTGGTGCTGGCTGTGACACCGGAGCAGCCTGGAGGGTGTCAGGGTGATGCCACAGGCAGGGTGGGAGCAAGCAGGGGTCTGTGGGTTCTGTCGTGGCCCCCCATCCATCAGCCCACCTGCACGTGGCTCTGCCGGGCTGGTTCTGCCCTGATCTGAGGCTTGGCAGGCAGGTAAGGGACAATTAATCTCCTGTGGCTTTAGGTGGGATTTGTGCCACTCCTGGGGCTCAGCAGAGTGGTGAATCCAGGCACAAAGTCCCCGGTGTGGGTGGAGATGAAAGGCAAGGCTGTGCCCAGCTGCCTTATCCCTGCGTGGGGATGGGGGGAGAAATCCCCTCTGCTGGTGTGATCCCTCTGAGGAGCCTGCTGGGGGGGGAAAGGCTTAATCCCCCCGACCAAGGACCATCTTAAGAGCTTCAGCAGCAGAGCAGAGGCAGCTGATGCCATAGCAACTGGAAAAAGATAACAGTTCCTTCCTCGGTGGCTGACCCTCCTCTGCTGGGGGACATCCAGGGACTGAGTGCAGGGGGGGGACCCTCCTGTGTCCCCATCCTGCTCCCTGCTGGGGAAGCCTCAGCAGGATGTGCTCCCAGGGGCTGCTGCTGGTGGTTTGTGGGGAGCAGACCTTAGGAGCTGCTTCTAACCAGCAGGATTATTTGATTATTTGCTTTTATCCTACCTGCTCATCCATGCAGTGAAATGCAGAGGAGTGAATTGCTGTCTTAAAGCAACTTTCCTGTCTGAGCAGCGAGGCAGCAGCGCAAAGTTTAATTTAATTAGTGTGATACTCACAGATGTAGCTTAATCACATTAAGTATAGAGCGACGTGCTCTCATTTCAGCTCTCCCAACTTCAGAAAATGGGCTGATTGTCTCCCACCCACCTGTGACCCAGGGAGAAGCAGAATTTTCCAAGGAAAAGGAACCACAAGGTGTATGTGGAGCTGATCCCTGAGTTTGTTTCCTCTAATTTCTCCTCAAAGAAAGGTAATAAATTAGTAACACCTCCCACCCCCTGCACAGCACCGCAGCTTGTGGGGAGAAAGAAGCCAGGGAAATCACAGAAGTGGCAGCACCAGCAGGTCCCTGAACCCCTCAGGGATGGCCGGGTGGGTGCTGCCCACCCCAAGTCAGCTCACCCGGGGCAGGGCAGGGAGATTGACAGCACTGGAGATTGCCCAAACCCAGCACACTTCGTTAGCAGGAATCAAAATCATCTTCTTGCTGCCCTGGGCTTCCCTGGGCTGTGCACTTGAGTCCAGTCACTGAGTGCTCATCACTCCCTGGCAGAGCCTGGAGGCTCCCTCAGCATCCTGCATCCAGCATCTGCTCATCCAGAGCACAGACACGATGGCAGAATGATTCTGGGTGCTGGAAAAATTACTTGGGCTCATCTTAGCCCTTAAAATAAGGGGTGTTGGTTGGCTTGTTGGAAAAAGTCCTAGAAGCTGCTTTGGCTCAGCTTGGACAGACTTGTTTTCCTGACTGAGGTGTTAAACTGAGCAATTCCTGGTGTCCAGGGGCAGGTTGATGTCTCCAACATAAATTCCCAATATTCTATCAGCAAAATGAGCAGCAGGCAGGAGGAACTCGCATGCCTGTCCATGGCCAAGCTCCAAACCCAAGGGATGTGGCACAGCCCAGTGATGAGCTACAGAAAGGTCCAAATTCTGATGAATCCCGAGTCCAGAGCTCCCTCCTGTCCCAGCAGCAGACCAGTGCCCAGCCTGAGGGGCAGAGGGGAGCCATGGGATGGCTCCTGCCAACTTCAAGGCCACCAAGCAGAGGACACAGCCTGGTCTAGGTGTGTATGAGGAGATTCCTGTGCAGGATCCAGACTCTTCCTCTGCCCTGTGTCACAGCAAGGGCTCTGTGTCACAGCAAGGACCCTGTGTCACAGCAAGGGCCATGTCCTGATGCTGGGTCCCGTGTCCGGGTGCTGCTGGCCTCGTGCTAATGCAGTTTGTAGTTATTGGAAACTGGGCTGGGAAGGAGCCGGCATCCTGTTTCTATGGAAATGTCCTGGAACAGCAAACGCCGGGAAGAGAAAAACAGAAGATGGGTGAGGGGGGAGCGGCCAGACAGGGATCTGTCTGAGGGGTTGGGATTTTGGGAGGAGGCAGCTCGGGGCTCCCGGCAGTGCCTTCTCTGCTCATTGTCCCAGAGAGGAGGGGGATGGCACATGGCTGCCAGGACATTGTCCCTTCGCACCTCCCTGTACCCCCCGCAGCTCCCAAACCCTCGGGGACCACCTCGACCCCGATGCGGGGACACCCCGGGGCTCACCCGGTCCCCGTGTCACCCCGTCCCCGCGCTCCTCGGGGCGCATCAGCTCCACCTCGGGGGGCCTGGGGGTCTCAACTGGGGGGGTGATCCCCGGGAGCTCTGCTTGTGTCTCTCCCCCCTTCCTAGCCGCGGGGCTGGGGTCCCGGTTCAGCCCCTCCCCAGGGTGGGCGGGTGGGCGGTCGGGGTCTCCCGGGCCCGCCCGTGTCCGGGGTTCCGGTGACTCGCGGATTGGCGGTGGCAGCGGCGGCTCCACCCCGGCGGGCGCGGCCGATCGGACCCGGTCCGGCCCCCCAGAACCGAGCGGAACGGAGCGGCCGGGCCCCCCCGGCAGAGCCCGGCGTTGCAGAGCGGAGAAGCGCGGCCATGGCGGCGGCCCCGGCGGGTAGGGCGGGCAGGGCAGGGCAGGGCGGGCCGGGCGCTGCGGGGACGGACCGGACCGGACCGGACCGATCCGGGCCGCACTAATGGGGTTCTCCCCCTTCTCCTCACAGAGGCGGAGACCCGGCAGCGGCTGCTGCGAACCGTCAAGAAGGAGGTGGGTGCGGGACCCCGCGGGGCAGCTCCGTGTCCCCCGCTCCCCCGTCCCATCCGCGGTGGGAGCGGCCCCGGCCTCCCCTGCCCGCAGCATCCCCGCTGCCTCCTGCCGCTGCTGCTGCAGCCGGTTTAACACTTTCCTCCCCAAAACAACCTTCCCTCCCCCCTCCCTTCCCAACCCCGGGCCGGAGCGTGGCTGCCGGTCTCCCGAGAGCATCCCTGCAGCTCCGGGGCTTTTATCCCCCTCTTCCCCGTCCTCTCTCTGCTGCAAAATCGCCTTTTGCTTCTGGCAGAGCCGCGCTCACAAGTTATGACTTTCCGGAGGGGAGGGGAAAAAAACCGGGGAGACTCCGGTGCTGCTCCTCACCTGGGGATGGGGGGTGAACCCCCCACACCCCGTGTCGGCCTCTCCGCAGGGTGGGGGGGAGGTGGAGGGGGCAGCGGGGGGAGCGGGACCCCGGCACCCACCGGGAAGATGGGGGATGTGCACGTGTTCGTGTGTCCAGAGCAAGGAGATGGCATCTTGCATCCCCATCTTGCATCCCCATCGTGCACCCCCTTGCCCTGTTCTCCCTCCTGGAGCATCTTTAACTCCCCGTTACTTTACACGGGGGTTTGGGCCCCTCCTGCCTGTGCAGAGTTTTTACAGCGTGCGCAGTGTTACCACGGCAGATCCAGGCTGGGAGCTGGAAGTCTGACAGCTCTGCCACGTCGTTGGTGTGTCGGTGGTGTGGGGGGTGGGCTGTGTGGCCGGCAGAGCCCCCCCATCCCTCTGTCTGCCCTGTCCGAAGTGTCTGAATGTCATGGGAGCCAGGAGCTGCTGTCATCTCCTGCCTCCGGTCTGTCCCCCCCGGGTCACCTCCCCTGGCATTTTGGAGGGTGTGATGTTTTGGTTTCTGGTTTTATGAGCAGCTCTGTGTCCATCTTACAGGCTCTGGAGAGTGGAATGTCCCTGCAGGGGACCCTCCAGGAGCAGGGGAAGAGGCCCCATGGGTGTTAGGGCCTAGGGAGGGTGATGGCGTGGGGTGTTTGGCTGCTCATCCAGACCATTTCCCACCTTTCATCCTCTGCCGGGTGTGGTGGTAGGGAATACTACTTGTTGCCTTGGCAACAGCTATTAAACCAGGGAAAAGGGGCTGACATTTCTTTGGCGTTGCTAAAGGGTAGAGCTGACATCTCGTTGTTGCCCTCTGTCTGTGAGCCCCTGCGTGGAGGGAGAGGAAAGAGCAGGCTGGGTGTGGAGTGGCAGGGCAGGCAGGGCTGTCCTGGGGCTGCTGCTGCTGGAACTGCTGGTCCAGAGGATGGGAGCTTCCTTCCGGAGCCTGCTGTGGCCTCTGCAGGCTGTCGCTGCACATCAGCATCTCCCGTGCTCAGCTCCTCTTCCTCTGCTCTTCCTCCAGGGGCTCTGTGCTGGAGAAAGTGCAGCGTGTGCCATGAAGGTTGTGATGTGCCCTTTGGGTGAAATCAACCTCTCTTGCCAGGGCTGGGTGAATGGAAGTACAGATGAAGAGTGCACTGAAGGGTGGGGAAAGCCCGTCTGCCCTGCTGAAATGCCCCCAGCCCCCCAGGGGCTGCCTGGTACCTCTCCAGCAGCTCCTCAGCAGGGGCTGTGCTGATGCAGAGCAGAGTTTGGGGGTTTTTTCCTGGTGGTCCCATCCCTCTGGTCTCTGCCTGGGGGGGGTGTGTGGAATGGGGGTCTTTGCCCACACTGGGGGCTTCCTCCAGGTTTCTGCCAGCTCAGAGCCTGCAGTGCCCTGGCCTGGTGAGGTGGGGGCACAGAGGGGGGGGTTCCACTGCAGACCCCTGCTGTCTGCTCTCCCACCTGGGCTTTGATCACCTGGGAGCCCCTCGGTGATGCAGTTAATTATTTACTAACAAACACCCCTGGAACTGGGAGCTGCTGGGATGCAGCCCCTGCCTGGGGCTCCCTGCTGACCAGGCCTGTTCTGCTCCTGCTGTTGTTTTTAATTCCTCTTTGGATTCAGGATAAGTCAGGAGCTTGTGCAGACTCCAAGGAGCAGCAGAGAGGGACAACTGCAGAAATCTTGGTGTGTGGTTTTTTTGGTTGGTTTGTTGGTTTGGGTTTTTTTGGTTTTTTTCCCCCAATCTCCTGTAATTTTTACCTTTCACAAACCTGTGTATTCTCATTTCATTGGGTCCTGCCTTGTTTTGCCTCAGCCAGGGCCCCTTGTGCTCTGCTGAGCCTGGGGACAGCTGTGGCTGATGCTCAGGTAGCCAGGGCACATCTGTCATCCTGGTGCAATAACTGAAGGAATCAAACACTGTGAAGACCAAGGTCTGATTAGAGGAGGTGGATAAACAGTAAATTAAAATTGCCCAGAGCACCACGGTGAACAAATGGGCTTCAATATTTGGCTGTTGCCATGGTTAATGCATTTTTATTTTTAAGAAGTCCTGCTCTGCAGTAGATTTACAGGTTGAAATGAGTTGTGCTGTCACCATCTTTTTTTTTTTTTCTCCCCCCCATATGGTCATAATGAATCAAACTAATCCTGAAAGCTGCAAAATTGACTGTTTGTCAGCAGACTGCAGGGGAAGGAGTGAAGGATGACTTTCTGAGGAATCCTATTTCCTGTTAGGCAGGATAAGAAATAACCAAATCCTCCCTGATATTTTTTTTTTTTTAGAGCATTAATGAGATGGAACAGAGGCTTCTTTAAAAAACCCCAAAGCCTGCAATATGCAGGTTTAAAAGGGTGTTGGATTCTCAACTAAAAATACTTGTGTGGCCCATGCTCCTCCTCTGCTTTTGCAAACTTCATTTTCTAAGAGAGGAGAACCCCAAGTTATGGTTCTGCTGCCTCCAGGTGATTGCACTGCACACAGGAATAGGTGGGGAAGCAGGTGCTGCCCATGCCTGGAAAACTGGTTGTGTGAAAAGCTGGTTGGAATATGAAAGTAAACACTTGTCTTGCTTATTCTTCTGCCACAACTTAGTTTATGTTTAACTTGCTGCTCAGCAAGTGGCTTGGAGTCTTTTGCTGGTCAATACTGACAAGTGCTGCACCTGGACTGAGCCTTGGCCTGTCCTTGGTGGGAGCTTTTCTGTAAAAGATTCCAAAACAAGATTTGTTGCTGTTGGCTGCTCGCTCACTGATGTCCCCCACAAAAAACTGGTAATTTTTGTGATAGCTTGGGTGGCTGTCACTCTGTAGCTGCTGAGTAATCCCATCATCACATTTGGTAGGGACAACAGGCACTCTCTTCCTCCCACTCTCCAAACCGAGTGCCCCTGCTGTGCAGCCTTGTTGGCTCCTTGGTGGCTGAGGATCAGTGGTAAAGAGAAGGTTTTTGCAGCTTGGGTTTGTTTTTCTGGAACGTGGCTGGGTGCCTCTAGTTCCAAAATATCAGATTGCTGGTGTCAAGGCCAGCTCTTTCATTCTGGATTGGCAGAAGATTGTAAATTAATTTAATGTTATTAGGATTTGAAAAATTAATGTTGATAGCTTTAAATGTTCTCAAGGCCAATTTGGAGGGGAAAAAAAAAAAAAAAAAAAAAAAAAAAGGCCTTTGTGCAGCTGTCAAAAGTGTTCAGGCAAAATGAAGATGAGGATGATAAGCTGGGTGGCTGTAATGAAAGCTGCTGTTTGCAGAGGGACCCTCTGATGTCTCTCAAGCACCCAGGTCAGCTTTTTTTCAAATGTTCCTGTATCAAAAGCAAACAGATGCTGCTTTAATGCAGCATTTCTCGACTGCCTGCATCGATCTCTCCTGTAAGGAGTGTTACTGGGCACTGGGGACCATTTTCTCTCCTTTTGAAGATAAAAGCAGTGGTGTGCAGAAGAGCTCTCATACTCCAGAACCCCCCCTGGTTTGATCTTTCATCCTCAGAGCAGGTTTTGTGCTGCTCTCCTCCTTCCTTCATCTCCCTTCCCGCAGGATGCTCCTTGCTCCCTGCTCAGCCTCTCCTCTCTGCTGCCAAAATGTCACCCTCTGCTCCTGCTGGCGTCCTGGCCGTTGCCATGGCAACTCCTGCTTTTCCCCAGATCCAGGACTTCAGAGCAGTTCAGGGCTGGGAACTTGTCCCTGGTTTCAGTGCAAATAGTGTCAGGTTTTGCCAGCTTTGCTAAGGGAATCCAGAGGGCTCCTCAGTGTCCTGTTCAGCAGAGGTTTTGTGGTGTGGTGGGTGCAGGACAGAGCAGGGTGAGGCTGGGGGATCAGGGACTGGGAACAAACAGAGAAATGACTGAAGTTTTCCCTGAAATGTTGCAGAGTCTTTATGGAGCATCCTGCAGCTCCCAGCAGCAGCCGTGCCAACAGATGGCAGAGCTTTGTGTTTGACAAGCACAACAGGAACAGAACCAGCTCTGACATGATCTGGAGTGATCCTTAAATTGGTGTTGTGTGGATGGATTTAGGGCCAAAACTTCCTGCCCTGGGAAGGAAGCCTGGTGCAAAATGCTGTCAGCAAATCCACATTGCTGGGATCATTCCCATTCCCCCCGGGGCACAACGCTGCGTTAGAACCCTTCACTCTAATGCCTTTTTTTTTTGTTGTTTCTTTTCCAGCAAACTGACTCAGTAATCAGAGTTTAAGTGCATTAACACCTCCCTCCTTACCCCCCAAGGTGACTCAGTTCCCCACTGTTCTGCTGCCTGGCCCAAAAACCCCACGTGGAGCTGGTGGGTGGGAGCCCAGGTGCAGCAGGAGGTGCTGTGGTTTATTTGCCAAGCCAGGATAAATAATTAAACCAGATTTTAGAGAAGCCAAAGGGCCCAGTTGGGAGGACTGGGATCTGTGTTTCTGGGGCAGCTGCCAAGCAGCTTTAAGGGCATGTGAAGGGTCTGGTGCCCTTAGGGCTGTCCCCATGCTGTCACCCCTGTGCTCTCTGGTGGGACACCAAAATACCTCTCCAGAATCCTTGAAGCCCCTGGCTATAGATAGCACAGGTACCCTGAAGCTGGCAGTATTCTAATTAGTGGGAATTATTTAATGGTCACCTCCTGACCCCTTAGGTGAGTGACAGAGTTTGGCTGCCACTCGTGATGGAGCTGGGGAAGTGCCTGGCAGCTGCTGTTGGAGCAGGGAGGGTTTTTGTTGCTGGAGAGATAGGAAACTCTGTCTTGTAGTGCTGAGCTTGATCCTGTGGGGTTTACAACCAAGTCTGCTAAAAAAAGGATGTTGTAGGTCTGCCAGCTGTAGCAACAAGATGGGCAAGAGGCAGGGGTTTGGTTTTCAAAGGAGCAGGACTGGTTTGTCCTGGTCCCAGAGGGGGTTGGAGCTGCTGTAATTCTTGGCTTGTTCCTCTGGTGGAAATGGCAGCTGGGACAGGGGTTGGTTTCTGAAGCTTTTATGGGAAAAATGGATTTTGGGATGAACCCTGGGATTTTGTCACAGAGAGAGTTAACCCTGTATCCCTCCCTGGGGGCTGCTGGGCAGGGAAGGGTTTGTCTCAGGTTGAATAGAAACGTGTTAGCTGTGATGGAGCTGGGGAGGTCAGCAAGGTGGAGAATGTGGAGCATCCCTGTCACCCCCTGTTCCCTGAGCAGGGGGCAACTTGTCCTCCAGCCAGAGCCAGGAGGAATTGTTGGGGAATATTCCCCTCGAGTTTACCTACAGCTAAATCATTAGTTGCTCTTTTAATTTCCTTTCCAAGAAAAGAAGAGCAAACATCTCATTTTCCACAGACTGCCTTTTGATAAAGAGTGGGCAGCTTCATTTGCTGAGCTTGTTCTGGCTGCAAAATGAGAATTAGCATGAAAATCCTGGGCTGCAGCAGAGCTGAGGCTGCTCAGAGCTCCTCTCTGCAGTGAGTTCTCCATCCCCACGGTGTCACGGGAGGGGACCTGGTGGCAGATGGCAGTGGCTGTGGTGTGGGGGACCCCAGATGGATGTGGAGGGACCGGGAGGCTCCTTTGGGACCTGCAGACCGTGGCATGGGAAGCCTGACAAGAGAGTTGGGTTTCTCTGGGCTGGATTTGTCCCAGAGATGCCAGCTGTGAATGTTGATGGGTGAGTGGGAAATTGCTCTGATTGCAAACTTTCTGGGTACAACACTTGTGTTCTGGGGCAGGGCTGGGGCTCCCTGTGGGGGCTGTCTGGTTATTGTCCAGCTGCTCCCCCTCTGCTCCCACCCCTCGTGCTGGGTGATGGCCCTTGCTGCAATTCCCCATCCATCTTTTAAGATATTTTTTGATTTATGTTGTCAATACAGCATGGTTTGGTTTTTTTTTCCCTTTTAATGTGTAATTTTCACTGAACTGCATCTCCTGGAAGGCTTTTTTTCCTGAGCCTTGCAAGCACAGGTTGTGTGTGTGGTGTTGGCACCACCATGCCTGGCCAGAGCCAGGGGGTGACCAGATGGTCCCTGCCCCACCAAAGCCCATCCCGTGGGAGGTGGGAGCCCAGACCTCGTGTCAGGGCAGCCAGAAAGGTGGCTGAGAAACACTTGGATGTCTTGCTTCTATTTGAACACACTCCTCATTTGAGCAGCAGGAAAAAAGTGTTGGTTGGGTGTCAGGAAATGAAGGGTTTGCTGCCCTGGCTTCAGCAGAGGTGTCCTGGGAAGGGACAAGTGCAGTTGTCCTCATGTCACTTCAGCTGAGGGGGGGTCCAGGCTCCCAGGACTGATGTGCACCCCCAGGCTTTGGGTGCTTTGCCCATTGCTGGAGAGGGGCAGTCAGCTGGGAGAGCTGGGGTGTCACAGGGAATCTGTCACATCCCCGTGGAATGGAAGAGCAGAGCAATGCAGTGAGAGCACTGCCCAGGAGGTTTGGTTACCCTGATTTAATGATATTTTATCTAAATGATGTTTGACTCCTGCACCTCATTCTCTGCTCCTGCTTTTCCTACTTGGACGTTTCTCAAAACCAAAGCAGCCCCTGGTTTTCTGCCTGGCTTTTTGAAATAGCTGCTGATGCTCAGCAGGCAGAGAGGCCTCGATTCTCCACCAGAGAGAGGGAGCTGGGGAGCAGGGGAGGTTTCCTTACAGACACCAAGCAAGCAGAACATCTCACCCCACTACAGCTCCCCCTGCTCTGGGGCTGCAATCCGAGGCTTTCTCTAAGTGTTCATCCCTTCAACAGGTGAAGCAGATCATGGAGGAGGCAGTGACAAGGAAGTTTGTGCACGAGGACAGCAGCCACATCATCTCCTTCTGTGGTGAGTCTGGGGGCTGCAGAGTGCTCCTTGGGCTTGGCTTCCCCTGCCTGGGGACCTGGGGGCTCCTTGGGGACACCCAGAGCTGCAGCTGAGGGACAGAGGATGAGCTGTTCTGGCAGCACTCTGAGTCCCTGAGGCCTCTGCTCTGCGCCTAAAATACACCGAGATGTGTCAGGAGGAGGAGGGATGCTGGCAGGCTCTGCAGTCACTTAGGAATGGACTAGAAATAATACCTTTTTTTTTTTTAATTCCCTCAAGAATCGATGCAACAGAAAGTCTGTCGAGTCCAAGTATTTCTTGGCTGTTGCAGGACAGGGATTTCCAGAATGTGAGTCTCCAGTGGAGAGGCTGGAGGCTGCTGGGGGATTTTAACTGGGGTTTGTGTCTCTGGCATCATGCAGGTTTCTGGCTTCCTTTCTGGCTGCTGTGCTTCTCCCTTAACCTGATCTTTTCACCTGGTGGTTTTTTCTTTTACCTACTGGTGTGACAACTTTGGAAACGTGGATGTATTCCAGAATGGATCCATCAGAATGTTGGCAAAGCATTTTCAAACTTTCCCCCCAAAAGAGCTGTTGGCTTTTGTCTGCCAGGAGGACTCAGGGCAAGGGATGTGGAGCTGAGATCCCAAGGATTTTGCTGCCTGCAGTGCACAGAGAGGGAGCAGCTCCTCCATTTACAAATAGCTGAAGGGCAGCTTGGGAATTTGGAGGCTGGGAAGAAGATGACAGAAGTGATGACAAGCAGCTTTTGAAGAGGCTGCTCCACGTGCAGCACTGTCACCACTGAGTGTAAGGCTGTAGCATCCACAGACACACAAAAAAAGGGGGGGAAAAAAAAAAAAAAAAAAAGAGAAAGGAGCTGTGTGGTCTCCATTTCTTCTTTGCCTTCTTCCTTTTCTCCTGGGCCATTCCATAAAGGACATGGCAGCTGCTGGGCTGGGGCCTCTGGGCCTTTGTGGAGCCAATGGCATCGAAAGAGCAGAACAGACTTCAGGGTGTGACTCATTCTCTGCTTGGCTGTGCAGCACGAGGCTTCCCAGCCTGGAATTATTTATATCCTCCTGTGACATGGAGCTGAGGCACCAAGGGCTCCTGGGTTCCTTCTGCCTTCTTGATGCTGCTGCTGCACGTTGCCTGCTGCTGCTGCTGCTCTCCTTGGGATGCTCTCAACCTCCCCTGAGCAGGGGGAGTTTATAAATCACCTCCTCCCCTGGCTGAGCAGCCCAGGGCTCTGGCAGCAAAGGGCAGCAGCCCCCCCAAGGCTGCTCTGCCTGCAAGGGAAGGGTTTGAGGGGACCAAACAGGAGTTGGCATCTGTCACACAGGCTGGGCTGGGAGTTGGTCCCACTGCCATGAGGCAGCCTGGGCTGACCGTGCAGAATCCCTGAATCATTTGGGTTGGAAAGGAGCTCTGAGGTCATCAAGTCCAACCCTTGATCCACCACCACCCTGATTACTCAGTGCCACATTCAGTCTCTTCTTAAAACCCTCCAGGGATGGAGAATCCACCCCCTCCCTGGGCAGCCCATCCCAATGCCTCAGCACCCTCTCTGGAAAGAATTTCTTCCCAATATCCAACCTGATCTCCCCTGGCAGAGCTTAAGCTCTGGTTTAGGTTGGATATTAGGAAAAAATGTTTAAGCCCATGGCCTCTTGTCTGACTGATATCTGCCTGGGAGTAGAGACCGTCTGCAAGTGATCCTTTGGGACAGGTAGGAACCCATCTCTGCATGGCAGGGCAGAGCTAATGAGCACATCTCAGCCCTGGGAGCTCTGGTGGTGATGGGTCTGCACAGATTGGCTTTTTAAATGCCTCCACAGAGCTGCTCAGCTGTAGCAAACCTTGTCTTCCCAGATGAGAGGCAAAGCATCACCTGCTGCAAGGCAGGCTCAGGCATGGCTGGCTCCAGCTCTGTGGCCTCAGTGGGGCAGGAGGGGTGGTGGGGCATCAGGAAGGTGCTTGTCAGCCCCAGATCAATAGCCTGCAGATCTCTGGGTCTCTGTAATTTTCCAGTGCTTTGATCAGCCTGTTTAATAAGCCTGTCTTTGACACCAGGCATCCATCCTCAGCCCTCCCAGGGGACTGGGGCAAACAGGAGCCTGTGTCTCTCTGCATCTTTCTGTGCAGGCACTGCCATCTCCTCACTGCCTGGCAGGAGGGGGCATCTGCCTGGGGCTCTCTGGGCTCTGCCTGGGGCTCTCTGGGGTCTGGGGAGTGCCAGGGGTGATGTGAGGCTGTGGTGAGGCTGTGGTGTTGCTGAGGTGATACTGGTGCTGTGGTGATGCTGTGGTGATGTTGTTGCTGTGGTGGTGATGTTGCTGTGGTGATGCTGTGGTGATGCTGTGGTAATGCTGTGATGATGCTGGTGCTGCGGTGATGCTGTGGTGATGCTGTGGTGATGCTGAGGTGATGCTGGTGCTGTGGTGATGCTGGTGCTGAAGTGATGCTGTGGTGATGTTGGTGCTGTGGTGATGCTGTGGTGATGCTGTGGTGATGTCTGTCTCTCTTGCAGCTGCAGTGGAATCCTGTGTCCTGCATGGCCTGAAGAGGAGGGCAGCAGGGTTCCTGCGCAGCAACAAGATAGCAGCTCTGTTTATGAAGGTGGGCAAGAGCTTCCCCCTGGCTGAGGAGCTCTGCAAGAAGGTGCAGGACCTGGAGCAGCTCATTGAGAACACGTGAGGCACTGGCACTGCTGGGGATGGCTTTGGGACACGGTGTCCAGAGGAACTGCTCTTCCAGCAGAACCGAGTCCTGCCCTGGGTTCTTGGTATCTGGAGTGAAGGGGTTGGTTTTCTAGGAGGCTGTGAGTTATGGCTGTGGTTTGGGATAGAATGGCCAAGTTCTTCCTGCCTCTGCCCCTTGTCTCATGCTTCATGGCCAGCCCAGCATGTTTGCTCCTGAGCTGTCAGAGTTTATGGACCAGTGCACTAAGCCAGCTGGAACCAGACTTGGTCTGCTCCACATGCAGGGCCTGAACCTGCAGTAATTCACCTTCTGCTTGAGGGTGGCTTAACTCAGCCTTGGCCAGGAACCAGGGAGATGAATGGAGCAGCTCCCTGGGGGCAGGAACCTTGATGCTGCCCTAGGACAAGCTGGTTTGCTCATCAATTGCTGTCCTTGGGCAGCAGGGAAGAGGTGTGGGGGTTGTTCTTAGGCTGCCTTAACGGTGGGATACTGCTTTGGTGAAGTCCATTTCCAGATGGAGACGTGGGTCTGCTGGAGCAGGGGGTGGAAGAGATGTGGGGAGCAACCTCCAGAGCCCTGTCCCCACATCCCTGGGTGTCCCACTGAAACCCCACCAGGTGCCCTGGGCTCCTGCAGTGCTCAGTGCTGAGCTGCTGACCTTGTTGTTTTTTCCCCTTCCACCTCTAAAGACGAAATCAAGCCCAGAGCATCCCAGAGAACACACGCAAGGTGCCCAAGCTGCCCAACCTCTCTCCTCAAGCCCTCAAACACCTCTGGATCCGCACAGCCCTCTTTGAGAAGGTCTTGGATAAAATCGTGCATTACTTGGTAGAAAACAGCAGGTGAGTGGCAGCACAGGACACCCATTTGTCCCTGCTGGAGGTGATGCTGGCTGGGCTGAAGTCCCTGGGTGGGAGAGGAGAGCAGTGGTGTCACTCAGGGCCCAGCATGGGGACTCTGAGTCCCTGCTGCTGGTGGCCACCAGGCACTCCCTAAAATAAAGAGAGGTCACACGTGCTCTGCTGACAGCTGGGTTGTTGGGGACAGCCTTGTCCTTGTCTTCTGGAAACTTCTTGCCCTCTCACCATCCAGCAGGGATGCTGAAGGACAAGGGCATTACAGTGACTTTAAATCACTGTCTCTATCACTCTGCAGTCCCAGGGGCTGAGATGCCCACAGCATTCTGCTCTCTTTATTTCTTCTAGTAAGTACTATGAGAAAGAAGCCCTCCTGATGGATCCTGTGGATGGGCCAATTCTTGCATCTTTATTAGGTAACACTTTCCTCTTACCCCACTGTGACCTCTTGCTTTCCAACCCCATGTTCCCAGTTTGGTGCTCGGGGATGGGAAATGCAGTTGTTTGCTTGTAAGAACTTCAGAAAAGTCACTAGCCCTGGGCAGGTAGCAGGTTATTGCTCAGGTAGGAGCTTGTTGCTCAGTGCCAGGGCCACTGGATCCCTCTGAATTCTTCGCTGCTTTTCCCTGCTGCAGCATCGTGTGCTGGGCACAGTGGGGCCCTGCTGGGGAGCACAGCCCCTGGCACAGCCCCCACGGCTTCCTCCTCTTTGTGGATTTATTTCCCTGCACAGTGGGGCCCTGTGCACTGGAGTACACCAAGATGAAGACTGCTGACCACTTCTGGACAGACCCCTCAGCTGATGAGCTGGTCCAGAGGCACCGGATCCACAGCTCCCACTGCCGCCAGGACTCCCCCACCAAGCGCCCAGCTCTCTGTGTGAGTGGGGACAGCAGGGACAGCCCTCACCCTGCTCCATGGGGTCACGCTGCCTGCTTTCTACCAGATGAGAGAAGGTAGAAAAGTGCAGTTACTCAGAGCCTTCTTCAAGCTCGAAGTGCTGGGAGGGTGAGATGGGGGCTGCGGGGCCAGCCCGGTGCTGTCCTTTGGGAATGGGCACAAAGCAGCTGGAGAGGCTGCTCTGTTTGCTGCAAACCTGCTCTGTTTGTTTGCTGCAGACCTGCTCTGTTTGCTGCAGACCTGCTCTGTTTGCTGCAAACCAAGCAGACTCCTGGGGCTGCCCTAAGTACAGGAGTCTGCTTGGCCAGAGCCAGGAATCCTCTTAGGGCACACAAAGGGGAAGATGTCCAAGGAGTGACTTTCTCAAGTGAGCTTTCAAGAGAAGCTTTTTGAGAGCCTCTCTGCTGACCTCACGTTTGTAGCTGGATCTCTTCCAGATTCAGAAGAGGCATTCCAGTGGCAGTATGGATGATCGGCCATCCCTGTCTGCCAGGGACTACGTGGAGTCCCTGCACCAGAATTCCCGAGCCACCCTCCTCTATGGGAAGAACAACGTCCTGGTGCAGCCGGTGAGAACCCTCCCAAATTCTGCTCTGACCCTGACACTGCTCCTGTCCCGGGTTGTTCTGCCCCTGTGCTCAGCTCTGGTGAGGCCACAGCTTGAGTCCTGTGTCCAGTTCTGGGCCCCTCAGCTCAGGAAGGAGCTTGAGGTGCTGGAGCAGGTCCAGAGAAGAGCAAGGAGGCTGTGAAGGGATCCAGCAGAATTCCTGTGAGGAAGGGCTGAGGGGGCTGGGGGTGTTGAGGCTGGAGAAGAGGAGGCTCAGGGGAGACCTCATCACTCTCTACAACTCCCTGAAAGGAGGTTGGAGCCAGGGGGGGGTTGGGCTCTGCTCCCAGGCAGATGTCAGTAAGACAGGAGGCCATGGGATTAAGAATTTTTTCCTAATATCCAACCTAAACCAGAGCTTAAGCTGTGCAAGGGGAGATCAGGTTGGATATTGGGAAGAAATTCTTTCCAGAGAGGGTGCTGAGGCATTGGGATGGGCTGCCCAGGGAGGGGGTGGATTCTCCATCCCTGGAGGGTTTTAAGAAGAGACTGAATGTGGCACTGAGTAACCAGGGTGGTGGTGGATCAAGGGTTGGACCTGAGGATCTCAGAGCTCCTTTCCAACCCAAATGATTCTGGGATTCTCTGCTGGACAAAAGCACCAGCCCATTTTTAATCTAGGAGGGCAGTGGCTGGGTTGTGTTTGAGGTGCTGGTGGGATGGGAAGGCTCTGGTTCTGAGTGCCAGGGGGTTCTGCTGGTGCTTCATGTTCTGGTGTCCTCCAGCCTCCTCTCACCTTCTCACACTCTTCTTTTGTTGCTTTTGTCTCAAGAGAGATGACATGGAGGCCATCCCGGGGTACCTGTCCCTCCACCAGACAGCAGACATCATGGCACTGAAGTGGACTCCCAATCAGCTGATGAATGGTTCTGTGGGTGACCTGGACTATGAGAAGAGGTGACTGGTTCTGTGTGTCCCCTGCCATGGGGCACTGGGGAAGCAAATGTCCCCCAGGGCCAGGGCTTGGATCTGGTGTCTGTGATTTTCCTAGCAGGGAGTTTTCCCACTGCCTGCAGAGCAAAACCATCATCCCTGAGTCTGTCATGGGGGGAGGTGGTGGGAGAGGAGGGGATGGGGATGGGGATGGGGATGGGGATGGGGATGGAATGGTGTCCACCTCTGGTGGGAAGGGCTCATCTTGGAGCATGAGCAGTTCCCAGGTGATGGCACCCAGGAACAGAGCCCTTTTTGCAGTGCTGTCTCTGCTCAGACTCCAGCTGATCCTCCAGGCAGGAGGAACTGAGAGTCCCTGGGATTTAAGGAAGTCCCTGGAGTTTTTTCCCCCTCAGGGGGCTGAGGTCTGCTTGGTTTTCTCAGCAGGGTGCATCACCATGCCCTGTGCCTGGGGTTGCCCTCAGAACCATAGCAGAGCATTAATCCTGGAAGCAATCCATCCTGCCAGCTCCCAGTTTGCTTGGGAAATGAAACAGAGCAAAGGAAACCCTTTTCCACCAGCAAACACTCCAGGAAAGCTGGGATGTTTAGGACACTGTGACCTGGAATGAAGATCTTCTTCAGCAAAAATCATTCTTGGTTTTGTTTATTCTCAGTTGTAGTTCTTTTGTTTGGTTGTTTTGTTCTGTTCACCTGTGTTCTTTCCATCTCCCACTTCATTGCCCATGTCTGGGAACCATGAGAGCAGGGGGAGACCCCATGGAGCTGGAGTGGCAGGGACAGTACCTGCTCCTTGATGGGTGCTGCTGGGACCTCATCCTTCCTGTAGCTTCCCCTGGTGCCAGCAGATGCTTTCCTGGAGCTCAGGAATTTCTCTCTCTCTCTCTCCCAGTGTGTACTGGGACTATGCCATGACCATTCGCCTGGAGGAGATTGTCTACCTGCACTGCCACCAGCAGGGTAAGGACTGGGGGTGCCTGCTGGTGTTTCCATCCTTGGATTTTTGGGGAGTCCCCACCTGATGCAGCTCCAGGGCAGATGTCCAGAGCTCTGGATGCTCACTGCTGGGGAGGTGCTTCCAGAAAAACCTTTGAACAGCTCCTGGCTGGGGAGCACTCCCTGCTCTGGGGGTGATCTCCAGGCAAAGCTCCTCCAGGGCTCCAGACCTAGGGAGGAATCCAAAGCAGGAAGAAATTCTTTCTTTTTTGCACCAGAAGGACAATTCCCTGAGCTTGTCTGTTGTCTGTGCTCCTGGCTGGTGATTTCCCTGGCTCATCTCTGCTCCTCTCTCTCTGTGGCTGGCAGTAGACAGCGGTGGGACGGTGGTCTTGGTGAGCCAGGATGGGATCCAGAGACCCCCACTGAGGTTCCCCAGGGGTGGACACCTCCTGCAGTTCCTGTCCTGCCTGGAAAATGGGCTCCTGCCCCATGGACAGCTGGATCCACCCCTCTGGTCCCAGCGGGGGAAGGTAGGAACCCCAAAACAGGGCTCATACCCCAGGGTCTCAGGGCAGAGCTGCTGGGGAGCACCCTCTGCCCCCACCTCGGGGTCCCCCTCCCAAAACCAAGAGGGAAAGTGAGTGGTTTGGGTTAGCTGAGGGTCCTGACCAGCTGCAACAGGGAGGTTTGGTTCTCCTGGCCATGCTGTGTGGAGGATCTGTTCTCCATCTCATGGAAACCTTGATCCAAAGGGCTGGATGGGCTGGTACCCCCTGGATGATTTGCATGGGCAGGAGCTGGGCAAGCAAGGCAGTGGCTGTGCTGGCCCAGGTGGTGGTGCAGGGGTGGCTGGTGAAGAGCAGGTCTTGTTCTGCCCCAGGGAAAGGTGTTTCCCAAGCTAAGGAAGCGAAGCCCTCAAGGCTCCTCCGAGTCTGCATCCGACAAGGAAGATGATGAAGCCACAGATTATGTGTTCAGGATAATCTACCCTGGGACACAGGCTGAGTTTGGTGAGTGCCTTGGCAGAGGGAATTTTGGGGTGGGGGCAGCAGGTCCTGACTGCCCAAACGGGCAGGAGACAAACTCTTCCACATCATCCCAGCAGGAAGGTTCATTCTGGTGCTGTTCCCTGGCTCACTTCTCAGCACCACAAGGCCCCAGGGCTGGTTCTTCTCTTGCTGTCACCGTGACAAGTGCCTTGTTAAATCCAGCTCTGTCCCTTCAAAGGAGAGGCTGGAGCACCCTGCTCCATGTCCCTCCCTCCTTGGCTCAGGGGACAAGGGGGAGGATGCTGCTGGATTCACCAGCCCAGAAATCTCTCAATATCTGGTTGTGAATCATCTGAGCAGCCAGGACACTTCAGCTGGGAAGTGGCTCTGCATTTGTCCTCACTCTTCTGTGGGATACCAAGAACAATTTTTTTATTATTATTTCTGGGAACATTGTAGGTGACTTTGTAAAGGGAAAAAGTGAGTGTGTAATAGGAGACTCCTGGAGTGCTTTTTGAAGAGCCATGAAATGTGATCAAAAGCTCATTCCTCTATTTTTGAGGCTAGGAGGGGGCAATCACATCTCCTGTGACTCCTCCATCCCATCACTTAGCATCATGCTTCCTTCTCCCCTGCCTTTAGCTGACTAACATGGTTCAGTGAGTCAGAGAAGAACCTGATGCTCAAATAACAGATAAAGATGTTTCTTTCTGTCCCTTCCTTTTGATCTGCCCCTTAAAGCTCCATGCTGGGGCCCAGATTTTCTGTGAAAGGGACTGCTGCATCAGCCAAGTCTGTGTGGTTCCTCTGGACCTTCCCAGAGGGGGTGGAAGGGCACCAGTCCTTCCTTTCCCTACAGATTGTTCCTTTCTCCCCTCTCATTTGTGCCCTTCTCCTCTCTCTGTGTCTCTAGTCACCATTAATGGTAATTTTCACCCATTCCTTGGGTCTGTGATCTCCATCCCTGCTGTGAGAGGGAAGATCAGGAGGACTCCAGCTGCAAGCAAGACAGTGGTGATCCCTAAATGGTTTCCAAGTCTTCCCATCACATCCCGACCTCCCCTTGCTGCCCTGGGGACCTCTTGGTGTCAGTGTAATGTGGCTCTCAGAGCTGGCTGGTGCTGCTCTTTGTCTCTCTTGTCACTTGACTACTCCTGCAGAGCTGTCCCCTGTCCCTGCTGAGCATCACTGACCCCCCAGCCCCTCTTGCTGGTGTCACTCATTCAATATCCCAAGCTGGGGGGCTGAGGAAACCTTCTCCTGGCTGGAAGTTGGAATTTCTGCCACAATCTGATGCCCAAGGGGGAACAAATAAATAAATAAGTTCTCCATGGATCTTTTTTCCCACTGTTCACCTCCACCAGGGCAGCCCTTTCCCAGGGGAGCAGCCACACAGCTTGGCTTGGGGACAGCTCAGCTTCAGGGCTCTGTGTCCCCATACCCTGGCTCTGGTTTGGTTGGTGGGTGACACCTGAGCAGGATGAGGCCCTGGCAGTGACACTTCTGAGCTTCAGCAGGGATTTAGCAAGTGACAACCTGACAAGCTGCTTGCTCCTGCTGTCCCTCTCAACCTCTCCATCAAAGCCTTGGTCTCCTGGCTGCTGGTTTGGGTGCTCCTGTCTTTCCCTCAATCCTGGATGGGATCCCAGTGTCTGAGGGGTGGGGGTTTCCCCTCCCAGTGACCCACTCAGCCTGGGACAGCAGCTGATTTCAGTTCCAGGTGTTCTCATCTGTCTGGCACTCTGGTGCAGCCCTTTTCTCCATCCTCTCTGGGCCAGCACTCAGCATCCAACAGGAGCTTGCTGAAGGCACTGCTGATGATTAGCAGATGGGTTTCTCTCTCTCTTTCATTGATGCTCTCTGTTTCCTCTCCTTCCTCCTGAGCTCCCTGGTGCTGTGGTCACCAGCTGTGGCTCCTACCTGGTTGCTGGAGTCTCCTTGGGAAGAGGGTGCTCTCATCCTGCTGTGGGGTGCTGCTAATCAAACCTCTCCCTTTTGTTGCCCTCCCCTGGCTCCCCCAGCTCCAGGCAGTGCTGATGTCCCTCTCTCTGCCCTCTCCCAGTGCCCCAGGACCTGATGGACACACCAGGTCCCAGCCTGCCCCCCATCTGGCAGCCCAGCACCCGCAAGTCCTCCTGCTCCTCCTGTTCCCAGAGTGGCTCCTCGGACAGTGGGGCACCCAATGGCTGCAGCCATGAGAGGTGGGACAGCATGGGAGACCCTGGGGGGGGCTGGGGGGTGACCCAGGGCCAGGCTGGTGCAGGGGGAGGGGGGGTCTGCATCCTCATGATGCTGGGTTGGGTGTCCAGGGACCATCTGCAGAGGGGACAGTGGGACATGTCCAGGTCCAGGTCCCTTGGTGCTCTGCTGGAGGTCAGAGCAGGGGCTGAGGGCACACCTGGGAGGGTTTGCTCTCCTGACATCCCCTCTGTGTCTCTTGGCAGAGCCCCACTGAAGCTCCTGTGTGACAACATGAAGTACCAGATCCTCTCCAGGGCCTTCTATGGCTGTGAGTACTTCTCCCGTCCTCCAGGATGCCATGAGCTGTCCTGGGAGCTGGGCTGGGAGTGGTGCTGAGGCAGCAGGGCAGTGGCCAGGGGTACTGGGACCAGTCTGCTGCAAGCAGGACCCCCGTGCTCAGGGTTGAGAGCAAACATCTGAACTCTGGTCCCTGGACCTCATCCCAGCAGTGCTGGTGGTAGAAGGTGATGAGATCCTGCCCTGTGCCAGTGGTCTCCTTGCTTGTGCTGCTCTGGGGGGCTTCAGAAGTTCTCCTGCAGGGGCCAGACCCATCAGAGCTGTCTCCTGCCCTTCATCCTCCTGGCTGCCTGGGTTTTCCCAGCTGAATGTTTGCTTCTGCCCACCCAGGGCTGGCTTATTGCAGACACCTCTCCACCGTCCGCACACACCTCTCTGCTCTGGTCCATCACAGCATCGTGTCCCCTGATGTCCCCTGCAGTGCCAGCTCGGGGCTGACTGTGGACATCTGGCAGAGATACCTGGAGGACAGCACGGTAGGGACAGCACCCTGGGGACACACCAGGGGGGGTGGTGGGCTGGGGGTGTCCGGGGCTGGGGTGTGAGTAAGGTGAAGGACACTGAGAAGAGAAGGCAGAGAGGTTCTGATCCCTGACTGATCCCTGACTGATCCCTGACTGATCCCTGACTCCTGGAAGCCAGAGGCTGCTCCCCTTGGCACTGCTGCCTGCACCAGTGTCCATCACCCCCAGCACTGGGGTCCTGAGGGGGTGTCCCAGCTCACTGCTAGGGCAGGAGGGACCAATTCTGCAGTCCTGACCTGCTGCCAGCACCCAGAGGCACAGCAGTGACCTTCAGGGGCTTGGGTGGGCCCAAAACATCCCAAAACATCCACCTGCAGCTGGACCTAAGCCCAGAGAAAGATGAGAGGAACCACCTGCCATGGGAGGGCAGAGAGTTTGTGGGTGATCAGCATCTGGGCAGCACTCAGGGTGCTGGAAGCTGGGCTGGGGCTGCCCTTGGGTCTGCCAGGCTGTGGTCCTGGCTGTGTTTCCAGGCTGATTCTCAGCTCTTCCCACAGAGCTATGAGGACCAGGAGCTGCTGCGGCTGATCTACTACGGGGGCATCCAGCACGAGCTCAGGAAGGCTGTTTGGCCCTTCCTGCTGGGCCATTACCAGTTTGGGATGACAGAGGCAGAGAGGAAAGAGGTTGGTGTGGGTGTGTTAAGTGTCCCCTGGGTATTTCACAGCTTGGAGTGTCCACCCTGTGAACCCCGTTGGGTTCTGTGCCCCCTTTGTACCACGGCTGGAGGTGGGAGAAAGACAGATAAGTAGGAAGTGATAGGAGCAAGGTTGGGGCTTCCCTGTGCAGCTGCTGGTGCTCAGTGCCCTGAAGGCAGCAAGGAGATGGATGGGAATCTTTCTGTCCTCATTTGTGCAAGGTCAGGCTGTGGCTGGTGCTGTGCAGATGGGTGACTTTATGGCCCATAGCTAATACAAGCAGCTCTGTGCAGGGCTGTTTGGGGGTTGCAGGAGGTGGTTTCCAGGCTCTTCCAGAGGCCTCAAGCTGCACCAGCAAAGGTTTAGATCGGATATTAGGAAAAACTTCATTGCTCAAAGAGTGCTCAGGCGTTGGACCAGGCAGTGCTGGAGCCACCATCCCCGGGAGGCGTTCAGGGTGTGATGCTTCAGGACACAGCTCAGTGGGCAAGGTGGTGTTGGGTTTGGTGGGATTTGAAGTCTTTCCCTCCCCACACGACTCTGAAGAGCCTCTTGTCCCTGAGCACTGCAGGCTGACCAGCAGACCCGCTCCTGCTACGAGCACACCATGGCTGAGTGGCTGGGCTGCGAGGCCATCGTGCGGCAGCGGGAGAAGGAGTCCCACGCAGCAGCCCTGGCCAAGTGCTCCTCTGGGGCCAGCCTGGATTCCCACATCCAGAGGATGATGCACAGGGATTCCACCATCAGCAATGAGGTGAGGGCCTCAGCTCCGGGTTGTCCTGCAGGAGGGATGGAGGGGAGGGATGCTGTGTGCTCACCCTGCCTGCCTGAGCTCTGCTCACTGCATCCCTGCCAGCTGGAGCTTTCCTTCCTCTTTCATCTGCTCTGTGTCTGTTCAGCAGGCATAGAATCACAGAAAGTGAGGGGTTGGAAGGGACATCAAAAGCTGATGGAGTCCAGAGCGGGGTGACCTGCAGGAGGTCACACAGGGACACCTCCAGGTGGGCTTTGTATGTCTCCAGGCAAGGAGACTCCAAACCCCCCTGAGCAGCCTGGGCCAGAGCCCTGCCACCCTCACAGTGACAAAATTCTTCCTGATATTTATATGACTCTAGTAACACCTGCAGCACAAGCCCAGTTTCTGTCCTGTGTGCTGCTGTCTGGTGATATCTCAGAGCTCTAACAAATTGGGTTTGGTTCTTGCAGCCACGGGGTCTGAGCAGCTCCTGGTCCCTGCCCCTCCTGGGGATGGTGGGCAGAGGGTGCCTGAGAGCCAGGGAGTGAGCAGGGGGGCAGCTGGGACCCCAGAACTCGTGTGTGGAGCCACATGTCCAAATGCAGACACACTCCCCAATCCTGTGAAATGTTCCTTGTGGGTGTTCTGGAGAAGAAAAGGTGCCCATTACCTCTGGGAAACAAGTCAGTGGGTTTCTTGTCTGCCTTTTCCATCAGTTCCTCAGCACATTAGCAGCACAGAAGGGATTTGATCCCCATCCCAAACCAAAGGGTGTGGAGGGAAAAGCCTTTTAAAGGAAAGGGAGTCCTGGGAACAGAGCACAGGGAGTGTTTCCATGTGGGCTTTGTCCTGGGAGGAGAACGGCTTGGAAGGGCAGAGCAGCACCTGACCTGGCACTGCCCCACCCAGAGTGAATGAGACCACCCCAAAAAGGGCCTGGAGACCCCACCAGTGTCCCCTGGGATGCTTTTGGAAAGACAGAAGCTCATTCCCAACCATGGAGGCTGCCTGTGTGCACAGGTGTAGGGAGGGCCCTGGGCATCCTTCCCATCCCCACAGCATCTCCACTCCAGTTCTCTTTTTTGTGCCCACATCTGCCTGTTCTGAGAGGGGAGTTGGCAGAGTTCATACACACAAAGGTTCCCCCTTTTTGCCATCCCAGCCTGACATTTCCTGTTGGAAAACGTTCCCATGGTAACGGGGGGAAAACTGTCACCCTTCCTCTCCCCATCAGAGCCCTGCCCAGCAAACACCCACGGCACAAGGGTGGGGAGAACTCTTGCTGAAAGTGTTTTCCTGCTGGTCTTGGTGGCCCCCAGGGGATCCCTGAGGCAGAGCAAAGCCCATCTCTTCCTTCTGTGTTTCAGCTGGAAGCCAGACAAGGGTGCTGTTGATTTTTCAAGGAGCTCCCTTGACTGAGTCTGGCTTGAAACATCAATGTTTGTCCTTTAAGAAAAGGAAAAAACCCATTAATGTGCTTGGAGGGATTGTTTTATAGTCTGTGACTTCATCCTTTATGTAAACTGAGAGGGGGTGAGCTGCCTTGCAGCCAAATTAGGACAGAGCTTTGTAGAACTTTGCACTCCAGGGAGGCAGCCTGACCTCTCTGAAGACCAGAAGAAAGGGATTCCTTCCAGACCCAAACATACAATGCTCAAACAACTGGGCTGGCCTGGAACTTTTGGTTTTTTGCCATCTTCTCCAGCAGTAAATGTCAGTGGCAGGCTGGGGCAGGGTGCTGCTCTGGGGGACAAACCTGCTGTGACAGGACCACCTTTCCTGGGTCAAGTATGAGAAGTCAGTGGGTGCATCATCTTCTTGCTCCTCACGTGCAGATGTGCCCAGCTCTGATAGCCCGGGGTGAGCCTCCCTCTGCTCCAGACACCACACTGCTTGCCTTTTCACTGCTTTTTCCCTCTCTCTTGCAGTCATCTCAGAGCTGCAGCTCTGGCAGACAGAATCACGCCCGGCTGCAGAGTGACTCCAGCTCCAGCACCCAGGTGAGCACCAGCACCTCGTCCCCTCCTGCTCCTCCAGGGCCACCCAGCAGCCCCACACAGCTCTGCCACCTCGGGCTGGTGAGCATCACGATTTTCTGGCAAAGAGAAGCAGTGTTAGGGGAGGCAAAGGGCTCAGCAAACAGCCCCTGGAGCTGCTCAGGGCAGAACTGCTCTCTGCTCAGCTTAATTTTCACCAACCTGCTCTGCCCAGGCTTGAGGGATCAACCCCCCTGTGGTCCTCACGCTTGGAGGCCCTTGGCTGCTCCATCTGTCAGTACCCATGTGTTTAACCAACCTGGGTAAATGACATTCTGCCCGACCTATCCCACTGGGTAAAAGCCATTTGGAGCGGGGACTGTGAGCTCTGAGCTGTGCAGAAAACCCATGCCAAAATCCAGGCTGTGCCTAGACATCCCCCCAGGAGCCTGGCTAAAATGAGACAGGGATGCTCGAGGCTGAAGGTGTGGAGGCAGAGCACTGCTGAGTTAAAATGCCTTCAGCACCTCTCAGCTTTCTTCTACTGCACATCCAGAGCAGCAGATTTTCCTCCCTGCTCCTGGGCACAGGGCCATTATGTCCTTGTGCCCAACAGTTTGCCCCAAACTTGGGGGTTTGCTCCCTCTTACGTGGCTCTGCTTGTGCTCTGCAGGTATTTGAGTCTGTTGATGAAGTGGAACAGGAGGGAGATGCTCAGCTGGAAGATGGCAAACCAAGCAAGGTCCCTAATGGGACGGTCCCCAATGGGACCTGTTCCCCTGATTCTGGCCACCCCTCTTCCCAGAACTTCTCCATCACATCAGGATTCTCCGAGCGCAGCTTCAGCAACGAGGACAGCACCCTGGAAACCAACAAATCCTCAGGAAGCTCTCAGGGAAAAGCTGGTGGCTCTGATGTCTCAGCCCCCCAGGACTCAGACAGTGCCCCGCTGGAGGAGAAGCTGCAGGGCCAGGACAGCTTGGAAGGGGAATTTCCCACCAGTGGCAGCGTGGACTTTGTTCCAGGGGCTGAGAGCTCAACGAGGGCTCACGAGTCCGTGGCCCTGACTGTGGTGGAGAGCTGGGCAGACAGTGAGGCTGAGAAGCAAAGCTTGGTAGAGAGTGAAGGTGCCCTCTCTGAGGAGCCCGAGATGGAGAGCTTGTACCCCCAGCTGGATTCTCTGCCTGTAGCTGACCTGACCAACACTGAAGCTTCTGCTGTCTCCTTGACGGGTGTCACCTACTCTGTAAGCATGCACTTGGTTCCTGAGTTGGTTTCCTCCTGAGTGTCTCCCTGTTTGCTGCAGGATTTGCCTGTGCTGATCACAGTCACAGACTGACAGGCTGGAGGAGACCTCATGGGTCATCTGGTCCAACTCTTCTCAGTAGTACTGTGGTTTATATGGGATGTCCCAGCACCCCCCTGAGCTGAGACTTTAAACAGTGTGAGGGAATCCACCACTTCCCCTGGGAGACCATTCCAGTGTCTGGATGTCCTCAGAGTGAAAGATTTCCCTTCAGCTGTGTGTTCAGGGACCCTGCACCTTCTCCTCTACCCTGTCGCGCCCTTGGCCTTGCAGCTTTCTTCTTTTTTTTTTTTTTGTTTTTTGGTGGGGTTTTTGTTTTGTTTGTTTGTTTGGGTGGGTTTTTTGTTGTTTTGTTTTTTTTATTTTGATTGAAAACCAACCAGCTATGCTTTTATTCTGGGCAGCCAGAGCTGCTGGACATGTACACCGTGAACCTGCACCGCATCGAGAAGGACGTGCAGCGCTGTGACCGCAACTACTGGTACTTCACCCCCAGCA
Organism: Calypte anna; assembly: GCF_003957555.1. Lineage (NCBI taxonomy): Eukaryota > Metazoa > Chordata > Aves > Apodiformes > Trochilidae > Calypte > Calypte anna. The sequence goes on along the minus strand of NC_044261.1, from coordinate 1,015,111 downwards.
ACCTGGAGAAACTCCGCAACATCATGTGCAGGTGGGGGGCTGCAGCCTCGGGGGGGAAGGCTCCTGATGCTGCTGGCTACTTCCCCTAAATTCACCTTAAGGCTGGAACCACCAGCTTTGCTTTGGTCATTGAGTTTCGCTGAGTTCTTACCCTAAATCTCGGCGTGCCGGAGCTCCGAGGACCTTGTGGTTGCCAACCCGAGCTGCTGCTCCAACCCCAACCCCAGGACTGCTGGGTCTGGGCTGCTGGTTGAAGCAGAGGGCTCCCCATGCATGCTGCCTCCTGGTCTGAACCCCCCCCCAGCCCTCCTGCTCTCTGGAAAATGTTTTAATGAGGATCAGAGCTAATGAGGAGCTGCCCAAAGCGTTCGGTGCCGACCCAGGGACCTGGGCACATTGCTGGTTTTCTTTGCTTGGTCCCTGTGACTTAAGAGGTGGCTGTGTGATCTTCACTGGCTCCAAACAGCTCCAGCTCAGCTGCTGTGGCTGCTTGAGGGGCAGAGAGAGCTGAAATATTATTACTCATCTTGCAAATCGGAGGAGAAGCTGCTGCTTCGTTAGAGCTCTCACTTCAGCTGACAGCCAGGGCTGGAGATCTCTGCTGATAGAGCAGCCTTTGGAAAACTAGCAGGCAAGATGGAAAAACAAACCAAAACAAAACAAAAAAAATTGTCCCCTGGTGCCAGCAGTGGATCCGAGTCCTTTGGGAACACATTTTGACTTGCTACCAAATATGGGAAGATATCTCTGCAGGGCTGGGAGCCAAGAGGATGATGAATTAACCAACTCCTCATCCTGCAATGGCCATGGGCACAGCCTTGGATCAACACCCTGCCATGGCCATGGTCATGGCTTGATCCAAGGCTGTGCCAGAAGGACTGACAGGGTGTTTTTCCTGCTCTTTCACCATGCAGCTACATCTGGCAGCACATTGAGATCGGGTACGTGCAGGGGATGTGTGACCTGCTGGCTCCTCTCTTGGTCATCCTGGATGATGGTGAGTTGGTGGCTCTGCCCCATTGTCCCTTTGGGTGGGGTGGGATCTGTTGGGTTGGTGGGGACCCTTTGCAATGGGAGGGGTTGGGGGTGGGCTCCTGTTTGGCTTTGGGGCTGTCTCCTGGGAGCCCAGCTTGGGGTCTGTGTGTTTCTGAGGCCAGTACCTGGATCTTTTTGGAGCAGGGAGGGATATTCCTGCTGTGTGGCAGTGTCCCTGCAGCCAAGCAGTGACTTTCCCTCTTCCCTGTGCAGAGGCTTTGGCTTTCAGCTGCTTCACTGAGCTTATGAAGAGGATGAACCAGAACTTTCCCCACGGGGGAGCCATGGACACCCACTTTGCCAACATGAGATCCCTGATCCAGGTAGGAGGGACTTGGCACAGCCTCTCAAACCAGAGGAGGCAAAAAAGCTTGGGATGGGAGACTCAGAAGAGTTGAAAGGAGCTTTTGGAGGTGGGAAGCAGGAGGGGAGAGTAGGGAGCTGTAAAGACAGCCTGGGGTAGTGTGTGTCAGGATTGCAAAGGAGGGAGAAGCTGGTGTGGAGATGGTGTAGGAGAGCTGGGGGCATGGATGCAGGCAGAGGAGGGGGTGGTGCCTCTGGTGGGCACTGCTGAGTTTCCTTTTGCTTTTCTTGACAGATTCTGGACTCTGAGCTCTTTGAGCTGATGCACCAGAATGGGGATTACACTCATTTCTACTTCTGCTACCGATGGTTTCTCCTGGACTTCAAGAGAGGTGTGTGCTGGGGAGGCAGCACATGGGGAGGGAGGGAGGGCAAGTGCTGCTGTGTTTCCAGGCTTCTCCAGACACTCTGCACCTTCAGCTGTCTCAGGTCCTTACCACACATTCCTGTTTTGCTTTCCCCATGGTAGAGCTGTGGCTGACTTCTCAGTCTCCATACAGAACCTGTTGTTCCAGAGCTGCTGCTGAGTCTCAACCATAACCCAGGTTTCTGTCCTGAAGCTTCTGTCACCTGCTGCAGGCTGGAATATTTGTCTCTCCTTATTCCTTCCAACTGGAACAGGTTCTTGTGGGAAGGAACCACCCAGAGTGTCTTCCCAGTGCTGCAGGAGGATTGTGACCCCCTGGCTGGTGCAGTCACTGCTGGTTTTTCCCCTGTTCACAGAGCTGGTGTATGATGATGTGTTTGCTGTCTGGGAGACCATCTGGGCAGCTGCACACGTGTCCTCTGCTCACTATGTGCTCTTCATTGCCCTGGCTTTGGTGGAAATGTACCGAGACATCATCCTGGAGAACAACATGGATTTTACAGACATCATCAAGTTTTTCAATGGTACAGCTTTGGGTTCTGTTGGGCTGAACCTGTGGCAGCTGCTGAGACCTGGGCAGCAGGTGTCTGTCTTGAGTCCAGTCAGGAATGGGCTGAGGTGGTAAATGTGTAGAACAGAGCATTGGATGGTTGTGGGATGCTGATCCTGGATGGCTGTGGGATGCTGATATTGGATGGCTGTGGGATGCTGATATTGGATGGCTGTGGGATGTTGACACTGGATGGCTGTGGGATGCTGACACTGGATGGCTGTGGGATGCTGACACTGGATGGCTGTGGGATGGTGACACTGGATGGCTGTGGGATGGTGACACTGGATGGCTGTGGGATGCTGACACTGCATGGCTGTGGGATGGTGACACTGGATGGCTGTGGGATGCTGATATTGGAACATGACAGTGAAGTGTTGGGTGATGGGGGCTCCTCAGAACCATCTCTGAGGGATGGTGCTTGGGGACTTGGGCAGGAATTCTCAGGTTCCATCCTGGAGCTCAGCTGAGCAGCAGGGATGTGGGATGGGGGTCCTGCAGAGCCTGGGCTGTGTTGCTCTGACCTCTCTCTGTGCTCCTGTCTGTGTTCCAGAGATGGCTGAGAGACACAACACCAAGCAGATCCTGAAGCTGGCTCGGGACCTTGTCTATAAAGTCCAGACTCTGATTGAGAACAAATGAAGGCAAAGCATCCAGACAGAGAGCCAGGACTCCCCTTCAAACCTTCCTCCCTTCTCCTTTTTCTCCAAGTGCCACTCCTATGGGAATGAGGTAGTTGGACACGTGCTGCTCTCTGGACTGCAGTTCCCTTAGCTCTCCACGTGCTGTGTTCAGGGTTAGGTCCAGGGGTCCTGCTCAGATCTTCAGCCTTCTCCTGTGACTTAACCAAAGATCTGTACAATTGCATTCCCTGGCTGAGGACTTGCTTTGGAGGCAGGACCCAGGCAGTCCCTGGCCTTCCTGCAGCACATGTGGTGGCCACCACGACTGCCCAGGTGGTTGCCAGCATCCCAGGGCTGGGCTGGGGTCTGGGAGAGCAGAGCTGCCATCCCCCCGGGGGGCTGACTCGGGCTCCACAGCCTTTGCTGCCAGGATTCAAGTGATTCCTTGGGGAGCTGGGGAAGCAGCCAGGGACAGGACAGGGCTGCTGCCAGCACTCAGCTTCTGACTGACCTTACCAGGTCCTGCCAGCCACAGGGAGGGCTTGGATCACAGAAATTCCTCCTCTTTTGATCGTGTCCCTCGATGCATAGCATCCCCATTAGTGTATTTTTCTTTTTTTTTGTGAGAGCTCTGTTCTCTCCCTGGGGTTTTCTGTTGTTTGTTACTACAGAACCTGAGCACACGAGAGCTGCAACTCGGGATGGATTTTCGGAAGAGCTCCAAATTCAGCACTGGGGTTTTTCTCTCAAAATCCAACCTCTGTAATGCTCTCTGAACACTGGAAAATCTAGTCCTGGGAATTCTAGACTTGAGGTTTCCATACCTGCCTTACTCTAGCTGCTTGTGTTAGGAGTCTGGTCCCCCTGTCCCTCCTCTGTTAGGGGGGAGCTCCTCGGGAGGCAGCTCAGGAGCCTTTGGGGACTCTCCTGAGTTGGCCTCTGAAGGTGCCAGTCTCTTCCTTTCTTAATTAGAAGACTCAAAGCTCAGCAGTGCCAGCAGCCCCTGGGTGCCTGCAGGTTTTCTGTCTGCTGCTGGGGGTGGCTGCCAAGCCCCCCAAACCCCCTGAAAGCCTCCAGTGAAGGCTTGGGGGGTTTCTTTCTCCTGGCCCTGATGGGGAAAGCAGCCCAAGGTCCCTGAGTGCTCTTTGCTTTTGGAAGCTGCACTTCTCTGGCCACTTTTCCTGCAGCCCCTGGAGCTGGGCTGCTGCCACCTCCTCAGGCTGCAACCCAGAGGGTTTGGCTTCATTTTTCAACTCAGGTAAAAACCATAAAGGCAAAGGAGAGGTGAAGGTCAGGGAGGGCTTTGCTGTGGCCACAGGAGGCTGCCCTGGAGGTGTTCTTACAGCAGGAGGGGGACACTGGGCTGTGGCTCTCCCTAAGGGTACTTTCTCTCGAGTTTTGCTGCAAAACTTTGTGTTCCCCCTCCATGCAACGTGTGCTGTGTGTGTGTGTGTGTGTGTGCTCTGCTCCTGCCCTCTGCAAGATGAAGATCAGCTCTTCCCTTGCTGCTGCTTCCCTTCTCCTGTGGAACATCTGTCTGTGCTGACTCTGTGTTGTATTTCCTCGTGCTATGTGTCAGATGTTGCTTGCAGGGAAAAAAAAAAAAGAAAAAGAAAAAAAGGCAGATGTAAATCTGCAGAAGGGAAAAGTTCTGCTGCTTCAGATACAGTTCTGCAGAGTGTGGTGAAGAGATGTGCAGCTCCTGGGCAGGGCAGCATCTTCCTGCAGTGCTGGGACACAGAGGCTGCAGCTGGAAATCCAGGGAAGAGTGGGATGTGCTGAGCCCAACCGGGGGGAGCAGCAGGGGGGGAGCAGTGGGACCATTTATTTCTCATAACTCCAACAAGTAAAGCTGTACCAACAACCTGGTAAGTTCTCTGCTGGGTTTTCCTGCATTAAATCTCCAAAGCAAGATTGCTCTGCAGTGACACAGGGAAAAAAAGTTCAAATCTGCCAGGCCATGTAGGAATCTTTCATTGTTCCCCCAAGCAGGGTGGGAAACTTGTGTGTCCTCCCTGCCAGGCTGCTCCTGCTCCCTTTAGGTCCCAGGATAAGTCACAGTCCTCCTGCATCCCCTCCTCTGAAGGGACAGTGCTCTGTCCTCCCCTGTTGGAGGGACAGGGACCAGGAGATCAGCTCTCACAGCACTCTCACCAAGCAGCATCCCTGACACTTGATCTTTCAAGCTTCTGTTTTTCATTTCTTGGTTTTTAAGCAAAAACAGCCAAGAAATTCTGCACAATATTTGCTGTCTGTATTAACTGAGAGTGTCTTTGGGCCGCTCAATAGCAGTGTTTTTTGGATAATTTCTGGGGAAAAAAAAAAAAAAAAAGTGTTTATTTATTGATTGTACATTACTGTGTGTCCTTGTGTGCTGCAGTGTGTGTGTGCATCGTTATGCAAATGGAGATTTATCTTTTCAGTGTTCTTTACAATATCTTGTAAATGTTTACCAGAAAATTGTGTCTATATATAATATATATATATATATATACAGCCTAGAGAGAAAATATGTGAATGAATGGGTTATTTTTTGAGGGGGGGAGAGGAAATCTTTTGCTTCTAAGGACTGTATGGTTTCTATAGCACCTACTCCATGATGTGCCAGTCTGTCACTGTCCCTGTGCTGTGAGTTGTTCTGGCATGGCAAGAGGAAGCTCAGAGCAGAACCATGTTCATGACCTCAGCTGGGCTTGATTTTTAGTTCTGATGTTCAAACTGGAAATGAATTTAAGAGGAAAAAATAATAATAATAAAACAAGCTTATCTCCAGCTTTGGAGCAGAGCTGATTCAACCTACCAAAATATCTCCTGGCATATCCCCCTTTTAGTGTAACTCGTGTGAGCACTATAGAAGTGGTCTTTGCTCCTAAATGGGAGATTTCTGTAGGAGTTTCTGACTGTGCTGAGTCTCTGAATTGCTCTGTTAGAAACATTTCTCATGAAGCCTGAGAGGACTTTTGGCACGGGAACTCCTTGCTGCTCTTCTGTTCTGCTCTCATTCAGCCTCTTAGAACTCCATCCCTCGCCAGATCCAGGTGTACTCCTCCTGTAACTCCAGAGCCAGCAGTGCAGGTGTCAGCAGTCACTGACAAGTGAAAAGGGATCCAAAAGAAGTGATTATTCTTGATGTGGAATAACAGTTCTGCTGGGAACCCATCCACAGGCAAGCTGAGCCCATCCCTAAATCCCTCCTTGGAGACCCAAACCTTGAGGCCAATAGCAATTTATGGGATGAGATTCTTCTTTCTCCATTTATTTGTTCACCCATTTTGATCTGCCTGGATAGTTTTCCCTTCTTTCCCTCTTTATTTTGAGGAGCTGGCTATATCTCTGCCCTGGGAGGCAGGGTGGCAAAGTGTCCTCAGGAGATACAGGACCATCATTTAAATTTGCTTTTTAGAACACCTTACAAGATCTTAAATTGCTGCTCTCTGCTTTGGCATTGCTGTTCAGCTCCTGGCAGCCTCTGAGCCCATAGATCAGTGAGGCCAAAATGGTTTTCATCTCATCTGAACAGCTGGCAAAGATTTTTTGCCCAGTTTGGGAGTTTTCATGAGTACGTTTGCAGCATTTTACTGCCACGTGAGCACAAATGGATTGTGAAAGAGCACAACTCACAGGTGAAGTGCCAATTTTTCTAGCAATAGGGAAGGGTTAACTCTCACCAGATCCAGTTTTCAGAAATCCTTGTAAAGGTTTTCAGGTACCCTGAGGCTGATAAAAAGCCCCTTCCTGCTGCCTGCTGTTCCAGGCACTGCAGTGATTTCACTCGAGGTTTTTATCCCCATCCCCTGCAGTACAGAAATGTCCCTGCTCGAGGTACCTGGAGCCTTTGTGCTCCCCAGTCACACCACAGGTGTGTGTCCCTACAGCTGGGAGGGTTTGGATTTCCACTATAAACTTTGTCCAAATCCTGAATTTCCTGGAGAATGTACATTGTTGGGACAGCCATAGCAGTCTCTCACTGTGTGTCTCATTTTAGGCTGTGATAGGCATATTCAACCCTAAATTCCCTTTCAGGAGTTGGATAACTTCCTTTTGAAAACTGATTTTGCACATGGGGATGGAGCAGGGAGCCCAAAGGTGGAGCTGGAGGTGACAACCTCTGCTCCATGGCTGGCTCTGGTGGCTCCCAAGCTGCTGGCACAGAGAGGGTCTGGGTCCCCATATTTTATTTTTTAATTTTTTTAATCAACAATGCTTACAATTAAACTATGCACAAGATTTCAAAAAAGAAGATGGAATTTTTAAAAACTGTTGTGCTAGGGAAGACAAAGAGTTGAAAATCCTAATCCTGGATACAGAGATACTAAAAATTTCATGGCTATGTGAGAAGCTCTAATTAAACCCTCAGAAAATCAGTCTCTCTTGGAGAGCAATCTCCAGAAGCCAGGGAAGGAGAGAGCTACTTTTCACAGAGAGAATAAATGAAAAGCTTTGCTGGAAACCCACCTCAGCCCCGTGATTGTTGCTTCCCTGGTGCCAGGGGGTGTTCTGCAGAGCTTGGCAGGGTGACCCGGGGCTGTTGTCACCCTGCTGCAGCCATCGTGGAGGTGACAGGTGCCACCCCAGGCTCCGTGGGACCAGGGATTACCTCTCAGCAGTGGGGTTGTGAATGTATCTGATGTCCTGACATGAGACTTTTCTGTTGCCCTACACGGAATTGCTGCTTTCCTCTGTTGGATGCCATTCGGGTCTCTGGGAGTTGCTCTATCTGAGCTTCAGGAGCACTACAGCTTTTAATAGATTTGTAGAAGTGCTGCTAATGTTCTGAGATGATTTGAATTCCACACTGTGGTGTAATATCTGGTTTGTATTATTTTATCCATGCTTTTTGTTTTTTATGTAAACCGTTCCTTATTGTTGTTCAGAAAGGAAGAAAATAAAGCTCTATTCTCTATGGTTCATCTGTTTTCAAGTCAACAAACCCTGGCTTGTTCTTTAGGGCTGCTCAGCCCCTGGGCAGAGAGGGCAGGGGGAGTTCCCCCAAAACTTCAGTCTCTGGGGGAGCAGTGGGATGCTTGGGTGCTTTTATCTTGGTTTTGGGGACAGACTTCTGCTTTTCTCCTCAGAATACCTGCTCCATGGGGATAGAAAAACTCCTGCTAGTTTTTATTGAGCACTCAAAGCCACAGCAAGGTGACTGGGCCTGGATCAACAGTGGTCTGGAAGAAGGTGCCCTGGGTGCTGGATGTGTGTAGGTAGGTCCATGCTGGTGTCATTAATTAAACAGTAATTCCAATTAAGTTTATCTACACCGAGCTATTTCTGTGCTCTCTAAGCTGCTGACAAAGGAATTTTTCCAAGTAAGAACCAGGGCATGGCCTCATCCTCTGGAGCAGAATCTTTCCCTTGCTCTCCTCCCACTCCCAGCATTTCTGCAGCAGGGAATTCCACTTTTATTTTCCAGGCTTTCTGGAGATCTCAAGGCAGCTCTGCCAGGGCTGCTGGCTTTGTGTCGTGCTTCTCGTCCCCTCCGAGCCACCCCGTGCCCCTGTGTGCCCTGGATCTCTTGTCCAAAGGTCTCCTTCCCAAAATAAACCCTTTCCAAATATTCCATCGCTGGGAGCTGCACCGAACCGGGCAGGAGGATGCTCCATGGCAGTCCCGGCCCCCGGGGGGGAGCAGCCGGAGCGGGGCCGAGCATCCCGGGGGTAAGGGTGGAAATTCCCGGTTCTGCCTCCTCTCTCCGCACCCCCGGCCAAGCTCCGGGGTCGTTCCTGCTCCCGCCCCATCCCCCGCACCCCGGCCCCGCCAGCCCAGGGACCCGTCCGGAGTAGGGGAACCCCTGAGAATCGCAGTGAGAGGGAAGGAGGAGCTGACAGGGGCTGGGGGTGGGGACGGGAGTGAATCGGAGGGGTTGGAGCAGCGCCGGGCCCGGCCCGGTTCGTTCAGCACCCGCCCCAGCCCGGGGGCAGCGCGGCTGCAGGGGATGGGCAGGGGGAGCCGGGGGCTGCAGACAGGACCCCCATCCCGCTGGGTTAGCTCTTCCGCACCCTCCAGCCTCTCCACTCCAACTCGGACCCACGGCAGCTCCGCACGCACCGTCCCGGTGCTGGTCCCGGTTCCGGTGCCGGTCCCGCAGGCAGCCCCTCTCTGGGCAGGAGCAGCTCTGCAGAGCCCAGGGCTGGGGCCCAGAGGCAGCCAGGTGAGGAGCAGCAGCCTGAGGGATGGGTGATGCTTGAACTGCCTTTTCCAGGATATTTCTATTTTCTCGTCGCTCTCGCAGCTCCCTGGCCGAGTTCTCCCCTCTGCCGGAGACCCCCCTGTCACCTCTTCTCGCTTTTGCTCTTCTCTCGCCCTGTCTCAGGGTTTGTTTGATCTGCATCGTGCTCCTCTCCTTCCTGAATCCATCTCCCGGCCTTCTGGGTCCATGCAGCCCCTGGTGCCCTTGCTGCCAGTGTGCAGCCGGGCTGTGACACCCCCTGTGTCTGCTGCTCCTGTCACCTCCTCTTGCCAATGGTATGGAGAATTTACAGTGCCACAGAGCACTGAAAGAGGAGAAAAAACAAAAATAATCCTGAGAACTGGTGGGGAATGGTTGGGGCAGATCCTGGGCTGCTGCACCGAGGGAGCTGCAGCTGATGGATGGGAGGATGGCAGAGGGCAGCTCGGGGCCCTGCAGCAGCCCAGGGCCAGGATCTGGAGGGGGGGGATTATATTTTTCTCTCTGGGTGTGATCCTCCGCTGACATCCCCCGGGTGTACAGGGGTAACCGTCTGGAAAATGACCTTCGGTTGGCTCTCCTTACCTTGCCCTGATACTCCTGGATCCCTCTCTAGACTTTAGCTGTGGCAGGCTGCCGAGCTTTCTCCTTGCAGGGAAGCTGGGAACGGCAGCGACAAGTTTGGGGTTTTTTCGTTAAAAAAAAATAATGCAAGGAGGATGAGAGGAGAGCGGAGGATGAGCTGCTGGTGGGCTCAGGGCTGGCACTGCTCATCCCTGTAGGATCCAGAAGGTCTTTGGGTGCTCTCGGGGCTTCCAGCAGGGAAGGAGGTGGTGGGTGTGAGTGGGGAAGAGATAAACCTCCCCCTGGGAGTGCTCGGTGCCACCAGCCACCTTTTTTCTTTTTTTTCTTTTCTCTTTTTTTAACGTGTTGTGCTTGTTGGTTCCTGCCCTCGCACTGGGAAGGCAGAACAGATTTGCATCAGCCCCAATATCATGTTTTAAACAGCAGCGACCAAGTTTAAGTGTACTAAAAAATGGGTTAGGAGTGAAAGCAAGCTGGGATGCTAGCTCCAGATTCCTGCCTCTACATACTTAAGAGAAGAGGCTTAATTAAATAAAGCCTGATATTTAATTAACCCTTAATATGTTTGCTTCTTGGGGCATGTTTGTTTTAATGGCACAGCACCAGTTTGCAGTGCAGGCTAATTAATTGATTGCCAGGGAACTTAGAGTTAAGAACTTCAAAAGGCTGATGAAGACACTCCCCAAACACTCATAGTTTGCAGAATCGGGGTGGGATTCAACCAGCCCTTGTGAATGTGTTAATTACCTGCTACTAATTGGCAATCTGATCACTAGAGACCACGTCCCCAGCGTGCAAAGGCAGAAACGCTCCGCAGGCTTGGTGGGGAGACCGGGAAAACTCCTGCTGGTTAGATGGAGGGAAGCGAGTGATCCTAAAAGTGACTTTCATTAATTTTTAACTCACGATACCTTCTCAAAAAAAAAACCAAGCAGATGTCCTGAGGCTGTGCTTTGAAGTGCATTTGTTGGTACAGCCCTTGACATTTCCATGGAAATCCACCTCCCCCCCCAGCCCTCTCCCTGCTCCACGCAGCAGCTCCGGAGCGTTCCGAATCGCTCCCGACATCCAGCCCCGAAACAGGAGCACTCCAGGAGATGCTTCTCCATCAGCCGGTGCTGGAGGGCCAGAGGGGTGGTGGCAGCCCCGGTATTTTCCGTGGGTGGTTTTGAGTCCGAGCCCTGCGGCTGCCAAACCAGTTTTGGGTGGCGGGTCCCCAGGGTTGTGTCTGCCGGGGTGAGGGGACAGAGGAGGGGTGACCCCAGCCCTGGTGACCCCAGCAGGGTGGCTGCCACCATGTGTCCCGGCACACTGTCCCCACGACGCCGTGGCACATGGCAGGGGCCGGGGGGGGGATGAGGAGTATTTAGAGCCCTTTTTCCCACGCGTGAATGAACACGTTAAACCTCAGCTCAAACAAAGTACTGCGAGTCTGAGCTCTGCCGAGGTCTGTCCTGTCCTGGTAACACCTCTAGCTGCACCAGACGTGTTCAGGTGTTCGAACAGGTATTCCAGCAGTGCCTGACTCACCACCCCTGGGCAAACCCTTTGCACAGCCCCATTTTTGCACCAGCTCGATGTGGTTTGCACCAGCGCCACCAACTCCTCCTGGCGCCAAGGAACCTCCTGGTTCACCGGAACCAACCGTGCTGGCACCTTTGGGTCCCTGCCCAGCCCAGCAGCACCAAGAGCCAGAGCTCCCGGTGCTTTCTCCCTGTGTTTTGCCTGCCTGGGATTTTAAGTCTCTTTTTGCTGGATTCGCACACGGTGGCTCTGATGGAGTAATTCATCTTTGGTGTTCCCAAAGGTCTGTGGACGCCGTGAAAAATGAGCTCAGGTGGAGGAGACAAAGGGGCAGGGGTGTGTTAAGACAGTTCCTAAGCACGAGGAAGTGGACTGGGTTCTTTTTCCCGGAGGATTCCTCAGAAAGTGAAAGCATTTTCCGCAGCACTTTCAGCAGCTGCATTGGAACGAGGTGAAAGCCTCCACGGCACTGATCAGAAAGCTCTCAGCGTGGTAATGCACAAATCTGTGCTGCTTTAGGCAAGAAATGTGTTTTCTGAGAAGTTTGCAGGAGCTGAGCGAGGTTTCTTGGGAGCAGGATGCTGCTGGCACTGCCAGGGGGCTGCGGGTTCAGTGCCTGAGCTGGCTCCTGGGTGGATAAGTTTATTTGAGCTTTTATTAGTTCAGCAAATGGAACAAAGACACTCACGCCTTTATCACTTAGACTAAGAACGTGTTGTTGTTGGCTGAGTCGCAGGGAGTGCGAGCTGAAATCTGAGTCACTCTTCTGCTCGGGAAAACAAAAACAGACTCCCAGGAAATCTGTTTTCCTTTGTTCTCCCCACGTCTGACCATGTGTGGTTGGCTGATAGCACAGGGTGGGCCTCCAGCAGGGATGGGTGCCCGGTCCTTGCCCAAAACAGAGGAGGCAAAACCTGCCAGAGATTATATAATTGACAAAAATTCCACACCCACTGATTTTTCACCCTGGTGCAATAAAACCTCCACTATGGTGCAAGCTAGCAGCTCCTTCCCACTGAAGAGCATTATACACACAAATTTGATGCTCAATTATCCTTGTTTTTTTTGTCAAGGATTTCAGGATATTGCTTCTCTTGGAAGCTGAGGTTTGGCAGCCCTTGCCTTGCTGAATTTCTCCTTTCTGGAGGAAATGTTTGGTGGACACTGGGTATAACTCTGCTGCACCCCAAGCTGGGCAGGTGGTGCTCTGTGTAGCTCTGCACTGGTTTTTATGAGGGATGAACATGAAGAGGTGGGAAAGGAGCTTTTAAGGGCCCCTTCCTCAGTGGTGATGGGGAGGAGGATGGTTGTTTCTGCTTTCCTTTTTGCAGATTGTCTGTAGGCATCACCTAGCACCTTCCTGCAGTATTTAATGCCTGAGATGTGCCAGGAGCTCCTGGCTGGTTCCTCCTGGGGCCTCACCTTAAACCTTTACTGACAGTTCTGGCTTTCATGGGAGCACTTACTTAGTGGAGATTTGCAAGAGAAGACACCAAAGTGCTTCAGTGCTCCAGGCCAGGGCATTTCAAATCCCCGTGGGGCTGAGAAGAGCAGGTGATGGTTCCCCAGCCCCAGCAAAGTGGCTTTGCATACATCCCCACCTCTTTGTACTGGGAGCAACTGGCTCGGCAGGAAGGGAAGGGGATTGTTCATGGCTGGAGCAGAGGAAGGACTCTTCCTTTTGAAGCAGGTGAGGTTGGGCAGAGCCAGGCAGAGGTGACATGGGAGCAGAGGTTTGTCCCAGCAATGCTCGGGGATCTTCTCACCAGCTCCCGTGCCCAGACCTGGGGCAGGCAGGGGTGGAAGGCAGTGGTTTGGCACCTGCTCCATGTGGTGTATGCAATTAACCCATTTCTCCACTACAGGGCACTGAGAGACTATGTGAGAGGAACCAGAGCAGCAGGGCTGGGACATGCAGCATTTCATTGTTTAATGCAGTTCTTAGTGCAGCTCTCTAAAGGTCCTACCCTGGAAGTTAACTGTATGACAGAGAGGAGGAATGGTGGCAGAGCTGCTGGTAAGCTGGTGAATCAGCCTGACAGATCCCTTTGTTGGTTTGATGGAAAAGAATGTTTAAAAAATGGGGAATTCTCATAGTTAAGGGGCCTGTAATTGTTTTCCAAGTATGAACACTCCTTCTCTGTATATTGCTCCCATATCATTGCACTGATGTTTCTGGTGGAATCATAAACCAAAGGTCCAAAGCTCAAATGTCCATGTGAGATGGGTCCAGCAGTGTCTGCTTGCTATTGCCATCCACACTGCAGGGTGGAATTACAGCTCTAATGTATATTCATGGGGTGACAGAACAGGACTCTGAGTTTAACCCAGCCCCTAGATTGCTGTTAGCTTTGGTCCAACACTTGCTGATAAAGACAGCAGGAGAAAGGTTCAGGCAGAGTGTGGGGGAGGAGCACAAGGGAAGAAATCCTTCCTGCTTGGTGTGCTTGCTGTGGTGGGATGGTGCTGGATGGTGGTGCTGGGGCTGGAGCTGGGGTGGGAGGGCTGAGCCTGGGGGTTGGGAAGGTCCCAGCTCTGTGCTGAACCCTCAGTTCAGCCATTCCCTTTCCCACACGGATGGGATGTCCCCAGGGGATGGGATGTCCCCAGAGCAGTAAGGGCTGAGTCAAGGTGAGGCCATGGCCCCGAGTTTTGCTGTTTGGGGCCAGGCCTGCCCTACACCATCACATCTGCCCCGCAGCCTTGGGATCCTCCAGGTGCAGCTGCCACCTCGGACCTGCCGGGGCTTGAAGCATCCAGAGCTTTTATGGCTGCTTTGAAACTCCCAGGTCTCACCTCCCGGGGCATTTCCAAAGGCACACGCTGAGGTTCCTCCTCCTCAGACAGTGGGAAACCAGGCAGCAGGTTTTTGGGAACTCCTCTGCTCCTCTTGAAGTTGTCCATTTGAATGCAGGCTCCCCGGGGGTGGGCAGGCAGGCAGGCAGGCAGCCTCGGGAGCCTGGCTTGGCCAGTTCTCCTGTCTCTTGGCTGTGCTGCCTCATGTGGGTGTTTTTTGGGAGGGTGCTGCTGCCATTACAGAGGCACCTGAATAACTGATCAGAAGATTTTGGTGTTTCACATGACCTGCTGAAAGCCCCGTGTGCCAGAGCAAGGTTTCCCAAGCCATGGGGTGGAACAAGAACCACTTCAAAGAGGTGTAAGAAGCTGTAACACCTTCTTTGCAGAGCTGGGGATCACCATCCTCTGTCCAGGCAGGTACCAGTCAGCACCAAGAACCTGAGGTGCTGGGTGGGTGCTGGCAGGGAGGGCAGTGCTGCCAGGGTGCCGGGGAGGGGTGCTGGGGGGCATGAGTGGGTGCAGGGATGGGTTATGTCTGGGTTTCTGGAAAATGAGAAAAGCAAATGAATCACAGAATTGGGTTCCCTTTGTGCTCACCTGTGTGGTGAAGATAAAAGGGTTGCTAAGGGAAAACAGACATTATCCTGATTTGGGAGCAAGGGGGGGGGCTGTGGGAAAGGGATCTGGGTTGGAATGGGAGGTGGGTGCACCCAGGGTGGGGACAGAAGGTGAGGAATGGTCCTTTATTCCTGCAGCTGCTGCAGAACTGATGCTTTGGTTGCTGAAACAGGGCCCTGTCCATTCACCTGCTCAGGTGGGTGGGTCACTTGTCACCTTGTCACTGTGTCACTTTGTCACCCTGACACCTCCCTGCATGTAGCTGTCATGGCCAGTGCTGTCACCTCGGTGTGCTCAGGACCCCCCACACCCGCCAGAGAGGCAAGGTTCGAATTCTGTCCCTTGAGGACTGGGTAATGGCAGGTTACTGAGTTTCCCCCGGGGACATGGGACCTTTCCAGGTCCTGCTCAAAGGTGGGACAGGGTTGGGGAGCTGCCAGCTCCCTCCAGCAGCATCTGGAGCATTTTATATTCCTACAACCGTAGCACGGCCTTGGAGGAGGTGGGGGGGACAGCGAGTGCCCGGGGGGCTCGCACCGGGAGCGCTTGGCTGGGGGGAAACTGCCCTTGGGGAGAGGAGCTCCTGGGCCGGGTTCCTGCACCTTCCCAGCACCCCGCAAAGGCTGCGGCCGCTGTCTGGGCACGGGCAGCGTGGAGGCTCCCGGGGGTCCCCTCTCTGTACCCCGCAGCGGGGGCCGTGCGGGCAGGAAGCTCCCCAGTAATGGCCACCCCTGCCCGAGGAGTCTGGCACACGGGGAGGGTGAGAGGCGCCGGGGGGAGCAGGGGGGTTGTTGTGCTGTCCCTTCGGGGAGGATGAAGAGGGGCTGCGGCGTGCCGGGGGGCAGCTGCCCTACCCCGGGCTGTGGCGCTTGGGGAGCGGCGGAGCCGGGACGCGAACCCGCGACCCCTGGGCGGGGGTGTCAGGTGGAAGTGGGCGGGGCCAGCCCGGCGGAGCCGCGCGGTCGCCATGGCAACAGAGGCGCTTCCCGCCGGGCCGGGCTGCGCGCGCGCGCGCGCCACCGCCGCCGCCGGGTCCTGGCGCCGGGACCGAGAGCCGGGACCCGCCCCGCAGAACCGGCGGCAAAACCGGGGCGGAGCGCCCCGGCAAGTCCCTCCCGACCCCACCCCACCTCCTCCGCAGCCTTTCCCGCTGCCCCCGGCAAACCCCTCGCCCCTGGGGGAAGGCGAAAGGGGGCGGCACCCGTTCCGCTCCGCCTCCCGGGTGGGGGTGTCCGGCCGTGCCCGGGCGCTGATCACCTCAGCCCCGCAGGCCGCTGGGCTCCCGGCGTCCTCAAACTTAGTTGGTAACTTCCCCGGTGCCGGCGGAGCCAGCCTCGTCCCGGCTTGGTTGCTCTCAGGGACGAACCGGTGCCTCGGCGGGGTAAGTACCGGCGGGGGGTTCTGGGGGTGTGGCGGGACAAAGGCCCCGTGAGGCACCGGGCGGGTTCGGTTCGCTCACCCTGAGGGGAGAACCGCCCTGGGGCCCTCCCATCCCTTCTTTCCCGGGCCGGCTCGGGAAGGGGGGACCCGGGGCGGTGTCGCTGCCGGTACCGGCGACACCCCCGGGGCGACACGGGGACCCTGGGGCCACCCTGGCTCGGTGGCCGTGGCCGATCTGCTCCCTGCTTGTTTTTCACTGCGTCAGAGCCAAGGGCGAGGGGAGAAGTTGGAGCCTCGTGTGTGCGTGTGCGCCCCGAGTTTAAAAGGGAAAAAAACCCCAAGCAGCCAAACCGACCCGAACCCAAAGCCCCGAACCTCTCCCTGCTTGTAATTTCCCCGTCCCCGTGCGGCCCCGGGTCGCTGGGTGCTTTGGGTTTGATGGTTTCGATGGTTTTGATGGCTCACGGGTCCTAACGTTCTGCTTGGCGGGTGCTGCGGAGGGAGAATCTCATTTTGTAATCCAAGATGACTTTTGTAAGCGCTGCAATTATCTGTTCCCCCTCGGGATTAGCGATGGTAATGTGCTTGGCGTTCTTAAACCTACAAATAAAGCTGTGCCCACCCCCCCTTTCCCCAGGAGCACTGCTGGGTCACCAGCAGGAGGGGACATGGGTGCTCCGGGATGTGCCTCTCATCCCTTGGACTTCAGGGATGTATTTGCTCTCTCCACTTAGTGAAGTGCTGGTTTATAAGCTCATCGTGCTGGCTCTTTTGCGTTGCAGCTGTGCAGAGTTTTTTCCTTTTTTTGTCCTGCCAGCCCCTTGCCTGTGTTGTTATTTGGGAGGCATGACAGGTTGGTGTTGCCCTCTCCTGTTATGCAACTCATTTGTCCGTTTTCCTTTGTCCATTTCCCTTCCCAGCTCCCCAGGTGAGTGTGGATTGAGGCATGAGGAGTTCATGACTGGCAAGAGCAGGTCCAAAAGCATCCCCTGGAGACAGCTCACTTCCCATTCCCCTAAATTCACCTGGAGTTCTGCTTGGTTTTTGGGGGGGCAGTGTGAGGATTCTGCCAGCTGATCAGTGAAACCTCTGAGTTTCCTGAGCTGGGATGTGTGGAGCTGGGTAACAAGCTTTGCCTTCCTGCCCCTCTCCTGAGCTGGGTTTGTGTTTCTCCTGTCTGAAGGCAGCAGATTAATCTGTGGATTCAGGTATTGACTTGACTTCTATTTCCGTGGCGTAATCCCTGAGATTCTGATTTGTGGGTGAGGACCAGGATTAAGGCAGCTCACCCTCGGCAGGGCTCTGCTGCTCCCTTACCAGGTACCCGGAGCTCTCCTGGTACCTGTAGCTCTAATTCCTCAGAGTTCAGGAGGGGAACTGAAGCCTTGCTCCTGCTGAAATCCTGCTGAAATCCTGCAGCTGCCCTGGAGGAATCACAGCAAACAGGAACTGATGCTTTGGCAAAGCTGATGCTTTATTCCAATGTGGATCCTCCAGGTAGGCTGAGGAGGTGAACTCTGTTTCCAGAGTAACTGTGAAGTTGTTTAGCTGCTTCCGAGGTGCTTTTTGCCAGAACTGAGGGCTGTTGGTACTTTCTTTTCCTTGTCTCTCTTCCATAAATGAGAAAATCTTGCATTTTTTTAACAACCACATGAAAATACCGTTTTTCTTTGTGTTGTTTTTTTTTTCTGTGACATCTTTAGGGTGTGGTAGGGAAGCAGACAGTGCATAGCAGAAATGTTAATAAAGTTGCCTGGCAGCTTAGTCCAAGTGAAGATTTTTTTTTTTCTTGCCCCAAAATCATTCAAGAGTTAAGAAACTTTTTTTGCCTTCCTTTGGGGAGGATTTTCCTCATTGTGTCCTGTGCCTTTTTCAGTAAAAAGAGTCAAGGATATTTATTAGCAAGTAAATCTGTAAAGCCTGTCTACTTTGGAATAATTATAGAGGTGGGAACCCTGCTTAAGCAGAAGACATAGCCTGTAATTCACTTTTGTTAGGTGTATAGTCTGTTGAAAATACCCTTGTAAACTTCAGTCTGTTCTCTTTCAGGCCAGGATCTAAACTGATTCTTAAACTCTTTCTTTTCCAATGTATATGACACAGAACAGTGACTGTAGAGACTGAAGTGTGGGAAGTCCCCAGAAGAAGTAAAAATCTGAGGCTGTTTTGTAAGTCAGCTCCTTGTGCTTCTCTTTGTTACTCTCTTCTTTTATACCTGGAGTAAAGGCCACGAATGTCCCCAAGGTTTGTGCTCACACTGCAGTTCTGGAGGTTGCCTATCTCCAGCTGGGGCAGAAAGGGCAGAGTTCCCCTCTCCCTGCCTCCTCACCTGGGCTCTTTAACTGACTACTTCCCCAGGTATTAGGGAAATTTTAATGTCTGTTTATTAAAACAATTATTACCTCTGATCCTTGCCATGCTGAGCCCTGTGTGTAGTGATGCTCGTGGTGTTTGTTGGGTTTTAGTGCTGTCTCCATGTGCAGCAGTGGCTTCTCGGGTGCTAATTGAGCCCCTTGTATGACTGTGGGCTTCTCTGACAGCAGTAATATGCTTCCTGGGTGTCTCCCCAAGGCAAAAAACAAAACAAAAAACAAACAAAGGAAAACCAACCAGCAACAATTAGTTAGGACTTGGAAACAGCTTTTATTGACTCAAGCATTTCAGACTCCTAGGGACTGTTTGAAAACTCTGTCAGCCCTTACTGGTCTATGGACCCAGTGTAAAATTTAGACCACATGTGGAAGAAGCAAGTCCTGACCAGGAGGTCCTGGGTGGAAGGCAGATGGTTGTTGGGTATTAAACCTCCCCAGATTCTTTGCAGGGCTCTGGGATTTTGCTTGGGTGTTGTCCTGGACTCTGCTCCATTCAGTGCTCCTGTTTCTCTGGCTACAGAGATAATTTTGGAACCAGTCCTGTCACCTCCCTTCTCTTTCCCACGTGCTTGGTTACTGTAAAGTGAAAAATGAGCCTTCTCTCCTTGGTGTTGCTGTGATTGCTGCCCAGTCCTTTCCTTGGGATTAGTCTTTGACCTTTGGTCCTGGAGCTTTCTCCTGATAGTTTTTCCAAGTCTCATCAGAATCAGGTTGATACAACTCCAAGGTTGGGGTGGGTTCCTCTGGCAGCTGAGTTTGTTGTGCTGAGTTGTGTGCTGTGTGGTTACTTAAAAATGTGACTAGACAAAGGAGGGGGGGTGGATGCATGTCTGAAACCAAGTTTTGAATGTCCTGCATCCAGTCACTGTTCTTTCCTTATTTTCAAGCTACTTTCTCCTCCTGGCTGTGTTCTGTGTGAGGACATGAGCAGTGGGAGGGCTTTCACTGTCATAGCTCAGTGAATTCACATGCTGCTGCTGCTTGCAGGGAGGTATTCAACGTCTTAACTTTTCTGCTGATTAATGTTATCAATTTATTTCTTAACAGAGGTGCAGCCTTCTGGGGCTCCTTGTTCCATTCTTAAGTAGCAGGTAGCTTTTGGGAGGAAAGGACCATGTCCAAGATGTTCATGGAATAGGAGATGAGGCTGTGCTCAGTGGGCTGCTTGTAAAAATGAGACTGAAGTAAACTCTTTAATCCTGCAAGCCCAGGCATGAAGCTCACAGTGATGCTGTGAGCACAGTCTGGATCACTTCTTAGTGTTTGATGCACAAGGGTGACTGGAACCTGGGAATGTTGCAATGTTTTAGGTGTGTTTGTTTCCAAAGACAACGTAGGGAAAAAGCCTCAAACGCTTTGCTTTTACAAATATATTAATTTGCAATGTATATATTTGCAAAAACTACGTAAAGGAGACTCCCTGGGTGCAGCAGCAGCCTTTGGTTGTCTTGAGTTTGGAGCCAAAGAGATGGGAACAGGAGAGCTGTGGCATTCTCTGTGCAGCACACTGGGCTTGAACCCTGAGCACAGACCTGGTAGATTTAACTTGAGAAACTCCAGATGCACCTGCCCTGTGCTGGAGAACGTGCAGAGTTTTTCTCCAGGTGTCCAGGAATTAGGTGTTGGTTGCCCATGGATGTGTTTGCAAGGATGGAGCTGGTGCTGAGGAGATGCTCTGCTTGCTGGATTGATAGAGGGGGAAAAAGTTGGCTCATTTTTGTCCTGTTGATTGTCAGAAAGCTTGGAGGGCATACACCACTTTTCTCTGGACTCTCAGGCCTCTCTTTTGAAGCTGTGTTCTGGTAATAGATAAAAAAGAAGAAGTAATAAGTAAAAGTCATAGGGAGTCCCTGTTTGCCTTGGTCAGGCTTCTGTGGGTGAAGTAGTTTTCTGCACAGGACTTTCCTTATTTTAGGTTCTGGTAAAAAGCAGGAAAACCAAATTTTTAGGAAAACCTGAGCATTGAACTTTGGCAAAGCATTGTAAATGTGAGGACTGTTCTGTTTGCAGCTGCTGGTTAAAAAAATTAGTAATGTTTCCCTTTTGTTCTCATGACTGGATGTCAGTTTACACTGCTATGACCCAAGAACTGATCAGAAAGGGATCTGGTTGGTGATTGCCCTCAGGCCTAGGCTTAAATAATCCAGACTCTTTAGAGAAAAACACTTCCCTAAACAGCTTAATCTCCAGGTTCTTCTCTCAAATCAAAGCAGCTTATTTTCTTGTTTCCCACTGTCTTTGTTTTGTGCTGGAAATCTGTGGCATTTTGCAGGCAGGAAAGCCTTCACACAGCTTTTCAAACTGGGGGTATTTCTCAACACATCTCTATAAACAGGAGGTTGTTAATAGGTATTTTCAGTTCTGAATACTTTACAGTGGGAGCTGATTTTTCTTTTTATCTTCTCCATCCCTACAAAATGTGCTTGAGGAGAGGAAACAATATTTTTTTCTGGGGCTGGTGTGATTGTGGTGATGCAATGGGAGCAGCCAGAGGACTACAGAGGGTTATTATCCCCAGCATTGCCCGGGTTTGTTTTGAGTCATGTCCTATGAACACACACTTAAACATTGTGGGGGGTGGGTGAGGTATCTGGGCTCCTTTAAAGCTGCTTACAGAGCTGTTCATTAGAAGTTCTTATCAGAATTAAGTGCCAAAACTTTCAGGTTTGGGCTATGCTAAAGCTGTTGCATGCCTGAAAGAAGATAAAGTGTTGGACTTGCAGCAGTGTGAGAACTGAAAGCTTCTTACTGTTGTAGTAATTATGAGTCAGGATGGTCATTAGCCTTGCTGTAACAAGTAGAAAAAGATAACCAGACCTTCAGCAGTGCATTTCTCTGCACTTCTTTCATTTAGAGGGAAAAAGGCAGCGTGTGCGTTCCGGCAGGCTCTGCAGCAGCCTCTGGATGGATGCAGCATACTGATGGCCCAGGCTTTGCTGTATTTATCACTTGCCTTATTTGCCAGAATTATGCTGGAGATCTAAGTCTTTTTTTTTTCTTTTCTTTTTTTTTTTTTCCCTCTTTGGTTTGGTTGGGGGCTGGGGAGAGAACAGCCATGAGCTGAGTGCCCGTGAGTGCTCTGACCCACTTAGCACTGCGGCTGGACGGGAGCAGAGAAGCTGGATGGCAAAAAGAGGAGAAGAAAGCAGCAGTGTTTTCTTCCTGAGATCCAACATCCACACAGCTTTGGCAGGTTGGAGTAGAGGTGGAGGAGGGAAGATGCTTATGCCTTATTTTGTTAGTTTTCCTTTAACTCCTCAAAACAGTTTTACCCTTTGTAGTTCCTAAGGGGAAAAAGCTGCCAGGGTTTGAGGGAGATGCCTGGAAGTGAATTTCTGCTGAGTTGGCTGCTGCAAATAATGTTGTTCCATTGCACAGCAGCCTCTTCTGTTGGTGTTGTCCTAGTTGAGTGTGTTTCCTGGTCCTGGGATTGGTTTAATACACCTCCCAACAAGTGGTTCGCATAAATGCAAGGTTCTAAGATTTGTTACTCCCACTGGGAATGACAAAAACCCCTGGGAGAGCAGGATGATTTTTATTTTACAGCATCCAGGAGAATTTGAAAGGCATAAATAAGAACGGAACTTAAGTTTGTCTTTGTTGTGTTCTTCTAATGAGCTTGGACTTCAGCTTGGATTAACTCTGGCTGCTGTTTCTTTACAGCCCAAGGATCAGTAACTCCTGGGAGGGAGGGAGTTGTGCCAGCATTTAAGAGGGATGTTTATCTGCTGAAAGTGTGTGCAGCCATACAAGGCTTTCCATGGACAAAGCTGTCTCAACATTCAGCCCAGCAAAGACATGATACATTTGAAACAGAGCTGGAATTTTTGGCCCCTGTGATTGGGTTTGATATTTCATCAGAACACTCAGAATTCTCCATTGAGCAAAATGAGCACAGATCCTTCCCAAAACAGGCAGTGCTGCTGAAGTTGTGCAGCTCAGCTGGCTCATTCCTGGGCTTGGAGACCTTACAAGAAATGTCATTTTCATCATTTGTTGTCAGACAGTCCTCTGACTGTATTGGCACTATTAAATGTCAGCTATTAGTATAATCTGCCCTTAGGATGGTTTAGGCAATGTGGTGTTTGTTTGGCTGAGTATCACCCTGCTCCTGCTGTATGCAAATTATATAGGGTTTTCCTTTAGTCTGCTCAGCCCTACAGTGAGCTGTGCCCAAGAGAAGAGATATCTTGATTTATGGAAAGAATATTAAGTATTTCTGAAGCAGGTGTGAATTGATGTATCTCATAATTCCTATGGTCATCAAAGTGCTCAGTTCACATCCTTCATAAACTGCATCCTTGCATTTCTTTAAACAAATCACTGCATCCCTCTGCCTGTGGAGGGGAGATGAGGTGAGCTGAGCTGATGACAACTTCAGAGCTCCTGGTACAGCTTCAGAGCTTCTGTTACTGTCTGAAATCCAGTTTTTCCTGGCAGGATTCCAGGCAGTGCTGCCCACTGTTCCCATGTGAGGGTGCAGGCCAGGTTTCTGTGTCTGACCTCTTGTCACTCAGCAGGACAAGGCAACCAATGGTTCCTTGATTTATTATTTTTTTTTTCCTTAATAGAGTTGAATCCCAGTGCACATGGGAAAGACTCATCAATAGTTACAGATCAGCAGTGGAAGAAGCTCCAGGGAGCTGGTTTCTGTGTGGTGAGCATTATGGTAATTCAGTTGTTAAACATATTGGAATTGTGTGTCCTTCTGCTTCTGCAGAGCTTGCAGATTCCAGCAGAGCCTCTGCTCTGGGGCACAGAGGGTTGGTTTGGGCAGGGAGGAGTTTTCTTGTACACTTGTGGTGTAATCACATGCTAGAAAGGTGTCTGCAGGTCTGGGGTTGACTCAAGTCCTGATGTGAAATACTTGGTGAAATAGTGACCCTGCCATGTGCTGGGGAAATCCAGAGAGACACTGGGAGGGAAAGGCTGGAGCCTTGGTTAAGATGAAATACCTATCAAGTGCCTTCAGGAGAGGAAAATATTGGGGTAAAGGGTGGAATTAATTGCTCTGTGTGTGCAAACCCCAGGTGCCAGTGTGTTGAAGCAGGTGTGTCCCTGTTACTGACACCTCTTAAAACAACATTAATCCTTTTCTCTCCTCTTTGGCCTTGAATACCAGGAATTAATTGTATTCATGTTGTTTCAAATTGCCTCCAAAAGCCTCAGCTCCCTCGAGGTTGGTTGTTTGGTTTTTAATGTCCAGGCTCTAATTCCAGATTAGTCCTTCCCAACTGCTGCCTTTATAGATGCTGAGAATGGGTACTTGGAGGTTCAAGAACTTGCCATCTGTTGTGTTCAGCTTGGCCCTAGGAATGGTTGTGCTCTGAGGTGTCCTTTCCAACAGCCCTGGGAGGTTGAACTGGGTGCTGCTGATGAAGGTGAAGCATCCCTGTACCTTGGGAGTGTTGGGACCTTCCCCCCAGCTCTGAGGACAGGGTGAATTCTGCTTTCCTGCCTCCCCTCTGCTCAGGGCTCCTCTACTCTGGGTTTTTCTCAACAACTTTAAAAGCTTTTCAAACTCTGCTCCATTTTTCTGCTTATGTTGGCTCCTTGGCTACTGTGAGGCAACTCAGTCCTGGGGATGTGCATCTCAGCATCCTGCTAATTACCCTGCTTCCACCAGGATTTGGGAGGGTGGAAAGAGGCTGTGGATGTGGGAGAGGCACCTAAACCCATCATTTTGAGAACATCTCCAGGAGCTTTGTGAAGGAGAAGCCTTGGAGGAGGAGGAGGAGGCAGTGAAGCAGATGGTAGGTTAGCATCTGGAGAGCTTAAAACCTGATCCCAGCACATAGTGGAAGGGAAATGATGCCATTTGGACACTTGGCTGTCTGGCAGCTTTCTGCTCAGCTGCTCCTGCCCCAGGGTCAGGCTGAGTCCCTGGCACTGCTCCTGGTGCCATCTCTGGGGTGTGGAGCTGGCTGAGGGGTTTGGGACAAGGACAGCAACTGCTAACAAAGCAGCCAATATTTGACCTTGTCTGCAGAGAGGAACTGGAGAGTGTCCTGCTGCTCAGATTTAGGGGCTCTGCTCTGCTCTGTGGCTGGGGAGGAGTCTGGAGTGAAAAACGTGTTGGTGTGTGACTGTATGTTTTCAACTAAATAATTAACAGAAGGGTGTTTATAACTGTGTACTTAATATTGACCTTAACCCCCTGAGCAAGGCAGTGTTTGTGGGACATTGGACTGGATTTATTGGGCATCAGGATGTGGAGGGTTCATTTTGGGAGGTCTGGGGCAGGCAGACCTCTTCTCCCATCCTCTGTGTCTGCTTTTCACTCACCCTGGTTTTAAGCACTTTGGCTCTTGGACCAAAGAGAACTGGGAAGAGAACTGGAGTTGATCAGTGTGATTCCTGGCAGCGTTTGTGTCTGGTGGTTCTGCATCTCCTGCCCATGGTATGGACTGGAGGGGGTGAAACAACAGGAAAATGTCACCCAGACTTCTCCAGGCAGCTGGTCTGCTGCTGGCTCAGTGTTGCTGAACCAGAGATTACTGAAAAGAAATGGTATTTTGTGTTTGTGTAACCCCTGCAGCATCCTTCACTGGCTGCTGTCTCAGGAGAGGTGCTGGGATGGGGGGATCTTTGCAGCTCCTGTGTAGATTGCTGCTAATAACCTGCTGGGGGGCAGCAAAAGAAACCTGGGTACAGATTAACAAACCCAACCAGTGTTTGGAACATGGTCATTGCATTGGGGGGATAAATCTCAGCTTATTTCCTGCTGATGTGCAGAGCTAGATGTGAAGGAAAAATGGGAGCCTTATCATCAAGGTAGCAGCAGCAGCTCCTCTGGCACATCAAACATCCTTGAAATCGCAGCTTTCTTCTTCTGGATGTGCAGTTTGGGGCAGATTCCTGGTTCCTGCTGCACTGAGATCCCCCACACAGAGCAGTGTGGAGTGTACAAG
This sequence comes from Calypte anna, assembly GCF_003957555.1. NCBI lineage: Eukaryota > Metazoa > Chordata > Aves > Apodiformes > Trochilidae > Calypte > Calypte anna. The sequence continues at coordinate 989,815 of NC_044261.1, read as the reverse complement.
GGAGAGATCAAAGAGCTGTCTGAAAGTTGTTAACAACCTGAGAGGCAAAAATGATTCCTTTCCAATTGTGTAACTGTTTGGTGTAGTAGAGGGTGACATAAGAGATTTTTGGCCCAGAGAATGATAAATGCTACCAAGTGTTTTGCTTTTATAACAGTATTTTATTTGACTCAAAACAGACCCACTCACTTCTCACTAGTCTGCTGGGTTTTTTTTCAGTATTTATGGAGCATGAGTGGAAATTGTCAATCTGATAGCCATGTGCCTTTGAATTTAAATGAGTTTTAATGGCTCCATCTGTATACTGAAAGTCATGAGTAGAGTTAAGTTAATCCAGCTGAGGGCTGTTAATAATTGGCTTGTTCAAAATTGGGTCATCTTTTAGGTAAAGCATTTATGTTGCTGCTATAGGAGCAGGAGGTTGGGCAAAGGAGTTTTTATCAGATAAAAACCTGATCCTGCATCCTGGGCAGTGCTGGGCAAACCAGCCAAGACCACAGGATTTTCCATGCTGTGTGGGGCTGCCCAGCCACACAAGTTGGATTTTCAAGGTGGGTCAGCATGTGGAAAATTTCCCCCAGAGCTGATGCCCATGGCACAGAGATTCCCTCTGTGAAACATTCCCTCTGTTTTCCCTTAAATATTTTGGGGTTATGGGGATCATGCAGGGGAAAAAAAATAAAAAAGGGTCAGTCATAAGAACTCCTCTGTATTGCCAGGTCTGAGAGATGTGTTGGGATCTGCTTCTGCTGGGGCACACAAGGTTTGTCCTGGCAGTGCCAGCACCCAGGGCAGGGGACAGGGGGATCCTGTTTGCATCCTAGGAATGCTGGTAGTTCAGATTTGCTGGGTAATGCCTACAGGGTTGTTTGGTTGGGTTTGGTTTGGTTTTGTTTTGTTTTTGATGACTCCTGTGGTGATGCTGAGCTGAGTCTTTGGGAAGCAGAGTTTGGTGCTTTTGGAAGCAGTTCCTGGGGAAGCTGCTTGCCTGCCTTGGCATGGGGCAAAGTGAGCCCCAGCTGGGGTGTTTGTTAGTGCTAATTCTGCCAGGCTCTTATCAGGGTGTTTGTTTTCTCCAACCATAACTCTGAGATATCATTACTGCCCATTTTAGGTCACCACCTCCAGGCTGGGGCTTTGTGGAGAGCTTTATCTTTCAAAGGTTGCTACAAGAGAGAGGAGCAAGGCTCAGAAATGCTTCATTTGTTCACAGAACAGAATAATCTGTTCCTGGGAATCATCTGGTCCCACTCCCTGTGGGGAGCAGGGCCAGCTCAGGGTGTCAGCCCCCCATTCCTAGGGCAGTGCTGGGGACAAGGGCTTTGGGCTGGAGTGAGGTTGGTGTTGAGCACTCTGGGCTGCATCCTTCTGAGTAATGCAAATATTTGAAAGGTAGAATGCCAGAATGAATGGAGAAAATGCTAGGAGACAGTCAGTGCTGGCTGGCTGGAGTGAAAGAAAGCAAATGTGTTGTTAGCAGCAGAGCCCAGAGCTGTCAAACACAGGGCTTTTGAGTCTGTGATTTCTTTTAAGATGGCAAGTGGAACATCAGCCAGTGGAGACATCAAATGGCAAAGCTGTGAGAGCTGAAGCAGAACAGAAACATTCCTTACAAGAACAGGCAATGACAATTTTCTTTTTAGCTGGGTGAAAGCTTAGAAGCAGCAAAATCCACTACAGCATCTTCCCTGTAAGTATTTTGTCTGGAGGTGGCACATGCTGTCTGTTAGCTACTGACTGTGCAGCTCCAGAAAACACCCTCTGAGACAAGCAGAAAACTAGTGGAGGAAAAATCCCCTTTCTTTTTGCAGAAGCAAAGACATCTGAATGCCTAAAGCCCAAAGGAAGGTGTTGGTCACCCCACACCCTGTGTCCCTGCAGGGCTGGGGGGCAGTGTCCCATGTGGGGGTCTCAGCACCTCTCTTTGTTACAGGGAGGGTGATGTGCTGGCCCTGCTCTGTCCTGTGAGCAGTCAGTGCTTTCCCCAAAGCCCTTCTCCCAGGCTCTGTTGGAGTTTGCTCTCCAGTGACTGTTGGCAGGGGCTGCACAGTGCCCCAGGGAGCTGGAGGGCATCTTCCTGCTGAGAGCTCATCCTGAGGATCCCAACAAGAGGAAAAGTGTCTTTCTGATGGAAAACACCCAGCTGAGCTTTGCCCAGGTGACTTGGAGAAGGTGCACACATACCTGTGCACACAGTTTTTAATCTGTCATTGTCTTTTTGGCCTTGTGTCCCATCACTCTCTTTCTTTTGTTGCTCATTTGATGGGTTCAGGATTTTCCAGGTGGTTAAACTGCTGGAGTGAGCTCCTGGTGTGCAGAAGCAGTGCTTGGAGGCAGGGAGCCACAACCTTTCATGAAGTCCTAATGACACTACTTTGTGCTCCATATGACAGCCCTTTTGTCCCCTTTTCAGCCATCAGGCAGATGTAGAAAAGGTGCAGGAGTTACCAGCCAGCACTGCAGATTCCAGGTCAGGCACAGCATGAGGTGAGCTGGTGATGCTCTCTGAAGGTGCTTTGCCCTGCCAGGCCACAGATGCATTTTCCAGCTCTGGAAATCCTGTTAGAATTGGAAGAGGAAGATCAGAGGATTATGGACTTTGCCCTTTCTTACAGTCCCTCCTGCCACAAAAGCACCTGCCCCGCAGAAAGGCAAGCAGGAAATGTCTTCTCACCTCCTGCTATTTCTGTGATGGAGTGACATTCAGGAGTGACCTTCAGGAGCTCTGTGGCTATGAAATGATCCCTCTGGTTCCTCCCTGGGTGCAGGGGCTGATGTTTCAGGGTTATTTCTGAAGGCCTTTGCTTGGAAGCTGGAGCTCTATGAAGGCACTTGCCTATTTTTGTAACAAGTAGGTGGATTTATTTTTTTTTTTTTAATAAACCCAAGCCCACAGATCTGTTTCACTCGATGCTTTGACTCTCATGGCACTTGGGGTCAGGGCAGACCCATTTTATTCTCCTGGGCTTTGCTTGTTTCCAGGCTGGCTGGCAGGCTTAGCAAGGTGCTGTGTGCAGGGGTTTTCTGAGGATGTTTTAACTTTGCAGTTGCTCCATGGAGTAAATAGTTTCAGTGTTGGTGGCTGTAGCTTTTGCCAGCGTTTTGGGAGGAAACTATCCCAATGCTGCTCTTGGTGCTTATAAAGCATTTGCAGCAGCTGGGAGCTGTGGAGGCAGCAAGTGGTGTGTGCCAAACAGGAACCCAGGGCTGATATCTGTGTCCTGAGATCAGGGACAGTTGTCCTTTTCCTCCCTTACTGCCAGGAGGGTGAGAAGGACACAATTGCAGTAAATATTTTCAGGTGTGGGTGGTCTCTAAGCTCCTTTAATAATAAAAGGTGGTATTAAACATGGGATTCTGGAGGGGAGTGTCAAATGGAAGAATGCCAAAGGTTTTTTTTTTATTTTTCCAGCCCTGTGTCTGTGTGCTGCAGACAGCTGGCTCCTCCATCTCCTCTCCTCCAGCCTCCTCCATGCTCTGGCTGCCAAATGAGAGGGATGAAGCTGGAAGCTGGAGAAGGTGCAGCCCTGCCTGGCCTCTGTGGGCTTTGCTTGGATGCTCCAGAGTCCCACCTGCTCCAGGGCAGAGGGCTCAGCCACTGCCAGCTGTATTTCTGAAATAATAATGAACAAATTTCACCTCTCAGGCAAGGTCATGGAGAGCAATGCACTCAGAGGTATAAATCAGTGTGCCAGGAATTTCATGGTGTTCATGATGGACAGGGTAAGAGTATGAGAAAGCCACAGCCAGGGATTTAACCCTGTTCCTCTAGAACCTGTTCAAAAAAAACCTTACTCTCATCAGAAGTTACTTTAGGTTGATAACCAAGTTAAGCTGCCTGCAATGAGGAAACCTTGGTGTTCCTACAAATGATCCAGGAGGAAGTTTTCTAATGATTCTGCAGAGGTTTGAGGGGATGTTTGCCAGGCTGCAGATGACAGCATCCACCCTGGCTTGTGTTGGGGATGTCACCCTCTGGGGGAGCTGCACAGAGAAGAGTTTGACCTGAAGCATCTTCCTGCAAGAGCCTTGGCTTGACTTTTCTTTTTTTTGTTCTTTTCCAGTTCCACAGGCAATTTTTCTTGCTTGTAGCTGAACCTGATCATTAATATTTCATCTGGCAGGCAACACAGTTGTTTCTGGAATGCTTTTCTCCCCCACTCTAAACTGCGTATCATGGGGGGAAGGTATTTGCAGGCTGTGCTTTTGGGTGAGATGCATTTAGGAGGATGAAACCTAAAACAATATTAACAGGAGTGGAAGCTGACCACAAAAGCAAATGTTTGATGGCACAAGCAAACAAAGCAGCTCTTTCTGAGGCTGCTGGAGGTGCAGACCTTCTGCACAAGACATGCTTTAGCCTGGCTTCAGTAATTCCTCTTGTTCCTGCTGAATGTCATCTCTGCTGGCAGGAATCAAGATGTTGCTTTTTGTCCTCTGTTTCAACTGCTGAAATAAAATGGGGCTTTCTGAAAATACCCCCCCAGTAATGAGCCAGGTGGAATCTCTCATGCAAAGTGTGAGCTGGAAATAAAAGATGAGTCAGTCAGGAGGGTGAGGGTGCAGGGCACCTGGGACCCAAAATGATGATTCACCAGCATTTCAAAGCATTTTTTTTTCTTTAGTTAAGGTTTGCCCTAGCTAGGTCTCAACAAATGAGGCACTCTGTGAAACTTGGAAGGGAAAAGAGTTTCCTCTGAAAACTGTCAATGAGAGGGTTGTGGAGAATGAAGTTCTGGAAGGATGAGATGGAATGAGGTGGTTGTACAGGGCAGAGGAAATGCCTGAGGTGCTCCTGGGGAATCTCTCTCTTGAGGAGGATGTGCTGGCAATGATGTAGGAAGAGGAAAAACTCCCAGCCAAGAGCCTGGCTGTTACACAGCTCATCTTGACAGGGAAGGAGATGCCCTTCATTGTCTGTAGGACAGTGGTAATTGTGCTGAAAACTCAGGGTGCAGAATTTTATTTTTTTTTTAAATCTTTTCAGAGCTGAAAACCCCGAAAACGGGTAATTGGTAATAAAGATGATGGCCATGCAGGGGAAGGTGTGGTCACAGCTGATGCTTGGAGCCATCTCCCTTTGCTGGGGTGAATCAGGATCCTTTCAGCCCACTTGCTGCTGCAGAGAGGGAGTTTTGGGGGTTCTGATAATCCAGAATCAACCCAGACATTTTTAAAGGGCAAACCTCAGAACCAGTTTTCTGGGAACAGCCTTTTCATTCCCCTGCTCTGAGCAGAGTGCAGAGAGGCTGCAGGACAGGCAGGGGCTGGCACCGCTCACTCCCACGTTGGGGTTTTTATAGGTTAATCCTCTGGGTACTCCTGTGTTGGTAGGAAAACTCCACAGGTCTGACAGCTGCAGGGGTACAGCCCAGCTGGGGAATTGCTTTCCCAGCCCCATCTTTGCCTCTGGAACTCAAGGACACGAGGAGATGACTCCCCCTGCCCAGCTGTATTTTGCTAATATTTTAACACCAATGTGTTTTCCTAGTGCTTGTCTCAAGCAGTTGGTTGTCCTGCTACATCAGGAGCTTTATCTGAGGTTTCTGTGAGCTGTTCCTGGACACACCACTGAGTTTACCATCCCATTGCTGCTTTGCTGTCAGTGTTACTGCCTGGAGGGGCCCCTTGAATTAGAGGCTACTCGTGGTGCTGGATCACTTGGTACCCATTTAGCTGTCCTACCTTGGGACTTGGTTAGAATATTTAAATTATTAAAACGAGGGGTTATTAAAACCTAAGGTGTGAAGTTTTCATCCTGGTGCTGAGATGCCAGCAAGAGGAGAGCTGAAACGATTTCTGTTCTTCAGTGAGTGTCCAGATCATGGAGAAGCTCTCACAAGTGATGATAGTTATGCAATGGCACTGGCAATAGCAATTAGAGATTTACAGCTTGTAAATGCTGCTATTTATAGGATGGGCACTTTATTAACAAAACACTAATCTTTCTCTGCAGTGGGAGAAAATGTCAGGGCAGAGTATTTCATCCTTGTGATGGGGCTGGACTGGAATACCCAACAACCTAGAGACTTCAAATAGGTTTGCACATGGGGAATGGAAACTTAATATTTTAAATTTTGCAGTGCTCTGAGATACCAGTATTATTACTTTGAAGTAATAATGAAAGACCCAAGGGACTTTGCAGGTCATAAGATACCTGTCTGGAGAGGTTTGGGATTGGTATTTTTAGTTCTCAGCCTGTTAATTTTTATTACAGTGGGAAAAGAAAGTGTAAATGCATTTTATCATCTGGTTTTACTCAGTGAATAAATTTGTCCAGGAATATTTTTAAAAGTTTGAGCCAGTGTGACAGTGGTTTTGTTAATCTTTAAGAGACCCTGTATGTCCTCTTAAATAGAGCTGATGGATCCCATTTCAGTGAATGATGGGACTAATGGTGTGAATCAGGCTTAAAGCCAAGAATAGAAATAGCCTTTTAAAAATTGAATTAGTTGCATGATCCACTTAATTATAAAAGTTCCGGAAAAGGTTTTATTCCCCTTTTGGTGTTCCTTTGCTTGTGCTTTAGCAAGTCTGATGTTCTTGACAGTATCTGCACACATGGTGAAGTTATTCTTTTCCCCATACATGCAGAGTAAGGGCTGGGATTAAATCCCAGTTAGCAGAGCAGATCCCATCAGCGGCTCTCGCTGTGGCAGGACTCAGCAGCAGGGGTGGTTCTCAGGGTAACTGGGATGAGCTGCTGGAGGCTGATACATGGGCAGGGAGGGAAAAGAAACAACTGTGTTAAAAACTATGTTTTATGAAAAAAAAAAAAAAAGATTAAAGCATCCAAGGCAGTGGAGAAGCCAGCAGGAGGGATGAAGCAGGAGGGATGAAGCAGGAGGGATGCAGCACATCCCAGGTGGATTTGTGTCTGTGCAGCAGGTAGGGACATTGCATTTTTTTCCTGTGGTTCCTGAGGCTTCCTGCTCCAGGGAGATCCTGTGGGATGGAGGGTGGTGGTCAGAGGCAAAGTTTCAGCTGCTAATCTATGCAGTTACACAAATCTCTCCCTGGGTTTACATACTCAGGGAGTGATGTTTTCACACTGGGAGCAGATTTGCCTCTAAAGTTGTGCCTAAAGAAGGAAAAGCTTGGGTTTCTCTGTGTTAGTTTTCTACTGGAGTATTCTCAGCCTAAACAGCCAGAGGTATTGCCTGGTGGAGCTGTGTTTTGGGGTCGTTTGCCATTTTCAAACCTGCATTTCTTACTCTGGGTGTGTTTGTTTGCTTTGTTTGCTTGGCAGAGATTTTTCTCAGCAGAATTTTTAATGCTTCCCATCCTACCAAAAGTCAGATGGACAGACTGGTTTGGCTGCTGGAGGTTCAGGGGCAGATTGTAGGTTATTTTGCTTTGTGTCATTTAAAATACTCTAATTTGTGAGCGAGGAAGTTGCCAATAACCACGTGATTCATGGTGGAAAAATGATCTGCAGGATGCTGTTCCTCTTGTCCTAATGAGCTTAAAGGAATTAGCAGTGATGCAAAGGATGGGGCTGTGTGGTGCCGGGGGGCAAGGCAGGACAGGCAAACACAAAGGGTGTGTTTGGGGCAAAGCAAAACTAAGTCTGGGAAGTGAATAATCCATTTTGACTTCTAATGAGCAGTGTTGGGATCCTTTGTGCCACGGGTTGGTTCCATTCAAATTTCCAGATGACACCTCCAGGAGGTAAGGGCTGCAGGCTCAGTTCCTGTCTTCATCTCCAACACCTGCAGAGGTTCAGCGTGGCCTGGGGAAAATCAGAGTTCAGGTTGTCAGGAAGCTGAGGAAGAAGAGCAGCAGGGCAATGGCCAGGCTTTCATGGGCTGTTCCTGGCATTAAAAGCAGGAAGAATTTCAAGAGGTTCTTCGGTGCCATTTTAACTCCAGCTCTGTGCGTAAAATGCAAACCTGAGCAGGTGAGGGGAGCAGGGCTGGGGCTGCAGGGGGGCCTGGAGAGGGGAGAGTGGGGTTTGGGTGCTCTGCTGGGTGAGGGGGGTGTAGGGGATGGAGTGGGATGGAGAGGTGGCCATGGCACCACCTGCACACGGGGTGACTGTCCCCAGGCAGGGGCAGCTCGGGGCATGGAGTCACTGCAGGTGACAGTGGGGGATTTGCAGTTGTAGTACTGCAGTCACACATTAAATAGCAGCTAAAACTCTCATGCAATTGAGTGTACAGGTGATATATTTTTTTTTTTATTGCCCCAAATTTTGTACCTTGCCAAGCTGACTGGATGTCACTTGGTTGGAGAGAGGCATGGCTGTCTTAACCAAGGTGTGCTGCCTGAACCTCATGCGTGCTGTATGTGGCTTTGATAACATGATTCCTCTTTTCCAGATGTACAGCTTTATAATTTACAAAGTCAGGTGATACTTTTTTCCCCAAATATTTTGTTCTTTTCTTTATTTTTTTAATACTTGTCAGCACCATGGATCTGTTGTGGGATATCCAAGCTACAAGGGTTGTTTAAAACCTTAAAACTGACTTTGCCTGATCATGTAGGGAAAAATTGGGTCTTATAAAGCTGAGGGGCAGTGCAATAAAACTAGGATCAGATGTCATCAGAATGGATAAATTGTGGCTCAGGAATGTTGGCTGGGGGAACAGGTTGTAGGCTGGTAGCAAGGATTATGTCCCCCACTGAATACTGCCTGGCGTTCCGCTGAGGATCAAGTTTTATTCCATGTAAGGAGCTCTGCACCCCCTTCTGCTTTTCCAGTGAAAAAGAAGTGCAGAACGATAGAGCCAAATGTGTTTGCAAGTAGTGCAGGCCCTGTGCTGTTTCTACACATTAATTGTTTTATTTTGTGGTATTTCCTGTGAGCATCACCTGGGTGACTTTGTATTCCTCACATCCTTGGGCTGGGAGAGCATTTGAGTCAGATTTTGAGGGGTTTCTTAGAATAAGGAGTGGGAAGGGAAGGGAGATGAAGATCTGTGAGGCTGTGGAAGGGAGAGATGGGTTCCCCATCAGCTGCTTGGGTTCGTGGCTGTTTTGGAAAGGGGAGGTGCTGGGCTGGCAGGGGACTGGTGGGACTGGTGTGGTGTGTTAAGGGCTTGAGACAGAATTTCAAGTGGATTTGGAAGATGAAAGGGAAGGAGTGAGGTTCACAGAGTTCATCAGCCTGCCTGGGAGAGGGAGGCAGAGACTCAAGGGACAAAAATAAATCTCTGCAGTGCATGGTGCCAGGGGGATCTGTTCAAGCCAAGCTGAAGGTGAAATTGCCATTTTTCTGGGCTGCAGATGCAGGAAGGCAATATTCTGATGTTTGGGGCTTTTTAAAATACTTGCATGGAGCTGGCTTCGTGTTCCACAGGATGCACAAGCAGGCATGTTTGTAGGGTAGGTACACACCAGAATAGAACAGGCACCAGGAGCCCAAAGACCTCTCTTAGAAGACAGCCCAAAAGTAGACAAGGGGCTGAGCCCCTCAGAGAAGGGCTGTGAAATTCAGTATGAAGTCCTTAACAATTTAAGAATATGACAGCTTTTAAAGAAAGAAAAAAAATAATAATCTGACCTTGCATAGCCAGCTGCATCTGCTGCAAAGTTTAAATACCCTTTTTGTTGGGAATGTTCAGGGTAGCTCTGGTTGTGATGTTCTCATTGCTGCTGGCTTTGCCCTCATCTCTGCAGTAAGAATGTAATTAAAGCCCCAGCTCAGCTCCTGCCTTTGGTGAGATGCTGGAAAACCTGCTTTGTCATGGCAAAAGTGCTTACTCGTGGGGAAAGTCAGATTTTGTCTGAAAATCAGGCGTTTGAAGGGCAGGCTCTCAGGTAGCACTTGGCATCTGTTGTCCCAGAAAGGAGATTTTACAATAAAAGAAACAGAGCAGTGGAGCTCACAGGGCTGCAGAGCTCAGCCTGACAGCACTCGAGTCTGAAGCAGAATCTGGGTTCAGCAGACCAAGTTACTGACCCTGCTGACCCTTCACATTGCACTCACACCTCTCAGACTTTCAGTGGTCATTTCTTGTTGGTTCTTTAACAGCTGTCTGAAAAATAAAACGTTGTTGGTTTGTTTTTTTTTTTTCTATCTACAGTTCAATCAGGTGATTCTAGACTTCCAAATGGGAGCCAGCAATTTTTCCCCTTAAAATGCTTGGGATTTTTGTCTCGTGGTGTTACCTGAGCAGAGGTGGGTATGTGCCATGCCTGAATCTGAGCACTCTCTGTTTATTCCAGGAGGGCACTGGGCAGGGGTGCTGAGGAGATCCCAGCCCCTGCTCTGGCTGTGATCTTGGTGGCTGAGGTCTTGGTTTCACTATGAGAAGAGAATCAGGCTGGATGGGTTGGCTGCAGCAGAACATGCAAGTTCTGGTAAGTGGTGGCAAAGCTTTTGGAGATTGGTAGAATGGGCATTTCTTTCCACTCTTTATTTGTAGGCCTGAGCTAGCAGATGACAAGTAACCCTTCCACACACAAATCCTGATGTTTTTCTTAGTTTGCAAGTACACAGTGAAGGCATTTGGCCATCTGTTTGTATTGTAAAAAGGAATTGATGTTTGTGTCAACACTGAGCTGTCTGCTTCAGAAGGGAATTAATTGTTTTATCTTTAAGTGTCTCAGCCCTTGAAGCTTCCTCAGCTAATGGGAACTCAGTGCATGCCCATGCTCCTGGAGGCTCTGTGATTTATTTTCTGGTCTTTAGGCCTAATCAATGAATACTGGTATTTCTTGCTGATTTTTTGAAGGAGGAGGAGGGACAGTATGTCTTTAATTGTGTGATACATTCCTGAAGCAGCACATCTGAAAGGCACCTTAATCTGAGTTTAGCTGCCTTGTGAATGTAAATGAGAGTGATGTTGTTTGATGTTCACTCTGACTTTACAGCAATACTTGCATTTTCTTTCCTTTTTTTTTTTTTTTTTTTCCAGATTCTTTCTCCTTGCTGGATTTTTTCACTTCAGATGAATGTGTAATTACAACTATGGCAACAAGAGTAGAAATAAGTTCTGCTTTGGCATCTTTGACAACAGTCCCCGACCTAAAGGAGATCAGGAGTGAGGATAAATCCCAGTGTGTGTATGTGAGTGTGCTTTCAGATGCAAGCAACAAGGCAAAGGAGGCTGCAGCATCACTGACTCTTGAGGAGAAGAATAAACTTGGGAGTCCCTTGAGGTCTGCAACAATGCCATCACTAGGATCTAGACCAAGACTTTTCCCCAAGCCTTTTTCTAAAGAGAAATCCTCAGAGACTTTTGCAAATGTCAAACCACCTGTCCCAGCTTTCAGGTCAAGCAGCTTGATTAGAAGAGCTGCTGAAGAAACATCATCTGTCAGGGTGCTGAGTGGGAACGTTCCTCCCTTGCTAGATCAGAAGGCAATCGAGAAGGAAAGCAAGGCTGGGGGGGACGTTGTCACCAACATGACTTTCTATACTGGTCCCAGTGCCAACACTGTCATCCTCTTTGAGGCAGCCACGGAGCAGCCAAAGGTGAGCCTGGCCCAGGAGAAGAGGGCAGCTGATGAGCACAGGGGCTTTGGGAGCCTGCAAACAAAAGAGCTTCAGTGCAGCACAAAGCTGGAGAAACCATCCCAGCCACCTGAAGCATCCAGGAGACCTGAAGGATCCCTGCACAGGCAGATATCACTTTCCTCCAGTGTTAGACCAGCCTCCTGGACCCCCCCCAAAACGAGTGACAAAAAAGATGCTTGTGAGGGTCATCCAGGGGGTAAAAAGAATGATGATACAACTAATAGCAACAGTAAAGCTGAATTCTCTCTTGCTGTGCAGCAGCAAAGGCCCAAACCCAGACCAGTATCTGCGATTTTTCTGGACTCGTTACGAGATCCAAAGCCTTGTCCTGTGGAAGCTTCTGAGGAGAAATCTCCTACAGAGAAAGCCTGGGTTAGAAAACCAAGGCCTTTGTCCATGGACCTGACAGCTAAGTTTGAACTGAAGGATTTTTCTTCTTGCAAGAAGCCTTGTTCATCTCATGAAAGCAAGGAGAATGTCTCCATAACTTCTGCTGCTGACCTGGGCTCCCATGATCAGGCTGAAACGGGGCCAAAACCTGAAGGAACTGAATTTACTAAAGGCAGCTCTTCCAAAGGGAATCTGAAGGGCAGCAGTCAGGACTTGGGCATCCTAAGCAATGGAAAATACAGCTGGGAAACGAAGCTTAAATCTAAAAGTGAACAAACTGAGGCAGCACCAGGGGTGAACCTGCAGAGTTCTGAGAGGAGCCGTGAAAGCCCCAGAGAGGAGGGGAAGAGACAGGCTCAGAGGGAAGGGTGCTCATTCCCAGGCTCCCAGAGCCCTGCAGCTTCCTCGGAAAAAGAGAGCAGCATTGTAAGGGGCAGTGTGAAAAAACACATCCATTTGTTTGCTTCAGAAACCCCCAGCCTGCCGGGGGATGCAGAGGGGCTGCAGGCAGAGAGCAGGAGTGTGAGCATCCAGCAGAGGATCAAGGAGCTGACCACAGAAAACCCTGATGGGAAGCCAGGAAATCCACGCAGGTCACTCCTGTCCCGGCCACTTTCTGCAGACAAAACAAAGATGTAGGTTGCAGAGAAATCTGGTGTAATCCTCTTAACTTCTCCTCATTCAGTAAAACTCTCTCTGGGTACAGTGAAATAATTGCCTGGTTTGGTGCCACTAAATGTAATGATTCTTTATCTGGCGTTCTTGAGCCTCTTTCCCACCTTTTCCTACACCCCAAAGAAAACCAAATGTACTGAAATACAGCCTGACAACAGCTGCAAAAAAATAAAAATAAAATGCTGTCAGCTGTGGCCTGGGCAGGTTACTGTAACTGTATGTCTGTTATTACAATATCCTTCAGGTTGAAACTTCCAAACTTCTATATTTGTGTGAAAACAAAAACATGTTTTTAATGTCTTTGACAGCAGTACAGAGTGTCAGGTTTTCAGCCAGACAGGAATCTTCTTTTGCTGTCATATTAAAGCCTGGAGATGGATGTTGTCTGCCCTGCCTAAGCCATGGCAGTGTTCAAGTAATGTGAGACTTGCTAATTGCTACATACCAAAGCAAATAAATTCATAAAAACTTGGTGATGTGCACTTTGCAGTAGAGCCTGAGGCCACCCTGCAGGGCCTGGATCATTCTTGTCTGCCTGTGGTGACAAAGGGGGAGGGAAGGAGGAGGAGGATGGATTTGGGGGAAGTAAAGGCAGAGTTCAGCCCATGGCCAGTGCAGCAGGGGTTTGGCTAACAGCACCTGCTCTGTTAACCCTGGGATGGTCTGTTTGTCAACAAACCTTTCAACATTATGATCAAAATAAGAAAATAAATACAACTGAGGCATGAGGGTTTTAGTATCTCACTGTGCAGCATGATGGATCTCTACAGCCTTATCCTGCTCAGTAAGCTGCAGAGTTAACTAGTTTTCAGGAAACAACAATCCTGTGGTTTAGATACAAGTAGAGCACCAAATACTGTTACTTACCATGAGAACAGCATGTTTCTCCCTTAAGAAATACAATTTATTGGATAACTTGTACCAGTCTGCATTGGTGGGAGGTGTACCTGCAAACTAACTGGAGTAAAAGAAGTAACAGAAATCTTCTGCCTTAGGTTTTCAAGTCCGACATCACCCGGTGAGGCAAAGCCAGAGAAATCTGCTGAAACCAGAAACGAGCCTGTCCATGAAGTGCAGGAAAGCCAAAAAGTAAGGAAATGGCAGCAGCTGATGTGGTCTCTGCTGGGGCTTTGCATGCAGGGAGCACTCTCCTGTGTCCCGCTGCTCTTCATCCATCAATGACTTTAAAATGGGTATTGAGAGTATTAAGAGTGACATAATCCTAATAGGTTTATGGGGTAGGGCTATCTTTAGGACTAAAGAGTGGGAATATCATCTCTTGAGTTTTTAAGAAGTTCATTGTGTGTGTGCAGCTCAGTCTGTGCAGTGGTACAGAGAGACCTCACTTTGGGCTTGGTGGATTTTGTGTTCAGAGAACACGGGTGTGTTTAACTTCTCACACAGAGTAGATACAAATAAATTTAAAAACCCATTAGTTTGTTTAAAGGAGGTGTAAGGATCTCAACTGTTGGGTTTTCTTCTTGCAGAGTAAGGAGATGCAGCTTGCCCATGGCACGGATCCCACGGAAGCCTCCGCTGCTGGCAGCTCCTGGAAACCCCGGCAGGTCTTAAAAATAACAAATAAACCTGATCAGCTAGAGAGAAAGGGAAGCTTCCTGGGAGATGGGCAGCATTTCGCTCAGCAAAGTGAGAGTTCTGTCTCATTCACCAGCAACTTGGAAAAAAAATTAAAGCCAACCACACCTATGGAAAAAACCTGCATTAAAACTGTCCGAGCCACCATTTTTGACCATAATGTTCAGAGGTATAATGTTGCTGCTGAGCATCCAGGGACTGATCCTGTTCCCAAAATGAATAATGAGACCAAGCAAGATGTGGTGACTTTGGGGCACAACAGACGATCATGGATGGGAGGAGTGGAGGAAACCATTAGTATAAAGAAGGAGTACCAGAAGCAGCCTGATTCATCAAAACCTGTGGCAGATGTAGAACAATCTGGCAAATCAGCTTCTTCAGGTGGAGATAAGAAAATTACTCCAGGAATTCTCTTAGAAAAATCTTTGGTTCAGCCAAGTGAAAACCCCTCTCCTAAAGCTGCAGAAGAGTCCCCAGTTCTCCAAAGAATAGAGCCCAGATATGAAATCTTCCAGACATGTGGGGAAAGAGCTCTTAGTGAGGCCATTACAATGGCTCCTGAAAAAAAGGCCATGACACTCAGAGCTAGAAAATCCTCTGTGAAAGAGAACAAAAGCAATGAGGATGTGTTACACACGGGTCAGCCAGCTAGGACAAGCAGTAAAACTCTCTACTTGAAAGATGATAACATTATTTCAGAAGCCAGAGACACAAAAGGGTTCACGAGTCAGTCTGTGCTGAAAGAACTTGCTGATAGTGAATGCACTTCACCTGAGCAGAAAAAATACTCTGATAAAACTGAAACTGATCCCATAACACTAGCTGAGAAGATAGCTTATTCTACAAACAAAAGTAAATATTTGGGAATGACTGAAGAAGTAAACAAACTGCATTCTGAAATGAGGAATGGTGAGAGTGAGATCTCTTTGGATAAAATGGAGAGGTCGGGTGTGATGAAATGCTCTGCTGAGAAAAGGAGTTTTAGAGCAGGTGGCACAGATGGCTGTGAGTTCAGAGCCAACTTTGATCATGAAGTTAGTTCAACAAGTGTAAATAAACTTGGGGTCCAGTGTTCTTCAGTGCTCTCAAGTGGGCAATTTGGTAAATCTTCCAGCAGCCACCATCCTGATACCCAAGTACTGACCATTAAAAAAGAGGAGTCGAGGGCCTTTGCTTTAAGGAGAACTTTGGACTTCAATTGCAAAGATCAAGACTTCAGCTTAGATACTACAGCTCATGAAAGCAGTGGAAAAATCAGGGTAACTGATCCAGAAGAAAAGATCAGGAGAACCAGAAGTAATGTTTCAGACTTGAAGATTTCCGAAAGGTGGAGAAGGAGAACCTTGCCTCAGGATTCTGTCAAGACAGAAGAAGTGGTCTGGTTGAGTCCTGAGAATATCAAAAGGCTGAGTCGGACAGATTCATTGCAGTTGGATGAAAGTTCAATTAAAAAGAGAAGTAAAAAACTCAGAGGAGGGCTGGAAGGGAACGAGGGAAACCAAACTGTTCTTGGCAGTCCTGCTGATTACTTGAAGAATCAGAGTTCTGTCTTTGAGCCAAAGGCAACTTATTTTGCAGTGACTTATCAGATTCCTGGTATCAAGAAAGAGAAAAGCTTTGTTGGGTCTCCTAGTGCGGGTGAAACCAACCCTGTGCCTAGCTCAAGTGAGGGAGCAGCAGATAATCTGGACTGTGCTTTTCCTGGAAGGTCCAAACCTTCACTGCAGCAGCCAAATAAAAGCATGACCAGTACAAACTGCAGAGAGGGCTCACGGGAAGGGCAGATGAACAAGGATGGGGGCAAGAATGAAAGCAAAGATGGTATTTTGTCCAAAAATGTGGCGTGCAGTAATTTCCATGTATCTAGGAAAGATAACCAACAGTATCATGAAAGAGGACTGGATCACTCTAAAGAGAAAATTATAGATGTTGATGCTCTCCTCTTAAAACAGAATCTGGAAAGTACAGCTCAGACTGATCTCAAAAGTAGCAGAAGGAAAGCCTCCTCTTTCCATGAGCCCAGAGCCCCCCTGCGTTTTGCACAGTCACAGAAAGACAGTGAACTAATCCCCCAGAAATGTAGTGAAAAAAATTATGATTTCCCTGGAAAGAAGGCTGAGGATGGTTACAGATCCCAGATTCTCGATATTGATGCACTTATGGCAGAATATAAAGAGGAAGCAGTGAAGAGCAGTAACATTCAGGACAGGCTCTCTGAAGACCCCACTTTGTTGAGTAGAGAGAAATCATCAAAGAACAAAAGGAATGTGCCAGACAGGGGAACTTCTTCCTATAGCTGGAACGAGTGGAAGGGATCAGATCACCATTCTGTTGCTAACAAACAAGGTGACAATGCAGCAGAGCATCAGAAACCAGAGAAATTAATTCTGAATGAAAAGAGCAAAGAGAAACTGGAATCCTGTGGCACTGAGTCTGATAAACAGAAGTCCAAAGACAGAAAGTTCAGTCCTCCATACTGGGGAAATCCTAGCAGCTTGTTCCCAGAGCAGTTGGTAAATGCACCTGTGGATTTCAGCAGGAAGAAAACTTTCATCGTTGATGAGGACGAAGAAGTGAACTTAACTTCAAGAAATCAGGGTTTAAAATTTGTAATTGAGAAGGTACAGCCTGTAAAGGCAGACCAGAAGCTGGAAATTAATCTTGCTGCCAAGCTGTCCTCAAAGGCAGACGATGTCCTGCTCCAGAAGAAGGTGGTCCCCAAGGAACAGGGCTTGGAGGTGTCTCCAGAAGGTGACTGGAGTAAAAATGTGGTCAGGAGGAGCAAGGAGACTGTGAATAAAGTGGTGTGTGTGAATGACCCCTCCAGTGTCAGAGGCAGAGCTGACTGGAGGAATTCCAGCCCAGGGGTGGGAAGTGCAGCCCCGGATTTGAGGCGCTGTTATTCCGAGAAGATCCGGCAAGGGAAGGACAATTTCCCTCTGGTGCAGGAAGCCTGGGGGAGGAAGGAGCTGTCCTGTGGCAGGCAAAGCTTCCCCTTGGAAAGCACTGAGAATGGGTGGAAACACAAGATGCCAGCTCAGTCAGAGCCTTTCTTCCATGAGGAGACCAAGGTATTGCCAAATGGTGTAGAAGTGTTCCCTGTCCCTACAACTGGAAGGGAAGAGAAGTTTTTATTGTGTCTTTATAGCACCTTCCAGCCTTGGCCATGACATCAGGGGCTCAGATCCACCCTTGGCCATAGAGTTCCTTTCCCCTGGGGTTGGATTTTCTTGTGTGGTACTAGATTTTCATGCCAAGTGTATAAACATTTGTTTATAATTCCATGGAGAGCCTGGAAATGCTTTAAAACATCCACATCACTTTATTAGTGCTGTAAACCTGGGATGTTAAATTGTTAACTCTGCAATTGTATAATTATTTGCAGAGGAGCAGTTGGGGTTTATTTTACAAGTTGTCAACAGTGATTATTCAACAGTGATGTTACAACTGTCAACAGCTGCAGGTTTGTTGGTTTGGGGTTTTTTTTCTCCAGAAGGCAGCAAATTATTATAATATTTTTCTGGATGAATGGCCTTTATTTCTATGTACATTTAATTGGTGATAAAAACTCGGTGCAATGCAAATGATCCCCTTAAGAAAGTGCCACATAATGCAGTAATGCACAGCCCCTCTGGTGGCTCTCAGGCTGCTGTATTTCTGTTTTCAGCTTCCCAGTTCCTCTCTTTGTTTGGTTTTTTTTTTTAAAAGGGCAGTTTAGACACACACATACATGTGTGCATGTGGATCTCACATAAATAACTTTCTTTTAGCAGGCTTCTAGGAAGGAGTGGAGCAAGCAGAGTGCAGAGAGAAGGGAGGGCACAGATCTCTGGTTGGTTTCTGCTCTGAGGAGCCGGCACAGTTTCTGGAAGGAGCAGAGGGCAGAGAAGGGGACAGTTCCTTGGGATAAGGTATGTTCCTTGGGATAAGGGATGTTCTTTGGGATAAGGTATGTTCCTTGGGATAAGGGATGTTCCTTGGGATAAGGGATGTTCCTTGGGATAAGGGATGTTCCTTAGGTTAAGGTATGCTCTTTTGGAGGAGGTTCTGGGGCAAAGGGAGCTCCTTGCCTGCCCTGTTCCCTTCAGCACTCTTTGCCTTCCCTCCAGGGGCACTTTCTATGGAGCTGAACTGGCAGAGAAAGCTTCTCCCTGGGGTTCTACCACCCTGCTCTGGGCCAAAGCTTCCAACACAAAGTATTAACCATGCTGCTGGTTCATCTTTCTTTCTAGGCAAAGAACTCCTGTCCTGACCTCTTAAAGTGCTTCTAGATCATTGTGGCTTTTGTTTGGTTTTGAGCTTTGGTGGAAATGGTTAAATTGGTTGGATTGCAGAAATTCTTTTTTTTTTTGGGCAGTTGTGCAGACAAACAGATCTGTGTCATAGCCTGAAAAATGATGGGTTTAGTGTTCCTTCTGTAGGCAGCACACAGTGTGGAATCAGAGCTGGTTTTTTTGGTAATTTGGTTTGTCTCTAATATGCAGACTTCTGGGGTGAATTCCCACTTGAAGTTGTTGGGTGATATTCTCCTAACTTGCAAAAGGATTTCCTGACATTAGTTCACTGGTGGATTTGATGCTGAGGAATGTGTGTCCATATGTTCTGAAAGACAAAGCAGAGATCTGGATCTTACAAAAGATGGGAGTTTTGGCTCATTTTGCTCCAGTTCTAGTCTCAAAACTTGCTGGAAGGCATCCAAGGGCTGAAATCCCTTTCTCCTTCCCATTCCCAGCACGGGCTTTGGGCTGGATGTTCCTCAGAGAAGAGTTGTGTTATTTACTGACCTGGCAATTCTCACTCAGAGAGGTGTTGGGCATCAGTTTGCTGTGCAGATCTGTGGAGATGTTGGGTCAAGGGAGAATATGGGGGAGAAAAGTGCTGGGAGAGCTGAAGGCTCCATCCAGGGCACTGATGTGCTGCTACTCAGTCCTTACGTGTGAGGTTACTCCAGATAAACTGCAGTACAAGGCTTCCCTCTGGTGGCTGTGCTGGGGTGGGAGGGATGGGAGAGATGAGGGCAGAGCCACCCAGAGGTGACTTTGTTCCATCGAAGAGCAAAGGGAAACTCTAAAACAGGGCGGTCCCAGTTGTTTTGGGATGGTTTCCAGTTTGCCTGCTCTGGGTCTGAAGTTCCTTTTGGTGCTGCTAGGAGCAGGGTGACACCAAAACTGCTACAGCACCTTCTGGTGGTCACTGGGGATGGCACAGAGCCCCCCATGGTGGGGGTCTTGTCCTTGAGTGCAGTTGGAGGGGTGATGA
Source organism: Calypte anna (assembly GCF_003957555.1). Classification (NCBI taxonomy): domain Eukaryota; kingdom Metazoa; phylum Chordata; class Aves; order Apodiformes; family Trochilidae; genus Calypte; species Calypte anna. Next base: position 970,431 of record NC_044261.1, on the reverse strand, counting down.
GAGCCCCTGGTGCAGCTCTGTACAACAGAACTGCTGCTGGGTTGGGGGTTGGGGGTTTGGGTTGGGTGCCAGGCTCTGGAGCTGCAGGGTGCCATGGTGAACCTCTGGAATTGCAGCAGGAACTGCAGGGATGGGCTGTCCCACATCCCAGTGACACCATCACAGCTGACACAGGTCTTTAGTTCTCTGCCCTGGAGACACAAACCTCCTGATTAAGTCATGGAGACTGATGGGAGGCTTGTGAATTAAAGTCAGAGGAATGTGTGGTGTAGCTCCTCTCCCCAAAAGAGATCAGGGGGTTTGTTATGCCAGGCTGAAGGGCTCCTGTCTGCCTTCACCTGCAAACAGGAGCTTCACTGCACCCCTGGTTTGTAACCAAAGTTACTGCTTTCTGTAGCTAAAACAGAGCAGTCTGGTGCTAGGACTGGTGTGGGCACAAATAATTTGGAAGCCTTTGGTTATATCTTTTATTTATTTATTTTACATTAAACTTTGGGGCTTTATTTTGGTGAGGAAAGTTTATTTATGGTAGCCATATAAAGATAAACTTCTTTGAAACTCTGATGTGTGGATGGGGGAGGATTTGTTTGAGAAAATTGTGAGCTCTTAAAGTATTTTGAAAACGAACTGGAAGGGAGAGAAGAGAAGTGTTGTATCAAGATGTGCAGGTGAATTTCTAGTTTGGCTTTTCACCAGTTGTTCCCAGTTCTGGCTGTCACAGGTCCCTTCTCATCTTCTGGTTGTGTATAACCTCTGCTACTGGAGCTTCACCCCTTCCCAGACAGAAACAGATGCACTAAAAACCTCATTATGTTCTAATTGTTCTCTTAGCCTAAAAATTGATCCAGCTGGAAGAAAAGCAAAATAATTTCTCAGCTCCACAAGACCTTAATAAGGTGGTGATTAGTAAAGGAGAGGGCATTTCTTCAAACATCCAGAACCCCAAATTGCAACCAAGGGAGGTGATGGAGCCCTGGATGCAGTTTTGTGTCACTTCCATGGTGTTCCCCTGGGAAAGGTGGGAGCAGGAGGAGGAGCTGGCAGGGGGGAGCCCCTCCTGGGCTGGCTCCTCTCAATCCTCTTTCCTTTTCCCATCAAAAAACCAGAGTAGGTCAAAAAAAAAAAAAAAAAAAAGTAGGAAGAGCTAGGAATGTTATGATTCCTGACATTTTTCCTGCTCCCAGGACACCATCGTGTGGTCATTGAGCTCAGGCTGGGGAGGGTGACCCGGTGTGGGTTGGGCACTGGGTTTCCCAGCCCTGCTTCCTTTTTTGGTGGTATTGCTCTGCTGGGAACCTGCCAGCAGGGTATAAAAAGACATTTTCTGTTTCTGGTTCTTCTCATTCACAAAAGAGGTTTTCTATTAAAAGCAAGAGTTCTTCTTTCATTTTTGTCCTTTCTTTTTTTTTTCCCCTCCTTTGCCCATTACTGGAAAACAAGGTCAGCTCCCAGCCCTGATGGCTGCCAGGGCATTAATAACGTTTCATAACCCAGCCTGCAAACCCCGGGTGGGTTTAGAAGCTTTTTTTTTTTTTTTTTTTTCCCAGCTGAAGGGCTTTTTTCGTGCAAACCCCAGAGCACTGTCATTAATTCCAGGCTGACACAGTGCAGATTACTGAGGTGGGAGAAGGCTGAGCAGTGTGATGCTAAATAAGAAGTGGTTAAGTCACATGGTGCCCAGAGCTGCTGAGGAGCCCCAGAGCTGGGGGTGGTGACCTGAGCTGATAAACAGACACCTCCATTATTCATGGCCCTTTGGGTTCCTCTGCTCAGGACTTGTGCTGGCAGAGCCAGGAGGCTGCTCTGGAAGGGATGGTGTGGCCTTAACTTTCTGCTTTGGAAGATGGAATATTATTACTGCCCCGGTTTGCTGAAGTTCCTGCGGTCTCTGTGGGTAAGTGCTCCCCAGGCTGGAGCTTTTCAGGGGGGTTGCAGAATGTTCCTGTGGAGCTGGGGCTTCAGGTTGCAGTTTCTTTCTGAATGAAGAAATCATAACTTTGTGGAGAATAACATTAAAGTTGGGGCTTCCTTTGGGTTCCTGTCTTTAATACTGCAAACAAGGAGAAAGCAAACTGCTTCAGTGTGCCTCAGAAAAGCCTCTTAGTAACAGGGATTTCTTGTGCTTGCTTTTCACTACACTTGCTTTTCTTATTCTTATTTCTTCCTTGCTTGTGTCTAACCCTAGGAGGTGTAGTTTTTGCATGCTGTGTATTAAATATTCTTCCCCATTTGTTTAAAACCTGCCCTGGTCTCTGGGGGCTGCTGCTCAGGAGCTTTCCCTCCCCACTGCTGGCTGGAGCTGCTGCCTGCTATTCCTGTAAAATGTCCTGTGCTAGGGGCTTAAAAGTGGATTTTTACAATTCCTTGCTTATTTTTAACTGGAGTGGGTTCATGGGCTTCACTTGGCTCGGGGAGCACTTCCCCATCAAATAATCCTTAGGGCACCTTCACTGAAAAGCTCTTTTTAGCAGCCTGGGCTGGGCTGCCTGCTCTGAGGGCTCCTTTCTGCACCCTGATCACCATTTCTCTGACCTTTTCACATTTAGAAAAGGTGAATTGGGTTTGTGAAGCCTCTCTGACGAGCTACTGTACAGCTTTGACCATAATGACTTCATGTTTTAATTTCCTCTGTACTAATCAGGTCTCAGTTTCCATTTGGTTGGGGCACTGCCTGCATTATCCTGGGAGGTTTTTCAGTGCACTGACACTTCAGACCTTTTCATGTTTGCTGCTTGCTGGCCCATTCTGAAACTCTAGCAAAATGTTGGCTTCCCTTATTTAGAGTTTAATTTTACAAGCCTGGCTCTGTGCTTGCTCTGATCAGTAAGGAGATGAGATTGCCTGCTGGGGATTTATTGCAGCTGGGAGGGAAAATATTTTGTTTAAAACCTCTTCTGCTGGAGGCTGTAGTGTTGTAAAATGTGGAAGTCTGGACATTTCTGAAGTCGCTTTTATTTTTATTTGGCTAGCTAGATTTTAAAGAGACAAGCTTTCCCTAATGTCATGTTTAAATCGTGGTGTGATAGATCTGTCAGAGTTGAGATGGGGAGGGGATGGGTGTGCTCTGGGGCTTGGTAGGGTGAGAAGTCCGAGAGATCTCTGAATGCTTTTGCTTTCACATTATCTTGCTGTAAAGCCAGGACCAAACTTTGTGATCAGTTCAGAAGATCCCTGGGCTGACACCCAATAGTGCAGTTTTAGGCTGGAACAGAACAGGTCTGTCACACTTTCTGTGTGTTTATGCTCTTTTGAGAATACCTTGAAGTATTCTCAGGCATTTTCACTGGTGTAAATCTCTGCTGTGTTGCCAGGAAATGTTGGAAAGACAGCTGTGATATCTGTGCTATTAAAAATATATATATATATGAAAGGGATTTTAAGAGAAGCACGTGGCTGTGCCTTTTGTTAGTTTCTGTCTTGCTGTTGCAGATGAAGGCTGCTAAGGAGATATCTATCTGTACTCTCTCTTTACAATCAGGAGTAACCAGAGATGTCAGTGTTAGTTGTCAGGCTTTGTGTTGAGTTATTTAATCTCTCTTGCAGAGGTAAGATACTTAATCCATTAGGCAGATGTACCTGAAGAAGCTGTAACTCTTAATTAAAAATATTGTAATGAAAATCCATTTTGAAGCCACTTTTTGAGTTAGAGATGAGTTGCATCTCTTCTGCTGTGTGTGTTTTACTCCTTGGTGGTGGAGTTGCTGGCTGTGAGTGGACACAGTGCCAGGTGTCTGCTGGTGCCTCCTGATCTCTGGGCAGGGATCTGGTCTTGTGATGGGACCAAAGTTGTCCTAAAAAAACCTCTGAAGTATTCTTTGAGCTCAGCATAGCTTGAGTGACCCCCAGAACTCTGCCTCCTGGCATCAGGGGTGGTGAGAGGCAGCTCTGAGTTTCTGAAAAGCAGGTTTTGTGTCTGGCCAAGTGTGTTGTTCCCTGGGCTGCATGGGGTGCAGGCAGAGTTCTCTCCAGTAATTCAACCTGGAGCTCCCTTTCAATTTGAGTTGCAATAATGAGAAGAGCAAGCTTATCAAACCCTGGGTCATTTGCAGCCCTAATGAGCTGTGCTGCAGGACTCTGGGTTGGGGTTTCCTTCAGTGGGGGATGCATGGCACAGAAAGGGGATCCCTGGGAGCAGGTTCCTTGGGAATTCTGAGCGTTGGGCTCCTTGGTGGCAGAAGATGGACTTAGGAGAGGTGCAGCTGTACCAGCCAGCAGAACCCCCAGCATCAGGAGTGCTGATGGAGCCCTGCAGGTTGCTGCATGAGGCTTTTTTGAGTCTTTAGGGTGGTTGTGCAAGCATCCAGAAGTTCTGGCTGCTGTGACATCAGTCTGGTTTTGGTCAGATGAGCTGATGTTTGAGAGAGGGAAGAGCAGGATTCCTGAGCACCACCCTGTGCTTCCCTCTCAGTAAACTCTCCTCACCCTGCAGGTGTGCTTGTTTTTGAGGAGAAACTTCCAGGAACCTTGTAGGTTTGTGGCTGCAGCAATGTATTGATCCTTCTTTGCTTCTTATGGGTGATGGGAGATCCAACCTGAGCTTTTGCTGCTGAGAGGGGAAGCTTGGTCCTGTCTGCCCAGGGGCTGCTGTGTTTCCAGGGCTGGCTGCTCACCATCCAGCACTCATTCCCTTCTCTGCCTTTTCCATCAAGCAGGAATCCAAATCTTCCTGAGGTGCTCAGAGCCCTGAGCTGTGGTCACCAAACACGTTGGGGTGGTCTGTAACTCAGCAGCTGAAATCCAGGGACTGAATCATCACATGTCCCACATCATCACTTCCTCCTCTGCTCTGCCATCTGCCTTCCTCCTAGCTGTGATCTTTCATCATCTTCAGTTGGTTAATTACTGTAATCATGTGTACAAGTGCTAATCTTCCCATGGCCGTGTGCTGCATGTGTTAGATTGGAGTATTTCCCATGGGGTGTTCAGCATTCCAGCTGCTGAGGAGCTTTGCTGCAGCTGATCCAGGACATTTTTGGGTCAGACTGGCAGAAGTTGCCCATTGATTGCAGCTCAGTGGTGTGCTGAGCTTCTTGCATCACTGACACCGAGGCTGCAGCCACAGAGATGAGGTTTCCTCTTCCTCTGTGAAGCCCCTGGCCCAAGAACTGGGTTTTTTTGGCTGCCTTGTGGACAGGACCCCTGGTGGAGCTCTTTAGGTTGGTTCTGAGAGCCACCTCAAAGCTGTGAGCAGTTCTGGCTCTGCCCCAGGGCCTTCTGGGGGGTGCTGCAGTGGGGATGATGGAACTTAAGGAACTTAACCTCTCTTTTTTTTGGCTGCTGGAGCAGCACATTGGTAACCAATGCTCTGTGTCACCAGGAGGGGCAGGTAACAGGAACCAGCTTGGTGAGTGGGAGCCAGGCTGCTTGTGGTGGGAAGAGATAAGGAAAGCTCTGGATCTGTTCCAGGGTAGGTGCTGAAGGACAAGAAGAGGAGTCCTGGCTGGTTTTGAACCCTGCAGGACTGGTGGGGAGCAGAGGGTTGGTGTTGGGGGCTGAGCTGTCCTAGGTTTTTGTCATTTGAATTTGGTCACAGCCACCTCCAGAGTGGCCCTGGCTGGTCTGGTGGTCAGTGGGACCCCCATGTCCCATCAGGAGCAGAGGATCACTCCTCAGCCCCATAGCTCTGTGCTAGGAATGTGTAATGCTGGGATGGACAGCTGGAATGAAAGTGAGCTCCTGAGTGTGGATGCTGGTGGTGGTGAGTCTCCTGCTCCTCCTAGGGCCATTCTTGGGCTGTTTCTTCTCAGTTTTGGTGCTTGTCTGTGTTCAAAGAGCAAACCTGAGAGCGTGGAAAAGAAAAGGGTCTGGTTTATACAGACATCACCCTGCTTAAAACCCCCTCCTTATTCTTTATCAGCAGCCATGACCAATCATCAGATCAGAAGAACATGGGGGGATTGAAGGGAGATGTCAGGTTTGTCCCAGTGAGGTTTTTAGTCGCTATCTTTCCCCGGTGGTTTTGGTGCCTCTTTATGGGGTGACTGCAGAGGAAGTGGCAGCTCTGGTGAGGGTGCTGCCACACCGTGTCACCCCAGCAGCATTTGGAGGGTGGTGGCAGGGCACCCTGGTGCTGGTCTGGGTGCCCAGGGTGCTGGTGACCCCTGCTTGGCAGGAGGGGAGGCTCCTGGTGCCGGCAGCGTGTGGCTTTGCTTTGTTGTTCTCTGCTGGGGATTTCCTGGGGCAGCCTCTGCTGCTGCTCTCTTGCAGGCTTTGCTTTTGATGATCAGGCAGTAACAGTTCCAGGCATTCTTTTTTTTTGTTTTTTTCCTAAAGGTGTAAAAATCCCACCCAGCCAGGTCGTGTCTGAGCTGCTCCTGCTGTGCTGCTGTCAGCAGCTGAATCTTCCTCTGAGTGACCCTGAGCTCCTTGCAGGGAAAAATCTCTTTGGGAAAGGTTTTTCCTCATTCCTGAATGCTGCTGCAGAAGAGGGATTTTAACTTTAATCTCATTGCCAAGAGCAAACAGATGAAACCAGCACAAGGAAGCCCATTCCCAGCAGGAACACGAGAGAGTGCTGTTCAGCCACGGGATGCTGGGGTGCTGGCCAGGGGCCACTTGTCCTCAGGCAGCTTCAGAGCTCCCCCAGCACAGAGCCCAGCACAGTTTGTTATAATTAGGGGTGGCATTAAGTTTAATTTGCCATAAAATGCTTTTTATGAAATAGTGCATCCCAGGTTAACTCGGTGCAGTCAGGAAGATGTCACCACTGGTGGATGGGGGGGTTTTTGTTGGCAGTGAGTGTGTCATGGAGCAGCTGGAGCTGGGGCTGTCTGCTCCAGCCCCCTCCCCTTCATCTGGGGTCCAAAGTAGTCGTATGCTTCTGATGTGGGGCTGAAGGGGAGGCTTAAAGCCCCTTTCTGCTCCCAAAGCAGAGGGAAGTTCACTGCCTCCCTCCTAATATTTTGCTTTGCAGTGGCAGTGACTCAGTTCCTGCGTTCCTGGGCTGCTGTGGCCACCTCCTGCTGCTGGGAGCTGGCCAAGTTCCCACTATTGTTCCTGTCCTTGGAGCAGTTGGGAGCTGCTCCTGCAGCCAAGGGGTGTTTGGAAACATGAAGGGAGCAAGGTGAGCATGGGCAGAGCAGTCCTGGTGTGATGGGCCAGGACGTGGTGCTGCAGTGCAGAGCTGCTCTTGGAAATCACTGGAGGGAAATCTTAAGCCTGGATGAAGGTTGGAGGAAAAAAAATAAATAAAAATGAAGTGCTGTTTGGTTTGTGATGGATGGCTGAGGCTAACAAACACCTGCCCACAGCACAGACCTGGCAGGTTCTGCTCCCTGGGTTGGAGGTGGCAGCTGCAGGGCTCACTCCTGGCTTTGCTCCAGTGCTTCCCAGCTCAGGCTGGGAAATCCAGGAGATCCTCTCCCTGTCTGCAGCTCCTCAAAGGAGGCTCAGTGAGGTGGGTGCTGCTCTCTTCTCCCAAGGAGCAAGCCCTGCAGAAGGAGGAAGGTGCTCAGGCTGCCCAGGGGAGGTGGGTGCCCACCCCTCATTCCCAGGCTGGGGGGATTCCCTCTCCTGGGACTGGGACCTCTGGACAATCCCGGGTGGAAGCAGGTTCCTTTTCTGAGGGATGAGGTCCCGTTGGGTTTCTGGTTGATGCTGGTGTCTCCTGGCACCCTCTGCAGGTGCCACCAAAGCTCTGGCTTGCTGCTGAGCTCACAATTTGCACTTTTCAGCCCAGCTTGGAGGGAATGTTTGGTGTTTGTAAGGTCTATTTATCAACAGAAACTTCCTTCGTGGTGGGTTTTGATTTGTATAAATGGAAAAACCCCCCAAGGTGTCCATCTTCTGCTGGCCTTGTTCCTTCTGACATAAAGAAATGCAAAGAAAACGTTTTCAGTGCTTTCCAAAATGTTTGTGCTGTAGGAATTTCCTGTTGCTGTTTTCTTTTTCAGTTTTTCCTCCTCCATTGAGATGGAAGGGAAGTGCTGAATGGTTATGTGCATGGCCTGTCAAACAACACGGTGTATTTTTAGCTTCTGCCCTCAGCTTTAACGTTGGTGCTTTTGTTTTATACTGAAACAATTCAAGGTACAAAACCTCTGCCTGGTCAGGATGTTTGGCTGGGCCTTGCTTCACCCCAGGAGAAACACAGCTTGGGGGACAAAAGAAATAACCTTTTTCTGTTAGACTGCTTTGGCACTCTAGTTGGTTGTTGTTTTACTGGTAATTATATTGAGACCTAAATGGTTAAAAGATTTAGATTACAAGTTGTGTCTCACAATGACCTTGGCTTGCAGATTTTTATTTATTTTTGTTTTTATATTTATTTATTTTTATTTATTTTATATTTTTCCCCTTCTCTGATTTCTACTACCATTGGTTAATTCAGGGGAAAGTGCAGTTTAGAGATGCATTTGGAACTTGGTAAGAGTCTGTGCCTCTGCTTTCTGCTCTTCTTGCCCCTTCTCTTACCATTTTTTGGTTTAAATCCCCAAGTGTAAGTATCCTGCTGAAATGTGACTTCTCTTAAATGAGAACGTGAAGCACAGAATTTCATCATCCTGAGGTGAGAGTGCTGTGATTTTTTTAAGTTTTTTTTTTATTATTTTTTTGATTTTTCTGTGCTGTGGTGGCAGTGTGGGGATGTCCCCTGGCTTTGACAGAACCAGACAAATCTCAGAGGCTGACAGTCCCAGGAGAGGCTGTGAGACACGAGGAAGGGGGGTGGTGGGGCTGGGGACCAGTGTCCTGGTGGGAAGGGGCTGTGGGGTGGCCTCCTGGGCACACCAGATGTGTTGGGTGTCTGACCTTGTGGAGCAAACATTGCACAACTTCCCCTGGTGATAAAAAGCTTCATGTCCTCCGTGAGAGGGGCACAGGTGATGTCCCAGCAAGGGTTCTCATCATCCTTTTCTTGCCTTTTGATGGCCAGCCCTGGGCTCCAGGTTTGGTGGTCAGGCTGGGACCTCTCTCAGGTGATGCTCAAGAAGATGTGGGTGGTGAAACCTGGGCAGGGCTCCTTCCTCTGGGCCAAACCTCTGTCCCTGGGCTGCAGGGAAGTTCTTCTTAACCCCTTTCTTCTTCTCTGAAGCACCTTTAGGGAACACTTGTGTGTCAGGAGATCTGATGTCCTCACAGGGACAGTTTCTTAGCAAATGTTCTCCTGAATCCAATTTGTCTGGATGATAAATGAAGAATTCTTGTGGCCTCAGATGTCAGAGGCCAATTGCAAAGCCAGTTTTATGGCCAGGCCTTTTTGCAGTTCTGGTGCCTAGCTACAAAGAAATTTCATTTTGCTTTTCAATCTGCAGGAATAAATAAAAACTATTTGTCTGCAAACCACTGGCACTGGGTTTGAAATCAGAATTGTTTCCCACGATGGGGATGCATTACTTCTTTGAGGAGTTAGTATTGCTCTGAGGCTATTAGTACTCCTGTTTAAAATAATTTTTTTTAAAATAGCTGGGGACCACCTTGAGGTTCTTCCTGGAGTTCTGTAGCACCTTAACAGGCTCTGGTGTTAGTGTGTGCTTGTGTAAACTTCACAAGCATTGATCCAGGACCAGTTGCTCTTGCACCCTCCTTGCTCTCTGGTTTGTGAGGACTCTTGGGCCTTTAGAACAACCTAATACAAGAAAAGAAAATCTGGGAATGGAATTCCAGTCTCTTTTGCAGTTGGTTCTGTGTATGTGAGGAACACCTTTAATGTCAAATTCTGTGCCAGTTCTCTTAAATTCTGACTAAACCTAAACTGAAACTATACACGAGCTTGATTTGCTTGGTTCCAGCCAGAAAGGCAACCAGGAGTAGAAAACAAATATTTTGTGCAAATATTGAGGTACCCAGTGTTTCAGGTTACAAAAGAGATGTCTGCATACAGACACTGGACAAAGTCCTGCTAAAACTCTCCATCTGTCCAACCAACCCCTTTTTTTTTTTTCCTTTTGACCACAGAGTGCTCATGGGGCTTGTGGCAGGTGAGACAGTCCAGGTGTTGGGATGGATCCTCTCTCAGAGCAGGCCTTGACTGGACCAAGGGATTTATTTCTGCTTCACAGCATCCTCCTGCACCCAGCAGTCTGTCAGGGTTTGGAGTTGTGCTGGGGTTTGAACTCTGTCAGATATAAACAGGTTTTAGGAGCCTCAACAGTTCCATTTGTTCACGCACCTTTTGTTTAACTTGAGCTCTGTGATGTTTTTTCTTTTTTAAGATTAAATGAAAAAGACTGCTGTGTGCTATGAACAGAGATCAAAACTGATGACTTTGTGCAGTGAGTGTTGTGACAGCTCAGTGACAGGGGAAGTGCCTCTAATTCTGTGACTCACATTTAACCTGGCAGACAAACTTAAAACTGTTTCTGCCCATTTTCCCTGATCAAAACTTGGGCGTTTTTTAGATTTTTCCCTGATCCAGCTGTTTATCTCTTTGCCCAAGACTGTCTGAAAGCAGCTCAGTTGCTCTTGGTTTGGAATGAAAGGAAAAAACCCAAACAGCCCCAGGTGTTAGGCTTCTGTGTCCCTACCAGATGTGCAGCCAGGACCCTGCTGACCCAATGGGACCCTGGGGCTGGTGGGGGGTCAGGGGGAAGCCTTGAGAATATCACTCAGCATTTCAGATGCCTGAGTGCTAAAGCATTTCTTTTTTACTTCAAATGAGAACTTGAAGGGGACATGGTAAAAACTTTGGGAAGTTGGATGTAAGAACTTGAGCCTGTGGTCAGGAATACTTGCTGGTCCTTGGAAAGGGACAGTTCAGATGGCAAAAGGGAGAATACAGAGGCAAAAAATAAGGAGGATATAAAAACCAAGTTGTTTTGTAGTGTCTGAGGAACCCCGGGGTAATTGAGTCTGGAGCCATGCAGCTCAGCTTGCTGAGGCTTAAAATAGTCCCTAATGTCAAACACAACAGGTTAAATTAGGTTCTCTTACTAATGAAACAGAAAGAGTGGATGTGGAATGCCAGCCCAGAACAGCCTTACAAGGGCAGGCTTTGCTCCTCTGTGCCTGCTGGAGTCAGAGTGTGAGATGGAGAAATGGAGGGGATGGAAATGATGCTGCCATGAGCTTTGCAAGCACTTGATCCTGATGTTTGTTTGGGCGTGGGATGATGTCTCACAGAAAACACTTAAGAAATGCATGAATTATTAATACTTGCTGCAGTGGAGTGATGGGGTGGGAGGGAGGAGGATGGGTTCCTGCTGGAGGGTTCCACAAGGGAAAGGAGAGGTTTGGCAAGCAGCTTAACCTGGTGTTGCCCATCCTTCTCTGTCACATCTGCACCATGCAGGGACCCAGTCCTGGTGAAAATTAATCCCCAGTACCCTTTTGATAGGGCTGGAGCTGGATTGCCTTCGTGCTTCCAGAAGGGAGGTGGTGGAGGACAGGAGGACCAAGCCACCAGTAAGGACCCTGAGGGGTTCCACCTGCCTCCTGGGGGTGGGTTATCTGCTGGGATTAGTCTGACCTTCCCATCCTATGAACTTGTCACACCGTTATATGGATTTGGGAACAGGTGAAGCTCAAAAGGAGCCAGAAAGAAGCTTTTGGAAAGCATGATGCAACCATAGAATTTTGTTTTCTACTGAACGAGGGGAAAAAACAGGGATCTTTGTGTGCAGGGTTGTGTTTGTGAGCTGGAGGTGGAATAGATGTTAATAATCCAAGTATTCAGCAACGTTGGAGCCAGGAGGTCTCATTTGCTGCTGTGGTAATTAGTCCTGCTGTACTGGGTAGCAGTGCAGGTCTGGGGGGGCTGCAGGGAGGGATAATCACTGCTGGCTTCCAAAGGCAGGAGATTGTCTGGTGCTGTTCTGGTTCAGAAACAAACCCTTGCTGGCCTGAAGTGGCTGAGAGACCATTACAAAAGACCCTTATGGTGTGGGCAGTGTTCTTTATTCTATAAAAAGATGAGTGGCTCCACCAGAGAAGCAGCAAACGGGGCCCTTGTGGAACCCATATGCTGTTATTTAATTAAAATACAGTTGTGAACTTCTGCCAGCTGGGAAGGTTGTGTGGAGCCCTCCAGAAGATCACATTCTGGGGAGCTTTAGAAGAGAACTAAAGGGAGTAGGTGTGCTCCTGGGGGAGCCCAGGCTTTCCTGGCCTCTTGTATGTGTGCCCAGAGGCAGAACTGGGGTCTGGAGCTCGAGGAGGAGAACATGAAGTCACTGACTGCCTTCCAGCTGAGTTTGATGGTGAAAGCACATCTGATCATCTGAAGGGTTTCGCCGTGATGTTAATTGAGGTGTAAATCAAATCAGTAATTTAGATGCAGAGGATACTTAAATACTCACCCCTGTGGTAGCCAAAAGTTACTAAATTTAGTACTGCAGATAGAAATCAGCAGATCTTGGAGTCCCATCCATGGGTGAGCAGTTCCTGCAGCATCTCCTGCTCTGGGTCTGGGGATGGGCCTGCATCTCCTCCCATTTGGGGACATTTCCTCCCATTTTGGTAACGTTTCACTTCTCTGCCTGTCCTCTTTAGGTCAAGGGGCTGCTGCCTGACTTCCACGGGGCAGCCCCAGTCCAGAGCTCTCTGATTGCTATTTTGGGGGGGGCTACTGAATCAGACAGAGCTCGAAACCATCTAAAATAGCAAAGTGCCTCATGAAGAATCCCTGTACTGCAGCAAGCAGGGAGCTGCACTTGCTGCAGAGATGTTTGAAATCCAACTCTTGGATTAAGCAGTGTGAGTGGTAGGACTTTGGTGTCAGCCTTGGACACAGGGGCTTCATTGTTCCTGAGGAACCCTCTGTAGCAGTGTCAGAATAAATGTACATTTTTTTTTTTCTGTTTCTGTATAAGCAGCACCCAGCTTGGGGGTATCTCTTTCCATTTCCATACAAAACAACTGTGTAACTCTTCAAAAGAAGAGCTGTGTGAGGAAAAAAAGGGTTCTCTATTGCCTGGATTCCCTTTTAACAGCGAGGGGTTTATGAGACTGGGAATTTGAGAATGTTTGAAACAAACAGAATGTATCCAGAAATGAAGAATAAGACAGAGAATGCTGCGTTTTGTCACCAAAGTTGGGGTTTTTTTGAGTTGGGTTGCTGGAGTTCAACTCTTAGAAATGGTTCTTAGAAGGCAGGCCACCTTCCCCAGGGCTTCCTGTGCTTGTGGGCAGGTTTGCAAGCAGCATTTCTGACAGGCAATAAATCTTTCTGTGAGAATCATTTCATTATTTAGAAATTACTCATTCCATTACATCTTCTCCTGCAAGGCTGAGGGGAGGGAAGGATGATGCAAGGCCATGGTACTTTGTAGAGTAAATTGAGCAACGCAACAAAAACCTCCTTGAATAGACAAGTGAGCAGCTTTCAACTTGCCTTTCTTCCCTTCATCCCTCCCTTTCTCCTGAACTAGTCACGTCTTGAATTTGGACACCTATTTGTGTTTGTGGGTTTAAAACTGGAGCTTTTATTTCTGCTCTCCTCCCGACCAGGCTGTTTCCAGGAATTCCATGGCTGTGACATCTGACTCCTCAGATTTACCTGTTTTTATCCATGGGGTCCTCTGTTACCCCCCCACCCCTTCCAGGCTTTGGGGTGACAACCCAACACCCCGGGGTGTCCCAGGTGCCAGGGAGGGACTGACAGAGAGCCCTGGCTTGTGGAAGTTGTGAACAACGTGTGAAAATGGAAAAAAAAAAAAAAATACTGCTGGGAATGGTCAGCCCTGCTCAGCTGGGCTTGGAGCTTCTGGCTTAATCATTAACTTGGCACTGGCAGCATGGTCACTCAGCTGGAAGGATCTTCTGGGAGCTGGGGAAGCATTTGGAGGTGCTGGTGCTGCCTGAGCACCCCGGGGGCAGCGGGTGTGGGTTTGGGTGTGTGGGAACAGGGAGGCTGTGGGTGCTGGGTTCAGCCCCCCCTGGCAGGGACACAGGGACACTGCTGTATTCCCAGGGAAGGGTTAAAATCGGGAAGTCCACGTGACAAATGCAAACTATGAATCATTCCAATGGATCTGTGCAAGTCCTGCCCGCTCAGGCAGCGAGCAGATGCTGTTCCCTCGGTTGCCATGGTAACGCTGCCTGTACTCCAATAAAGCCCAGCCCAGATCCTTCCTTGGGCAGACCTCTGCGGGTGTCACCTACCTCATTGTTTCCTCTCCGGAGAAGAGGCAAGGCAGGGACAGAGAGGAGGGAACAGGACACCGGCTTTGTGTCACCTCTCACGCCGTGTCCGGGGAGTGTCCCGGGATCGGGGACACCCGGGAGCCGGGCAGCTCCTCCCGCTGGTGGCAGGAGAGGAACCGGCGTGGGCAAAGTCAGTGCCGGGTCCCTGCTCCGGGCTGTTCCCAGCTGCATTCCTGTGCCGTGAAGCCCCCTCGGAGCAGAGGAGCTGATGTCATGCAGCAGAGCTCTTGGCAGGCTCGGAGCAGGCAGCAGGTCCAAGCTGGGAGGCAGCAGGAGTGACACGGTTCCCCTCCAGCTCCCCAGCCTCCCCGCAGCTGCCATCCGGAGGGGAGAGCTTGCAGGATGCTCCTGAAGAGGGGGAGACCACTGAGGAGGGGGTTCTGAGACCTGCCTGCAGAGGGGTTGTTTTGGGGAAGAAAGTAATTCTGGATTTCTTGCTGGGAAGATGTGATTGTTTTGCTGCTCAATGGATGGTGTAGAAGCATCAGAAGTTTGTTTAATGCACTCCTACCTGAAAAGCTGCCGAGCCAGAAGAATACAAGTTTTTTTATCTTTCTACAAAGACTTGGCTTAAAAAGGGAGTCTTTTCCAGCTCTGGAATGAGGCATTAAGAGACTGATCCTGTGCTGGAACATGGACTGATTTCAGGTGACTGTGTCAGGATTCAGACCTCGCTTTCTCTCCTGTGACATGGCTGAAGGAAACACCTTTTGATGGAACTCTGGAAATCTCTTTGTAAGTAGGAAAAGTCTCCTATTTTTTTCCTGCTTGGCAAATACCCATCTGCAGCCTCACGTATCTTTTCTTACCCACCTCTCAGCATGCTGATGGTGACAGTGTAGTGCTCTTCCCATCAGCTGGAAGTATTTTACCAGTGGAATCGTTTCACCAAATAACATCAGGGCCGTGGAGGAGCCGAGATATTTTACACTCATTGCCTCCTGCTTATTGATTCCCTATCTCTGCTGGAAGGGGGGAAAAAAAAAAAATGGATTACCTTGGAGACAAGCTGACAGTGGCACAAACTCACATGACCCAGTGGATGGGCACAGTGCGGAGATCCCTACAGGAAGCACTGAATTTGGTCACGACTGCGGTTGCTCACGAGCGGACGAGCGGGGACGGGGGCAGCAGAACTCCCTTCAAGAGAACCTCCTCCTTCAGGCACTTTGCATCCCGCAGCAGGGAGTCCTTCCGAAGGTTTTCTGTCCGGAGTCAGCAGAGGTTTTCCTCTTTGAGGAAGAGGCAGACGAGTTCAGAGCCACCTGAGCTTGTAAGCAATCCATCCATCCATCCATCCATCCATCCATCCATCCCTCCGCCTTTTTGAGACTCCCGAGCCAGAGAATGTGCTGCAGTTCCCTTGGTTTCCTTGCAGCTTTTTACCCAGCACTGGTACCTATAGTGGGGCTGCTTTTTAATACAAACCCAGCCCTTGCTTTTTAATATAAACCCTGAGCCCTTGCAGGGAGGGGGGTTCTGTCTCTCTGCTCCCAGCTGGGTTCTTTGCAGCACAGGTGGGAATTTTCATTTTCCAGGGAACAAGCTCAGTCCAGGTTTTGGGAATGGGGAAGGATGTTGTTGATGTTCATGAAAGAGACTTTTCCCATGCCCCTTAAGCCCACCTGACAGAGCACAACTCTTTCTCTCAGATTAGAAGAAGAGAGTCAGAAACTGCCCTCGGGTCGGACATTTCACCCTCCCAGGGCAGCCTGATTGGGAAGTCCCTCAGCTTTTGTAAATTCTCAGTAAAAAAAAATGCCTAAAGCTGAGTTTGTAATGAGTGCTGTGCTGTCACTCTGCAGCCAATAGGAAATTATCATTATTCTCCTCTTCTATAGAAAACTAATTGTTTTTTCTCAGGGTAATTGCTACTTTGGCATGAAATAGAAGTTATTGGAGCAGCATGACCTGTGCAGCAGGAGCAGGGCAGAAGCAGGGTGTTCTTTCCCATTAAATGCCTTCCCTAGGCTCTGGGTTATTTCCAGGAGGGATGATCTGAATTAAATGTCCTGGGGGAGATGCTGGGTGTGTAGAGAAGCCCCTTCCCAGGGGGGAGCTCCCTGCACACTCCTGGTTCTGGTTCCAGCAGGCACTGCAAAGCAGTGATGGGTTTAGGTTCTGGTCTGTGAAAGGTAAAGAGATCTGGTTTATTCTGGCTTATTTCATGGAGAGAAGCCTGAAGTGGGGGTTGGAGTTGTACCTGAGGGTTTAAGGCTGATGCCTGAAGCGTGGGAAGCAGCTGTGTGAGGGGACCTGAGTGGGGTCAGGACCAAAGCCCTGGTGCCAGCCTGTGGGTAAATCCTGAGCTGCTTGTTCTCTGGAGTGGCTAAAGTGGTTTGGATGGTGTGGTTTCTGGGTTTGTTCTGTGTTTTGTTTGGGGTTTTTTTTTCCAAATAAAGCAGCTCCTCACTGCAAAGTGGGAATCCCTGAAGTTCTGCTGTGGCCTCGTGGAAGCCTCGCAGAATGGTTGAAGGTAAAGCTGCATTCCTGGGGCAGGTGTGGTGCTCCTGGACGGGCTATTTCAGTAGTTTTTATCAGCTCTGGGTCTAACATTTTTGTCCTAGCTTGCTTTTCATCTCCTGTTTGGCAGTGCTGGGAAAGAAAACATTGTCAAGTGAGCACAAAAGAATGAGGAAAATATTTGGTAACCACTGTTACAGAGTTAGCATGGTGACGTGCTCCTTGGCTTCTTTTTTTTAAGGTGATGGATTAGATTTATTAGATCAGTTGGTTCAAAGAAGTGGAGATTGAAAAACGGAGGTGTGGAAGCTGCAGAGGGCAAGTGTCCCACTGTCCTTGCAGTGCCCTGCTTATGGAGCAGGAATCCTGAGCCACGGGGTGACCTCTCCAGGTTGCTCACTGGTGGCAGCTGCTGGAGCTGCTCCTCCTCACTTCCAGCAGGGATTGTGCCTCTCCTGGGCTTTGGACAGGAATTTGGTGTCACTTGTGCCCAACTCCTGTGCTCAGACTTGTGAAAGTTCAGAGTTTGTGTCACTGCATCTTCTGCAGAATGAGTTGTGAGTTGCCCAGACCTTCAGCTAACTCTTTTTTTTTTTTGTCATCTGGCTGGAACCTGGGTTTATTTGGTCCTTGGAGCTACTGTTTCTGCAAAAAAACAATGGGATTAATATAATAATATTAATAATATTAATTATATTAATTAATATAAAACAATTCATCACCACCCACTGGTTTGTTGCTGTAGGGATGCCCTGCAGTCCCTCAGTGCAGTTTTAAAGCTGTTTTTTAGTGCCCAACGAGGCCTGGTGGCTGTCATCTCCCCTCCCTGCTGCTCCCTCCAAGCCAAGAAACCCATCACACCTCAAGCCAAACACCATGATTTGAGGTAATTTGAGGTTTGTTTGGTTTTTTTTTTGCTGAGTTGTCAGGCAGTGGAGGTGTGAGCTGTGTCCTGCAGCAGAGGTGGCTGTGTGCTTGTCCCCAGCCCTGTGTTTCAGCTGGGGACAGCTGCAAGCTCTGGAGCTGGGAAAGGGCTCATGGATATCACTTTTTTTATTTTTTTTTTTTTCCCCTGTCTTGTAAGAGAGATTTTTATCCACTGCAGAGGAGCTTTAGGTTTGGCGTGAAAGGGATTTGACGTAATTGGTTATTTCCTTGCTGGAGGTCATAAAAGTAGGAGTCAGGCTGCAACAGAGAGGAAATCATTTTCTTTTCAAGCAGTTCTCTTTAACAGCCCAGGGAGTACGTGTTTGCTTTGCTATCCTCCTCATACCTTGTCAGATTTTCCTGTTCAGTGTCTGGCAGGGCTGACTTCCTGACCCAGCTCTGCCTCTGATGTTCACTGGGTTTATTTTAAATCACTCTTTGGTATATGCAACAGCAGGTGGTTTGCAAAAAGGATTATGTTGGGGTTTTTTTTTTAGTTTTAATTTTTCCTTATAGTCCTTCTGCTACTTTCTTAATTGAACTGGAACACTGTGGTTGGCCCTGCCTCCATTCCCAGCTCGGCCCCCTGAGCACACTGGTTTGCTCATCAGTTGCTGTTTCCCAGCTTTTCCTTCCTCTCTTCTGCCCTATCTTCAGAGCTCTCTGTCCTTTCTGTTTCCTTGCTGTAATTGGTCTGAGACTATCAGGTCTGCTTGTAGAAAATACAGTGTTCTCATATTTAATTTCAGGAAAAAAGGTGTTGGGCTGGACTGGAGAAACTTCCTGGCCGCTCAGGGCTGGGCTCTGCTGGTGCAAAAAAGCATCCACACACCCAACACCATGGGAAATGGCATCATTATTCTGGGATGGAAACATCAGATCTGGGGTTCTGGGATTGCAGACATTTTTACTTTACCCTCTGGTGCTGAGCAGCAGGTGAGGGACCAAGAGGAGGGCTTTGAAAACTTGGTTTGAGTTACAGCACCTGCACATGGCCTGGGACTGCATCTCTGCTTCTATGGGAGATCAGTTCTGTCTCTTGGGATTTCACCCATGGCTGTAATCATTTATCCCTTATGGAGAACACCCTCCAACAAACTGTTGAAGATGATGTAAGAAGAAATTCATACAAGAAATTCCCTGTAAAAAAAGCTCATACAAGTTGTTTTGGTTCTGGCTGGTTTGGTACAGACCCCACACCAAATAGCTGCTGAACTGTTGTACCCTGATATTCACCAGGAGTTGCTCCCCAAAAGATGAGCTCTGTGCTGTCAGGGAATGGAATTTTATCTCTAAGTTTCCAGGAGCTGTTGTGGGGGGTGAAGCCTCTGTGCAAAAAGGAGCTGTTTGTCTGGTGCTGGGCTGGGGGGAGGAGTGATGCTGTTCACTTTAATTAATGAAGATACAAGGGCCAATACTGAGGCAGTTCATGCTTTTTCATTCTTAATAACTTTTCTTTGGTTTAACAGGCCATGAACATAGCTGGCAGCATAAATCTGGGCCATAAAACTGTAGTGATGGGTGTTTAGCAGACTGCCTTTGTTGTTCCCTTATTATTTTGACAGGAACAATCACTTAGACAACGTTACCCTGTCATTTTATTTAGGCTGGCTGCCATGAGTTGATTTTTCCCATGTTCTTAAAGCATAAGAAAACATTTAAATACATTCAGAGTTGGTCACTTGCTGCTCATTCACCTTGCTTGGGTTTTGTTGCTTTTGTTGTGAAGCACTCAGTGATGGAGTCTGGCAGGGGGAAGGGAACAAACCCAGCACAGCTCTGCAGATTCAGGCTGGCAAGCCATTAACTTGTTTCATTTTAGTGAAACTCTGATGGTTTCAGGGAACAGTGGTGTTTCACTGGGCTGGGTGTGTGTTTTGACTGCTCCCTTCTGCAACATCTTCAAACATCTCAACATCTCCTCTGAGATTTCTGTCCAAACCAGCAGCACACTGGTTCCCAAATCTGTGTTTGTTATTCACTTGTTGTCAGGAAATCCTGCCACTTTCTGTGCATCTTTAGGTTTTTAAATTATAAGGAGCATTTTTCCTGGGCAATGTTTGTTTGAAGTTTAACTTGTGTCTTCTGTGGCAAAACGTTAACTGTGCAGGAGAGCTGTGAAATAAAGTACTGCAAGTAGGAGGTGTTGATCTCAAGCATCTAGATTTTCAAAAAAAGCAAATATATTCCCTTCCTAACAGAACAGAATAAAATTGTCATGTCCTGGCTTGTGTCTCTTGCAGTGTGGAGGAGGGACCCAGTTCAGGTCCCAGTGATGGATGGGAGCTGGAGATGCCCTCTGGGAGGGAGCAAGTGCTGAGGTGGGACAAGGCTGTTGTGCTCCCAGTTGTGCTGCTGGCCAGGCTCCTGCTGGCCTTGCTTTCCTGGGGTTTCATTAATTTTTAGCTTGACTGGCTAAGGCTGAAAAGAAAATTTAATCTATTGGTATAGGGGGGATTTTAAAGGTGTTCCCAGCTATCTGCACTGCTCTGCTTTCTGAATTCCCACTTCTCAGAGGCAGCTCTGTCATGGCTTGCCCAGCCCAGCAGGAGATGTATATTTAGAATTTGGTTCTGGTCTGCTTTTTGTACATGGGGTTCACTCCTGCTCTGTCTTCAGCCTTGCAGAGTAACCACACGGAATGTGCTGAGTGTTCACAGCAAGGCAGAGCTGCTCTGTTCTCAGAGTACAAGAAAAAATGACAAACCTTCAGATGTCTTGGAAATCCTGACTGGAGCAAGGAGGTGAACTTTCCCAGGAGTCAGTGTGAGAGCAGGGAATAAATCCCATTGCAAATGGGCACCAGATCCCTGGCAAAACAAACTCCATCAGGATTAATTTGGCTGGAGTCAGCTCTGGGTCAACTTGGGATCTACCAAAGGAGGGAAAATCATTTTATGTGTTAAAAGGTGTGGAAAATGACACTAAAAGAGCTGTGATAGTATTCAGCCTCCTCAGGGTTCACATTTTGTCTGGAAAGAAGGGGCTGCTGGGCACATGCTGGTTGAACTGGAGTGAACCCCTGAGCTTGCTGGCTGTGATTCCCTCTGGCTCCCTTCTTGCTGTTTGCAGCGAATGTTTTGTGCTGGTTTGGGAGGAGGATCCCATCAGCTTGGCACTGACCCTCTCTTCAAACCACAGGGGGTGGTTAGGTCCTGTGTGTCAGTTTGGGTGACTAAGGTGACAGTGTTTTTGCAGCAGCAGGGACACACCTGAAAGGGCAGCGTGTTCAATACCCAGGGGCTGGGTTTGGTTGTGGTTCAGTTCAGATGCTGAAGCAAAGAGGTTTTTCCTTCCCAGAGCAAGGCTGGTGTTCCTGTCAGCTGTAGGAGCAGGGCTGAGGTTTGCCATGGGTGCAGTATCAAGGGTTTGGGCAGGAGAGCAGCTGAGGTGGTGCTGGGGGGAGGTGGCAGCTTGGGCTGGGCTGTGCCCTCCCCATCCACTGACTCTGGGGTTCTGCTGAGGTTCCTTGGCATCTTACCCCCTCCCAGGTTAGGGTCTGGAAGGGATGTCTGCACATCTCCTTATTTCTGCAGGCCCAGGTCAGCTTTTCAGCAATTTTTGCCCTGCCTTTCTAGGCTGGCATCAAGCTGGGAAGCTCTGAAGAGGTGAGAGGATGTTCAGACCAGCTGGTGGGCTGTAAGGTGAATGCTGTTGGGTTTTACTTGGGGCTAGAACTGGTTGGTGGAGAAGATTCTATGGCCAGGCAGCCCTGGGTTGCATAGCAACAGTGAGGATGGAGGGGCTGGGTTCCTGAGGATGTCTGAGCCTCTGGGACTCAGTGCCTGCTCCACTGCACAGGGAAAAAATGAACCGTTTGTGATTTGAAGGGTCTGTAGCAGAGCTGTCTGGATGCTGAGGAGGTAACAGTGCTGAAGGTGCTGGGTGGGAGGGCTCCCAGAGCAGGCTGGGGCAGTCAGGACACACGTCCCTGTGTGTCCCTCTCCATGTCCTGCAGTTTCCCACCTGGAAGCAGACTGTCCTCTGGCAGCAGTGCTGGGGAGATGTTCCCCTGGGCAGACACCAAGGATGCTCCCTGCAGTCTCCATACCCACTGCTGGTGGCAAGGTCTACAGAACAAGGCAAAGACCTTGAGGCTGTGAGATAAATCAGTCCAGTTCCTTTTATCCCTCCTCTGAGGCTTGGGCTGCAGTGTTGGTGAAGCCATTCCCTGGTTTGAAGGTGTTGTGTGGAATGAGGTCTTGGATTGGGTCGGGAAGTCCTCCCAGCCCGGTGGTGCTGGAGGGTGGAGTTTGCTCTGGAGGTCTCAGCTCCATCAGTGAGGTCAGGAAAAAAAAAAAAAAAGTGCAATTCCTGGAACTGTTTATCAGTGGCTGCAGGCTGGAGGGTGGGGTGGGAGGCAGAAGGTGCTGCCAGGGATGTGACACTGGGGCAGTGACTCCTTTCAGCAGCTTCTGGGGTGGCAGAGCCTCGTGCCTGGTGGCAAGGGACTGGCTGGAGCAGTGGTCCTGAGCCATGACTTACTCCTTGTGGGCAGCACTAATCCACGGGATAGTAAGTACAGAGGGGAAGTCCCAGGGTGCTGGTTCCACAGAGTTTGGCTTCCCACTCGCTGTAGTGGCATTTAGATACCTACAGAGACAAAATAATAAGGGCTGTGAAGTGTCGGGTGGTTTCTGGGGCTCTCTCTGTGGGGTGGGATGGTTCTGATGTGGTGTTACTCTCAGTAATGCTGTCAGTGACCCAAAAATAGATAGTTTGCCTCTTAGGAATAATCCTGAGGATCATTAGAATAATTGTAGAATAATTCTGGTTAGAAAGGACCTCTGGAGGTCATCTAGCCCAGCAGTCTCTGCAAAGCAGAGCCAGCTCTGAAGCAATAGAATACAATTTCACAGGGCTAAGGTGTGTTCCATCCTCTGGCACATGCATGGGGCAGCTGGGATGAGTTTCCTCCCTTTGTAAGGACCTGGAAATTCTCCTTAAGAGCAGTGGCACACTTAAGGGGCAGGGGAGTTCTGAATAGGAGCCGTTTGACCAAACTTCTGACTACTTTTAATTAAAATAAAATTGAGAGAGGGAAAAAAAAAAAAAAAAAGCTTTTGAAGAAATTAGCAAAAAAAATGTCCTCTTTGAGATTCTATGAACGAGGCAGGCAGATGGTCAGGGCTTCATTCCATTGTGCAGTTGCCTATTCATATTCATTTCATGCCAGTAGGTTTTAACTTTTAATTCTTGCACTTCAAGCTGTAGGGTGTCGTTCTGGCTGTCTGATGTCTCGGTCTCTTTAGCAAACAAAGATATTTTTGAAACTGTCTGTGCGGGTTCTGACTCATGAGATCTCCTTCCACTGCTGCTCCTCCCATGCCAGGTCTTTATTTTTTCAGAGAAATTTGTGCCTTCTTTCTTAGGGATGGTTCATTTTTGTGCTGATAGGACCAATGCTGCATGGGCATCATTTTTGGGAACTTGGAAATTGCAGGAGTAATCAGCCCTGGGCTGTTGCCAAACCCAGCTGAATTCCAGGGGAGCACTGAAAGAGGCAGAAGCACAATGTCTCATTTTAGAAGAGGAAGGAGAGGCAAATCAGGGTCCAACTGGGCTGCTTTATGTCATATGAAAGTGGAGTTGTGGTTCCCCCCAGCTCCTGTTGTAAGAATGATGAAGCTCAAGATCAAAGCATGGAGAATTACAGCAGTTGGATGCTGGATCCAGAGTAGTATTTGGCAAGATTTTCCTGTGGTTATAAACAAGAAAATTCCTAATTTGGGTTTATGTTGTGTGCCAAGAAGAGACCAGACCCCTCTTTTATTGCCTTTTTCTTTGAAATGTCTTTTTCCTGTATCAGGGCTCTTGTGATTATCAAGGCAATGGCTGTGCCTGGCTCAGCTCCACCTCTGGAACTCCAGCCTGGGGCTCTTCTTCCCAAGAGATGGATAAAAGAGTGGATCACAGATACTGGCCCAAGTTTGCTGAGTTAGTTTGGGTAGCTCTGTCTTCCCCTTCTCTTTTCAGAGCAGTTCTGTTCTTAAAAGCAACCAGAGTCAGCTGTGTCAGTTCTTCCTCTTGCAGGATCTCTTGCTCTGCAGAGCTTCTGCGTTACAAAGCAACAAATAATTCTTATTTTCAGCCCTCTGAAGAGGTGTTGGGCAGTGCATGTTGGGCAGGGATTCCCCCTTGCCCCTCTCAGTACTGGGGGCTGTATCATGGTTTGGTGACAGACCTGGAGCTTCTCTCTTGTACATTCAGAAGGTCTTGGGTTACTGTCCCAATCTCCCATCTGTTTTCCAGCTTTCCATTTGTAATCCCAGGTTGTTCTTCATGTTCTTTGTCAGGAACACCAAGTTGTTCCAAGGAAAATGTCAGTGCCAGAAAATGCAAATGTACCCCTGTGATCCAATCTGAGTTGGTGGTGGCTGAAAGCATCAGTGGGGCATGTGTACAGCTCCCAGGGCATTTCTGGCATCTTGACTGGCAGGTAGAGAAACAGAAGTGGAACAGAAACTTGTAAGTGCTTTCCAGAGAGCACAGAGACTGAAGAAGGATGGAAGTAGAGAAAATTATATATATATATACACACACATACACATATATATATAAAATATATTTTTTTTTCATCTAGCCTCTGTTTTTTGAAAGCAAGCTTGTTGTTTCTGTGACTGATCATTCTGCAAATGAAGGGAATGGATTATTTCCCAGGTTGCTTGGAGTCTTGCTGGAGTAGGGTGAAGAGGCTGCTGGACAACAGCTAAAACTCATCATTCCCATGCTTGCTGCTAACCACCTCCTGGAAAGAGTGACCTCTGTGGCTCTTGCTTCCTCCTCCAGCACCAGCCATCCCTCCAAGCTGCATGGACAATAAATGGCTTTGCTGTGTCACCGTGGGTCCCCTGGTGACACCTCCAGCAGGCAGGGAGAGGCTTGGCTGCTCTCACCTCTCATTCTTTGGGGTGTACTTGGGACCTTTTTTCTCTCCTCAGGCTGACCCAGGATCACATGAAATTCTCTGCAGCCCTTCTACCAGCCGAGTCTTTAAATAGTTGAGGCCCAAGGAGTGATTTGTAGAGCTGGAAGAATGTTTAGTTTTTCTAACTCATCATTTGGCCTATTAAGAAATGTGGGTTGAGAGAGGTCACCAGGGAGAAGCACACAGCATCTGAAATCAGCACCTTCCTCTGGGAGCAAAATGCAGTAACAGGACTTGATCTAATCAAGTAAGCTTGGAGGACTTGGAGTGCCTTATTCTTTAAGTTTTGACTTTTCAGCTTGTTTTCCTGAATTTCAGTCTACAATCTCTACAGTAGCAGTCATGTTCCTTTCCCAGACTTCAGTTTGAGCACAGACACTTGGTACCTGAGTGTTAATTGTGTCATTTTGGTTATAAAACTGCATCTCCTGGTTCAGATATATATAACATCAAGTGTGCTGTTGCCTGAAAGTGAGGAGTGTGTGCTGATCACTTTGTCTGCAATGTAAAACTAAGAATTAGTGAGCAGTGTGTTTGCATTTCAGTGCCTTTCCTGTTGCCTCTGCAGTGGCATTATCTGGGCTGTGCATGTCCCCTCCTTGCAGCCATCCTTCTCATGATAACACCCCCCATTTTGTAAACAATGTCTCCTAAATACAGCACAGAAAGTTGCTTTTCTGCTGCTCCCATTCCCCTTTCTGAGCTTTTTGGACCATGTTGTCTGGTTAGAAACAAGGTGAGAAATGGAAAGTGCTGCAGCATGTTCTGTGCCTGGAGATGATGTGCTTCAGGCAGAGCTGCTGGAAAACACTGGGTTCCAACCCTGTTGTCCTTACTGAGTGTATCTGTGCAGTCCTAAGGCAGCAGACAGCATTCTTCTGGTTCACAAAATGAAGGATGCTAGAAAAGGTGCAATCCTTTTGTTCAAAGGTGCAATAATAATCAGGGATTCCTGTTCCATCCAGTATGGGTGTTACTTTGTGCATCCTGAAGGGAAGGAGATGCATTGGTGGTTTCCCCCAGCAGGTCTGAGGAAGTTTGTGTATGGGGTGGGGGTTTTTTTTCCCCCCTTTTTATTTTTCTAAAGAGAACAGCAGCTTTGGGCAGGTGGAAAACAACATAACCACTGTCAGATGAGCTCCTCATAAACAGAGTGGGGGCACTGAAGCCATCCCTCTGCTTGTTCAAGATAATGAATGCAAAAGGGGCCAACATTTCATTATCCAGGCACAAGATATTATTTCAGTAACTCTCTCCCTCCATAGCTCAGTACAACTGCAGAACAGAATGTGGGACAGTGCTGTATTCTGGAGCAAATGAACATCATTGCTCTGCTGCAAATCTTGGGTGCCAGCAGCTGACCCACTTCCCTTCCCTGGAAAGGAAGGGTCCTTGGATGCAGTTTTCCTCTTATGAAATAAAAATAGTTACTTGGGAAATGAAAGGTTGGAGCGGAGCACAGCAAAACCACCCTGCTCTGTCCTTCTACCTTGTACTTTGGGTTTGAACCTGATGCTAGCACTCAGCACCTTGTCAGAGGCCTTCTGGTGCCTGGCACTGTGCTTGCTTATTTATTTATGCATTTTATTTTGAATGCTTTCCAAATAAAGAGCTGTGGGGGGAAAAAAAAAATAAATCCTTTTATTAAACCCAGGGAAAGAGGACAGAGCAGTGGAGCTGGTGTTTCCCTGGGATGCCTGGGGAGGTTCAGTGCAGCCCCAGCAGAATTCTCTGTGTCTGCAGAAGTGCTCTGAAAACTTTGTGCAGCCTGAGATGAGAGTGGTCTGAAAGCAGTGTGGAGACACCAAAACAAGGGAGTGAGTCCCTCCAATTTGCCTTATTTATCCAGGGCACCAGTGCTCATTTCACAGAGCATCCTTGCTCTGACCTCAGCTTTCAGTCCCCATCTCCACGTTCCCCTTCGCTCCCTTTTGGTTCCCGCTGACCCGAGCTCAGCTCCCAAGCTCTGCAGGGTTTTGTGCTTCAGGAGCTGAAGCTGTGGTTGCTGTGTTGCAGGACCAGCTGAAGCAGTGCTTCTCCAGGCAGCCCCCGGGTGCCAAGGACACAGACACTTTGGTGCAGGAGCCCGACAACCACTACGGCACCTGGAGCCAGCAGCGGCACAGCGGGGACAGGTAAGGGACAGAGAGGGACAGACAGGGCCCCTGGCACCTTCAGGAGCCCACTCTGCATTGCTTTCTTTTCTTCCAAGCTCCACTCTACATGGCTTTCTTTTTTCCAAGCTGAGTTTCAGTGACTGCACTGCTCCTGAAGGAGAACTGCTCCGGGAGTCGCAGCCAGGTTTGACATTTCAGCTCCAGGGGGAACCTTCAGTGTCACCAATTTCATAACCTCTGAGAAACCCAGCCTGGAGTAGGGTAGATTTAACAGGTCTGCTCCTGAGGAAACTGCAAGTTAGATGCTATTTTCTGGTGCTAAAGTGATAGAAAGATCTTACTCAAGGTGTGGAGTTGAGGGTGCCCCTGCTTGCTGCAGGGGGCTTGGACCAGGTGAGACCTTTAGAGGTCCCTTCCACCTCAACTTACTCTGTGATTCTATAGAACATGGGGAAAACAGTTTTCTTCAATAAATGCACAAAACTGCTTTGACAATTCTGTAGTAGTAAAACTTCTAATGCTTTGTATTTATGTCTTTGTAATTATAATCAGAAACAGACATTTTCAGGGTTAGGAAGTGGTTACTTTCTTGTGTGCCACGTGCCTCTGGTGGGTGGAACTGGGGTTCTGGGAAGATTTGGCTGAAATTGCCTGATTTCCTCCCTCTTGGGTTGATGGGGGAGTGTCTGGTCATGGTTAGGGCACCCCAGCAGTTTGGGGGTTGATTTATTTTTTGTGCATTTTAATGTGGGGAAGAGGAAAATGAAATGGGCTGTCAGCTGGATGAAAAATGCTGAATTGTTGCTTTTCTGTTATTAAAATGATCTATTGACATAAAGCTGGAGCACTCAATTGTAAGGGATTTTATTATTTACACCTTTTGTGTAAATTATAGCTTGATTTACCCTGTTGGAGCCAGTATCTGCTCAGTGTAGTATGGAGAGAGCCTTTTATCTGGCTTTTTAATACTGTACTTGTAGAGTTCTTCCAGCAGACACTGATGCCAGTAATGTTTGGTGTGCTCTACACTTGAGAAGTGTGGGTTATAAATATTTGATTGGTTATGGAACCAGGGTAAGTTTCAGCTTGAAGTTCAGTGAGCAAAGTGTCATGCCAGCAGTGACATCCAAGCCTCCTAGAAAATCAGCTTTGATTATTATAGGCATTTTCTGAAATCAGACCTTTAACAAAGGTTCTTGTCCCAGCTCCAAACCAGCACCTGAAAATCAGTTCATTAGAAAAGCTCCCCCTAAAAATCCTGGTTTATTGAAGTGTTACATTCAGTCCATTCTATGATTGGATTTTTATTTTTTCTGAGGCTGCAGATAGCAAATATCACTTGATGCAAAAATGCTAGACAAAACCTTCCCCCTGGAGCTCATTAGTGCTGTTTCTTAATTATCCTGGGGCCCAGGCATTCACTCTACTCCTGAGCTGGAAACCCTCTGTGCAGTGTTTGCTCTGCTAGGCTGGAATTGTCCCCTGGACTGCAGCATGATAGAAGTTGTTATTCAGCAGGAGGCTCCTGAGTGGTTTCCTCCCCAGATTTCTATCCCCATGGGCTGTACCAAGGGCTTTTATTGTTTAAAAAAGGTGCATGTACTCCCACGTGCAGGTTCAGATCTTTTTTGGGTTTAGGAGAGTGTTCTTGGGTATTTGCTGAAGAAAAGGGGCTGAGTAAATGAAAACTCTTGTTAGGGAGAGCAGAAAAAAACCCCAAGCTCCTCCAATACTTGAGGTTTTGCTTTTTAAACTGGAAACTCCTAAAATTAGAAGCAAGACAACCCTATTTTTACTGTCAGTAGAGCCTTGCTGTGTTTCCTACAATCTCCTGCTGTTCTAGGAAATGCTCCAACCGAGGTGACAAAGGGGGACACAGCAGCTCCCAGTCCCCCCCACCCAGTTCTGGTGCTCTGGGCATAGGGAAGGTGTTCAGGAGGACATTGGGAGCATCCCAGTGCTGGGGACAGGTCCTGCCACCCTCAGTGCTCTCCCTGAGCACCTGGAAAAGGCTCTGCCCAATCACGAGCTCTTTTCCCCTCAGTCTCACTGGAGTCCTTTCCTTCCTTTGCAGTTTTGTGCCTGAATCTCCCTCCTCAGAAAACGATGGCATTTCCACAAGGAAGCAGCCTCCCAACAGCCACCCATCCTCCCTCTCCTCCCAAACAGAGCCTGCATCCCTGGTTGATCATCATGACTTCTCCAAAGACCAAAGGAGCACAAGTTTGGACCGTTCCAGCACTGACATGGACTCTACTGATGGGACTGATTTACCTCCTCCAGGAGACACTTACCCTGAGGAGAAAGCCACTGATTTCTCTTTCATTGATGTAAGTCACAGGAAAGAGGATTTCTCCCCCTGGGCCAGCCCTGGGGTTGCTCTGTTTGCCACCACACATCTGGAAACTTTGCTCTCAGACATTCCTCTGCCTTTTCTTTATCACATTTGATTTCCCCAGCTGGCTTCCCACCTGAAAAGTTTAAGATCAAAGCTGCAAAGTTCTCCTGGGTCCTCTGATGCTTGTGTTCTGAGGCATTCCCAAAAGCTATTGACCTCTGCTGATGTCTGCCCATGGCTTGGAGAAGCTCCTGCTTCTCTTTCTGCTCCTCAGGGAGCTGTAGCAGCAGAGCTCAGTGGCTCCATGGGCAGTGGAAACACAGGTAACAGGGATGGGTACTGTGGCTGCTGTGCCAGGAGCCTGGGGATTTAAGGCTAGAAAGGCATTACTAATATTTGTCTTTTTTTACAATTGGTCTCTCTCTGTAGTAGCTGTAGGCATTTTAAAGGATTTTTTTCACACTGTCAGCTGGTACAAGAACAATCATTTCTGGCCACACACAGGTGAGCTTTAGAGCTCTCTAAAAAAACTTCCAGTACTGTAGTTTTTTAGGACAGCACCTGGGAACTGCTGCTTTGGCTTTCATCAGAGTTGATGAAAATTATATAAAATCTCCTGGCAGATGTGTTGGTCAGTGCAAGATGCCCATCTTACATGGGTCATGTAGCTGCTGCTTTAAAGAGGAGTTTATTCCTGACCTGAAATCTCAAAAGCCCCCCCAACCCCCCCATATATTCTGAAGAAGAGGAGGGGGCTCATTGATGTTTGCTGGTTCCAGGCCAGTCTCTAACAACAAACTGGTTTAAATAATTTGATAGGTTAAAGCTGCTTCTTTTGCTCTGTAAATGTTGTTGCCTTCCAAGAGGGATGGATGTTGGGAATGACAAAACACAGCAATTTTCTGACACTTCACTTGTGGGCTCCTTGTTGCTGCTGAGCTGCCTGAAAGCTTTGGGGATGTCAGGACAAGGAAATATTGCAATGAAATCACATTTTTTGGCTATGAAAAAATACAGCACTCTGCTAGAAGAGAACTCTGTGTAGTTGCTCTTTTGAGATCCCAATCTTTGTTACTGGCCTTCAGCTGTTACTGGCAGGCAAGGCTTGTGTTCTTGAAGCACTCAAGGAACCAACAGCCTGTTTGTTGCAGTTATTTTTTTCTGTTAATGTAGTGAAAATAATTCATGCAGATCAGGCTCCCGTGGCCAAGAGAGATGCAAGACCCAGCACTGCACCCAGGGAGCCCCAGTGGCACTTTCACCCTCCCCAGAAATTCCCTTTCCTATGAGTTCTAAGTAGCTACAGGAATAACAAACCAATATACACAGTTTAATTAAACCTAAAGGGTTAATGCAATAACGTAGGCTGGGAAGTGATTCTGGGGGAGGTGGGTTTTATTTCCAGGCTGTTCAAGGGCCTCTTTTTCTCTTTCCAGCAAACCACAGTGCTGGACTCCAGTGCCCTGAAGAACCGGGTGCAGCTCAGCAAGAAGAGGAGGCGCAGGGCTCCGGGTCCCACCTCGCTGAGGAGGAGCAGAGGGCTGGAGCTGGAGAACAGATTCTCCTTGACAGAAGAACCAGATAACACCTGGATGTTCAAAGATTCCACAGGTAATTCCCCCCCAGCACCTGAAGCAATGAGCTGGGAGCAGCCTGGCTGTCAGGGCAGGAACTCCTGGGGGATGTGAGGCTTGGGGTCCCTGGCAGACACCTCTCCCAGCTGGATTCCTCCTGTCTGCTCATCCTCTGCTGCTCTGATGGAACTGGGAGTACCTTCTGTTCCCTCACTGCTGGCAGCAGGAAATCTTCCTGCTGCTGAGTGCTTGGGTGGGTTTGTTGCCTTGGTCGAGGCACTGAAGCCAGTCCTGGGGTGTGTTAATGTTGTTAATACATCTTGAAGTGGAAGGAGAGGTCTAGAACAAGGGAGAGATGAAAGGTCTGCTGGCTAATGGGGGTTTTTCCCCTCTGCTTTTTTTTTTTTTTTTTTTTTTAACAATTAATTAGAAGAGAAGAAAACTATGCAACAGGAGGATTCTGAGGAGGAGGAGAAGAGCCAGCACACTGCCAGGTCACCTGCTGTGCAGGCTCAGAGACTGCCTCTGTTCCCAGGCATGGACCACTCAGTTCTCAAGGTGAACATGGGCAGAGCACACCAGAGGAGTCAGACCATGCTGAGATGACCATGCTGGTTATGGGGGGTGGGGGTGATGTGTAGAAAAACCTTGTGGTTACTTTTCTCACTCTTAAATCTTGGCTGGAGATAAATAAAAAAAAAAAAGCTTTGCAATAGCAAATATGCTTTCAGAGCTGCAGAGGTTTATGAGGAGTCCCTGCTCTGCTTTCAGGCATGGATTGCTCTCTTTTGACAAATCAGTGATTTGCTTTGTTTCTGGGGGGAAAAAAAGAAAAAAAAAGTCTGAATGTTGCTTCACAAATGAGATTTTCTTTTTTATTTGTACTGTTCAGGCCCAGCTCCGGAAAAGACAAGAGTCTGAGAGTGCTGGGGACGTGGGTTCTGCTCAGCAGTTCAAGTCCCCCAAGGCAGCCCTGCAGCTGGGTCCTGCTGGTGGCAGAGTGCTGCCCTCCAGTGTGGAGAAGGAGGAAAGGTGAGAGGTTTCCTCAGAGCCAGGAGGATGGTTGGTAATCCTCCTTTAGGGGGCAGATAAAATAACTGCAAGTAAGGTTCCTAAAGCTGCAGCCAAATTATAGATATAATTTTTTAATTGCTTCTGTAATGACTTTTTGTAATTAAAGAATAAAGAGTATTTTTTTTTTCTATCTTAGGTCAGAAGAAAAGTCTCCTCAGTGGCTGAAGGAGCTGAAATCAAAGAAGAGACAGAGCCATTATGAGAATCAGCTTTGAAAAGGTACCACATGGGGACAAAAGCTCAGAGCATCCCCTGGGTGACAGCCCCCAGGGAGGGTCTGTCTGGCTGCTCCCCCTCCTCACCCTCTGCTCTTGGTGTCTTGCAGGCAGGGATTCTGACTTGGAGAAGAGAAAGAAGTTCAACAAGAAGCCTTAACTCATCTGACCCTGAAATTCATGTGTCATGTTGCTGCTGTTTGCTTCCTGCCTCAACTGCTATGTGCATGGTGCCTTCCTCTTGTGTGGAGAAAGCTGCTTGGTGTTCCAGGCAAACACCAGGCTGGGTCCTTCCTGGGGTTTGGGACAGGCAGAGGAGCCCTGTCCTGGAGAAGGAGCTGGCAGGGAGGACTTCAGCCCTGGAACATTGTCCTGTCCTGTCTGAGCTGTCCCCAGAGGGGCTCAGCAGCTCCCAGCTGGGATGTGTGGGAGCTGGGGCTTTGTGTTTGCTTATGGGAAATAACAATTTTAATCAAATTTATCTTTTTTTTTTTTTTTTGGTGAAAAAATAGTAAGCTCCTGTTTTAGAATGAAGTCTGTGGAAGGTGAGAGTGGAAGAACAAATGATGTTTACTGCCATATTGAAAAAGGAAACTTGATTATTTTTTTGTAAAATGTATTTTTGATTGGCTTATATTTACCTGGGATCTGCTGACCCAGCAGGTGAATATCACTTTTAGATGAACAAAACGTTAACTTTTGTCACTCTTGAAATGGTGTATTCTGTGTTTTGTCAGCATGTGGAATAACTGATTCATTGGAATGTCTTTCCTAAAAAGGATCAAGCAATAATGTCAACCAGTTCTCTTTGGGGGGAAAAAAAAAATAAGTTGTAAATACTGTTTTTATAACAAAAAAGGAAGGGAAGAGGGAGGATGCAACACTCAGATCAGGGTTCCAGTTAATTGTGAATGTCACTTTAATAGCAGTTTGAATAGTCCCACTTCATATTTTTATTCCTTGGTCTGTAAATACCAGGTTTCAGTTTTTATTTTTATGCTGATTTTGTGGGATAACCTAAATGTGCTCTCCAGTTTCACAGATGATTTCCTTCCCTCTGTGGGAGCTGTCAGCCCAGGGGTGTTACCACCATCCCTGGTACCTCCCACCTCTTCATAGCTTTGGATACAGATCCCCAAACCAACCCAGATGTCTGGTTGGGACATGCTTTATTCCTTCCCCAGATAAGTGCTCTTTTTTCCAGGAAACCTTTAAAAATGAATCCCAAGGAGGATGTTGTTGCCCTGCTGTTCCTCCTGGCTCAAGCCCAGAGCCTCCCTCCTGCTGGGACAGCAATGCCAGCTCTGGGGCTGGACCCTGCTCATGGGCATCCCTAGACATTAAAGATAAAGCACCAGCACTTGAACTCATTTTCCTCTTTTTCTTCTTTTTCCTTTTTTTTTTTTTTTTTTCCTTTTTTTTTCATTCTTTTTTGTTTCTTTTTTTTTCCCTTTTTTCCTTCCCTTTTTTCTTTTTTTTCTTTTTCCTCTTTTCTTTTTTCTTTTTCCTTTTTTCTTTTTTTTTTTCTTTTTCTTTCTCTTTTTCTCTTTTTCTTTTTTCTTTTTTCCTTTTTCTCTTTTCTTTTTCTCTTTTCTTTTTTTCTTTTTTCTTTTTTTCTCCCTTTTTTCCTTTTTTTTCCTTTTTCCTTTTTTTCCTTTTTTTCCCCTTTTTTTCCTTTCTTTTTTTTTTCCTTTTTTTTCCTTTTATTTTTCCCCTCTGATCAGTGTTCAGAGGAGCTTGATTGACCTGAGGTCACCACACTGCTGCAGCAGCTCCTGCCTCGTGCTGCAGTGCATTGCCTGCTCTGCTGTCTGCCAAGCTTGCAGCTGCCAAAGCCATGTGCCAATTCTTCTTCTGGAGGAGCTGCAGCCTGAGGAGGTTTTTCAGCCCCAGCCTGCTGGTGGCTCAGAGCAGGATCTCAGCAGACAGCTCCCAGCTCTGCATCTCTGGGATTCAGTTCCCATCTCAGCTCTCCCTGGACATGAATAAGTTTCTCTTTGTTAAGAACACCCCACCAACCCCCCTGTGCTTGGTGCTTTGCCCTGTTTCTCATCAGAGCTGTTGCTCCCAGCAGTTTTCCAGCCCCAGTGGGATCACCCAAGGTTCCTGCAGGTTTTCCACCCTGGGCTGGCAGCTGGCTGAGCAAGAGCTCCTCTTGGCTTGGTTGGAGAATATTGCACAGGTTTTTTTTTAATTCTTCCCTTTCCTTTGGATGACAGTGGGAAAGGAGACTCCTGGAGGGGTCTTCTGGGATGGGTTTCAGGCACACCTTGGGTCGAATCCCTGTGTGTGTTGGGCAGCCCTGGAGCTGTGAGAGGGGAAGGAGAACTCCTTCCTTGCCCTCAGTCACTGGGGGAGTTGGGGCTTCCTTGGAACAGTCTCTAGAAATCAGGTGAATTCCCCCTGTTTAGGAGAATACTGACAGGAGCTTGGGTTTGGGGGCAGCAGGCAGACAGCGTGGTGTTACCAGGAGCTGGAGGATTTCCTGGTCCTTGGGCAGTTGTGTCCCTGCAGTGTTTGCTCCGTGCTGGAGGGAACTGAGGGGATGAACACAAGGTTTCCACAAAGCCCCCTGGATGTGTCTGCATTTCCACACCTGCTTGGACAATGCACTGAGACTTTACTGTACTGAGTAGTTTAACCTACTACTGAGAAATGTTTAATGCTTAAATGTCTAATTAAAAATCATCTTTAGAAAGCTGGTGTTGAATGGGAAAGTGTTTTTTCTGCTGTCAGTTCTTTATGTTGTACATGGATTAAATACCTATTTCTCTCCAGATGATCACTATGTAATAAAAGATCTATAAATATGTTATTACTTCTGACATGACAGACCAGACTGTAATACACTTTATACAATTCTATTTTAATTCTGAAAAAAAAGCTTCTTGATTTTTTTTTTATGCTTTTACTCGTTGCCACCTGGTGTTGGGTTTTTGGGTTTTTTGGGTTTTTTTGCTGTTAATACAAGGTGGGAACAAGCTCTCAGCTTCAGCCCTTTCTCCAGGTAGGTTTTTTCAGTAATTACTGGGACCTGGCTTAGAGGAGGCTGCAACTCCTGATGGTGTCTGAGGAATATCAAATGTGCTGGAGCTCCCAGTCCTCCCATGGAGTGCAGAGCCCTCATCCCCCTCTCACTGCTGCTCACCTTATTTTGCTTCCTTAAAAGCTGTGTCAGGAAAGGTGAAGGATTTTAATAGTGAAAGTACACCTTTTGGGGAGTTTGTAAATGCTGCTTTTTTTGGTTGCACTTCTCTCTCCTTACACCACAAATCCTCCCTCTGGTTTTGTTGGTCACTTGGGGATTTACACACTGGTTCTGGTTCCTTTTATTGGTGTCCCTGGTTATGGATTTCTTCCTTTTTATTTTTTTCTCTTTGCAGATTCACCTTTTTCTTGTCTTTGTAGCTTTAACTTGAGTTCAAGGAGCTGGTCAGAGCCTGGCTGCCTTGGTTCCACTGAGGAAGAGGCAAAGTTTCTGTTCCTGAAATCCCTGAGAGTATGAAGTGGCCCTGCAGGGATGAACCCTCCTCACCTTTTTGCTTGCACAGAAGTTTGCTTTACCCTCTCAGTTGTTTGCAAACAATTCTTGGCAAGCTCCTAAGTGCACAAAGTGTCAGATTGCTAAACACAAACTGGGAATTGCCCCTTTCCCCCCCAGCAGCATCACTTTGGTTTGTAACCTGTAGTACTTGTGCAAACTCTGACCTGTGCCTGCGGCTTGAACTCAGGAGGTGGTTTGATGCCAAGGTGTTGAATGTGGGATCTGAGACACCAAAACAGCTCAGTGGGAATCCTAAGGCAAATACATCAATAATTTAATACTGTGCTTTAATGATGCCCCTGGTAAAAGGCACTTCTGTCTCTACCTTTATTCCCCTGGCTATGAAACCAATCTGGTGCTGCAGTGTTCCTGCCCTGACTGTTCCTGCCCATGGAATGAGGAGCATCTTTGGTTTAACTTGAGCAGGGAGCCAGGGGGTCCCAGCCCAGAGACCCCGTGGGGTGGCACCCATCAGGGGGAACCCACAGGGCAGAGCAGGGGGCCCAGGCTCTGTCTGCTTGGGGAAAGTCAGTGGGATGTGGTGTTCTGGGAGGTGTCCATGTGTCCCACCCGTGGGGGGGTGGAACAGCAAACCCACACTTCTGGGTTTACTCCTCCCTTTGCCAGGAGGTGGGAGTCTCAGCTTTCTGCTGAGAGTGCATCCAGGTGATCCTGGAGATGCTCCAGGAGGGGTGGAGAAGCCTCTCCAGAAGCACCTGGAATTCCCAACAATTCCTGCGGGTGTCGAGGCAGCCCCTGGGTATGAACCAACCTGCTGGGGCTGGAGGAGCTGCGGATGGAGGAGGTACAGTGACAGTTCTCAAGGGGATGTGAGAGCCTGACAGCAAAACGAAATTGGAGTTCTGTCAGGAAGAAATCAGTGGGATCTGCTGCCCCTTCTGTCACGTTCTTGCAATTGCCTTCTCAGCACAGAAAGAAGGAAAGCTCAGGGTGTGAATGGTCCCTTGGTGCATCCCCTGCTCCCAGCTGGGGCTGAGCATCCCCAGGAGTCTGGCTGTGGGAAGATGAGGATGAGGATGAGGAACCAGGTCCCAGGCCTGGCACGGCACAGGGAGCTCCCTCGGATGCCCTGGCAGGTGGGATGGGTGCCCAACCTTCTGCCAACAGAGAAGCTCCAGGTCTGGCTGAGCAGAGCAGCTGGCTGGGGACTTTGGGAGGTGCTTCAGGTGTAGCTTTGGTTTCAAGACACTCTGAGAGCAGGTGGAGACCCCTGGGAGAGCAGCAACTCACAGAGGGGTCTGGGCTGAACACAGCTGAGTGCTGCCCGAGGAAGAGGGAACTGGACCCGAGAGCCAGGAGAGGGGATTTGGCAGCGGGGGTGTGCAGGATGGTGCTGCCCCCCGGGAGGTGAGGGATGGAACCATCAACCCACTTGGCTCCCGTGTGTCCCTGGGCACTGTGTGTGTGCTGGGCAAACCCACGGGATGGGAGCTGAGCTGGGGAGCAAAGGAAAGGAGCTCAAACCTTCCTGGCAATGCTCCAAGCTGAGGGGGTCCCCAAATCTCAAGCTCTGGTCCCGCTCTCCTGCCGTGCCACCAGCTCCTGGCTGAGCCCACCCCGTGTCCGGAGCCCAAACAAGCTGTAAGTATTTTGTGTGGGGTTTTTTTTGTTGGTTTGTGGGTTTTTTGGTTGTTGTTGGGGTTTTTTTTTTCTTTTTTTTTTTTTTTTCCTTTTTTTTTTTCTTTTTCGCAGTGCTGGGTCTCTAAGCTGAACCCTCCCACTAATCTGCTGATGGAGGAGTTTTCCAGGGGACCTGGCAAGAAGAGGAGTGAACGTGCTGATGTGAGTTTCGGCGCTAATCTTCTGTAAATCGAGTGGCACATTTTTTAAGGGCCATCCGGGAGAAATGTGAATGAGGTTCCCATAGCGCGCTGCGAGCCCGAGTATTGAGCTGAAAGCTCAGGGCTGGAATTCAGTGGACGCAGCTGCTGCCTCAGCGTCCAAATAATGTGCTGTTCTGTTCAGAACCGACCCATAAATAGCGGGGCCACCCCCGGCCCTGGGCAGAGCGGAACCACGGCGGGAGAGGTACCGGCGGCACGGCTTGGACTGGATGGGGCTTGGGGAAAAAAAGCAAAAAAACCAACAAAACCCCAAACCAAGAACAAAACCCGTGTCAGAGTCGAGGTGTCACGGCAGGGAATGTTCTGCGGGGGTCTGGCGAGCAGGAGCGGTGCTGCAGGGCTGGGGATTTGTTGGTCTGAACCTCTCGGCAGCCCCTGGTGCCAGCGGGACCGGGGGAGGTGTTGGGCCGGGGTGTCCTGCTCCAGGGGGAGCTCGGAGAGATGTTCCCGGAGAGCGTGAGGTCCTTGGAAGGGACCTCGAGGATCAGCAAGGAGGGGGGAAGATGTCACCAGCTGGAACCTGGCAAACACCCGCCGGAAACCAAGGAGAGGCTTTTGGAGAGGAGTTTTCTGAGCTGCCCAGGGTCAGAGAGGGGTCCCGTGTCCCTGGAAGATGGTTTGGTTCATCACCTGGGGATGCAGGAGAGGAGGATGGAGACCTGGACACCCCCGGGGATCTGCAGCTGCTGCCTTTGGGGACAACCACCTCAGCTCTCCTCCCTGTCCCCACGCCAGCTTCACCTTTGCTGCTTAATTTTAATAACTTTAGAGGCTCCCGTAGAGCTGATGCTGTTTTAACCTCCTCCAATTTGGGTTTTCCAGGCACCATGACCGAGCAGCAAAGTCCCCCCGAGCAGATGGCGACTGGGGAGGGCACTGGCGAGCGAGGTGGCACTTACAAGGTATACTGGGGACAACTGGTGACGGACGGACAGGCGGACTGGGGGTGATGCTGAGAGCCAGGCTGGTCCCAGTGTCCAAGTGCTCCGGGTTGTACTGGGGCAGCCAAGGGCTCGGGGTCCCGGAACGCAGCTGAGCTTTGGTGTCACTGATGGGAGGAACCCTGGAGGGGGGAAGAGGGAGGAGAAGAGAAGCGAAGCTCCAGCCCGGGGATTCGCTGCTGCCGGGCAGGAGGAGCAGGAGCTGCCGCTGCCTCTGTGGCTGCCGAGAGCATCGGTGGCCCCGGGGCTGGGGGTGCAGCTGCTCCGTGCTTGGATCCGAGAGCAAAACATCCCTCTGGGAGCCAGCGTTGAAATTCCTTATGTGGTGCTATTATTATTATTATTATTATTATTATTATTATTATTACTATCTGGGGTTTTTTAAAGGTTATGTTTCTTAGGCTTTGTAGGTTGGTTAGAGGTGAATCAACCCTGGGCACTGCCCACAGCTCAGGAAACTGGGAAAAGCTGCTCCCGGATTAGGGAAGGCTGGAGGTGGGAGCAGATCCTGCCTGGAGCTTATTGCTTTGGGGTGGAAAGAAGTTCCTGAACACACAGAGGTGTCACCTCTGTCCCTTGACACCCCCACCAAGTGCTGTCTGAGGAGGCTCTGCCCTTGTCCCAGGCTCAGGGGTCCCAGGCAGGGCTTGGGGTGCTGGTATGACCCCCAGCCCAGGGTCCCCAATTGTGCTGGGCACCCCAGGCCCCACTCCCTGCCATGCCCTGGTCCTTGGCCCTGGTTTGGGTTTGTCCTGAAGCTTCAGAGCTCTGCTCAGAGCAGGAGGTCCGGGGGAGGTGTGGTGGTCTGTGCACCTGCAGCACTTGGAGGAAAACACCAAAAATATGAGATTGTTCCAGGCAGGGGAGAAGCCATGGATCTGGAGGGAGCAGTGGGAGGGCAAGGATGGGCTGTGACCAAGCTGGGGGCAGGAGACCACAGCCCACCCCCCCGGGGCCTCCCAGTACAAACCTGCTGTGATTCCAGTGCTGCACTGGAACATTTCCCAGTTGCTGGGAGCTGCTGGGCAGGGCAGGGGCAGTACTGGAGCTGGCAGGGACATTGGTGTGGGATGGAGGGGACACAGATGGAGCACTGGGCTCTGCTGCTGTTTGTGTGCAGGGGTGGGGGGCTTGTGTTTGCTCTGGGCAGGGTGTTCTCCCCAAACCCCCCAGTGTAGCTGCAGCCCATGGGGTCTCTCCCTTCCTTAGATCACCATCTATGAGCTGGAGAACTTCCAGGGGAAGAAGTGTGAGCTGACTGAGGAGCTCCCCAGCATCACTGAGAAGGAGCTGGAGAAGGTGGGCTCCATCCAGGTGGAGTCTGGCCCGTAAGTGCTGGAGGGGGGGGGGGAAGGATGGACAAGACCTTAGGGTGAGGGTGTCCCTGCTGTCCCTGAGCCCCTGGTCCCCCAGGTGGCTGGGATTTGAGAGGCAAGCATTCTCTGGGGAGCAGTTTGTGCTGGAGAAGGGGGATTACCCACGCTGGGACTCCTGGTCCAACAGCCACAACAGTGACAGCCTGATGTCCATCCGGCCCCTCCAGATCGTGAGTAGCAGCTGCCTCGGGGCCACCGTGTCCCCAGGGACCAGAGGCAGGGCTGCAGGGAGGGGGTCTGGGGGAGGAGGGATGTCTGGGGGTGTGCAGGGCAACCCCCTGATCCACACCTCCCCCCAGGACAGCCCCGAGCACAAGATTCACCTCTTTGAGAACGCGGGCTACACCGGGAGGAAGATGGAGATCGTGGATGATGATGTCCCCAGCCTCTGGGCTCATGGCTTCCAGGACCGTGTGGCCAGTGTCAGGGCTCTGAATGGAACGTAAGGATGGGGACACCTCGAGAAGGTCCTGTCCCCTGGCACCACAGCTGGTCCCTCGGCGTGGTGGCACAGCAGGGATGGTGATGCTGTCCCCACACCCACCTCCATCCCTCCTCCTGTGGGGAGCCAGCAGGACCCAAACAGTGTCCCCAGGGCTGTGTGACAGCTCCAAGCCTTCCCCCAGGCCCTGCAGCACCACTGGAGCCGTGGCCCTTTCTCTGCCAGGGGCTCTCCGACCCCTCCTGGCTCCGTGGCCCCGTGTCCGGGCACAGCGGTGGTGGCAGCGCCAGCCCTGGGGACAGCTCCGGTGGCAGCCGGGGCAGGGGGTGTTCCCGGGGCAGGGCTGAGCGCTGCCCTCTCTCCTGCCAGGTGGGTGGGCTACGAGTACCCGGGGTACCGGGGCCGGCAGCACGTCTTTGAGAAGGGGGAGTACCGGCACTGGAACGAGTGGGACGCCAACCACCCCCTCCTGCAGTCCCTGCGCCGGGTGCGGGACCAGCAGTGGCACCAGCGGGGATGCTTCCAGAACAGCTGAGGGACCCCCGCACCCCCCCGGCCCGGGGGCTGCCTGGCCTGACCCTGCTACCAGCTGATGCCGTGACCTTGCTGTTTGGGTGCTGTTTTGGTTTTTTTGTTTCTTTTGTTTCTCTTCCTTTTTGTTTTTTTTTTTTTGGTGCGAAAACCTCAATAAAGCTCTGAGCTGGAGGCTGCCAGGGGACTGCCTGCTCCTGGGCTGGTGTCACGGTGCTGGAGGGTGAGGGGGGATGTCAGGGCAGGGCCCCCCAGCACCTCCCGTGCAGAAATGGTGTTTGTTGCAGCCTGGCCTGAAAGCTGCAGCTTTCCAGAAATAACCCCGGGGGGGTGGGGATGGTGGGGAGGTGACCCCCACACTTGGGGGGGGGGGTCTTGGGGAGCTTGCCAAGGGTCTTCCTGTGGCTCTGCCCCTTCTTAAAGCATCTCCCAGGGCTGGGGGAGCTCTGCCCGTGGCTCCTTCCCCACCTCCCTCAGCCCAGGGCAGGGTCTCCAGCTCCAGGGGACAGGGAGGTGATGGGGATGGGGTCCTGGGGGTCCTGGGCAGCCTGGGGGGCAGTGAGGCTGGGGGAGGGATGTCAACAGCTGTCCCTTGAGCACCCCAAAGAGGCCTCACCCTGTGGGGTCCTCAGCCCCAGGGGTTGCTGCTCCATGGGGATGGGCACTGATGTGGGGGGCAGAGCTCCTGCTGGCCCCAAGAACTGGCATGGATCCAGGTGTCCCAGCATGGGACTGGGCATCCCAGTATGGATCCAGGTGTCCCAGCATGGAGCAGCCTCAGCCCCCCAGGACTGGTGTCAGAGATGGGAGATGGATTTGGGGCTGCCCAAGCCCATTGTGCTGGTCACCAAACACTGCTCCAGAGCTTTGGTGCTGTTAGTAATAACGATGGGGATGATTATCATCATTATTATTATTACTGTTGTTTACTTTTTTATTATTTATTTTTAGTACTATTTATCTGGGCTTGGGTTTCCAGCTGTTCAAGGAGATTTTGTGGCCCTGAGTGGCAAAAACTTCTTCCAGGATGGTCTGGGAATGGTGTCCCAGGGCCCAGCACTGATCCCAGCTGAAGGCAGAGCCCAGGGCAGGGCAGGCAGGAGCTGTGCTGGGACCTGGGGGGGCAGTGGCTGTGTGTCCCCGAGGTGCCAGCTGAGGCACAGGGACAGAAGGGTGGTGGCAGTGCTGGGAGTGTTGGGTGGTGGCACAGAGCCTGCCTGTGACCCCCCAGCCAGGGCAGCTGCAGACCCTGGGGACCGAGCCCTCCTGGTGGCACTGGCTCTGGTGACAATGACCCAGGGAAGGTGACCCTGGGTGTGGGAGCAGAGCCCTGATGTGCCACGGGGGAGGGGGTTGCAGCACATCTGCTGTGGCACCCCCAGGGAATTCTGTGTGCAGGAGAGAGCTGCTCTGCAGCAGGGGGATGCTGTGGGGGTGCGGGTGACAGGGGTTCCCCCCCTCTTCTGTGGGGTGGTGAGAGGGAGGGGTGTCTGATATCTGGGTTGTCACCCCCCCATTGGGAAATTCACTTTCCTGCAGTTACAATCAGCTCCCCGAGCCAGAAGGCCACCAGGGCAGTGGGTTTGGTGCCCCTCAACCCTCTGCTCATCCCTGGGGACAGGCACAGCCCTGAGCAGGCTCTGGGGACGTGTCCCCTGCTGTGACCCCCACTGCCCCCAGCTTAGTCCTGGAGTGATGGAGGAGCCTCTGTGCCACTGCTCCTGCTGCCCCACGGGGCTGGGACCCCTCTCAGGGACCCCAAA
Organism: Calypte anna; assembly: GCF_003957555.1. Taxonomy (NCBI): domain Eukaryota; kingdom Metazoa; phylum Chordata; class Aves; order Apodiformes; family Trochilidae; genus Calypte; species Calypte anna. The sequence goes on along the minus strand of NC_044261.1, from coordinate 928,254 downwards.
AATGGGGGATAATGGAGAAGCAGCAGCCCCCCTGCCCTGTGCTGCCCCCGTGCTGAGGATGCTCCTGGTGGTGGCCCCAGGACCATCCCTGAGGGGGTCCCAGGGAGTCCCCAGTGTCTGGGGGGCTGTGGGACCCCATCCAGTCCCCCTCCCCAGGGGTTTTCAGGTTGGTTTTATCACGCATGGAAAGAGCCAACTTCAGCAGTTTTGGGGGTGGCTGGAGGGATAAAATCCCTGGCTCTGAAATTCCTGAAGTGGGGCTGGAAGGGGCTTTGTTTGCAAGGGCTGTGCTGGGGCTTGGCACACATTGGGCTGATGCAGGCAAACTCCAAAGCTCCTTGCCAACAAACCCAACAAAGGGGGAGGCTGGGATGTGAAAGCTCATGAAATAACTCCCTGACTTGGGGCTCGGGGAGACAAAGGCAGCGGCGGATCAGCTGACCTTGGTTTTCATTGGGGTTTAATCCAGCAGTCTGGCTTTGGATCATGCTTTAACCATTCTGTCAATAGTTTTGGCACCGTCCTGCTGCGGCTCGGTATAAATTCCACCCCTCGGCCTCAGCCCTTCACTGGCTCAAGCGGGTACTGGTATAACTGGTAAGATTTTTTTTCTATTTATTGTCCTCTTTTTTTTCTTTTTGGTCATTTCCTCCTCCCGGTGCTGGAGCTCCCCAGGCAGAGGGGCAGAAGGATGTGGGCACAGGTGGGGTGGGCTCTGGGGACAGTTCTGTCCCTGCTGCCCAGTTCTGGTGGCCAAAGCAGGAGTGTTGCCACCCGGCTGTGGCTCAGTTCTTGTTTCAGTGGAAATGAGCAGTTTTCACCTGGTTTGGAGCCTGCTCAGACAGGGGGGTCCTGCTGGGCTGGAGGACAAGGGTTCCTCCTTGTGCCAGGACACACAGACACAGGGCTGGGAGCTTCTCACCCTCTTCAAGCACCCACATGGGACAGGGACTCCTCAGCTGTCCCTTGTTGGGCAGGGACAGTGGGAGCAGCCTTGGCCACAGAGGCTGAGCTCCCCTGGGAACGACTCAGGACCACTCGGGGCTCATGGGTCCCCTTGCTCAGGGCTGGGGACCCTCTGCAGGTGCCATCACGAGTGATGCTGCAGCAGGACCATCACCTGGGCTCCTCCACAAGCCTGGAGAGGTTTGTTCCACAAGTGAGTGGTGCTGAGCAGCCCTGAAAGGGGTCTGGCTGTGAGCCCAGCCCCAGTAACACTTTCTGAGCAACTGGGCAGAGCACCAGGTGGGCTGTGGGGCTGCCAGCATGGTCCCAGGTGCCTCCTCAGTGGCAGTTTTTAACCTTTCAGAGTTTTCCTCCCCAAGGCAGTGGACAACCCAGCTGATGATGGCTTCCGAGCACCAGATGCCAGCCTCCAAGCAGCAGCAAGCAGGCTCCAAGGTCAGTGTGTGGCTTCCCAGCCCTGCAGTGGGGCCGGGGCACCCTCAACCTCACGGAGCACCCAAAGCATCCCCCAGGACACCCCTGGGGAGCAGCTGAGCTGCTGTGATGCATCCCTGAGAGTTCCTGCCTGGTGCTGAGCATCATCAGCTGTGGTGCTGAGCCCTCTGCAGAGGGATGAGGGGAGAGGGAGAGGGGCAGGAGACACAGAGGGTTTTACCAGAGCAGGAATAGGAGAGAAGGGATGAGCTCCTGATCTCCTGTGGGCCAGCCCTGCAGAGGCAGCAGAGCTGTGCCTCCATGAGCCCTGAGATCTGTGCTGAGCTGGTGGGGTTGTGCCCTGGGGCTGCCCCACTGCCCCCCCTGCCCCAGCACCCTTCTGTGTGCCCCAGCACACCTCTGTGAGCAGCTATTGAGTGCTGGACCAGCACCCACGGGGACTTGCAGCCCCCAGGAGCAGGAGCTCCAAGGGATGGACAGCTGGTTGATGCTCTCTGGCTGGTTAAAAACACCAGCGTGCAGGTTTTGGGGTCTGGGCAGCAGCAGACATGGTGCTGTGTTGAGCTGGGGACACCATGTGCTCCTTTGCAGTGCCTGGACACTGTGCCCACCCCTCTGAGACCCCCCCCTGCTCTGTTCCAGATTGCAATCTTTGAGCAGGAGAACTTCCAGGGTCGGTGCCATGAGCTGAGTGGGGCCTGCCCCAACCTGAAGGAAGCTGGTGTGGAGAAAGTGGGCTCCATCCTCGTGCATTCTGGACCGTAGGTGCTGGGGGGGGGGACGGGACTGTGGTGCCATGCAGGGGGGAGGCAGGGGCTGGGATGGGGTCTGGGGGTCTGGGGGTCTCCCTGCTGCAGGCACCAGCACCCTGTCTCACCTGGCTGATGCTGCCAGGACACTTCCCCAGCAGGTGAGCAGGGGGTGACAGGGTCCCCTGAGGGTATGGTGTCCCCCAGCCCTGCTCGGGGGGGGGGGAGCTGGGACAGATGGCAGTGTTACCCCCAGTTTGGTTTCCTTCCTATTGGGATGGCCACAGGTGCTGCCAGCATCCCCCCTGCTCCTGGGGGGGGAAAGGGGGAGCCCCAGAAAATTTCCTGGAGCTCTGGCTGCACCCAAGGCAGCTGCAGAGCACCCTGAGAGGGGGACAGCCCCACTGGGACGTGTGGGTGACCCTGTGCTCTGTGGGACCGAGGGTGGATGGACACCCCCTTGGAGCATCCCGAGCAGGATGTTTCCAGCTGGGATGGTGCCCGTGTGTGGGTAGGGGCACTGGGCAGAGCTGCCCCCTCCCCCTGGGAGCCCCTTTCCCCTTTCCAGCAGGAGCAGAGGGCCCTGAGCTCTGCCGGGGGGCTCAGCCCGGGGGTCGGTGGTCCCCGTGCTGCTGCCCCCCCTGAAGGTCGCCCTCTGCTCTCTTGCAGCTGGGTGGGCTACGAGCAGGCAAGCTGCAAAGGGGAGCAGTTTGTGTTTGAGAAGGGGGAATACCCCCGCTGGGACTCCTGGACCAACAGCCGGAGAAGCGACAGCATCACTTCCCTGAGACCCATCAAAGTGGTGAGAGCACCCAGACAGCCACTACCCACCCGCCAGACCAAGGTCTGCAGCCAGAAGTGTTCCCCAGCCTTCCCCCGCACCCCAAAGCCCCGCGGGCAGAGGGGGCCCCCCTCCTGCGCACCCCCGCCCCAGCCCCGGGGTCCGGGGAGCCGGTGGGGGGGTCGGAGGGAGCGCGGGGCCGGGGGCAGGGACAGGTGACCCCAGGGTGGAGAACATCCCCGGGTAAGTCGGGCAGTGCCCCCGGGAGTCCCCCAGCTCGCTGAGCTGGACGGGAGGGATGCGGAGCACCCCCGGCACCGGGGGGAGCGGCGGCACGCGGTGCAGACCCCGTGCCTCAGTTTCCCCGTAGCCCCTGGGCTTTGCCCCCTCTCCCCTCCCCCCCTTTCCCCGCCCTGTGCTGGGTGCCGGTGGCTGCTGATGTCCCCTTTCCGCTGTCCCCGCTGCAGGACAGCCAGGAGCACAAGATCGTGCTGTACGAAAACCCCAGCTTCACCGGCAAGAAGATCGAGATCATCGACGACGATGTCCCCAGCTTCCACGCACACGGCTACCAGGAGAAGGTCTCATCCGTGCGGGTGCAGAGCGGCACGTGAGTCCGGGGGGACACGGGGGGACACGGGGGACACCAGAGCAGCCCCTCGGCTGCGTGGCAGCACGGTGGGTGGGCGAGTGACCCGACGTGACCCTCCTCATGCTTGCCTCGGCAGGTGGGTGGGCTACCAGTACCCCGGCTACCGGGGCTACCAGTACCTGTTTGAGAAGGGGGACTACAAGGACAGCTCAGACTTCGGCGCTCAGCACCCCCAGATCCAGTCGGTCAGGCGCATTCGGGACATGCAGTGGCACCAGCGCGGCGCCTACCACCCCACCAACTAGAGACCCCGGCCCGAGCCGGGCCGGGGGGAGCCCCGCAACCCACAAGTGTCCCCCGGCAGCCACTGTCACCCCCCCGCGGCCTCGCCCCCCACCTCCCCCCGTGTGATGCACGGCGCTGCCGAAGCAACCGAATAAAGCTTGGAGTTTGAAAGTCCTGGCTCAGGACCTTTCATCCGGGGGGGTAGCGGAGGAGGGACCGCACCAGCGGGATGTTCCCGTGCTCCTGGCTGGGGAGGGGGCCCCATCGCTGCATCCCTGATGTTTTCAGTGCCACCCACTGCTGTCTCACTGGGAGGTGATGGGAGGAGGGATGGGAGCTGCCCACCCCCTCCCCAGTCGGCACCCCGGGGGGGTCCGGCAAGGGGGCTCAGCCCTGGGGTGCAGGGGAGTGGGTGAGGGGCTCCTCCACTGCCCCCAGTGCCCTCTGGGGGGTACAAAGATGTCCCCAAGGCATCAGGGGGTGCAGAAGCAGCTGTGGGGGCTTTGCCCTCTCGCTCAGGACAGCTGCAGGCTAATTGCATTACCAATTAGCCCTTGTAAGCTTTAATTAGCAACAACGCTTTAATTTAGCATTAATAATGCTAAAGAGCAGGGCCCTCCCCCTGGCTGCTGCGATTTGGGGTGAACTCCAGCAAAACCGGGATTCTCCGGGGGATGCTGTTCTGCTGCCTGGATCCTCCGCGTCTCAGAACCTTTCTGGCTGCTTTGGGCTGACGGAACCGGGCAGAAAGCAGCGGGTTGGCACAGCCCAGCCCCGCAGGGAGCCTCAGCTGAATCCCTCGTTTGCCAAACGCTGCTGCAAAATGTCAGCGGCTGGGCCAGGCGTGCCTTGGCAGGGAAAATCTCTGCCTTCCCCTCACCGGGGGGAAATTCGGAGCCATCCCGGACCTGAAAATTCCTCCCGAATCGTGAGGGTTTTACAGAAAAGCGGGGACACGGGCTCCTTCGTGCTGCCTTTGGCTGCCACTGGGAGGTGGGAGAACAGGATTTGGTGGGTGCAAACTGCTCAAACCAGCAATGAGGTGAGAGCAGAGACCGGGGCTGCCCCTCGGGGGGCTGCAGAGCCTGGGGGTGAGCAGCACGGGGGGAAATGGACCCAAAACAGAAGAGGAAGAAAATGTGAACGAGCCCAGAGGTGTGTGGACAGGGTCCTGACACAGGCCTGGAGTGATGGGGCAAGGGGTCATGGTTTAAAGGGGGGAGATTTGGGTTAGATGTTTGGAGGAAATTCTTCCTTGTGAGGGTGCTGAGCCCCAGGTTGCCCCCCAGGAGCTGTGGCTGCCCCATCCCTGGCAGTGTTGGAGGTTGGATGAGGCTTGGAGCACCCTGGGCTGGAGAAGGCAGTGTGGGCTGCTCAGTCTGGCTCAGTGTCCTTCTCCAGGATGTTTCCTCCTTCCATCTCTCTTTTCCCTTTAGGGGAACCATAGGAATGGTGGAGCCCCAGGGTGGGGCAGAGCTGTGGGGCTGTTTGGCTCAGCAGAGCCCAGCAGGAAGAGCTGGTGGGGAGCAGGGGGGGTGAGGAGCAGGGCTGCTGGGTGGGTGAGGGTCCCAGGCCCACCCTTGGCTGTGGGGGGATTTGCTGCCATTGGAGATGTCACCAGGAACCGAGTTTGGGGAGATGTCACCGAGGAGGCACAGCTCTGCACGGCTGAGCAGACGCCTTGCTGGCTCTGGGAGAAATGTGCTGGAAATTTATTTTTACATTTTTTTTTTTCCTTTTAAGATTTGATTCAGAAGCCCACGGCTGCCTCCGGCCCACACGAGCTGTGGCAGTGCCATCTGGCACCCTGCTCCCCACCCACCCACTCCCCACCCGCAGCTCAGTGCCCCTCGTGGCCACCTCACTCCACGTCCCTTGTCCTTTGGGTGGTGTCACCCCCTGCACCCACGCCCCCACTGCTGCCACTGGGGCTGTGGGGGACAGTGGGTGCTGCCAGCAGCAGAGCTTGGTGATATTTCAGCAGTCCCACGGCTCTGCCAGCGGGTGGGTGGTTTTGCTGTCATGCCAATAGATGGGAGAGCAAAAGCTGTTTTCCAGACTGGCAAATTATGTGGGGGGTTTTTTTGGTGGTTTTGGCTATTTTTTTGGTGGGGTTTTTTTTGGTTGGTTTTGGGTTTTGGTTTTTTTTACCCAGTAAATACTATGGGGGAGCTCAAAGCACCCCCCAGCACCAGGGCTTGTGGGAGCTGCAGGTGCTGTTAGGATCCCCTGGGACCCTTTGCAGGTCAATTCTCCCCCATTGAGTAATTAATGCCAGGATAAAAATAATGCAAACTCCATGGCTAAATTGCAGCTGAGATGAGATTTAGGTGCCTTTCCCTTCCATCTGGGCATTGGCCATTGCCTGTCCTCAGGAGGTGCCTGCTGGTGGGGTGGAAGAAAACGTGCTGAGTAGAGATGTGTAAGTGCTTGTGTTCTCACCCTGGCTTCCCTTTGCCTCCCTGCTGGGTGAATCCCAAGGCTCTGGGAGATGTGGTGAGGTCAGGGAAATCTTTGGCTAAAAAACAATAGTCTTGAAAAATATGAAGTGTTTATTCTTAGTCATAGTTTTACCCACAGCCTGGATACTTTGGGTACTGAGTGCTCCTTGCCAACTGCTAAGGGTTTACTGTGGGCTTTGCAGATTCTTGTCCTTTGGAGGTGATTGGTACTGTTATCTTTAATTCTCCAGCTTCTGAAGCCATGTGATTACATGAGACTTTTAGCTTTGATTTTTTAGTTTTTTCCCCTCCTTTATACTGAGCCCTGAGCCTCGTGTTTGTGCATACATGCACAGACCACAGCCACAAATACTACAGGCTTAGGAAAGGAAAAATAACCAGGATCCCAGGCTGTATTATTAGGACGGTCTTGTGGTTTTCAGGGCAGAGTTGTGATTTATCAGAGCTCAGCTTTGGCATGTGGAAAAGCAATCTCACCTCTGATTAGTGTGAAAGATGGGACAGGGGTGAAATAATGTGGTGCTATTTCTGCTGCTGAGAGGAGCCTGTCCCTCCTTTGGTGAGGATGCCTGGTTCCTGCTGTCCTTGGGGAGCTGATGCTGAGCTCCCAGCTGCTGCCTCCTTGGTTTTCTCCCTCTTTTGATCAGAGAAAAAGCAGGAGCTGAGCAAGGAGACCTGCTGTGTGGTGGGTCCCTGCTGGGGGGCTGGCAGAGGGGACACACCAAGTCCTGGCACTGGAGTAGAAGATCTCTGCTCAGCTTGTCCTTACCAAATGACCTCTCTGCAGTGACCAGTGTTTGATGCTGATGTGAGAAGGATGTGCTGGGTCAAGTGATGGTCCCGTTTCAGGCTCCCAATGCTGCAGCCAAAGGCAGGCTCAGGAGAGCAGAGGACACAGCCCAGGACAGAGGGATGTGGGGGGCAGCACAGGACCCCTCAGCACCCCTGGGCTGGTCCCAGCCCGGAGAACAGGAGAGGGGATGGTTTGTATTCATCAGCAGAGGTGACACCCGTGCTCCTTGAGCCCCTTCTGGCACCCACAGCTTGGGAAGCAGCTGACCCAAGCAGGGAGCATTGGAAGCATGGAAGGATGCTGAGCTCCCATCCCATTCCAATTCCTACTGGGTTTGTTCCTAACTAGTGCAAAGAGGGAGAAGAAAAGGAAGGGGAGAGGAAAAAAAAAAGAAAAAAAGCATCTTTACAGCTTCCTAGGCTTCTTTCAGCATGTCAAAACTCCTGTCCAGTTCAAAGGCTAATTAAGAAACATCACTTCTTCAAAAGCCAGGATTGGAAACAGCCACATGGAGACGTAATGGGATTAAAGCCTCCCAGAGGATTTCAGCTGGGGGAGGGCTTGGTGACCTTCCCCAGCACCGGCCCCGCAGCGTGGCTTTCCCAGAGTTGGATTGTGAAACCCTCAGGACCACCCCAAAAGGCTTTGGTAGTATGCAGAGCCAAGGTATGAGCTGGGGAAGGAAAGCAGGGCCAGCAGAGGAGGTGTCACCCATCCTGTGCCCAGGGCTGCAGAGTGGGTGCAGACCCCACCAGCCTGGGGGGTACCCGGGCAGCATCTCCCAGTTGTGGGTGGGTAACACAGGGCAGGGAACTGCTGTCAATGCCAACGGGAAAGGCAAAGAAACTATTCCCAGTGATGCAAAGTCCTGGGCAGCAGAAGTGGCAATTAGGGAACATCTGTTCCTCATAGTCCGAGCGGACTACGAGCAGCCACATGGCAACATAATGGGATTAAAATATATCACTGGATTATGTGAGCACTGCAAAGATCAGCTGCTGTGGGTGTCCTTGTGAAATCGTGGAAAGAATGAAAAACAAATTTCTCTCTTCGGAACGGACGAAACTTTTTTTTTTTTTTTTCCCTTTTTCTATTTCTTAATTCATGCCTTACATAACGTGCAGGAGCTGGTGCCACACCTTTTCTCTGTACGGTTCAGTTTATCTAGAAAGGCAGCCTGTACTGCTCTGAGTTGAGGCAATTTTGGATGAAATTTGGATGTGAGCAGCTGGTCCCTCCTGGTCCCCGGGTGCTGCCGGTGGGACCCTGCAGCCCCTGGCTTTAGAGTTGGCTTTAGCTGGGTGCCCAGGGGTATGACATGGGGACTGTCCCCTCTGCCACCCCTGTGCAGCCTCTGCTCCTGCTGGTGGGGCTGGGAGGTGGGACAGGAGCAGGATTTGTCCCCCGGGGGCAAGGGGCAGGAGTCCAGCAGTGCTGCTCCCCATCCCTCTCACCACCACCACCACCACCACGAGAGGCTTCTGCAATTTCCATCCCTCAGATGCCACGGGGCCAGCAGACAATAGGGACATTCTTCAGCAAAACCACACCAGGGAGGCAGAAACGTGCACGCTATTTTTGGGATGCTCAGACGCTCTGAGGCAAATGTCATTTGGATGTAACATCCATTTTGGGAGCCGGGGAGATGCAGTCGTGCATCATGAGGAGGGAACGGCTCGCTTAGCAACCTTCCTCCCCAGCCCCTGACGTCTTCCCTCTGCAGGACGGGATTGCTCCTCTGACAGCCAGAGAGCAGCACATTGCTCCCCGCTGCCAGGGGAGGTGTTTGTACTCACAAGCCACACCAGCTCCTGTGGAAACTTAATTCTTTAAATTCAGGTTTCTACCTCCTGGCAGCTTTGGTGCCGGGGCGGTTCGGGTCCTGCTGCACCAGCCCCACAGCAGCACATCCATGGGATGCCTTCCCATGGCTTCCCTGCTCTGCCAGGGCTGGGAAGAGGCTGTGCCATGGGAAGGGGGAGCAGAGCCCTTCCCTTCTGGGGGCTGAGCAGGAGAGCTGGGATTCCAGCTGGGATTCCAGCTGTCACCCAGCTGAGCCATCGAGTGTCCCTGTCCTGACACAGCTGCAGCCCTTATGGGAAGCAGAGCTGGAAAACCTCCTGGCATTTTAGTGATGAAAAGCATCTTTGGAGGAGCAGACTGAACCCCAGCCCCTGCTCTGGGCCTGTGCTGCTTGTGTGTGGCAGTGAGTGGGCCCAGGGGTGGTCTGGGTGTGCTGGTTGTACTGGGTGTGCTGGTTGTACTGGGTGCAGGCTGGCAGCAGGACAGTGGCAGGGAGGGAGGGGATGGGTCAGGTCCATCACTTGGCAGGCAATGTCTGCCCTGGTTCCCTCTGAGGTTTCCAGATGATAAGCAATTAAAGGAGAGAGATTTACAGCAAAGATTAGGTCAGGAGGCGAAGTCCATTATCTGCAGTGATGAGCTCCAAGGAGAAGGAGGGCACTTTAGCTGTTAGAAGTCTCCTTTGACACTGATCTGGTGTCTGAGGGTCAGCAGGGGTGGTGGCCATGGCAAGGGTGCTGGCACAGGGACCACAGCAGGGCCACTTGCTGCCTCTCCCTGGCCACTGCCTGGCATTTTGGTACCTGAATTCCCTGTGGTGCCCTTGCAGGGGACACGTCAGCCCATGGGATTGCAGCACTTGGTTGAATCCTGAACCTTGAAAATTGGAAGAAGGATGTTCTCTACATCCCATCTGCTGTTCAGTGCAGGGTAATGACTGATTCTCTTGGGGGAATCGTCCCCTAGGGCAGGGGATGTCACCAGTGCCACGGGGCTAAAGGTGCCAAATCCCTTGGGAGGCTTTTTAGGAGAAAGATGCTTTTGAGGTGACTGACAGTTTATTCACTGTGCGTTTTCCCATGTAACTCTCCCTGTGCCCACCTGTTTTACTGGGACACTCCTTTCCCTCCCTCCCTTGCCAGTCCAGGAGATATTTGCTGCAAAACCAGGGAGTTTTAGGGCAAGGCAGAACTCCTGCTGTGCCGGGGGCTCTCCAGCACTGCACAGCTCCTCTGGGACATGGGCAACACTGACTCTGAACTAAGTTGTCACTGTCGTCTCCTACCAAGCTGGGGAAGGCAGTAATTAAGGCTGCTGAGCACACACTTCTTCCAAAATTACCTCATTTATTCAGAGAATCAGATGCTGCAGTCTTTCATGGCTCCTTGCAAGGCTTGGATCTTGTGGGATGCGAGGCTATTAATAGGAACCAATCTTTCCCCTTCTTCTCCTCCAGACTAAAGGGAGAAGAAGTCAAACAAGGGCCGCTTTGATGTGATGGAAGTACAAACAAACTCCATGCCATCCTGCTCCTCGGCTGCCACTGCATTCCTCTCACCTCAGGACCTGGTTCCAACGGGGTTTGTGGGCACAAGGACTCGACCCGGGGTACCCTGTGGTGGCTGAGGTGATGGAGCAGCCCCTGGCACTGGACATGGAACACACCAGGTGGGATCTGGGTTTGCAAGGAGCTGGCTTATCTCACTGAAATAGAGAATGATGCAGCCCACTAGAAAAATGAACAGTGTGGCTCAGGCAGAATGGGTTCATTTCCCTTCTGGTTTCCTGAGCAGGTTCAGAGGGAGGGAGGGAGGGTTGTTCCCACCTGGGTTTTAAACACAATTTTCAGATTAGGGGAGAGGCAGCTCCAGGATGCCAGGCAGGAGGAAAGGGGACATCCCCCAGGCACCTCTGGAGCTCCAGGGCTTCTCAGCCACCTTCCCACTGACAGTGCTGTGGTCCCAGATGTGTGATATTGGATCTGGATGGATGATCAGCCAGGACAGCAAATGCCAATTTGTGTGCAAATAGACTGTGAGTAAAAAAAAAAAAAAAAAAAAAAAAAAAAAAGAGGGAAAAGAAGTAACTAGAAAGCATTTCCCAGATAACTGGAGCTGTTTCCAAGGAACATTTTTAAAGGTTTTTCCAGCAGGCTGGCTGGGTGCTGGCAGTCTCCCTGGTCCTCAGGGGGCATCTCAGCAGCCCCCCACTTGCTGCTCCAGGCAGGGACTCTGCTGCTGGAGCCCCAAACCCCCCCTGCCTGCCAGAGCTCATTGCCTCCTCCTGATGTACTGACACGGGCAGCAAAACCTCCCCGCAGATGAGAGCTTTTATTTCCAGCACTGCATGATTTATCTGCTGTAAGATGTTGTGGCAGATTCCACATTAACTTCTGCCAGCTCAGTGTCTGCACACTTGTCAGTTCTTCTCCTTCTGTCCCTCAAAATTTGTACCTAAATTAGTCAAGTATTGATATTTTTTTTTTAATTTTTTTTTGTTTATCAAGTTACATCCAAGCCAGACCACGGAACAGTGAATGCACCATGGTTCCCTCTTGACATCTGTTTGTCTAATCAGTCTGTACAGGGAAAATGTTTCTGTAGTGCCAGCTGGTACCAGTGCTGGAGCTGGGGGACTCTCCAGAGGGCTTTAAGTCATTTGCTGTTAGGGTCCTCACTGCAGTCATTGGCTTTGGACTGGAACAAAATGTGCTGTTGTTCTTGAATCTCAGAGTTCTTGAAGGTGGCTCAGTCCTGGGCAAAAGATGGAATGAGTGGAGGAAGAGTTTAGCTCAGCCTGTAAGTGGGATTTGAACTGGGAAATCACTCAAATAATTTCTGGTTCTCAACAGAAGCAAAGAAGTGTGATCTGCTGCTGCTGTGGAGGAGCCCACACAGAGCCCAGGAGCCCCTCAGCCCCCATCCCATCTCACCCTTTCTGCTGCAGGTTTGTGCCAGCACCGTGTCCTGGGGCAGGCAGAGCATCTGCTGCCTGGGAGCTGAGCCACAGGGGCTTCCCATTCAGCCAGAGGGCAAAATCAAACTGTGCTGAAATAACTCCCTAAAAACCCAAGCCAGGAGGGATCCATGCCATGTTAGTGGCTGCCCAGGTGTGCCTGTTGGTGTGGCTCACCTCTGTGTCATTCTGGAGCTGGTCCCTGCTCTTTGCATGGCAGAGGAAGGGCTGGGTTCACAGCTCAGAAATGGGGATTCCTCTGGGAGCTGTGAGAAATTGAACCCCAGCTCCAGGGCAGACTTGGAGAAGAGGGAGCTGGGCTTCCCCTTGGCCCCCAAAGCCAATGTAGTCACATCAATCTGTATCCATCTGAGATCTGGGCCCCAGTTTCTGTGGGATGATCTGTACTGGAGACTGTCCCGTGTGGCTGGCAATCCAGTTAGTGAGGGGCCAGCAGAATGCAGTCTCGTGTTGCCATCAGCTGAATTAGAGTCACTATTTCTTCACAATTTGTTTTGATTAAAAAATACTGCTAAAATCATTTCAGTCAATTCCAAAGGAACTCGTATTTCCTCCTGGAGGGTTAAGCCAAGCCAGGAGCCCAGCCAAGGCTCTGCCACTGCACAGACCAGCAGGGACAAGATTTCCTGCTGTCCCCAGCACAGCCTCCTTGGCCTGTCACCCCTGAGTTATTATGACTGTTCAAGTCCAAATGTTTGATGGTGAATAATATCTTTGATAATTTCATCATCGGTTTTTTTTTCCTAATTAAAACTTGGCCTCATCATCACACCATCTTGTTACAAAAAGGAACGTGATTATGATAAACTACCCCGAGGGCTATACCCATCAGAAGAGGCTGCAGTGCTTTCATTAAGAGTATTCAGGAGAAAACTGGAGGAGTCTGTGGGGATGTGGAGGAGCCACTGTGCTTCTCCAGGAGGCCAGAGCTCCTAAGACTCTGGGTGCCTAATGCAGCAGCTCTGCAAAGGCAGAGGCTGTCTTCTGTGAAATTGCTCCTTCTGGAATAGTCAGTGAATAAAGGCAGCTGCAGAAATGGCCATTAATTACTCTGTTTGTTTTCCATATTGCCTCTCACTGCCTATTAGCAGAGCATTAAGGAGATGGGATGCAATGCAGCCCGGGTGCGGGCGCTGCGAAGGAATGTCCTGGCTGTGTGCCTCCATGCTGGGTGTGGGGACAGAGAGGACAAAGCCACCCCAGGTAAAGGGGATGGTGTCAGGCTGTTTCCTTGGGGTGCTGGGCTAAAATCATCCCTCTGGGTTGGGTCCCATGGGAGCAACTCGCTGCATCTTGGTGTCTGCTGCAGGGCACCGTCAGGGAACGCAGCAGAGGGGCTCCCGTTGCCTGATTTTTATTAAGAATAGTTTGCATTTATTTCTCTCTTACTGTCCTCTAGGCACTCCACTGATGCTTACTAATGAATCCTCACACAACCTCATTAAGCAGTAGCTGAGCTCCTGTGCTTTACCTCCAGGTAACCCCGGGGTCCGAAGCTGATTTAAAACACTTTGTGGAGAGGAGCTCGGTGGAGGCAGGGAAGGGATTCCTGCCCTCTGCCTTTAGCCAAGGATGGAGCAAAACATAACCTCTCTGCTTGGCTGTCTCACAAACAAGCCATGAAGAGTCAGATCCCATTGGGATCACCAATAAATACATTATCCTCTCCCGGAACTGCTGAGCAGGAGGGAGGAGAGCAGCAGGTTCCTGTAGAAAGCAGCATCCCATGGAGGGGACTGAGCTAAGCACTGCTTAATGCTCCTGATCTCCAACTCTGTGCATTTCTGGGAATATATTGGAAATACTTAGAAAACAGCCTTTGGTAATCTTCCATGTGAACATTCCCCACAAGAGGTATATTGTGAGCATCAGCTGTGCAGAGCAGCAGGGCTCGTTTTTTATCAGAGTTGCCACAGAGATGTGAATGTGCCTCTGTCCTGGTGTGCCATCTTGCACCGTTATGGTGACAGTATAGGGCACCCTAATAAATCTACTTTGGACTTGTTATTCTCTGCAATATCATCTGTCACCCTGTGAAACAGAGCAGTGCAAAATTAAACATTTAAATCTTCTACAGATGGTGGGAGAAGCTTGCTCCTCGGAAGGCAGGCACACCAGGGAGGAGGCAGGGTTTCTTGGCTCTGCAAGATGCTGCACGCAAAACCCTGTGCTGAAGCCAAGCCAGGCCTCGAGACACGTTTAAATTGATTGAACAGTATCAGTCAGCAACCCCAGAAATGTCAGGAGATACTTAAATGCATTTAGAGTGGATCGTATTCTGACCTCTGCTAACCCTGGCATCGATTAATTCAGGGTTTCCTTTACCTCGGGGGAATACATGCTGTTTATAAACACACACAATAGTACCTGCAAACACTGATTCATAAACAACACACACAGAGAAAGCAAATCCCACTTGTAATACAGGCAAACACTCGACCCAGGATGCATATAAATGCCAGGGAAAGCTGCAGTCTGGCATTTGGGGGATTGAACTTTGCGAGGGATGCCAGCACTACCTGCTCTGTTCTCTTCAGCTTCAGGGAAAAAAAAAAAAAAAAAAAGAACATGTTTGCTTCCACTTCATCATGAAAAAACCCACCCATTCACCCAACAGATCTGTTCCGGTGAAGACTCTTGGTTTAAATTAACGTTTTCAAGGAAAAGCAGATTCTCAGGCGGTTCATAATGAGCTGTATGGTGAAATCCTCCCAGCCGTATCCTCTACCTAGTTCTCATCAGATCATTAACTTTCATAAAGATGTAGGAAGGAGGAGTGGCAGTGCTTGATAAGAGCTCAAAACAAGCTGAGTTTTCAACTTCAGACTTGTCATTGACTTAGCCTTTCATTGAGCCAATTATTTATGACATATTTGACGAAATTCAGGAAAGAAAGAAGCAGAAATCTGCATATCTGCTTGGCTGCAGGAGAGCTGCTACTACTACACCTCCAGCCAGGAACGGGAGCTCTGTCCCGGGCCCGGCCAGCCCTCGGCTTCTGTGGTTTTCAGCCTTGTTTTGCAACCTTATTTGCCAGCAAAAGTTTCAGTGAGCTGTAACGGGGTTTGACACAGGTTCGTTGATTTGTCTGTTAACCCATCGGGTCTCAACAGAACCCGGGGAAGGGCATTTCCAGACCTGTGCTTGGGCCACGGCACCGCTCGGCTCAGGGATGCTGAGCCCCCCGGGCACCCCGGGGCAAGGGGGTGGCACAGGGGCGTCCCGGGGTGCACCCCCAAGCCCTGTCTGAGGGAAATTAAATATCCAGCACCCTCCGCTTGCCTCCTCAGCTCCTTAGAATCAGGTGTCAGGGGCTTCGCTCCCGTGCTCCCTCCCCGGCGGCGGGGCGATACGGTCGCCCCTCGGATCCGGGAGGATCCCGGCCGCCCCCTCCCCGGGAGTCTGGTCCGCCCCGGCTCCGGCGACCGCCGCCGAATCCAGGTCCGGATTTTTGCAGGAGCCGCGGCGCCGCAGCCCCTCACGCCGCCGAGCTCCGCCGCTGCCGGGCAGCCCCTGCGGCCGCGCCGCCCGCCCATGGCCGCCCAGCCCCGCGGCCGCTCTCCGACCTGCCCCGCTGGGGCCGCGCCGGGCTGCCCCGCCGCCGCCATGGGCCCGGCAGGGGCGGACGAGCGCTGAGGGGCGGCGGGAGCTGCGGCCCAGCCCGGCGGGGGCGGTGCAGGGCCCCGGGGGGTGGGGGGGGTTTCCCGCCCGCCCGCCGCGGCGGCCGCGGGCTGAGGGCGCGTAGGGGCCGGCGGAGAGCCCGGGGCGCGGAGGGCGGGGAGGCGGCCCCGGCCCCCGCCGCTCGCTCTCGCACACACAGAGGCGCAGCCGGGAGGCGCTCGGCGGCACCGGCGGAGCGGGAGGGGAGGGGGGGGGGGGCGGGAGCGGGGGAGCCGCCGCCGCCGCCCGCCTCGCCTGCCCGCCCGCCCGCCCGCCGCCAACCCCCCGCCTTGGGGGCGGCTGCCCCCGGCGGAGCCTCCATCTGCAGCCCGGCGGCGGGAGCGGGAACATGGCGGACCTGGAGGCGGTGCTGGCCGATGTCAGCTACCTGATGGCGATGGAGAAGAGCAAGAGCACCCCGGCGGCCAGGGCCAGCAAGAAGATCACCCTGCCCGAGCCCAGGTACCTCCCGGCCCGGCCCGGCGGCCTCCCCGCTCCCGGCCCCCCCCGTGCGGGACATAACGGTCTGCAGGCAGCGGGCCCTCCGCCCTCTGCCTCCCCGCGGCCTCCGGGCCGGCCCGCAGCACCGGGGTTGCGGCCGGAGCTGCTGGCGGGGTCGGGTGGGTGTTTGACCCAAGTTCTGCGGGGGGGGGAGGTTATCGGCAGGGAAAGATGTGGAGGAAAAACGCGAAAACTAAGCCACCACCTTTTTATCCATGGGGGGGGGAATAAAAATCGATAACAACCCCACGGTTTGGGTGTTTATTTGATCCCAAACTTGAGGCTTCAGTCCAGCGGGTGAGGAATTCTTCGAGCGGTGAGCTGAAATATAACGGGCAGACCCAGCGGAATCGTTCTCACTGTTTTAATTCTGCAGAGCTATGATTTATTTATGTGTTAATTTATTTACTTTTTTTTTTTTTGGGTGCTGCTTCACGAGGTCTGACAAGCGATGCGGGCAGGGAGGGTGAGAGGTTTCTCCCTCGGCTCTGGGAGCTGAGGAGATGTGCAGCCATGAGCTGTGTTTTGGGGGGTTTTTTGGGGGGCCAGCTCCATCACCCACGGCTTCCACAGCTCTCCCCGGCTGCCTGGGCACAGCCGAGGTCGTTTTCTGGGGGTAAAAGCTGCTTTTCTGGGCAATGACAGCCCCCCGGTTACGTGTGCGTTATAAAATCACCCGAGCATCGCTTCCTTATTTCTTGCTGAAATTAAACCCGAGCCTTCTCTCTCCTTCTTGGCCTCCCTGTATATTATAATACATATTTAAGAAGAAGGTTTAACCAGCAAACAGAATGTTGCAACAGGAAAGCTGTAAACCGAAATTTACCGCAAGATGGTTTGCAGTCCTGCCGGTGGCCTGGCCTGGCTGTCTGCTGGGTGAGAGATCCCTCTGCTCGCTTTTTCGGGTTTTTTTTTTCTGCCTTTTTCTGCTTGATATTTTTGATATCTCAGTGAGGGGCACAGGGGGTGCCCAGCCTGCAGCAGTGCCAGGGAAGGCTCTGGTGAAGAAGTTTGGCAGGTGTTGGGAGGGTCTGGTTGTGGCTGGCTGCAGGCGCGTGTTTTCCTCCCGGGATGTGTCAAGGCTTCTCAAAACCATCTCTGAAATGCAGCCCACGCTGTTAACCTGAGCTGTGATGCTGTGCTGGGGATGCTGGTGGCTGTGTGCTGGGCAGTGGGTGGGCTGGGGCTGTTCCTGTCCCTCGTGGTGTGCAGGGTGAGGGTCCTGCCAGCAGCACCGTGGTGCTGGTGGGGACCCTCGGGAGCTGTCCCTGGGATGGACATCCCCTCCTGCGAGGGGTTGTGCAGCCTCAGAGCATGGCAGGAGGCCTGGAGGCCCTGGTGTGATGTTCTCCTTCTCCAGGGTTTGCGTTTTGTGGGTGTTTGGTGCTTTCCCTGAGCTCCCAGGGGTGGTTTGGCCACGTTGGGCTCTGCTGGGTGGGAGATGGCAGCCAGGTATAAGTTTGGTGGAGCAGGAGGGAAGGGGACGGGTTGGGTGCTGAGATGCCCTGCTCCTAGAAGAACCTCTTTGCAGATTACTTGAAAGATGAAGGCAAAAATAGTGTTTTGGACTAATATTCTGGACTGCCGTGCTCTGGAGAAGCTTTAGGAGAGGGAGAGGTTTGCAGCTGTGAGCAGTGCCAGGGGACAGGGGAGGTATAGGACAGCTCAGCAGATGAATGAGAGGAAGTGTGGACGTAAATGAGAACAGAAACTTACCTAAGCCTGGGACCACAAACGGCTCCAGGTTGCTTGAAATGACTGAACTTCTCAGCTTCTAACTGAAACCAGGGATTTCCTCACACGGGAGGAAATTGTGACCGTTATTCTGGTGTCAGATGTCTCCATGCTGATTTCTGGTTGGGTTTTTTTGTTTGTTTTATTTTTTTTTTATCCTTCTCATTAAAACAGACATGGTGTGTTGGGTACACTTCAGTATTTCTGTATCGCTGGCAAAGGGATTCGTTTAGAATTACATAAATTGGATGGTTGGCTGCAGGTTGATATAGTAACAGTGAAGGGAAAAAACCAAACCCAACACACCCGAGTTTGAAATCAAACACTTTTCCCAAACGAATTTTGACTTCCCTGTGTGTGTATGAGCAGCTCCTGGGAGGAGCAGGAGCAGGAGCACAGCTTTGTGACCCCACAGCCCTCCTGGATGGATGGCAGGAAGGTCACTGGAATGTCCCATCCATAATAAAATAAACGTCGGGGCCTTGCTGCAGCAGATTTATTGGGGTTTATCTCCCTGTCCTGTGCCACTGCCTCCAGTAAGGTGACAAAGGTTTTCCGTCCTGGGGCAGGTGGCACACCTGTGGCACTGCTTTCTCTTTGGGAGGTGAGGCTGCCACTAAATGGAGGAACTGAGGTTGCTGTCATGCAAATGCGAGGGGGCTTCCTGTTTACAAGGAAATGGCCCGAGTGCAGGCAGAGAGAATTCCGAGGCTGCAGGCCAAGGCTTAGCAGCAAATAAACTCGGAGGGTGAAGAGTTTATTGGCCCTGGGGCTGGTTATTGCTGAGTTTACACGGAGCATCCTCAGACTGGTTCTGTCCTGAAATCGTTAAATATCACAGCTTGGGAAAGTGAAGGCTGATGAGACCTGAGTGCCTAAGGAAGAGGCTTAGTGCTGCCTTGTTTGTTTTGGTTTGCTTTTTTTTTTTTAAAGCACCAAAACAAAACAACCCTTTTTCCATCCTCTGTCATCTGCTTTTCCTTCCCTTTTGTGTTTCCTCCTTTCATTCCTAAGAGCCTTGCCAGAAGCTGGGGAAGTTGTGGTATCTCTCAGTTGTACCTTGTTGGTTTGTGGGTAGGTGGGCAGGGCTGGACAGCAGGGCTGGCAAGGGCCAAATGACCCTGCAGAAGTATGGAAAAGAGGCCATGCATACTGAAATAAGAGCAAATACAGAACTTTAATATTTGTCTGCAGAATTGATGCCAATTATTCCATGTTTGGGGGGGAGAAAGGAGAAAATTAAGTGCACTCAATTTTATTTTTTTTTTAGGTTACTCAGCAGATTGCTGAAGCTTTCCCCTTTTCCATGTAGATTTTAGATTTCCCTTATTTTGGCCAAAGGGAATGGAAGAACACTGTATAACAGCTCTCCTTATTGGCCAGCTGCTACTTCTGTTTTGAATAAAGGATTTTGCATAATGTGAGGCTGAGACAAAGTGTGCAGGAAATCAGGTAAGGGGACTCAGGGTGCAGAGCTGGCAGAGAGCTGGTGTACAGCCCTGCTGTCCTCCTCTGCCTGTCCTCGCCAGGAAAGTTCACATGGAAGCCTCCTTACTATAAACATCACGTAAGCTCAGGGTGCTTTTGGTGTACAAATACCAAGGGCATGGTAACAAAACAGAGCATCCATCTGGCCAGGCTGCCCTGCCTGCAGTTGTAGAGGGTTTTTCTCTCGTCCCTTCTAACCTGCTCATTTCAGTAATTCTCTATCAAGTGAATCCTTATTGTTATCCCAACTTTTTTTCTTTGGTCTTCTGCCTTCCTCTGAGTCCCATCCTCTGGGCACAGAAGTGGCATGTTGCTTTTGTCCTCAAGTCACACTTTTACCGTGATGTTTTTCCTCAGCTCTCATCCTGTGTTCCCTGTGCTCATGCACTGGTACCCAGCAGCTTCTTCCTGGGGCAGCTCAGTCTCTGAGGTGCTCTTTGCTTTCTTACCAAGTGTTCAAATTAACTTGTTAAAAACCCTGATTGGGGTTCATTGAATGCTCAGAGGTTGCTTTTTCTTCTCCAGTTCCATCCTGAGCTATTTGTGATTTGCTCAGCACTGTTAAAGCCCAAGTGACATCTCCTCCTAGGAGTTAAGCATCATTACTCTGTCTTCTCCTCTGCTTTTTCAATTTTGTTCTCTTGGCATCAGTGCACTCTTTCTCTGAATTTCAGCTGTTTCTTTGATGTGTCCTTCAGCCTGTTCTTGTGCCTCTGGAAACTTCTGTGACACCTCAAAACCAGAGGCTGGAGCTCCTCTGTCTCTGCTGTCAGTCTCAGCTCTTTGACGTTGTTTTTTTTCTGTCTTCAACGCCTTCTTGTTGTGCTTATTCATTTAGAGTGCTGTCTCTGAGAAAATTTTCCTGGCAGTTGTTCATGTAATTTCTGTATTTGTTGCTGTTCCGCTTGTGTCATCCCTCTGCATCTTTCTAGGTGCTTTTTTTGTCTCTGTTGCCTCAAGCATGCTGTTCAGTTTTGGGTGTCTGCAGGTGGCTTGTACCTCCCTGAGCATCCACTGGTACCTCCCTGAGCATCCTCTGTCACCTCCCTGAGCATCCTGTGTACCTCCCTGAGCATCCTCTGCTCAATGTCACGGTGTTGATAAAGCTCTGCAGCTGCCAGCATCCATCCTTCCCCTCCATGCCCCAGCAGGCACTGCCTGCCTTGCTCCCTGCCCTTCCTTGCCAGCAGCTCTGCAAAACTCCTCTGGGTCCCTGATTAAACCCCTGGTGTCACTAAGCTGATGCAGTTGGGCTGTGATGATTCTGGCAGTGCTTGCTGTGCTGATGTTGTTGTCTTTACCATTGGTGTTTCCCTCTGTCCCTTTGCTTCTTCCCAAGGGCAAGTGTGGGAGCTGGGATGCTCTGTTGTGCTGTGGGTTGTCTCAGCAGTGATGGTTGTACCCAAACCCCTGTTTTATGTGCAGGTTGTTTGGAGCAGGCTGTGGCTCCAGGAGACCTTGTGCTGTGTTCTGTTTCTTCCTCACTGTCTGAATGCAAGTGGTAGAAACCTTGAAAAGTACCATTTTCAGGGGAAAAATAGGCCCAGGTTTTTCAGAAGTCTTGTGCATTTTATTATTGCTCATTTTGTTGTTTTTTATTATTACTGGGCTTTGCAAGAAGTGGAACCAATGAATGCAAAATAAAGAGGAGCTGGTATGACAGAGCAGGGATCTGATGGTTCATTCGGGTGAATTTGTGTCCTGGTAACTCCAGCTCTGTAAGGTGATGGTGTTGCTGGAGCTTCTTCCATCTGCTTGGAGCAATAATGACTGCAAATTGTTTTAGCAGAACTTCTTAAGCCTGGCTGTCTAAAATTTCAAACCAATTTAGTTTTTTGTTTGACACGTGTGGCTTTTTTTAGTGTCAAACCAGACTGGTTGGTTGGTATTTTTATGCCCTTTCCAGTGCTCACTAAACATTGAGTTGAGAAAGTGGAAGCAAGAGATGAACAGCAGCGTGCAGGACACTCGGGGTCCTCCAGGTGGATTCGTTGATTTGTAATGTGTGAAAGTGCAGGAGGAGAGAAGGATTCCACATGCAGTGGTTTTATGTACAAATTCAGCATTTTCCAGCTGTATGATATCACCCTGTGGGGTCTGAGTGTGTCAGCAGTAAAGGCTGGTAAGGGCTGAGCAGGGGTGTCCAGAGGCTGGCTGTCCCAAGGAAGGGGACATGTGGCTTCTGGTGTTTCCTAGACTACCCCTCTGTTTTTGTCTTATTGCCTTACTTCAAGTATTGAATTAGTATTGATGATTCTGGTCAAGAAAGCCACTGCTCCTTTAGGTTGGTGCAATTCATAGTATCATATGTGTAGTATCATAGGATCTTATGTGTTCCAGAGGTGAATTCCCACATTCAGGGATGATGCAGTCTGTAGGATGAAGTCTTTCTTATGTCCTGCTTGGCTTGGGAGAAGAGGCATGTTTGAATATTCATATGGCAGCTGTTAGAGGAGGGGGAAAAAAACCTTTGGGTTTGTTATTTTTATTTTGTTTGGGGTTTTTTCCTTTTTTTTTTTTTTTTTTTTTTTTTTTTTTCTGAACTAGCATTACCAGAAAGCCTGAACGTTTGTGGTTTTCTTGTGGAACAGCTTATTCCTGCTCAGGGTGAGTATATATGACAGAGCAGTTACATTTTGTTTAGCAGTTCAGCCTCCTCACTGCTGTCAGCAGAAGTGTGTGATTGAGAAGGCAGGAGGAAAAGACAAAAAAGTGGCTTTCTGAAATTAGTTGAGTATCCATAGGGAAGGCTGGAGCTGCTGACAAACTGCTCTTGCTTTTTAGCTCAGTACTAGAGCAGTGTCTTGGGAAATCTGCATGCTTTGGGGAGGGATGTGGATGGTCCCTGTAGGACCCCCCTGCTTGCTGTAGGTTGGGTGTTCTCTCCCTGGGGATCTCGGGGTGATTTCTGTAGCTGCAGTGCTGACACCTGAACAAAAGACAAGGCTGGGCATGGGGAAATGAAGGTCCTGGTGTAAAGCTCTGGAGCTTTATCAGGCAAGGGACGAGGGGCTGGAAAAGGGCCCTGTTGGTAGCTGTGTGTAAATGATGTTCTGTGCCCACATGCAGGATGCTGGGAGATGCAGGAGCTGCTGTTGGTTTTCCTGAGCTTCAGATAAGTACTGGAGGCCCTTGGCTGCCTCAGCTCCTGAGCATGGGTTGCTTGGGGTGTCTGTGGGCACAGGAATGTGAGATCTGGCCCTAGGAAACCTGTTCCAATTAGTTCTGTGGGGATGCTCTGAGACTGAAGCTTCTGTTTGGTAACACAGACCTTCCCTCGGGCATCATTACCTTAATTAAGGAAGGAGGTAAAGAGGGTGAGCTGGGAGGAGATGAGTCTGCAGCCTTCTGTTCCTGTGCTGGAACCAGGGGGATGTTTCTGGGGATGTTTCTGGGGAGGCTCGTGCAGTGGGGTCTGGCATTTTGGGGTCTGTGTCTGGGTGACCATCCTGGAGCAGGGCTGTGGCATCTGCAGCAGGCTTGGGGTTTTTAGGGGAAATCTGTACAGGGGAAATCAGACACACAATCTGTGTCTGATTCAGCAAAGTGACCTTGTAGGTGTTGCTCCTCTGGTGTGACAGCTTTCCAGTGCCCAGGCCTTCCCCTGTGGAATGTTGGGAACAACAGGCTGGAGCTGTAGCATCAGG
Organism: Calypte anna; assembly: GCF_003957555.1. Classification (NCBI taxonomy): domain Eukaryota; kingdom Metazoa; phylum Chordata; class Aves; order Apodiformes; family Trochilidae; genus Calypte; species Calypte anna. The sequence goes on along the minus strand of NC_044261.1, from coordinate 905,382 downwards.
AAACAAATGTCTGCAGCTCCTGGGTTTCTTTTCTGGTGAAATCATGTGGAATGGCCTGGTTTAATCTTCTTATCAATACTAGGTTTTGGGTTGGTTTTTGTTGGCGGTGGGGTTTTTTTGTGGGGTTTTTTTTGGTTATTAATAAAATTAGAAAAAAAGCCTGTCAGGAGCAGTCAGCTCCAGGTGCATAAACCAAATCACATAATTTAATTGAACTCAATTAGTGTAAAAGCAACAGCTTCTAGCTTTACAAAATACAGCTGTTTTCCACACCAGGAGCTTCACCCCCTGCTTCCTGGTTTCTCCAGGAAAATCATCCCAACACCAAATAAACACTTACATAAATGTCTTGCATAAAGAAAGTTTCTGAGAGCGTAAGGAGAAACTGGTTCCCTACAGAATCCCCCCAGGTGTGCCAGGAGTTCCTCCTCTCAGCACCTGCTGTGTCCCTCCTGAGGAAGGAGCTGGGGAAAGGGCAGATTGCTGGGGATGGGGTAGAGCCCTGGGAATCAAAGTCTGCACAGAGATTGTGCCTGCTGGGCCAGCACCCACTGGGATGCACCCTGCAGAATCTCTGTATGGAGCTGGGGAAGGGATGGGTGCTGGGGAAAGGATGGGTGCTGGGGAAAGGATGGGTGCTGGGGAAGGGATGGGTGCTGGGGAAGGGATGGGTGCTGGGGAGGGGATGGGAGCTGGGGAAGGGATGGGTGCTGGGGAAAGGATGGGTGCTGGGGAAGGGATGGGTGCTGGGGAAGGGATGGGTGCTGGGGAGGGGATGGGAGCTGGGGAAGGGATGGGTGCTGGGGAAAGGATGGGTGCTGGGGAAGGGATGGGTGCTGGGGAAGGGATGGGTGCTCCTCACCCTCTGCTGCAGGTGAGAAGAGCTCCTGGCAGCTCCTGCATCCTGCCAGGAAAAGGCTTCAGGAGAACCCCCCCAGCTCCTCTCCCCAGGGCTGAGAGCAGAACGCAGCTCTGGGGATGCCACTTGGCTGCTCTTGGGTTTATTACATTCTGGCTGCCCTTGAGCCTTTGGGTTTTCCTGGCTCTGATTCCCAGCCCTGGGTTATATGGGTGGTGAAGGCAGTGCCTGGGAGCTGAGTTGTTCTTTCCTCAGCATTTTGGGTTTCTTAACTCTCCTCCCGTGTCTTCTCCATCACTTCATGTTCATTTTCACCCTGAAGCAGTTCTGTGTCTTTGTGCATCACTCCTCTGATTTTTAATTTTTTTTTTTATTATTTTTTCCCCCCCTCTCAATTTTCTCAGCCTTATTTCCAGTCTGTTCTAATGGTCATGGTTAAGGTTATCTCCCTTACCTCTGGAACCTCAAAATAAATGTCAGGTTAAAACACACAGTGAGGAGCAAAAAAATCAATGAAGACAATTCCAGGTTTCTGTTTCTGCTTTGCTGTAGGGGAGTGCCTGCTGTGGTGGTTGGGATGATGGGCTCTGGAGGGGAAAAAAAAAAAAAAAGAAAAAAGGAACATTTCTGTAGTTTTAATTTCTGTAGTTTTAACTTGATTCAAAGAGTTCTGAGAAGACCTGTTTGATAGGCCAAGTATTTCTTCCCAGTTTTCACTTTTGGTGGTTCTTGCATTGCTCAAGCTTTTAAATGTACTTTATATAAAGGCAAAAACCCCAAAAAAGGGAGTTGGGGCTGTGGTGGCTGTGTGCCATTCTGTGCTTGCTGACCCTGTCATCTCTGCAGTTCAGAGGCCTCTGGGGCAGGATCTTTGGTCCAATTTTAACAACTTCATGATGGATTTGGAACAGTGCAAATAAACATTTAAGTCTCTGTAAAACTGTATCCTGAGACTGCAAATAACTAAATAAAAGGCAGGGAAGCAGTGTGTTCCAGTCCTGTTCTGGCTGTAGTTCTGGTAGCTCAGTTACTGTTTATACTTGCAGGCTGCTCTTTAAAGAAAGTTCTAAACATTTGTAGATATGGAAAGAGGGGGAAAAAAAATTGGCATGTGTTTGGTAATTCTGTATTTGCTTTAAAAAAAACCCCAACACATGAGGACTGACCAATTACTGAATTGCAGCAGGAGCAAGGAGCTGATTTCCCTCTGGTTTCCCTGCCCTCACTTCTCAGCAGCAGAGTTCTGGTGTAGGGCAAGTCCTTGACCTTACAATTCACTCTCATTATTCCTGAAAAATTCATGTACTTAGAAGCTTTTATACTAGTTTCAGATTTCTGCAGTGGCAGTGCCAGTGATCCCAAGGAACAGGAGGATGGGGCTGAATTTTGGATGGCCACACAGCTCTTCCTCTTGGCTCCCTTGTGAGCTTTCTCCATTAATGACATTTGCACAAGTGAAGCTGCTTCTCCCCTGGATGAGAGCCGTGAGGGAAAGCCCTGCTGAGCTGTAATCCCTTCATGGCAAGCAGGGGTCTTGGGTGGGATAACCTGTTAATTATCCTTGACAATTAGGAGAGCATGAGGTGGCTGTGGGCTCAGCACAACCCTCCCAGGGGGTACTCCTGCAATCCTTGCTGCTGGGTTTGTCACCTGATGAGGCTGAGAGTAGGATGAGGATGTGCACTAATTAATGTAGCACCAAGTTCTACAGTAAAAGCATAAAAATAATTTATTTTTTTTTCCGTGCTATTTTGTTGTTTGTTTTGTTTTTTTTTTACAGCCTTCTAATGATTTGTTTCCTCTTCAAACATGGAATTTTACAAGTAATAGATTAGATGATGTAATGGTCCTTCCTGGCTTTATATGCTGAGGTTTGCTTTGCCCCATTAATTGCTCAAACAGAAGTTGAGTGAAATGCCTTTTACAGCCTCTGAGAGCAACATCATTTGGAGAAGTATTAACTTCTTCTGATCTTTGAACTGGGTGCAAGTCTGAGAGGAAGGAAAATGAAGCTGATTGAATGTTTGTGATGTGTTCATGGTTTTTTCTCCCTTCCACAGGAGGGAAGCTAATTCTTTCTAATTGAGTATCTGCTCTTTGCTTTCACCCTTCAAGTGGAGTCTGTGACCCAGTGACTTGCTGCAGTTCCCAGCCTTGTTCAAGGGGAGTTTTTCTGTTCAGCTAGAGAGGTTCTTCATGCCAGCACTGAACACATTATGAGAAAATCACAGCATCATCAGTAGTCAGTCACACAGATTTCCTCTTCATGTTGAGATATTTCTTCCCTTCTCCTCTTGTCTTCAGTTATGTGACTTTTCCCCTCTACCCTGCAAAGCCTCAGTAAAAAATACTTGTAAAGGAAACTGTGTTACTAATGACACCTTGGTAGTGTTATATTTCAGTCTTTCTGATTTTCTTTTTGTTTGAAATGGAGTCTAATTAGTAATTGTCTGACTGGAGGGAAGCTGGGGCTTTGGGAGAGCCTCTGGGTCTGTGTGCTTGGACAGAGTGAGGAGGTGAAGAAAGTGGAGATGAGAGCTGGATGGGGTAAGGAAAAGTGATAAATTTGGTGAGGACAGGATGAGAGAGGTTTGAGAAAGGGAAATAGGGGGTGATAACAAGGAGGAAGAGGAGAAAGCAGGGAAGAGTAAATGGGAGGTGTGGGAATGGATGCTGGGAGGGCAGGGAGCAGGCTGGGTGGCAGTGAGGAGCAGAGCAAGAGGCTGGCAGCCAAAGGCAGTGGTAATTGGGAGCTGAATATTAAGCATTTTCTTGAAATAATTATTAATGTTTGAGTAGTGTTTGGCTGTGCCAGGAGCTGAGTGTGCTGGGTATGGGATTTGCACAGGAGGGAAGGATGGGAACAGCAAAGAGGAGGAGAAGGAATAGAGCTGGATGTGACCTGCTGGGGCTGGGGCAGATCCTGTCTGGGATTTGTCTGAGCTGCCCCTGGTAGTGTTGGGAGGGTTCAGTGCTGAGCTCTGCTCTCCTCAGGCTCTGCAAAGCTGCCATTTCATTCTTGGTTTGGTTTTCTGTTCTGCTTTTCCTCTTCTTGTAGGTGAAGTGTGTCAGTGTGTGCAGCCCTGGGTTTGCATGGTGCATGTGATTCCTTAGTGCTCCCAGCCAGGCTCAACATCTTATTTCAAGCTGTGTGGGCATCTGTACAATAGATCATGTCTCACAGATCTCAGCTCTTACTGATGTATAAGGAAAAAAATCTTACTGATTTATAAAAATGTTTTTTTTTTAGTTATGATGCACAAATAAGAGCCTCACTAAGACACATAAGGCCAGTAGTTAGGAGCTTCTTCATCCACTGCCCCAAGGGCACCTCCTGGTTTGCTGCTTCTGGAGCAGGGAGGGTTGCAGATGAGTGGAGCTCTTGCCCTCCTCATGTCTTTGTCTCTCTGAAAGAGAACATAATGTGTTTTCTTCTTAGTTTTTCAGATGTGCTTTCAAGTGGGCATTTTCAGCCTGTGCCACCCTGGGCTGCTGGCTGCCTCCTGTCACCCTGCCTGCAGGCACTGGGAGCTTGTCATTGCAGAGTGGATTTTAACCTTGAAGGTTTGCTTTGCACTGGATTTCTTTGATCAGGTCTGAACAACCAGGCTGCTGGCTGAGGTCCTGAGAGCTTCGAGGTGCATCTTCAGAGTTTCAGCTCAGGCTGGGGAGGTGGAGGAGCTGGCCAGGTTGGAGTGCCCTGTGCTGGTCACTAGGTTTGTAGTTTGCTGGTGCTGATTGTCACCTCTGTAGCTGTGTGCTCAGGGCTGCTCCAGGAGCTGAGTGGTTTTATTCAAGGGGCTGCAAGGGGTGAGCCCACTGAGCCCCTGTATCCATGCCTTGGCATCCTGTTGTCTGCAGCATCAGCCTCAGGTGCTTTGTGGGATCTCTCTGCATTGCTGGGGATCCAGATGCTCATTCTGTTGGCCATTAAAACTCTCTCCAAACTTCTTCACTGTCTCAGCCCTGCAGTAATTCTCTCAGGCCCAGGTGCCAAGGACTGCTCTGCATTTCCAGGTTCCTACTTAAATCTGGTCCTGGTTAAACCAGTGAAGAGGTATCCAGAGTCCAAGTTCTCACCAGATTTTAAGCCTGATTTTTGATTGTCCCTGCATATATTTGTTTTGTTATCTCAGTTGGTTTCTGGTATGTGGACAGCAGATTTGAGCCTTCCTGAAATTTCTGTTGTTTGCTATTTTCTTCATCTCTGGAATAAAAGGTACATGAACAAAAGGCTTTGCTATGGATATTCTTTTGTTTCTGAAGTCTCCCTGGGTTTTGTTTCCAGACAGCTTTTGTCTCTGCTTATTTTGAATGCTGCTATTGAGGTGGCTGATGCTGTGCACTGAGGTGAACTTAGGCTTGAGCCCAGCTCCCACATCAGTGGACTGGTTGCACTGGGCCTGGTGGAACAGCTCTGCAGGAGTGGCTGCTGGTCTGGGCAGTGCAGGTTTGAATCCCAGCTGGGTTACAGGGCAGGACACATTTCAATATGCAAAAGCAGAGGAGGGAACCTTCCTTCCTGTTTTGTGGGGTGTGTGAGGCTCTAGTTTAACATTTCCCATCCTTCTGAAGGTTATGTGGGTTTATCCTCCTTGCTCGTGGGCTCAGTAGGATTTTTACCTTTAACTTTGGTGTGAGAATTAGGGAGTGATTATTCTGGGCAGTCATAATCCACTCCATGTAATTTATTGCTATTTATTCCCAGGGATGTGCAGTTTTGAGGGGGTGCAGGTGTGTTGTTCAGGAGCTGGGATGCAGCGTGGACTCCCGTAGCCCGTGATCATTTCACAGATTTGTTCAGATCCTAGAGCTGCAGAAACGTTTTGTTCCTTTGCTGTGTTACCCATCAGACCAGAAGTGCTGGATGAGGAGGGAGAGGAGGAGCAGCAGCACTGGAGGGATTTGATCTTTACACAATCAGTGTTTTCCTGGACACTTCAGTCACACGTTAAATTTGTCATTCTCTTCTCCCATTGTCTGGGCTGAGAGATTTTCTGTAATTTCTCCCAGTGCACTTGCTGGGGCAGAGGAAAGCTTTCTTGATGTCATTGTTATTGAAAAGGCTTATGGTGTTACTGATGGTCTGGTGGTCAGTGGGAACAGGACATTGCCCAGGAGTGCTCCCAGCTGATGGGTTTGGGTCAGCCTGGAGGGGGAAGGCAGGAGGGGACTCCATGGCCTTTGTGTCCTTCTGTAGGCTGGGGAGATGGGAGGGATGGAGTGGGAAGGGACCCAGCTAAGCTAGTGAAGTTTCACAGTCACCAGATCCTGCAGCTCTGTCAGTTCTGTGGTAAATTCTGGTTTGCTGCCTCACTTTCCCGAGCACAGAAGGTGATCTCTGTTTACTGCTGTCCTTTGGTGTGAAATCAGTGTTTTATTTAGGCTGTTAAAATACACAGAGACTAGACCTGGCTGTTCATGAACAAATAAAAAGACCAGCAGGTTCATCACTGAATAATTTGTAATCTTCAGCCTGTTTAACCTGAGCCCCCCAAAGCTCTGCTCAGCCTGGTGTGGTGTGGTCACCCCCGAGTTCTCACCTTGGGTCACAGTGTTCAGAGATCTGTGTCACTGGGGGGCTTTGGGATGCACAAACCCCATCACATTAGTAGTAATGGAGTGATTCTTTCCTAGGTTGGGCTGGAGGTGCCTTTGAGCTGATTTCTTGGCTTTTAGTGTAGGCTTTTTCCAGGTCAGATCATTCAGACTTCCTGCCTGAGGCCCTCATTTGAAGAGGAGCTCAAATACTGCCCCAGAGATGGTGGAAAAGATGTTTGTTCATATTTGTGAGGGTTTTCAGGAGCTGGATGCTGGGGTCCATGGAGGCACAAATGAGGGGTGGGTTTCAGCCTCTGGCAGGGCTGTGGGTGAGGTCTGCAGGGTCCCAGAGCTGCACAGGTACCTCCTCATGGAGAGGCTTTAGAGGAAAAATGGAGGAGGAATAACCACAGAAATCTACTTATTCCTTTCCAGGAAATTAAATTAAAACTTGTCCAAGATAACTGACCTGTTGGGCTGCATTTCAGAAGGAGGTTTTTCAGTTTTATTTCCTGACATGAAGTAGTTCAGAGTTCACATTTGACATGGTTGAGGTGCTCAGCTTTGCTTCTGCAGAAACACGAGGGATGTTTAACAGCCTTGTTTAGGGCACGAGTGCTTTGTGCAGGGTATTTGTGGCTGTTTTTATAAGGATAAATAGTGCACACGAAAATAATCAATTTTAGAAGTCTAGAGGAATCTGGACTTGCATGCTGTGACCACACAGGTGTTGTACCAGGGCTCAGGACTGCCAGGCTACATTGATTTTAAAATTTATGTACTTGTATTGTTGCCCATATGAAATCTTTATAGGCATTGTATTAAAACTAATATTGAGGTTCCTTGACAAATAAAGGAAATCTTTATTAATGTGGTTTAAATGAGTGATTGTGTCATTATGAATGAGGCTCAGTGCATGGCAGCCAAGCTGGGGACCTGATGGAGCTGGAGTTGGCTCATTTTCCAAGTGCTCCATGGCAGCTGCAGTGTTAACAGCCTCAGGCAGCTTTGGTTTGGGGGGAAAAAACCCAGTTTTGGGTGCTCCCGCTCCTGGGGGCTCTGATCAACCTGCAGTTACCCAACAGGGTGGAAACCTTGCTGGGCAAAGCCTGGGAGCTCCTGCAAACTGCTGTGAAGGGAATGCCTGCAATCCTTGATGGGGTTTGGGTTTTTTTTTCCCACTTTATGCTCAGTTGTGGCATTTTTGAACCTCATTAGGTAACTAGCTTCTTGAAGGGGGATTCTAGCAACATCCTGCTGTGTGGTGCAGGCTATAAATACGTTAAGCTTGAGATGTAAAAGCCACATCTTTTCTCCTCTGAATAAGTACTGCTATTACTGATATTCCTCACTGGATGGCATTAATTTTTACAGTGGGGGAAAGTGATTTTTCTGCTGTACCTCAGACTCTGAGAACCTTTTAAGGAAACCCATTAAAAATCACAGTACCCAGCCTGCAAGGCTAATTTTAGGCTGGTAAGGTGATGCCTGGCAAGGTATTAATAGGTGAAGATTGAATTCACAGAACTCTCTGTGTCTGGGACTGGAGTGTGGGGTACAATTAACTCCTGGGCTGCTGCTGGGCTGGGCCTTGGTGCAAGTGCTGGGCAGAAATCTTCCATTGCTTGAATCCTTTCATTGCAGTGATTCTGTTCCCCAAAGCAGGGTAAAGGTCTGGTTTAAAATCAGCAGTTTCAAGTAACTCTCTTTTTATTCTTTTTTTCTTTCAGCATCCGCAGTGTTATGCAGAAATACCTTGAGGAAAGGGGTGAATTGACCTTTGACAAGATCTTTAATCAGAAAATAGGTAAGCCAGGTTTCAATAAAGTGTTGCACTCAAGTATTTTTAAGATTTGCTTGCCTGCCACTTGTCTGTAATGACTGCTGGGAAATCAGTGGTGTAGATGGTGTGAAGGGCACTGGAATATGGGCAGGAGTCAGTAAAACAAAGGCCTGCAATAAAATGAAATGTTGTCAAAGGGAAGAAAACGAAGCAGGGCAATCTGTCAGCTTAACTTCATGTTCTGGGGAAGTACTGGAAAAAATAATTAAATTATTTGGAAACATCGAGGAGAAAATCATATTACTTGGTATGGGCCTGTCACCAGGAGGATGGGTGACATCAGTTAAACTGGGGGGGTTCTCTGCAGGGTAATGAGCCTGGTTAGCTCATTAAGGGAGCAGAAGGAGAAAAGGCACCCCTGGTGTTGTCATCACTGGGAAGAGGGAGCTGTGGGCTGGGTGGGAATGCTGTGTTCCCCTTGGGAAGCTGGAGGTGAGGAGCAGGCATGGGAGGATGTGTCCAGGCAGCTGATCCCAGAGTCAGGAATCAACCCCTGTGCAGCAGAGAGAGGGATGGAGAACCTCTGTATCCTTCTGGGGTGCAGGACAAGGACACAGTTCCAAAAGCAGAGGAACTGCAGTGCTTCCCAGGGAAAAGCAGCAGTGGGTGTCCTGTGGGTGTCCTGCCCAGGTGGGGACTTGGCTGGCCCAGGGAGCAGGAGGTGGTGTTGTCCCAGCTGGATCACATCACTAAATATAAAATCAGGATTGCAGCCAGTGGAGTAAATCCTCCTCTGGCAGAGTATTGTGTCCATCCTGGCACTGGGCTGCAGAATATCCATGGAGCTGCTGGGAAGGGCCCAGGGAAGAGCAGTGGGAGTGAGCAGCATCAGAGTCTGCTAAATGGGAACCCCAGGAGGGGCTGTGAGAGAGGAGGGAGGCTGAACAGTGCTCAGAAACAGAAGAGCCACTGCAGAAATAATGAAGTTCATCAGTTTTCCAAAGGCTTAACGTTGGAATTAAAAAAAAACCCAAAAAACCAAACCACAATCTGGATATGAACACAACGATTCTAGCAGTGGGGCAGTAAAGCAGGGGAATGGAGTTCTTGAGGGGCTTGTGGGATCTTTGTCCAGGAGAGGTGAGGAGTGGGCTGGCATTTTGGGGTTTCTCCTTTAACAAAGTCAAACAGCAGAGCTTATCTGTAATGGATATTTCTATTTCTGTCACTGAATACTTGTCAGTAGTAGTAGCTCCCAAAGCACCGTGAGGAATGTTTGCAGTGATTTTGACAGGTTACAGCAATTCCTGTTAGGTAACTGTAACCTTGGAAGGATTAGAGCTTTTTTTTTTCCCCCCATCTTGGTAGCCATTGGATCTGGAATGTTGAAGCCCAGAGTTTCATTAGCATATTAGCTTCTTGCCCAGGTCTGGAGATGGATAGTTCTGGGGGTGCAGAGAGCTTTCCTCCTCCCCTTCTCCCCTCAGAGCAGTCCCAGCAGTATTTATCCTCTGAAATCTGGGAATGGGGAAGGCTTCTCCCACCACTTCTCTGGAGTTCCAGTTGCTTCTGCAGCTGGTTTCTTCTGGAGTAGCATTCAGAATGGAAATCAAATAAAAAATAAAAAAAAGATTAAAAAGAAACATGGCTCTTTAATAGAACATTTTGCTTTGCAAATATTGTATTTCCTTACTGTTCATTTAAATTTTATTGCCTTTTCTAGCTAGTTCTTGCCATTAAATTAGTTCTGTTTCCACACATTAGCATAATTGCTTGTGGTAAAGTACCTTCAATTTTAGGCAAGCATTATGCAAAAGGCTGTGGAAATAAATATAGTGAGGTAATTAAAAGTCTCATCACCTTTTTACTCTTGTTGTTATCTCTCTGTGTGGTGGGGATGTGGAGAGGCAGCAGCTGAGCTTGGATGGGTCTGTGCTGGGCTGCAGTTTGGGATCAGTCTGAGTCAGAGGAGTCCCTGAGCATGAGCTGGAATTCTGGTGGTTCAGCCCCTTCCTCCTGCCTCTGCCTGGGCCTTGCTTTGCTCAGTTGAAGAGCTGATCAGTACACAGTGCTTTATCCCCTAATACTCATTATAAAACTTCATCAAGGTACCTGTTGTTTCCTTTGGCAAGTGATGTAGATGAGGACTGTTAAGCTTTTTCTTTTAATTTTTATTTTTTTCCCAGACAAAGGAGATTCTTTCCTACATCTCCAAGTCATTATTTTTTCTGTTTTTCAGTACCTTTCTTTCAAATGTAAAAGCCAGAGCTTTTGGTCAGTTGTCTGATAAAAGTCATCCTGATTCCTGCTGGATGTTCCCTAGGAGTGTGTCTAATTATCAGCTGCAAGTGTTTATCCTTAGTGAGCTCTTCAATCCTTCCAGGAGCAGAGCTTCTCAGGTCCCACCATAAAGGATTGTCCCAAATTCCCTCCCTCCCACCTCCCCCAGGGTCCAGCTCCAGGGGCTTGGAAACCAAAACTTCTGCTCTACCCTTTAGGGATGAAAAGAAGAGGAGGAAGCTCAGGGAGCTGAGGAGGAGCAGGGCAGGAGCCTGCCAGGGACCAGAATGGTTGGGAGGATGCAGAGCATGGGTACAAACATCTCTCTGCCCTTTAATTCCAGCATGGATCTGTCCTTTAACTCAACCTTTGTCTTGCAGAGGGGAACTGGATGCTCTCAGCCCCTGGAGTCAGCCTGGCTCTTGGCAGCTCCAGAGTCATCTTCAGCTCTTAAGAATCCCCTAAGGAGTCAGGGGACACCAAGATCAGGCTCTGGCAGGGTTTGGTGGCCAGCAGCAGGGCTTGGTGGCCAGCAGCAGGGTTTGGTGGCCAGCAGCAGGCTCTTCCCCCAGAAGCTGCTTCCTCCTCAGCAGCAGCTTGATGGGGAAGTACATCTTGTCTCAAAGCAGAGTGCATAACCACCTTCAGCTAGTCTTGTTACCACATCCTGTTTGCTAAGACACCAGATTATATGGCTTTGCTTTAGAGAAAAAAGATGTTTTCTGGTGTCCCAGTGTCTGTAATTTACCTGTGGCATCCCTGCCCCTCCCCACCCATGTGCCATGAAGGTGGGCACCTTCCCCAGACCCTGTTTGCAGGGACAGGTTTGGTGTCAGCTGCGTTGTACATCAGTGCCCAGGGTGAAAGGAGAGAAGTAGGTCATAACAGAAGTAGTTAATAACTTAATAAAATTACTTAATCCTCTTCTAAAACTTAAGCCCTTTGCAGGTAGCTCACTGCCAGTTCCAGTTCAGTGACTCTGGGGTCTGGTGTTGGACTTGGTCACAAATGGCACCTGCCTGATGGGTTTAGGAACTCAGGGATGGGACAATAAAGCATCCTAACAGCTTCAGGTCCTGGCTCAGGGTTCTCTGGTGGCTCTTTGGTGGCATTTGTCTGCACCCTTCTCAATTTCTCATCTGTCACACAGAGCTGTTGGGTTTGGGTCCTGGGGAAGGATGAGGACAGAGCATGTTGTAGGTGTTGAGCAGCTGCACTACAACCTTCTCACCTTGCCTAGTCAGGAACTTGCATGGTTTCTGCCAGAAGCTGAATCTGATTTCTGTTTTATTTTCTTGACATTTAACACTTGTGAAAAGAACCAATTAAAAAAAATTGTTACAAGTGACAAACTTTTTCTTTTTTTCCCACTTGCCATCCACTTTTGCCTAGTGAGGACTGATCTTTCTGGAGTGATTCATTTCCCCATCCCTGACACCCTCTCTGCTCAGCAGGCTCCATGCTGGAGGGCTGCCCAGCCAGGGTGAGGGTTTCCATCTGCATCACTGCTGCTTCCTACACAGCCATGTAGGAAGGGCTCTCTCCAGCTCCTCTGCCCCCTTTGTGCTGCTCCAGCTAAGCACAGCTGATGTGTTTTCTGGTGCCTTTTTAGCTGAATTCCCAGAGCAGATGAGTGTTGGGTCTGTTTTGTAGTTCTGTGTGGGGAGGGACTGCTCTGCCTGCCCTCTGCATTAGAGGGAAATTGCTCCTGACCCTGCTGGCTGCTCTTTGCTCCAGCTTTGTCACTGACAACTTGCTGGTATAAAAAACCCAACAACCTAAGCAAAATAAAAAGCCCACCAAAAAAACCTCCAGCAAAACAAAACAACCCAACAAACCCAACACACTAAGGTGACAACAGCTGAAGAGGTTTTTACAGCACTGAATCATGCTCTCTGCTGCTTGTTTCTCTAGTTAGGGACTCATTTAATTATTTCAGACTTTTGATGCTAATTGTTAGCTGGATCTCGAGTTAGAATCTGTTGAGAAAAACATTCTGGCTCTTCCTCTTTCTGTTGGCAGTGCTGTGGCACAGTGCCCTGTGCTCCCCCAGAGACCTAAAAATAACAGGCTGGGAAAAGTACCTCCCTGGAGCATTATTAAAGCTATTGTTTAATTTAAGCATAGGATCTATGTACCCTTAGCATTCTGAACTAATTAATAGTCCTCAGAGGAAATAACAATGGAAGCAATAAAATTTAGTTGGGAGTAAAGAAAAGCACGTGGGGTTTTGGCTCTGGAATGAGCAGGGGATGACAGAATCCTTCCAGGAGGAGGTCAGGGGGGAGGAGAGGCTGCAAAAACCCCTGTGCTAAGTGTCTTTAAAAACTCAGATTATTTTTAGAGGCGAGTCACCCAGGGACGCACTTTAGCTGCTTGAGATCCAAGGCTTGAGTGATTGGCAGTGTCACAGCCTTGAGCTTCTTCCTTACAGAGTTCATGGGACTTGTGCCACTGCCATCATTTTCTTCCATTCTGGTACATTGCAGTTTAAAAATGTGCAGCCTTAGGGTAGGGAACAGAGTTACTTGCTGAGTGGGTTTTCTGTAGGAGCAGGGAGGCAAATTGAAGGTGTTGAAGTGGTTTCATCCTGGGGTTCTGTCCCTGGAGAGAGCTCCCATACAGAAGCAGACACCACCAAGATGAGGAAGTAACCATGCAAACAAAAGATGGTATTTAAAATGCTGCTTGGAGGCTGATCTTCTTTCCCCTCTTACTTCTGATTTGCAATTCAAGTTGAGACCAAAGCTTGGGGTGTGAGCAGTCTGCAGGAGGCCTGGAGCAGTCTGGTGAAGCCCTCTGCATGGGTTGTCTGATCAGTTATCAACAACACAACCCCCAAACCACAAGGAGATGCTGGGAGCTGTGTGACTGTAAAGTCAAACAGAAAGTGTCAGTGTGAGGCATCAGGGGAGCTGTTCCCTCACAGCCATCCTCCACTTCCATCAAACTGGGGTGTGGGCACTGGAAAAAAGAGAAAATAAGCCCTTGGAGCCACCTTATGAAAACTCAGTCTGGTTTGTCCAGTGCATCTTTTCCCCCCACCAAATCAGTGTTAGTTTGAGATCTGGTTTTTATGTTGTAATTGAAATGTGACTGAAAATGACATTTCTTTCACTGTTTTTTTGTGGGTAAATAAGCATGAGACTTGCATAAATTACACTGAGGATCATTTAGAAGGATGCTGAGGAAGATTTTCTGTGCATTTTGCCTGCAGGCAGTTTTCAGGAGGTCTCTCTCTGCTTTGCATGTCAGGGACAAACAGTAACCAGAGTCACTGTAAAAAATAGATGTATTCATTTTCAGTTTTCCTCTGATTGTAAATAATTGAGCATTTCTTTGTTGGACTGCAGCTTGACACCCTCCTGTGCCTTTCTTTGTGGAGAGACTGCAGATCTCAGGTGGCTCATTCCCAGTGGATTCTCCAGTCCCACAGGAGGGGCTCCAGCCTGGAAGCTTTGACCCAAACTTCTCCGAACCCAGACTGCAAAGTCACTGCCATCCCCCAGGGAGTGTTTTCTGCTGCTGGTGCTCACTGGAGCTCTCCCAGCCCAGTTTTGGTGCTTTTCACACAGCAATGCTGTCCCAGCCAGGCTTCCCCCTCCTCCCCTCTGCAGCTTCAGACACCCCAACCCCACTGCACTCTGCTGGGGGTTTTATCAGAGCAGTGAAGCCCCAGGACAGCCCTGTGAGACAGGTGAATGTTTTCCCAGTCTATAACGTGGCAGAACAACATCTTTACTGGGACTGATCTACAGCCTGCTCCTGGCAGGGATTCTCCTGGGTGGGATCAGTCATTAGTGACAGGAGGAAAGCTCAGAAACCAGGAGAGGAGTAAGTAGAATCTGAATTACTGAAGCTGTTAAGTGATGTGAATTTCAGCAGTAGTTTTAAGAGGCAGAGCAGTGAGGAAGTCAGAGGCCAGCAGTTATCTCATGGGTATGTTAGCAGGGCAGGGAACAGACATGGATTTTTACTGTAAGCCTTTCAGGTGGTTTGGTTGCCCTGTACCAGTATCTGTCCTCTGGAAGAAGGATCCATAATGCAGCTTGCAGCCCCCTTGGTGAAGCTGGTCCAGGTTTGGGAGGTTCAGAGGTCACTTGGGGCAGTGAGCACTGCAGCATCAGAGCTCTGAATCTTCAGACTCTCAGGGGAACAGAGCAGGTTCTGAAGCCCCAGCTCTCAGCAGCTGTTTGGAGTGCAGGGTGAAGCAAAGGAGAGCTGTAAGGGGAGAAGTGGCTGTGCTGCCACTTCTGGTGGCTCTGCTCCTCTTTACCTCCCAGGTGCTGTCTGTATTTACTGCTGGGTCTGTCTCTGGCTTTAAGCACAGCCCAGCAGGCTCCATCCATGCTGCTGCACTTGGATTCTTGGCTGAGATGCTGAGCAGGACTTGGGAGGGTGAATACTGCCCCTAGAGAGCTGAAAATACCCTTCTGTTGTGAGGTTATCCCACAGCTTCATTAAGTGATCCTAACACCCCCCTTGCTCCCAAGAAAACAGATCCAGGCCCTTTCTAAGAAGCAGAAATTCACCTCCCAGTGTGCTTTGTGTGCTAAATAATTCAAAGCAATGAATGGTTCCTAGCTCAGAGCATGGCAAAAGCACTGGAGTGCTTTCCAGTAATGGAGGGATAGTGGCTTGCCTTATGTCAGTAATTTTTAGAAGTTGTATGGTGGAAAAATACTGATGAAAATAACAACTGTCACATCCTTCACAGGGCCTGAACATTCCTGTGATGTGGGGAGAGAACCCATGCAGCAAAGAGCAACCAACTATCATTAAGTTCTTAAGCTGCTGCTACTTGTTAGGTTGCTAATAGCTGGCTGGTAGCTGCTCATGGCACTTGCAAAAGCAGTGGGAGTTTCTTCTATTTACTGGTGAAAAAAGAAAAATCCTCAGGTGCTTTGTATTTCTTGATGAGCTTCAGTGAAGGAATTTAATCATTTTCCTTACAGTTCCTGTGGTTGAAATGAAATTCTGTATTTTCTTGTCCTTTTAGGAATGAGAATATTTTAATAGCTCTTTGCTTACTGGTATTAGTCCTTGGGCTTTCAGAGGGACATTTTCATAGGTACAATCCTTTCTTTCCTTTCACTTTTGGTATGTTGGATGCCTTTGATAATCCAATTTCAACATATCCAGACATCTTCTTTAGCCCAGTGGAACTCTGCATGTTAAGGGAGACCAGAGTGTGAAAGAGGTGCTAAATGTGGTTCAACCTGAAGCTTTTGCCATTCTTTTGTTTTCATGGCTTCAAAAAATGATTTATTGTGTGCTTAATGATCATGAGAGCTTTAAAATAATATGTGGTGGTTGGTTTGGTTTTTCTGTTGTCTTTTTTTTAGGCCAAGATCCAGTGGCAGTTGCAGTAGGTGAAGAAGCACAGACATTGATTTACAGCTGTATGTTAAAAATAGAGCACATTCTTCTTTTCCTTAGAAATCCTTTTATCACTTGAATGCTGCCACTTGACATCTGGGCAGCTGCTGTCCTGCCCTGAAGATGCTGAGCCCTTGGCTGCTGTCAGGGGCTGGGGAAGGGTCCTTGCCCTCTGCCTTCCCTTTTGAAATGCAGACACTGGAATCCACCCCCAGCATTTTGCTCCAAACTGCTCTGCTGGGCTTGAAGCAGAATAAGAATTGGATGTTCTCAGTAAGTCAGAGCATCAGCTGCTGAAGATCCTCTTCCTTCCCTGTGCTGGGGTTTGCTGCAGAATCTGGGAATGCTCCTCCAGCATCCTGGTGTTTGGGAAGGGGGCTGACCCAGTTTCAGCAAGTGTGGGTGATGTCACTGGGTGAAAAGCTAGTGGAAAATATGCCTGGGAAAAAAAAGATTTTTCTTTTTTTTTTTTTCCTTTGAAGACACTTGAAACCTTTTAGCCAAAGTTTATTTTCACATAATGATTTACAGACGTCATTAAACAAGCTACCTGGCAACTTGCAGCCTAATTTGAGCTCAGTGGGATTCTGTTCCAAGGGAACTGTTCTGCACGCCTCATCACTGGATGCAAGCCCTGTCTTGTACAGCATCATTTGTTCTTTTACTCTGCTTTTTGTGCACACAGATAGGTTATAATTTGTTCTGCTGTATTATTTTAAATGAGGAGTGAATGTGCATGAGGCTTTATTAGGAAAAATAGGTGAAGGACAAATAGCTCATGAATGGAAAGGAAAGGAGTGAAGTCTGTGGTGCCTTCTGGGCTGTGTGGATTTTTGTGGCTTTGTACTTACCCAAAGCTGTCATTCCTACACTCAGTTTGCCCTGGTAGTGGCAAAGCTCTGTTCCTGAACAAGGAAATCCATGGCTCTCTCCATCCTGGAGTCTTTTGCTGGTCTTAATTATCCTTAATTATCCTGTGCTATGGCACCTGCCTGCCTGTGGTGTACACAACAAGGTTTTGAACTGCTCTGGATGTTGTGTCCCAGCTGCAGAGTCACAGGATGGGGATGGTTTCATCACAGCCCTGGAGCCCAAGGTTTGGTGTCTGAGAGCCAGGTCTGTGCCTGGTGCTGGTACTGGTACTGCTTGGGCATCAGTCCCAGGGCAGGACCTGGGGGGGGTTCTGGTGGGTTCTGATGTCACTGCTTGCTTGGGTTTCATTCTTCTGGATTTAGAGCCAGCACTTCAGTTGGGCTTTGGAAGCAGCTTGGTATTTTTGTTTTCTCATTTGCTCTTCTGACGACTGGGAAGAGTCTGCATCAGCATTTGGATCACAGTCAGGTCTGCTGTAAATAGAGGCAGCTTCCTCTCAATCAGAGGCATTGTGAATACTTATGTCAGGGTTAAAGGTGCCTATTTTTAGCTCTGCTGTCCTACCTAGTCACTTCTGTTTGTTTTAATAAGATTTTTATTTACTCCTGTTAGAGGGGTATTTGAATCCGATATTAATAAAACTCCAGCTAGAATGAGGTCAGTAATCTCCTCTGAAGTTTGTTTTACTGTGGAGCCCCTCATTAATTTTTTTTCAGTCATTGTTATTCCATGCTCTCAGTTAATTGCCATTCTCCTGGAGATCAGGATATGGTGTTATGAACATGCAGGAACCTTCAGGCAGCAGGAGAAGGCAGGAGGCCAGTGCTGCTCACAGAATCCAGGAATCCCAGACTGGTTTGGGTTGGAAGGGACCTTAAATCTCATCCAGTCCCATCCCCTGCCATGGTCAGGGACCCTTCCCACCAGCCCAGGGTGCTCCAGATCCCATCCAACCTTCAGCAGTGCCAGGGATGGGGCAGCCACAGCTTCTCTGCCACAGCTGCCACCTCCTGGGAAGCTGCTGGGAAGGAGAAGTGGTGAGAAATCAAATAGCAGACTCAGCCCATAACCATGGTGTCAGTAGCCAGGCCAGGCTTGGTACAAGTGTGTGGGCTGGTCCCCAGCTGGGGCTGTTCTCTGCCCCAGCCTGGCTCTAAGAAATGCTGAATTAGGAAATTAAAAGCAGGTCTTATTAATTCAGGCATGGGGTAAGGGGTGGCTGCTGACTTACAGAGTCAGGATTTCATACAACGTTTCTAAACTCATGTTAGAAAACCATAATTTGAAATAACTGGAGAAGAAAAACCCCCCATGTTCTTTGTGCCCTGCTGCCCCTCATCACCCCAGCCTCTCCTGGGCACAAGTGTCCAGAGCTCCAAACCTCAAGGTTCAGCTTCATCCCTCCCTGAGGAATGGTGGTACCAGGAGTCAGTGCAATGAGTGGCATTAGTGCAGGATTGTCATGAATACACAGGGGGAAAGAATTACTGTCCAGCAGCAGGGAGAGCAGAGGCTTGGAGCTGTCCTGTGCTCACATGTGTGTTATTGGTACCATCCATCCCTTCAGGGTTACCAGAAAAACCCTTTCAAATTCTTCTTTTTCCCTAAGAGGCTGTTCCTGATCTGGTTGCTGAAGAAATTGCACAGTGTATAGAGAGAAATCTTTAAAGCAAAAGCTGTCAGCATCTTGATTTCATAAATAATTGCTGGTTCCTTTTATCTGTTACTTAATGCTATCATTTTTTTAATTCCTGCTTTCTGTTCCTGGTGTTATTTTTCAGTGTGGAGTTAACTGTGCTTATTGTGCTGCTCATCAGCTCTCCTTGAACTTCTTCAAACTCCTGTCACTTACTCAGTGCTGTGTCTGTCAGCTCCTTCTGCTATTATCTGAGCACTCCCATTTCTGGTTAATCATTTTGCACTCAAATCTGAGCACGTCAGTCAGAGATTTCCGTTCTGCTGCAGTGGAAGTGCAGAAGCTGTTGATTCAATGAGAGGTCAGGTTGGGAATGTTTGGAGTGTGCAGGACATTGAGCTCTAATTGGATTTGTTTGAGTTCAGGGCAGTGGAAGGATTTGAGGTGTGCTGGTACCTGGGGGGGCAGCAGTGTGGTTGCATTTTAGATGTGCTGGGAAGAGCTGATGCTTTAATGCTACTCACTGGGAAAGGATAAAACTCAGGGAACAGGACTGCTTAAGTGAAGAATCTACCCACAAAATATGTGTGATTTTTCCTAATACTCAGGCATTTTATATTATTTCAAGCAGCACTCTCAGCTGTAGTGGGGGTTCTGATTTTCCTCCCTGTGAATCTTCAGTGGAGCAATTTGGAGTTGAGCATCTTCATTTGGAGCTGGAATCATTCAGCTCCTCTTCCCTGGGCCCTGACCAACAGCGTTTTCCCACTCTTGATTGATGGAGCTGTAACTTCTTATGACTGGATTAATACCCTTGGAAGTTTAACTTCTTGTTCTGGCTGCCCCTGGTTTTTTGCCTGGCAGTGGAGTTTGGAGCTGAGCCCTGGGGAGCAGCAGGCTGGGTGCCCCTGCCAGCACAGGCCCTGGCATTGTCCCTCCTGCTCTGCTCTCCTGAACCTTTTCTCTGGGGTAATTAAATTAAAAAGTTTGGAAAATATTAAGCAGGGCTCAAAATGTTTGGCATGGCATTGTTGAAAACTGGTGTGGCTGTATTGTCACACTCCTCCCACAGTTGTCTTTGTGGGTTGTTTTGTTTTGGGTTGGTTTTTGGGTTTTGTTTTTTGGGTGGTTTTTTCTTTTTGTGGATTTTTTTGGTGAGGAGCCAGGAGCTGGGACCACGCCAGGGATTTTTCTTTCATTGCATTCAGTGCTGTTTGTGCCACTCTTTAGTCTCTTAATTACACAACTGTAATCTGCTTTGCTTCATTGTCCAAACAGAAGCTCAGTCAATTCAGCATTCTTGTGCTCGCTGCTGCTGTTCCCATCCCCTGTAAAATAAGAGTTAATGAATCCAGTTCAGTCCCAGAAGTGGCCTTTGGGGGTTCAGAAACGGGCAAGGGGCTCTGTGAAAATTCAGCAGCAGCTTGAAGAGGTCGTGCTTTAAATTACTTTCAAAGGAGCTATAAAGATACCCGTGTATCTTCCAGAGCTATGAAACCTCTGAGAGGCAGCATCAACCAGTAATTCTAAAGTCAGGATGTAGAACAGGTTGTTTTGCATCAATAAAATGTAGATAAATCTAGTTCAAGAAAACCAAAACGTGAATGGAATCTGATTTTCACTCCAAAACAGGAAACAGAATCTGCTCCGCGAGGAGGAATGGGATATTTTGGTGTGTGATGTAAACAGCCCATAAAGTTCTCAGCAGGTAGACATTGGAATGTGCTGTGGGAAGTGAGTGGGATTTTTTTATCCATCCCCTCCTGCTCAGGATGCTGTAGAGCTCTGCCAGCAGCATTGCTGAGCCCTGGGCAGGAGGGCTGCTCACCCAGCTACCTCCAGTCCATGATGTTTGTATCCTCTTTTCCAGGTTATCATGGCACTCGTATGTTTGTTCTGAAATTATTACTTTTTTTTTTTCTTTCTTTTTTCCACTTTCCAGGATTTTTGCTATTTAAAGACTATTGCATGAATGAGATCGACGAAGCTGTCCCTCAACTGAAGTTTTATGAAGAGGTCAGTGGCCACTGGGGGTTTGGGGACACATGAGGGAGGCTCTGTGGCTGTCCTGTCCCTCAGCTCCCTAGTGGAATGGTTTGGAATGGTTTGGAATGGTTTGGAATGGTTGGTTCACAGTATTGTACACAGCAATGACTGCAGCTCAAAGGGGAGGAGTGATCGTTTTAAACAAGTTCAAGATCCTCTCAAAATGGCAGTGTAGCTCTTTAATCCAGTTGGGAATTTGGTACACCATCTTTTAGGAGAGTAATATGGATTTTTTTCATGTTTCTTGCACCATCTAATCTGATTCCCTGGCATTCCCTGCAGCAGGGCTGCAGAAACACCTTGCCAGGTGCTGGAGGTGGCTGAGAGGATCCTCAGGAGGATGAGAGCAGTGATGGCTCAAGATCCACAGGGTCCTTTGTGCTCCTTTGCCATGGGATAACCCAGGCAGAAGCTGCCAGCCCTGGTGCTGTGGGCAGTCAGAGGGCTGAGGGTTTCAGCAGAGTGTGATGGAGCAGAGCATGTCCCCTGGAAACCTCAGCAGCATCATCCCCCCCTCCATCCCCTGTTAGACTGGGGAGCCTCTAAATATAAAACTGTTTAATCCTCTCATAGGTGCTGCTCTCAGTTCAACCATGCAGGTGTGCTTTGAGAAGGCAGCCTGCATTGCTCAGGATTAATTAGAAATGCTGCCTGAGATAACCTGTGTTATCATCTTAAACTGGTGATTTTAAATCTTTTCTTGCCAGTAGGCTCACAGCACAAAATAGGCTGGAGCTGGTTATCAGTTTGGAGATAAATCTGTAGCACTGCATGGTTCCCCTGCTCAAATTAGAGATTTGCTGTCAGTAGAGAAGAATCTTTTCTCTATCATTTCCATCTTTTCAAATGCTGAAGATATCACTGTTGTAGGTGATCAAAAAGGCATGTTGGAGCAGCTTGTGTAGCAAGATGTTCTTAGCTGCCTCTTTATCTCTGAAACAATTTGAAATTGTGTTTTTAGGTTATTAGCAAAGTGTTGCTTCAAAAGAATTTAAATGCTTTGCCATGTACTTTTTGAAAAATCCCTTTAAAGACCTTTAGAGAGAGATTCACTGTGCTTCCTTCTGTGACACACCAGATCCAGAAGCTTTTCAGCATACATTTAGTTTGCTTACTGCCTTTATTGCATGCTGGAATAATGAGAGTACATTGGCACATCAGAGGCTGCTTGGTGCAGCAGTGCCCCTGCTCCAGGGATTTCAGATTCCTGCAGCTGGAGTCACGATCCAGCATTTAACTGGGGGAGTGATTCATCCACAGCAGTTTCCTGATGGCAGTGCTGGAGGAGACACTTTTGTCAGACACTTCTCTCGAGGTGAGCTGAAGTTTGGGCCAGGGAAGCCTTGAAATCCACAGTGCCAGAGTCCATCCATCCATCCATCCATCCATCCATCCCCTGGGGCAGGAGTGATCCTGCAGAACCTGCTGCTGGCAGGGGCAGGTGATGGGGAGGAGTGGTGACAGGTCCTAGCCCTGCCTCTTGCTCTGTTGTTGGATTTTTTGGCATGGCACAGTCATGGTCTGTTTAACAAACATGTAAAATCAGCTCGTGACTGTGATACACATCAGGCTCTTTCCTGTACTGATTATTTTGTGGCCTTGCTTTAATTAGAAAATATTTCTTTGGCAAAGAATTGTTTCCATTGTGTTAACTATAAACTGATACCAGGGGGAAGCAGTCACAGATGGCAGATGGTGGTGGGACTGCTGGTTTATCACAGTCAGCAGACAGGAGGAGCTCAGGTAGAAAAATACAGAGTTCAGTGACATCAGAGAGAACTTGGTCTGAGGGTGTCACCTGCAGAGCTGCTCTGAGCTGTGGAGCTCCTCTGGTGGAAAGAGCAGCCTCTGAATGAAGGGGAAAAGTCTGTTGTGGGGTTTTGGGGGGCTGGGGGTTTTCTGGGGCCAGTGTGGGGATCCAGAGCAGGTCTGCATGCTGACCCTCCCTTGGGTGCTGGGACCTGCAGGCTGGTGCTGGGAAGGTCCAGCAGTGAGAGCTGAGGCTTTTTCTTAAAGATCTTGTGTTTTTTTCACATTCTGTTAGCCCTGGATGAACTCTCTCCCTAAATACACTCCAAGGGACTCCTTGAGCTCCCTTGAACTTGGTGGGGGGGTTTATTCTGGTTTTGTTCTGTGTGTTAGCCATATGGCATTGCTGGAACACACTCTATCACACCTGAAAGAAACGAGGGGGTGTGCCCAGCATCCTTGCATGAGAGATGTAAGGAGGGATATCCCAGGTCAGCTGGAATTCTGGTGTTGCAAATGGGATTTCTTTAGGTCTGAACTAAGAAATAAGGAAGTAAAATAAAACTTCGGACAAAGGGTTTTTTGTTCTGTTTTTTGTTTGGGGTTTTTTTGTTTTGGTTTTTTGTGCTTTTTTCTACACTACAAGAGCAAAAAGTCATTAGGAATGTTCTCACCTCGTGGGTTGTTCCCTCTTGCTTTGCAGATTAAGGAATATGAGAAGCTGGACTCCGAGGACGAGCGGCTGAGCCGCAGTCGGCAGATTTATGACACGTACATCATGAAGGAGCTCCTGTCCTGCTCCCACGTGGGTATCACCCACACCTCACACTCCTGGGCTGCTGCCTTGGGTAGCTGGGCAGCACTGAGAACCCAGAGGAGCTGCTCTTCCATTCAGAGAGCAGTTGCTGAGGGATTGCTGGTACAAATCCCAGCTGTGCTGCGGGTTCCCATCTGAAGGCACTGGGGGTGTCTGGAGTCACCATGCTCAGGGGTTTTGCAGTAAAACTTGGTGATGTGTGCCAGTTTTTGTTAATCTTGGTGGAGTGCAAAGGGGGAATATCTGGAGATTTATCTGCTTTGTATTTCCTTAAACTAAATCTGGAGTTTGTGTGTGTGTATTTGCACACAGATCCGTGCATTAACCCAGCAACAGCCCTGCCCTCAAAACCCCACAGGAAAACCAGTCCAGGTGTGTGTGGGACTTTGGTGTCTTTGAAATCTCAGAGTGAAGTCTGAGATTTTGTTTAGAACTAATCACACAAAGATTGTTGGGGTTTTGGTTTTAGTTCCTTGCTGATGGAGCTCTCTTTCATACTAACAGGACACCAGAGCTCTACACCTCACATGGGACTCCTTACACTTCCAGCTGTTTGAAATCTTTCTTTTTTTTTTCTTTTTTCCAAAGCCTTTCTCAAAACAAGCTGTAGATCATGTACAAACACACTTAGCCAAGAAACAAGTACCAGCCAGCCTTTTTCAGGTGAGGTTACAACAGTCTGAATGCTCATGTTCTCTTCACTCATCTGACAGCAAGTGATTCTGTACATGTTTATTTAAGGAGACAGAATAAAATGGTGGTGGTAAATGTTCTTCCCTGTAATAGTGATGCTAGAATGCTCTTCTAAGTCAAACAAAGCTTACTATTCCTATCTAAAATATTTTAAAGCACATTTATGAAAGCAAGCTATACCTTGGGATATGAATGGAATGGTTTTACAATTTATATAATTTTAAGAGATTAAATGATTTAGTGTAAATCACTGTACATCAGAAAGGTGCCTGGTGGGGAAATTTAAGAGTTTAGTAATGTGAATCTTTGAAATTCTTCCCTTTCTCTTTAATTTTAAGCTGTATTATCTCATAGCTGATGATGGTGTGGGCATTTGTAGCATCTCTCATGTTGTTCTGTCTTTCCCCAAGACAAAATCCAATCAGAAGTTACCTCCCCAAGCAGAATTTTCTGCACCTTTAAAATTAATGTGCTTTAAACACTTTCTAGCAGGCTGAATTGTTAAAAGAAAGTGTGGGATTTGCTTGTCCTCCATTTGAATATAAAGATAAATGGTATCCTGTCTCATTTGTGAAATTACACATTTGCTTCTGTTGATATTTACTTTAGCAAATGAAGAAACGAGAGGTGAAATATTTCTTGTATTGTTACAGCTCTAATACACGTTGGCACCAGACAAGAAATGCAGAGTTGTGCTCATTTTTATAGCCAGATGTATTACACCAAAGTGTTTGTGCAGATAATGAACCTCATCCATCATGGGAGTGTTTATCAGCTTAAGTGTCTTTGATGTAGATTCTTACACGTTTTTATATATTGCCAAAGTGGGGAGGTTTCCCCTGCCTCCTTGTTCCTTTGCTTTCAGCTGTTTTTAATGTCACAATCAGGTGAGCTGACAAATTGCTAACACTGTGGCTTGAGTTCCATCTCCGTGCTAATTGGGCTGGGATTTGAGCTGTGTGCTGTGGCAGGGCAGGAGAAAACCTTTCCCCAGGAAAAGCCACTTGTGATGGAAGGTGCTGGGCTGGAGGGAGCAGAGGAGAGGGTTGGCAGCAGCTCTGGGGAGAGCATCCTCCCCAGGAGAGACCCTGCCTTGGATTTCTTGGAACAGAGAACTGCACTCTGGTTGTCTTCCTAAACCTGCCCTTAGGCAGGTGCTGGCTGCAGGGTTTGTACAGCCCCCCAGGGCAAACATTCGAGGTCTTTGAGCTTGTGAAAATATTTTATGTTTGACTTCAGGGCACCCACTCAGGTTCCAAAAGCCAAATGAAACTTAAAAGCTTCCCTGAGCTTTTTTCCTTCAGGGAAAAGCCCCTGAATGCAGCAGTTCTGCAGGGCCAGCAGGAGTTCTGTGTGGTGGGCAGGGGTGCATGATCAGCTCATTGCATGCTGAACACTAATTGTGTTTCTTAACTCTTTTTTAGCCATATATAGAAGAAATCTGTGATAGTCTCCGAGGAAAAATATTTCAAAAGTTTATGGAAAGGTATGAACATGATGTGCTACCCAAACTTCCTACCTGTTGTAGCAGGGAGCCAGGTCACTTAAGGATTGCTCTAAAATAAGGCTAAAAATGTTTACTAAATTTCATTTAATGAATAGTGCATTAGCAGCAAGCTTCTGCAAAGGACTGGCTCTGTTGTACGTCAGGATTAATGTCAGGATGAAGGAGGGGAAAATCTCTAAAGGTGATGGATTTTCCTGTTGCTCTGTAGCAGTGGTGACTGGTGGCAGTTTGATCTCAGAGCACAAACCAGTGTTCTTGTGGGGTGTCCCCATGAGTAACCATCTCTCCTGGGTGACTGGGAGACCCAGTTGGTCTGCTGGGGATCTGGACACCATGCAGCTGAGCAGAAAAGGTGGAGTGGAGAACAGAAGGCAGAGTTCAGCCCTCTGAACATTACCAGCACTGCTCCTGCATGCAGGCTCTCCTCCAGCCAAGTATACCAAATAAATGGGTGATCTGCCACCAAACTGAAGTCATTATAAAAATGCCTCCATAGAACTCTTAGTTCTTACTCTGAAAATAAATACTTAATTATTTATGTGGAAATGAGAAAGTATTCTTCTGGCAAAAGCTTGTGGTGGTATTGATGTTTTTCCTATTTTAAGATAAAATGAGTTTTAAAAGTCCCTTGGAGTATAGGGAGGTTCATTAATATAAATCGAGCTGCCTCTGTTTTCTTGTAATTATCTTTCTCTTTATGTAATTTAAATATCTGTTAGTTCCAAACTTTGTTGTTTTTAAAAATTAAAAACTCTCTGAAGGAGAGATGTGAGGCCATGCTGAGCACTTAGAATTGAAGGGAGAAGGTTAGCTGACATCTTTCTCTTACAAGGATGTAGAATACCAAGTGTGCACTGCCTGGTAATTGTTTTTCTTGGTGGGAGTGAGATTACAATGGTTTGAAAGGAAGGCTATCATTTACCACACACCCTAGCACCAACTTGATTTTAAACATCAGAGTCTTGACGTTTCCTATAATTCTGCATGCAGTCAGCTCAGACAACTTTTGAACTTTTTCTCCACAGTGACAAGTTTACAAGATTTTGTCAATGGAAAAACGTAGAACTAAATATTCATGTGAGTACTTACAAGTATATTTATCCTGTCAAAGGCTGATCTGGGGAGGAAAACGTTCAGTTTTGAGTTCTGCTTCTGAGAAGGCTTATTAAAGAGCAGGGTGAATGTCACTGATCTGCTCTTCTATTCTTAGCCCTGCTGTCCTCACCATCCCTTCCTGGACATCCCTCCTGCCTGGCTCCACTTAACAGCTCCTGGATTTTTATAATTGCTGAAGGGAATGGAGCTGCCAGAGCAGCCCCAGCCACCCTCTGTCTCCTCTCCTGCCCAAACCCACCCCTGCCCTTGGCTGTCACCCCCAGGGTGAGGCTGTCAGAATGTCAGCCCCTGGCAGCAGCAGCTCAGCCTCTGCCTTCTGCTGGGACTCTTGGGGTAGAAACAAGAAGGGGCTTCTGTTTCCCAAACAATAAATGCTGTATGAAGTGCAGTCGTTAAGTGGCTTAACACATTAATAGATTGTTTTGGTGGGTTTACAGTAAAGTTGTTTGGTTTTTTTTTTTTTAATGTTGAAAAATGAAGTCTGCTTTGTTTTTTTGCATTTACAGCTGACCATGAATGATTTTAGTGTACATAGAATAATAGGAAGAGGGGGATTTGGTGAAGTGTACGGTTGCAGAAAAGCAGACACTGGAAAAATGTGAGTATATACAGACTTTATTTCAGAGCTGACTGTAAACTCTGAACTAGTAAGGAAATCCTTCCCATTAGTTCTTACAGAAGTCACTGGAAAGCAGCATTGCAATACTGTATTTGTAATTACATTTTTTTTCCCCAAGAGGTTCTGGTTTCTGGATCATCTTTAAGCTCAGCTTGATATTTGATCCTGTTGGGAGCTGTGCAGTGGGGCTGAGCCTAGCAGAGCTCTGAAGCACATCCCTCATGTAAATGGTCTTGTCAGGATTCACGGGGGCTGCACATGTGTGCAGAATGAAGTCTGGGCTTCAGTGATTCCCTGGCTCAGCTCCTCCTGGTGCAGCAGGATGTTCCTGGGGAGCTGTGCTGGTGGTGCTGGGAGGTGTTGCCTCTCCTCCTGCAGCAAAGCCTGGTGCTGCTCTGGGCTTGGAGTGTGACATGGGAATGTGATCATCTGTGGGGTCATGCCTGGGCAGCTTCTGGCTCCAGGATTCCAGATTTGTGTCATTCCACACGGTTCTGCCCTGCTCAGCACGTCTCAGTGGGGAAAGCACTGATCTGTGCTTCTGTCTGGAAGAATATTGTCCCAGTGTTGAACTTGTGTGTAACACAGCTCTCCGTGGGAACTCCAAGATCAGACTGCGTGGTGGTTTTTTTCTTTTCTTGGTCTTACCACTCACACACTTCTCCTCATCAACAGATTTCAAGCAGTAGGCATGAAACGTCTCCTGTTTTGAACATCTGGGCATTGATAAAAAAATGTTCTCAATATTGAGCTGTTTATTTATTTACACTTCACCACCCCTTCATCTTACTCTTCTAACAGTTTAGTCCGGGGACAATCCTTAAACCTCTCTCTTGTAAGCAGATGTGGCATGTGTGAAGTGCTCAGTCTGGGTGGTTACAGCTGGCTTCACTTGGCATCCTAGATAATAATAAACTTCTGAGCTATTAACAAGTGGAAGACATCTTAATGTTGCTGTCATGCTCAGTATTTTTGCAGTGACCTCAAGCATTTATATTCATGCTGTTACTAACAATACTGTCCTTCTTCTGGCTGGTTGGTGTACAGTTCAGTATCTGTGTACAAACAAAACATTTGGTTTAGCTTGAGCCACACTAAGTGTCTGCCCTGAAGAGGTAGTTCTCAGGTTCCCAAGCATTTTGATGTCTGAGTTTTGCTTTGGTAGGAGGTGGATAAGCCTTGGGACTAGCAAGGGAAGCAAAGGACAGTTTTTATCAGACCAGAGCAGAGGGAAGTGAAATGTGGGAGAACCAAACTTTTTCCAATTTGAATCAAAAGTTCAGATTAGGCTCAGGTTCTGGGTAGAGGTTTGGTTTAGTTCTTTCTTAATCCAAACCTGTTTACCCATCCCTACTCCAGATCCTGTCCACTCTAGATGGCTGCCTCTGCTGCACTTACTGCCTGCAAGGAGCTTGGGAAGCCACCCCTGGAAGGTAACCCACCGAGACACACCTGAGGCTTCTCTCACATCACCTCCTCCAGGGACACCTAAACCGGGGGCCAGGAGCACAATGCAGGAAGCAGCCCTGTGGGGAGGGATGTGCAGAGCTTTTAGGGCATGATGAGAGAGAGAGAGACTCCATTCCCATCAGCCCTAACCCCCTCTCCAAGTCATTCCCGTGGAGCAGGGATGTCAAAGCAGAAATCGAGGGTAGCGTGTGAACTTTTATTTATAGTCCTCGTTTGCAGACTCCTCAGCAAGAGCACTTGCTGTGAATATATCCCTTGTTTTGGAAAGTTCACATTCCAGCTCTCTCTTCCCCCACTCCCAACATGTGCAGGGGATGAGGTGGCTGCTGGAGGGAGCAAGGGGCTGGTGCAGGCAGGCGGCAGCGTTGGTGCAGGGCTGGAACACTCTGCTTTTTCCTGAGGTTATTTATACACAAATGGCCTAAAAACCCGTGGCTGCCCATGTCTAGAAATCTTGTGTGGAGGAACACGTGTCCCCTCAACTGTTCTCTGGTAGCTGGCTCACCTTGTGTCTTGAAAAAACATCCAGACTATGTTATATCCTACTCTTGTGTGGTGGTTGTTAGGGTAACACTCTTCTTGGAGCAAAACGTTATTAATTTGTGTCATACAGATGGCAGGAGATTTAAAAAGCTTGTGTGTGTCTGACCTTCCTTTGAGTAGAAAGAAAACTTGAACACATGCTGAGTTTTGTATTTTTGTTTTTAAGATATTACTTTTCTGGTAGAGTTGGAACTGTTGGAACAAAATGGAACTTGAATAGGGCATCTGTTATTCAGCTCATTCTGCAAACCCTGAAGTGTGGATGTATGATATGTAATTGCTGTATCACTGTGGTTGCTTGGACACAGAATTATCTGTTCAAGCACGTTTCTTTGTTAAGGGAGCTTCCACTGAAAATGCTTTAATTCTCTGCCTTTGGGAGATTTTTCTTGTTTAAGTATGTAATGATGGTTTTAGTACCAGCTTGAAGTCTTTAAATGCTGTAAATGTGCATGGCATAACTGCAAGTGAATGGTGGTGTTAAGAGGAAACTTTTTCTGGTGCTTTTTCTGAATGGTTAATATTTTCAGGTATGCAATGAAATGTTTAGATAAGAAGAGAATCAAGATGAAGCAAGGAGAAACATTAGCCTTAAATGAAAGAATTATGCTGTCTCTTGTCAGTACAGGAGTAAGTATCATTCATTTGTTATTTGATATTTTTTTTCTACATAATAAACCAGCTTTTTTATTTAATACATATTCCATCAGTTCAGTTGTGTGACACTGAAAAGTTAACTCCCCTTGAACCTTCCCCCTGAATCTAGCAAGGCACAGGGAATACAAATGGAAAAGCAAGCTTGCTTTTCAGTTTGGGTGCTTACAGAAATGAGAATGGAATTTCCTTCAATACAGAATTACATTTGCATTTGGATTGAGCATGGAGAGAGGACTGGAGAGTGTTAATTTGTTCTTTTATCTGTGAAATTACTGATTTATCAATTAGACTTTTAAACCAAGTTACCTGTTTTCACCAAAGAGAACGTGTGGCTTGTCCAGAAGTGTCCTGAGAGCCAGTTGGGTGAAGCTCTGTGGCAGAGACTAGACAAGAGATCTAGGCAAATTAGTAATAGTTGTCCTATTAACTTTAATTTGTGATTCTGCTGCTCTAGTACTGAATGTGAATTTTCGTGTCTAGTGATTCAAAAAGAAAATTGTTCAGCAGGCTGCTGATGGTGGAGCTGGTTTTCTTACATGAGAGCACACAGCTTGTCATTTAGCAACAGAAAAGCCAGACAAACCATTTGGGGTTTTTTTGTGAAGTATTATCAGCTCGTTAGAGTGTAACTTCTTTGGATTCTTAGAAACTGAAAAAGTTTGAAAAGAGATTTTGTACAAAATGCCTCCCATTCAGGTTGGATACACCTGCTGGGGTGAGAGATGCTGGAGCATTTTGAATATTCAGAATTAAATAGGTTTGAAAGTGGTAGAATAAGATCATTCCTGAAGCTAAGCCTTGGTTTGAGTGGCATATTGATTGATTGCTGCCTGGAACAAAGTGGAGCTGGGAAGTTGATCATTGTACAATTAGTCATTTAACTGGGAATCCAGATGTCTCTGCAAGATACATAATAACAGCTGTGCAGATTACACATACGTTTGTGTAATCATTTTTGTTAATCTACCTAAAATTTTGGCCTTCACAACTGCTCCATGCAGAGGGAGCTCCCAAGTCTGAGTGCATCCTGGCTGCCTCGTGCATTCTTATTTCCCACGTTCCTGTTACAGCATTGCTTGGTTGTTTTCAGAGCACAGGCAGCAAAGTATTACTCTCTTGGAAATATACTTTATTGCTTTATGTTTAATTTGTTTTAAAATACTACTTACTGAGTTTCGGGGCTTTTGTGCTGGTTTTTGTGTCAGAAAGCATCACGGTACTACAGTTTTTTCTCTGCTAAACAGTGATGAAGGTAGGAAGGTTTACACAAAAATGAATTATACATCACATTTACACTTGCAGATTTCTCTTTAAAAAAGAAAAAAAAAAGAGATCCATAAGGATATAAAGCATTCTGTTCTGGTGTAGAAGCACTCGTCTGCTTTTCTGTGTGTGGTGTTTAAATTCTAGCACTAAATCCTGGGTTATTAGATTGCTCTGAAGTTTTATGGAGCCTGCTTGAGAACACTTCGGACTTGTCCAGTTGATTCAGAAAATCAAGTTAATAATTCTAGTAGAGCTTTTGTTCTGGAGCTAAGTGGTAGCTGCAGTAGTTCCCAGTGATGAGCAATGCAGGGTTGAAAGGCAGAGGCAGCGTCTCCTGGAGATGCCGTTTTGGGGAGAATTTGGCATTTTCCGTGCGTGTTTCCGCAGGGCGTTTCGGGCGCCTGCAGGATTTATTTATAAAACACAGTTAGGGTTGAACCTTCCTGCAGGGTCAGCCTCAGTGGGGTGGGAGTTCCTGGGGATTGCAGGCGAGGAGATAACTCTGTGTTCCCACCTGAGGAGGTTTTGTGGCAGGGGAAGCGCCAGGAGCTGTGCCTGAGGATGGCGGGGCCGCTCCTTCCCTTTCCTGCTGCCCCCGCTCTGCCCAAGGCCGCCCTGTTTTGCTGCTTCTAAATTGGGAAGGAAACGAGTTCCTGTGAGAGATTCCCAGAGCTTTCACTATCAGTGCTGCCATAATTAGGGCATTGTTTCAGTCACTTTATTCCTGCTTCCTGCCTCCTCTCATGGCTGCTTCCCACCAGGCCCTCCCTTCAGTGTCCCTGACAGCTTTGGAGAAAAGATCAGCAAGGTAACAGCCACCTCCTGGTTAGTTAACCAGCCCCTGGTTAGTTAACCACCTCCTGGTTAGTTAACCACCTCCT
The DNA here is from genome assembly GCF_003957555.1 of Calypte anna. Taxonomy (NCBI): domain Eukaryota; kingdom Metazoa; phylum Chordata; class Aves; order Apodiformes; family Trochilidae; genus Calypte; species Calypte anna. The sequence continues at coordinate 873,667 of NC_044261.1, read as the reverse complement.
GGTTAATTAACCACCTCCAACTTAGCCACTTGCACCCAGCCACTTGCTGAGGAGGAGAGGAAGCTCTGCTGACTTCCTGCCATGACCTTACAGGGGTATGGGCACACCGAGCAGGTTTTTGGCAGTAAAGAGGGTTTTTTCCAGCTGTATTTTATTTTATTTTTTTTTACATCTGCTTTTGTTAAACGTCTGGGTGACTCCAGGCTGTGATCCATCCCTGGGGTGCCCTTTCCTCAGCCTGCACCCCCAGGCTTGTTCTGGGGGCTCTGCATGGTCCTGTGCATCACCCCTTGGGGATGCTGCTGGGGGCCCTGCTCTGGAGCTGCTCTCACTGTAGCTGTGTTTAATCTATAAAAACCTACAGGGGAGGATAAAACTTCTTTTCCTATGGGGTTTTGTAGGTGATGTGGCTCAGCTCCTCCAGCAGTGATCATGGGGAAAAGCGTGTGTCCCTTCCACTCCATGGGGACAGCTTTACTGTAGCTCCTTGTAGCCTTTTTAAAAGTTATTTTCGTATTGAAAGGAGATAGGAAAATGTAAGATCTCTGGACTGTAAGGAGAACATCAGAGCAGGTAGTTTAGTACAAAAATCACCTTAGAAATTTCGTAGGAAAATTGCCAAATATCACAAGAAAATCACCACACCTGTTTATAGCCTCTCACAAGTTTCTTGTTTGTTGCCTGAGATGAACTCCTTGTCCTCTCCTTCTAGGACTGTCCCTTTATAGTGTGTATGACCTATGCCTTCCACACCCCTGACAAACTCTGCTTCATCCTGGACCTGATGAATGGTAAGCAAGGCTTCTGGTGAGATCATGGCAGCAATATTGGCACAGGGACTTGGTGGGTTGGTTATTGGTTGATTATTTTAAATCTGTAGCTTCTCAGAAGCAGTTTTCTAGGAATATTCATGCTTTGATATGTGGTTGGTGAGGATTAGCTCAAAGGGTGACATTGTATTGTGCCTGTTTTTTCAGTAGGAAGGTGTGAAAACATCCCCAGCAGGAATATTTGAATGTTTTGGCCCAGGTAACCTTTTGAGGTCCCTCCCAGCCTGGGCTGTGCTACATGCTAATTTATTCTGTTCTCCAGAACCCTGTGCATTTGAATGTGTTTTCCTTGCTGATAAAAAACTTTGCATTTGGGCTCAGTTCTGGGATTAGTCACTGAGTGCAAATGTGTATGAAATCAGTGTGGTTTTAAAATGGAGTTTCAGCTTGATTCAATTTATTTATTAACTTTCTTAGGTATTTTGTCACCATGTGTACTTGCAGAATGTAGGTTTGGGTACCTGTATGTTCTTTTAATTGCATCTCAATTCTTCCAATTTTAGGAGGAGATTTGCACTACCACCTCTCCCAGCACGGAGTGTTTTCTGAAAAAGAAATGAGGTTTTATGCTACTGAAATCATCCTGGGCTTAGAACACATGCACAATCGTTTTGTTGTATACAGAGACCTAAAGGTAACCATCAGCACAGTGACCACATTAGATAGCTGCAAATAATCCAGAGATATTGATAAGTTAAATGAAGTATTTTACCTGAATCCTTTTCTTGGGAAGAATACAGATGGTTTGTTTGTCTTTGGCTGAATTTTCTAATAATTCTTCAACACTGTTCCAGTCTGTGCTATGATTTAGTTTAGCTGCCTGGGACCTGCTTCCTTGGGGTCAGAATAAATCCTGTGCACTGTTCTCCATCTCACCATCTTAATGATGCTGTTCATGTAGAGAGAGAACTGTGTTCCTGAGGGCCCTGGAATGGGAGTGTGTGTGATGGAGATTGGCAGGAAGGTCATTGCTTGGGGATGTTTCCCTGGTGTTTGGGCAGCTGAGGATTGCTCCAGCAAGTGTCCAGGAGCCAGGTGACAACAAAAGTGGGGAAAAAAATCTGCACAGAGAGCACAGGGATTGCAAGTAAGGGATGTGAGAGCCACACACAGACCCTGCTGTGAAAGAATCAAAAGCAATGTGGACTTGAGGCCAAAGCAGTTTTATTCTTCCATATACTTTCCATTTCAAACCTCACCTGTTTTTTCTCTTCTGTTATTTGTCAGTATTTCCTCATTTCCTCTGCAGCTGATGGTGGTGCTCCCCTAGAATGTAGATTTTATCTAGAAGTGTCTGCTGTATTGATGTAAAAAAAAACCAGTTAGCAGTAACCAGAGAGTATTGATGTTTGAGAATGAATTACAGTGAGTTACAGTGAATTTTGGAGTTCTGGCAATTGACAAGAAGCAAGCAGTAACCTGTCTGTGTCTGTGCACTTCCAGCCTGCAAACATCTTGTTGGATGAACATGGGCATGTGAGGATATCAGACCTTGGGCTGGCTTGTGATTTCTCCAAAAAGAAGCCACATGCTAGTGTGTAAGTATTATGAGCAGGAGCTCTGCTGCACATGAAATGATTACCAAATAAGTCCATTATGTGTCTTTATGATTTAACTTGCGTGGCAGAGGCTTGTGTTGTAACACAGTGAGGCTGGAAACAGGGCTTCTGAGACTCCTCTTTCTGTTTTCCTGCACAGTTGTAGCAGCTGATGTGTAGGCATGGCTGGAAGATGACACATTATTTGGAGATGATTCACTGTTCAGTGAAGATAAGAACCTGAGTTAAAGTACCAGATTGTTTTAATTGTCCTAAGTGGATAACTCAATATTCTGAAACTGACTAAAACCCAGGATTTATTGTGTCTTTCTTTTTCTGGATCTTTGTAAAACTGGAAGTGAATTGTGTTCCTTTCTGCCTCCTGGCTTCAAGTCATACCTGGGATCTGAATTTCTTGGGTTGTGTGTGGATTCCACATCTTATCTAGCACCCTTTATTCTTAGGCCCTCATTTACCCTGATTCAGTCTCAGGGTTTGTGCAAAAAGGAGAGCTTCATCCCCTCATCTCTTGAAAGACTTGCAATTCAGTAGCTTCTTGAAAAAGTTGGTATGTTCCAATTCCATCAAGATTCAAAGCAGCACGTGGTGGCTGCTTTCTGCCTGGGGAGGAGGTGTCCTGGTGTTAAATCTAGCACATAGGGGTTAGCTGGAAGGAGACAGTGAAACACATGGGGAGAGCACAAACAGCAGATCCATACACAGAAAACATGCATGGCTAAAGGAAAAGCAAAATAAAATAATGTTTAAAATTGATTCTCTTTATGTTAGACTATCTTATTAAGAAGACAGTGATTATTTTATTTTAGGTTTGTTTTTTTTTTAAATGCTAGTCCTGGCTATAATCAGGATTTTGTCCCTTTCTCCTCCTCAGAGGTACCCATGGATACATGGCTCCCGAGGTGCTCCAGAAGGGAACAGCATATGACAGCAGTGCTGACTGGTTCTCCTTAGGCTGCATGCTTTTCAAACTCCTGAGAGGGTGAGGGAAGCTTGTTGTTGGGTTTTGGGTTTTATTTCCTGGGCCTCACCATTGTCTATCCCTTGAAATACTAATAGAGTGCATATTATCTACAATGACATCTCACTGCAGTCCCTGCAACATAAACCATGTCTCAGTGAGACTAAAAGAGGCTTTTCTTGCTTCCAAACAAAACTCAAAACAAAACCTGCTTCCCTTAGTGGGTGCAGGTGGGGGGCAGACAGGAAGGCAGCTGCTCTATCCACTCCTAATGAAAGGCAATTTACTCATCTCTTGGAAAGTGGTAGTATCAGACATGATGTGAAGTTATTCCTTGCTTAAATATGTTAGCAGCCCTCTGGAATTAGAGGCATCACTTAATGCTTCAGACCTGCTGCTAGAGTGAAACTCTTTGCTGCATTGCTCCCTCCTTAGCACTGCAGCAGGTGTTTCCCTCTAGTGCTTGGGTAAGTTGTAAGTTGTTTGGATGCTCCCTGTTGTGCTTAAAAACAGGCAAAGGGAAGTCTAGATCCTAATGGATTAATATCAGAAATGTTGAGGATAAAAGGGTATGTTATGACTTCATGTTTATCAGTGCATTTTCTTCTTTCTACAGCCACAGTCCTTTCAGACAGCACAAAACCAAAGACAAGCATGAGATTGACAGGATGACCCTCACCGTGGTAAGGGGCCTGGTGGCAGCTGCACTCACATTCCCCCTCTTCAGAAACTCCCATTGCCTCTAAAAATGGGAGCTCTGGAGCCTGCTCTCTGAGAAGGCTGTACTTACACATCAGAGAGTTGTTTACAAACACCATCAAAGAAAAGCTCTTCTCCTGTGTAGGGGAAGCAGCTCACAGAACTTCTGTAATTAAATGTTTCCTTTATATTCTTTTTTTTTCTTCTCAGAATGTGGAGCTACCAGATTCATTTTCTCCTGAGCTGAAGTCCCTGCTGGAAGGGCTTCTGCAGAGGGATGTTAGCAAGAGGCTTGGATGCCAAGGAAGAAGGTAGGTGTTGTCTTCTCCTTGGACCACTGCCTTGAAAAATTTCCACTTCTCTCTAAATGAATTAAGTCATTTCAAGTGAAAATCTGCTTCCTGTTATGATGATTTTAATTTTGGAGACAGAACATTATAAAGTGCTATTGCATAGAGTTCCATTTCAGCTTTCTCTGGTTTGGACAAATTTTAGGACCATTTCTGTCATTAAAGACTTCCCCCAATTTCTCTGATTCATCCTTATGTTGGATGGGGTTTGTACTTTTCATCCCTGGGTTGTTTTTATGGTTTTGCTTGATGTCTTTTGGCATGAGGCCATATTACTTGATTCAGACATACTGATAGGGAAAATTTATTGCTTATATTGTAGCTGTAATAATCTGAGCATGTTGCACACAAACCCAACCCCCAGGCCACCAGGCACCTGAAGCTGTGAGTACTTGCTTCATTTTGGGTTGCCTCTCTTTTCTTCTTTGGAAAAAAAGAGCTGATGTTTTCAAGTGATAAAAATGTGACCTTTGAAGGATTTATATTTTTCCAGTACATTTGAAAAGCCCCTTCATTTTGTTGACTTGATTTGCTTTTGTTTTGCAGTGCTCAAGAAGTAAAAGAACATCCTTTCTTCAAAGGCATTGATTGGCAGCAAGTCTATTTACAAAAGGTAAAGGATTAAGATAGTAACCTGAGCTGCTTGGTAAAGCTGTGAAATGAAAACTCAGCCTGAACAGGTAATAGAGAACTTCAGGGTTCCAGTCCCCAGCACCTGTACTCACCTGCAGAAACATGTGAAGGATTGGTAGTGAAAACTGAGGTATTTTCATTACTCCAAGTCTTCCTGACCCATAGTACTTTCTTCAGGGTCAGATGTCTGCATGATTTCTTCTTGACTCTTTAAGCTGTAGGGTTTTTCCCCTGAATCTTTAGAGGATCATTTATTAAAGAACTTCTTTGCACTGAAGTTTAATTCCAGGGAACATACTTCTGCACAGTCCTGGGTAATTTCTGCCAAAAATAGAAAGGCTGTGTATATGTACAGAATGGATTTAAATAATGCCTGTTAATTTGTCTCTAATGATGTTACTTTTAATTTCCAGTATCCTCCACCATTGATTCCTCCCCGGGGAGAAGTTAATGCAGCAGATGCTTTTGATATTGGGTCATTTGATGAGGAGGACACCAAAGGCATTAAGGTAAAGAGCTTTAAATCCCAGGGAGAGAAGGGCACTGTGACTGCAGGGCTCAGCTTTTCATCTTCCTCTGCCATTCCTTTGCTTCAGGGGCTACTGACTGTGCAAGGAATTGCTTTCAAGTTGGCAAATGTAATCCATGCTGTTAGGAAAGATGTGGCTTGAGCTGGCTGGTTTGTTGCTGCTTGCCAAGTCTTTGTGGTTTGGGGTTGTTTTTTTTTTTTTAGTTTGACTGAAATCTACCTTCATATCAAAAGTTATATGTGCTAAAGCAAGTATTTAAAATGTTGAGAAAACTAGTAGGAAATCCTTGTATTTTTAAGAATACTTAATGATTTGTAGTCTTAGAAATCATCATTTGTTTCTGGTATCTTGGAGGAATTGAACTAAACCTTGGTATTCCCTTCTGGTTAGAGAGTACGTTGGAAACATCTCACCCATTACAAGCTCCATATTAATGGAAGTAACTTTATAAGTTAGGAAAGTAATAAAAAAAACTTTCAGGTTCTGAGGCTATCCAAAATCTATTGAAAACAAGGTAAAGTTAAGGCTGCTGGCCCATTTCTGCCTGGCATGGTGGTGGCTTCAGGTACCTTGGGTGTACCCTGTGCAGTCCTCCCCCTGCTGCAGCTTCCATGGTGCTTGGAGACAGCAGGTGAGTCAGGGCTTGTCTTGGGTCTGTCCCATGCATTATTGTTATCATACATTTCTTAGGAGATCAACCTTCCTTCTTGTTATTGCAGAAGTGAGTCAGGAGAGACACTAATTGCTCTAAACTTTATAAGCAAAAAAACATGTTAAGTACTCACTGTGCTGAAAAAGGATCTTGTCTGTCAGAGTGTCACCTGCTGTAATTACAGAAGTTGGCACTGGGAAGATTCTGTGTTCCAAGAGAAATGCAGAGAGCCCAAGATGTTCTTTATCCCAGAAAAATCCACATCTTCAGCATCAGTGCTTGTCTAACAGGATCCCAGTTTCCTGTGATTCTGCAGTGCCAGGACTGGGAGGAACATGGTGTAGTGAGGAGCCAGGTGGTTTGTTACTCACTGAGGGCACCAGTTATCCAGTGACTCCCAGCAAGGCCAGTAAATGGTACAGCCAGACTGCCATGTAATCTTTGCTCAGGCTGCCTGTAAGGTAAATTTATTCTTAGTCATGAGTCAGTGGGGGATATTGTGTACAGCTTCTCTGTGTTTCCACTGGGGTGTCACAGTCTTTTAGAAGGGGCTGAATAATTTGTGCCTCTGAGTCAGCTCAGCTGCAGCTTCTGTGAGGGTGTCAGGAGCTGCCCCTCCTGAAGATCCCAGCTTTGGATGCCTGGCTCTCCTCTGATGCCCCTGGGGATCACACTGCAGAGTGTCCTGTGACACCAAGAGGAGCACGTGTCCTCTGGGGCTGCAAGCTGGGAAGCAGCAGTGGATGCCTGTGGCCTCCCCTTCTTGCCAGGAATCCCTGTAAGGTGCTCGTGCAGGATTGCAGAGAAGTCTTCTGCCTTCAGGTCCAGTGTGTGTATTCCCCCTGTGAAAGAAAAGTCTCATTTCTCTCCTGATTAACAGAGACCGAGGCAGCTCAGGAGTGGCTGTGGAGAGTTTAACCTTATTCCCAGGTGAAACCCTTTAATAATATTCCAGGGAAAACACTGAATGCTTTTTGTACTCCATCGAGCAGCAGAGAGCCCTTCCTGAGCACCCAGTCATCTTAGCTTCAGTGCAGTTCAATTCAAGTACAGTAGGGAAGGATTAGGGGAGAAAAAAAATCTTGATAACAGGAGAATAGAGGTCTGCAGCATGCAGTGCTGAATTCTGAAGGTTTAATGATTAAGAGCATAAAATTAATCTGTGAAAGCATGGAAGAGCTCACTTTGTACAAATATATTTTCATTTATTCATGGGGGTTTTGTGCTGAGAAAGTTTTTAACACAATTAGAAATTCTGTTAACACTGATTATGCAACAATGTAAGGCTTCTGGAGCTATAAACCCAAGTTTTGAGCTGGCAGCCAGTTCTCTGTGTATAAATTAATATCTTTGCTTCAAGTAGTCTCTGTGCTTTCTCTCATTTGCACCTGTTTGTTCTGATAAGGTTCAATAGATCTTTTTAAATAATACTGTTATATGGGTAACTTGATTGTTGGGGATGAGAACAGTAAAAGTTTTTAAAATGTTGGGTTTTTATGTTGTTTTTCTCTTGCAAGTTGCTTGATAGTGACCAGGAATTATATAAGAACTTCCCTCTGGTAATATCGGAGCGTTGGCAGCAAGAAGTAGCAGAAACTGTTTATGATGCAGTAAATGCAGACACAGATAAAATTGAGGCCAGAAAAAGGGCTAAAAATAAGCAGCTTGGCCACGAGGAAGGTAATACACTTCTCTCCATCTTTTGCTGCTAAGTAGTAATTCATGTGTTTGAAGTTCCCCACAACAGACCCTCATATTACTGTCACTCACCAGGAACTGTTCAGACTCTTTCGTTCTGTATCATTTCTTAAGACATTTCTTAACGTTTTGAAATGCTCTCTGATGAGACAATGTTTTGGAAGAATCTTTTGTACTCTATTTTAAAGATTTTCCTGTACAACCTTTCATCACTGTTGTTTGTGGTGTATGCCCAGATAAAAGTGTGTGGGATTTGATTTCATGACAAAGAATCCGGGAGGGGAAGCAGCAGATCCGTAGAGCAAACGTCACTTGTTGTTTGCACGAGGTTGTTGCACCACAAACTCTGACCTTTGCACATACAATTCTTTAATAGTTGATAGAATCATTTTTTGAGGACCAAATCAAGTTCTTGGTTACTCTCCTGTAGCTCTAGCTGCTCATGTAACTGGAGCAGAGCTGGCTCTGTGCTGCCTGTGCAGACTGAAGCTCTGCTCTCTGGTGAGAGCACGCGGGGTCGTGTTGTGTGCAAGGCTGTGTCCTTGCCCAGCACAGCACATCTGCAGAATGCTTTGGCAGTGCCTCCTTTTACCTGCTGATGTTTCCTCTCCTCCTAGATTATGCACTTGGGAAGGACTGTATTATGCATGGATACATGCTGAAATTGGGGAACCCCTTCCTGACCCAGTGGCAGCGTCGTTACTTTTACCTCTTCCCCAACAGACTTGAATGGAGAGGAGAAGGGGAGTCCCGGGTGAGTGGGGTTACCTGGGGAGCAGCAGCTTTCTAGGGAGAGCAGCAGCTTTCCAGGGAGAGCAGCAGCTTCCAAGGGTGTGGAAGGCAGGTGGATGCTGAGGCAAATCTGAGAAGTTGTCCTCAGACATACCTCCACGTGGCAGGAGAGTTTTGTCTGAGTAAATCCACTGAGTAAATCCAGTGGGTCTGAGTAACCTGAGTCTCACCGTGGTTAATGGGTAGCTACACTGCACTGAGGAAACATAAAGCTGACTTGAGAAACCTGTTGACTTTGTATTGTTATGTTTTTAAAGGAATTTGGTAGTTCATGGTGTTGTTTTTCATTTAGGACCGCTGGACTATTTATACAAAAAAACATAAACTGGTAAGGTCATAAAGGCTATAGCATTTTGTTTCAAAGAAAATGCTATAGGAACATTAGTTTAGTCCAGCTGTGATGATGTGCTAGGCAGAGCATTTGTGTATTTAGTTAAATGAGGGTTTGGAATTGCAAAACATTGTTTTCTTACAGTCTATAGGGAAAGCTTTTCTGCAAACTGTGTGTATGTTTGCTTTTTTTCTGAGTATATAGTGCTTAAATATTCCCTTCCAACTATTTGGAATAGGAAGATTGCCCTGTTCTTAATAACAGCAGTAATACTTGGGAAATATATAAAATTATATGCAACTCTCTTGAGGGAAAATAGTTAGTATTTTGTTTGTAGACACACCTATTTGTAGATTCTTGTTTCATGCTGTCATTATTACTGGCTTTCTTAGCTTATATTTCATTGTCCCTGAAGCAACCAAGCCCCATGCTAAATCTCTCTCTTACCTTGTAATCTAACTTTAGTTCATGACCCAGTCTTCAGAAATAGAGATTTGTGTAATGGCTGTTAATGTTCATACCTTGGTTTAGGTGGGTAGTCCAGAAAAATTAGATATTAGCTTTACTTGATGGGCAGCAGTTTATTTCAAATCATCTTTCTGCTTTATTTTTGCAAATGCTACAGCAAAACCTCCTGACAATGGAACAAATAGTATCTGTTGAAGAAACACAAATTAAAGATAAGAAATGCATCTTACTGAGAATTAAAGGAGGAAAACAGTTTGTCCTACAGTGTGAGGTGAGCTTTTTTATCTATAGCTCTTACTCAGATTGTTTTGTGTGTCATGAAATGATTGTTTGATTAATTAATTAACAAGTTTCTCACGTCCTCCCATTATGTATTAACTATGGATACTTCATGAAGCAAAGGTGAACCTGAGTAAAACTGGGAAACTTTTATCACACTCAAATTTGGGGAGCAGGGAAGTGGCAGCTGTGCCAGGTCCTGGTGGGGATCTCAGTGGTGTTTGGGCCACAAGGAGTTCAGTTTAATAAATTGTTACAAACTTGGAAACTTCTCATCCTCTGTGGTTTTAAAGGCCTTTTGGGGAGGTGTCTCACTGCAGTTGGTTCATGTTTAGCAGGTTCTCCACAGAGGAGCTTCCCCAGCTGCAGTGCTGCCACCTGGCCTGGTCCATGCAGTGGTGGAGGAGCTGGATGCTCTCAGTAGCCCAGGTTACTCATTCATCCCTTTCTTTGGGTTTTCCACATTGTGTCAAGTGCTGTCTAAGAGAGGAGATGCTGTTGACACTTTACTGTCAAGTACCAAACTACTTCTGATTCTCTTTCAGAGCGACCCAGAATTTGTTCAGTGGAAAAAGGAGCTGACAGAAGCTTTCACTGAGGCACAGAGGTTGCTGCGTCGGGCTCCCAAGTTCCTCAACAAATCTCGGTCAACAGTTGTGGAGCTTTCCAAACCACCCCTCAGCCACAGGAATAGCAACGGGCTGTAGGAGACAGGGAGCAACATTCACTGAGGAGAAAGCTGCTTTGTTCAACGTGTCGAGTCTCACAGAATCCTTAGGAATTACTTTGTGCAGCCCTGGCTGCGGGATGTGCCGAGAGGAGGGAGATTGAGATGTTTACAGCGTGGGATGATGTCAGGACTCTGTCTCTGGAGGTTGTGGAGACTGAAACAATGGCAAGTGACTTCATGCTCCTGGCAGTGGTGGCAATCACCAACCTTGGAGGCTGCATATTGCTCCCACGCATCCCCACACCCCGGTGGTGTCCGTTACTCTCCAACTACTGATGGAAGGAAGGAAGGAAGGAACAAGATGCTGTTTCCTCTGCAATACCCTGGTTTGGTGTGTACCAAGCCTGGAGGCCAAGGTGGTTCCTGCTGGCTAGGACAAGCCCTGGTGTGTGTGTGACCCTGAGAAACCCCTCGGCTGTGGGAGGAGCTGCAGACTTGCCCTGTTGGATAACCTTTGGTCTGTGGTGTTGCCATGTTGTTCCCACCATTACTGCTGACTTGATGATAACCTTTCTCCGTACTGCTGGTGATCAACAGTGTGACTCTTATGCACTTCGAAGTACTGAGTTCTAACTGTCCTGTGGTTTAAATGTTATTGCTACTTCGTGGAAACCTTGAACTCAGATTATTCCCTTGGTTTGTTGTACTCGCTAATAGTAGCTACCACCGTTTTGCTTCTTCTACGTATATGCAGTACTATAACTGACACAATAGAGTAATAATTGGTGAAGAGGAATTTATGGTAGCTTCATCTTGTGCTCTGTTGTATAAATTGACTATTTTAGCACAGTTTTTAAAGAGCAGATTCCTTTTGACAAGTTTACAGTGAACATAAAGACAGTTCTTTTCCATTTCAGGTCAACTGCACTTTTTAAAAATTAAAAAAGTTATTCAAATCCCATGCATTCCAGTGCATGTCCTGGGTTAAAGTATCTGAGTACCTCGGTACGTATTCGGGATCACTCTTCAGTTGTGGGACTTGTGGATCCTTCTCTGTTGTACACAAGAACATTAAGCAAGTGTGTTCTCCCAGTGTAGATGTCCCAGACCTTTGCTGTAGCTCAGCTCAGGAGGTTCCTGCACACATCTCGTGGCTCAGCTTGCAAAAGGATTTTTGGTTTTCTTTCTGAGAGTTCCAGATGTCCACATAGAGAACAGTCTGAGAATGGAACTGAAAAACGAGCTGATCAAATGCCAGGTTTCTGTTAATTCTACTTGAACCATCAATCATGTCATGTGGAAACTCTTGCTAAGGCAAAAATATCACCTTAGACTGTCAGACAACGTTGAGCATGTGCAGGCAGCCTTCCCCTGGTTGTTGTGATGTTTTGTAAGAGATAGGTCAGGGCCTGAATTAAAGCTTTTTTTTTTCCTGATTTGATAATACCTTAGAGAACATTTTCTGCCTGGTTAGGGTGGTGCCACTCTCCTGCTCCCTGGAGACAATGGGAATTTTATCCCCATAAATGGGAGCAGATATTCCCCCAGCAGCTGGTGTGTTGCTGATGGGAAACTGCAGAGTCCTAGACCTGTTTTCCTTGTAGAAAGGTACAAATTGGCAAACACAGGAGAATTATTTTCAAAGTACTTGTTTATATCCTGAGCACACTTGTAATAAAATGTGGATGTATTTGCTTCTAGAAGTGGGAATGGCTCAACTCAGCACAGTGTGTGCTGTCACACGTGTGTGACCCCTGTCCCTGCTGCAGCCTAAAAGGGAAAATCCATTTGGGAAGATGCCCCATGTCACTCAGGTGATGTCTCAGTGATTTTCTGTTTCTTTTTTCCCCCATTTGTTTAACAAGACAATCTGTAAAAAGAGTACCAGCTTCTCTGTCATCCTTACTGGTAAGTGATGTTCAGCCTCAGCATCCTCTGATGCTGGTGGTTACCAAGGTGTGGCACAGAAAATCTCATTTCACTGCCACTGCCTGCTCTGGGTGGGGGGCAGCTTTCCCTACATACCATGCTCTGCTTTCATTTTGATGTTTGCTCTGGAAAAAAAAAAAAAAAAGAACCCTCAGATTGTGGTAAAAGCAGCTCTTGGTTCTCATGTGACTTGTTGATACTTTCTTACTCCATTAGCAGTTCCATCCTTCACTCTGAGCTTTGTTCCATGCTTGCTTTTTACTCCCAGCCCTTGCTGGCAGAGCTTGGCAGGTTGTGGTGCAGCCAGCCCAGGCTGTGGTGCTGGTGTCTGTGCAGAAATTGTGCCTCAAAGCCACAGACTGAGTGTGAGATGCAGGCTGTGTGATGCCTGATGGAAATACACAGGTTCTGAAGTGGGGTGGAGTGGGGAGCTCCTTGGCCTGGGTGCCATGCTGCCAGGCAGCACTGCTCACCAGGGCTGGGAGTGGAATGGCAAAAAAATGTGCTTTTCTTTGGCCAGATGATTTATTGGCAGTTTTTAACCCAAAACTGTGCTGTTGGGAGAGGAAGAGAGGTTACTGGAGTGAGAAACTGGTGTGTGCTGGGGGAGAGCTGGGGTCTCTGGGTGGGAGACACTGGTTCTGGTGGTGAGGGAGAGCTGGGGCTCCATCCTCCAGAGCAAGATCTTAGATCCTGCTCCCAGCTGATTGCTCCTGCTTTAGGTACCAAATTCCTTGAAGTTCTTTCTTGGGCAGAGGTCCTTGCTGGTGATGTTTTGCATGAGGTCTGTGCTGTAGGTGCAGAAAATGCTGGTGAGGGCAGAGAGCAGGGGGTGGTGGTGCCTCATGCAGCATGGCCAGGTTTGTAGGACTTCTTTTTAATATTCAGGGAAGTAAATACAAAAGAAATCAGAGCTTCAGGCATCAGCAGAGCTGAGTAAATGATTAAACACAGATTTTTATTAAACAAATAGTAATAAAAAAAATCCACCAAGATTTAAGCATGGAGGGGAATTGTTTCTTCTGTTTCAAACTGGAGGCTCCCATGCCAGACAGCTGGGTTAAATGCTCCCCTGACAGCCCCAGGAGCCCTCAGTGCTGCAGAGATTGTTTTCTAATTACTCTGTGTCTCTAAAGAACAAGCTGACAAATGCAGGAGGGCTGGAGAGCAAGTGCAGGAGTGATGTGATGCTGGAAAGGGGGAGTTTCTGCTCAGGGGATCAGAGTGGCTTTTAGGGGAGCTCCAGCTCTATTCTCTGGTTTCCCCTCTTCCTCCCTTTCTTTTTTTTTGACTCTTCCCCCTTTTCTTCTCCTTTTCCCCCTCTTCTTCCCCCCTTTTTCCCACTCTGGGTAGGATGGCAGTGTTGATAGATGAGAGTTGCTGTAAATTAATGTCTCACTGCAAGAGCAGGGATACATCAAATTCTCACCAAAATCTCACTTTTGTGAGTTAAAATTTTTAAGTGCAGGAGAAGCAAAGCACTGAATATTTTCCTGCTGGAAGCAAAGTGCAACTGAGGAAGCTTTGGGGCTGGTCAGGAGCTGGGTGGGTGTCAGCTGAGATGGCCCAGCTCTGCTGGTACAGATTTTTATCATTCAAATGTATCCAGTAATTATTCTGCAAATTCATGAAACTGTTACAGGAACATTTACTAATTTTATTTTATTTTTTTAATCTTTCATCTGGCTGTGAGCTCTCCAGCTTCCTAACTATAAAACCTCCTTGGTATGAGCTGTGTTTGAGCTCTGGGTCTTGTCCCCAGTCCAGCCAAGTCCAGGGCTGCAGCCTCACCAGACCCTCCTCAAACCAGTGCAGTGAGAGAGGCTCTGGAGCTGACCCAGCTTCCCTTGACGTTCCCCATGTGGTACCCCCCATAAGGCTTCAAAAATAGGCTCTGGGGAGGCTCAGAATATTTGGCTGTGGGGCTGGGGAGCCTGGTGGGTCAGGCCAGGGCTGTGCTGAGCATGCACACTAAAGGAGAGAGACCTCAGCTTGGCTGGGATTAAGGGAATGCAAGAACTCTGCTTTGGAGATGTGGCAACAGTTGGCTTCCTTTTCTTCTTCTTTTCGTTTTTTCTTTCTTTTTTCCTTTTTTTTTCTTTTTTTCTTTTGTTTTTTCCTCTTTTTTTTTTTTTTTTTCCCTCTCCCACTACTTTTGCAAGGGTTGGAACTGCCAAGGGGCTCCTGGGGTTGGTTTTGTTCTGGTGTGTGCAATGCAGGGCATGGGGCAGAGGAAATGTTGTGCATTGGGAGCTAATCCCAAACCTGTTCATCCAGCTGGGATCCCCTGCAGGCAGCTGCTGGGGGGCTGGTGCTGGGACCCCCAGATCCTGCAGGATGGAGCTCCCCCTGCCCTCTGATGCCTCCTGCATCAGTTCCAGGTGGGTCACAGCAAATTAAATCCTGAGCAGTGACCTGGCTGGAGGTGGGGATGCTGCCCCTTTCCTGGCAGCTGGGCAGGGACAGGGTGGAGGCTTCCAGGGGGTTTGGCTGAGCTGGGAGGCACTGGGAGGCACTGGGAGCTCCCCAGGCAGCAGAGGGCAGGGACTCTGAAATGCTCAAAATATCTAGGGAGGAAAGGACTTACTTTGAAGTGTGCAGTAGAAAGTAAATAATTCTAGTTGTTGTTGATTAATGTCAGGACTGGGTCAGTTCTAGAGGTTAATGATAAAAAAAAAAAAAAAAGAATAATCTGAGAGGTGTATTTTGAAGAAGCATAGTATTAATTTTAATATTGTAAAAAGAAAAAAAAGGAAATATCTAAAGTATACAGAGAACCTATGTATATCCAAAAGTATGAGGAATTTCAAGATAATCTACTTTTGTTTTCTGTTGATTTCTATTCCATGGTGTACATATTGTGTGGGTTGAACATTGGCTGTTTTAATACTATTGTTAAATTGTATTTTTATTTTGTGTTAAACTAATCATCACAGACTCAGCTTTATTTTGTTTATGTAAAGGTTGCTATGCTATGTAGGTATAAAACCAAGAATTCTATTTTAACAAAAAAGAAAAAAAAGCATTTTATATTATTTATTAAATACATGTTTCTCCAACTTCTGACATTCCACAGAGTTTCTGCTCCATCTGTGTATGGAATGGCCGTTCCTCTCAAGCAGGACCAGTCAGCTTTATTCTGTTTTTCATAATAAAGTTGAAATAGTTTCTGTCAGTCTGTACCCTTCTGTTGTGAGCACAGGGACTTGCAGGCACTGCTGGGACCATGTGGAAGCACCTGAAAAACTCATAAATAATGAGGGTGCAAATCAACCCTGGCTGTGGTGTTTCTAATATTCCCCTTTATCCCTTGGCATGGCAGAGTAAGCTTTTATTCCTCTGAGTCTGTGCTGGGTTACTGGGGATTCGTGACCTTAAACTGGGGTGAGGAATCAGCTCAGGTATTTGGGAAGGGCTCGAATGGTGAGGTTGCTGCTGGTGGAAGGGGCTGAGTGCTGGAGCAGAGCCTGATGGGCTCACAGGCACCCAAAAATATCTGCTGGGAAGGATTTCTGCTGTTTCAGGGGGATTTTACTTGGTTCTGACAGGCAGGATGGAGCCCGGGCTGGGGTTGGTGCTTTGGGGGCTGAAAGGGCCCCAGGAGCCAACCCCTCACTGCCAGTAGCCACGGGGCAGGCTTGGCTGGGGGAGCTGGGGGCTTGCTGGGGTGTTGGCTGTAGCCAAACCAGGCACCCCCTTCCTGAGAGGGTTCAAGGAGAGCTGGGAATCCATCAGATAACAAATCCTTTGCTAAAAGTCAGGGCAGGGGCAGTCGTGGCCTCTGCAGGGTGAGGAGACCTCAGGGTGGCAAAGGATGTGCTGCTGGTTTGGGGTACAGGCTCTTCTCTTTGGGGTTTGGGGTACAGGCTCTTTCCTTTGGGGTTTGGGGTACAGGCTCTTTCCTTTGGGGTTTGCAGGTGCTTTTTGGGATTAACCACACAGCCCCTGGAGGCTGAGCTGTGGCGTTTGCCAGTGGTGCTGCTAAAGCCACCTCTTGAGATGCTGCCCAGGATTGGAAGGGGATGGCTGCTTTTCCCTGCTTTTCCCTGCTTTTTCCCTGCTTTTCCCTGCTTTTCCCTGCTTTTCTTCTTGCCTTGTGTTCTCCCCCTCACCCCTGCCTGCTCCTGTTTTCTCTCTGGTCGAGTTCCTGAGCTGAGCTGCTCTGCCTGAGAGCACCCAGAGGCCAGAGGTGGATGTGAGGCTGGGGTCTCACCCACTGCATGTGTCCAGACAGGGATTTGTTGAGCACCAGGGTCAGAAATACAGTTTTTGGGGTTTTGTCCAGGGTTGGGACTCACTGTCCTGCCAGGCTGGAACAGGACAGGGACCATGGGTAGCTATGGGCTTGGCTGGATGTGAGGCTGGGAAGAGGCTTTCCCAGTTGTAGGAGGCATTTTTCCTTAAGGGAAGAGAGATCAGAGAATGGGGGAGATGGCAAATTGAAATGAGTCTGAAAAACAGAATAAAGCATGAGCATCCTAAGAAAGAGAGGTGTACTTACAAGCACTGTTTCAGTGACAACATTTGGTCCTTCAAAAAGAAAAACAAAACAACAAAAAAAAACCACAACAGAAAGGAGCAGATTCACACAAATAGCTACTAGGGGTGTAAAGAAATCTATTGAAAGAGAACCTGTTTTAAATGTGTAATTTAATGGTAAGAAAAGCCAGTATCTGTAAATAACTTTAGATATTGTATCTATGAGGATCATTCTTTGTTTTCTGTACTTGGCTCTTTTCATATTTATTGTGCAGAGGAGGGGCTGCCCCCTGTGTGCTGCTGCACCTCCAGTAGGACTTCTCACAGAGACTCCTCCGAGTTTACAGTCCTCAGCTGTTTGTGACTGATGTGCCACACTTGGGTCATCCCGACGTTGTTTTTTTAGATTTTATTTTATTTTTTTAAAGGGTTATATTTCGGCACAGCTACGCTGCTTCTGTGTGTTGGTCAGTACAGCTGCTCTCAGACGGTGAGAACCCCAATAATAAAATCCGTCCTTTGCCTGTGGGCTGTCTCCTGCTTCTTTTGCTCTCACCTCTCCCTTTCCGGTACCGGGTTCTCTTGGACCAACCCCTGCACCCCTCACTGCCCAGTCCCATCACCATCCTTCACCTGCGGTGCTGGTCCCCATGTCCCCACGCGTGGAGGGGGAGGTGGTGGCTGGTGGGAGAGTGCGGAGCAAGGATGTGGCTGGGGGTGCAGCCCCCCGACCCCCCCCCCCCAACTCCCTGCATCACCCCTGGGGTGTCTCGGGTCTGCCCGGCGCGGTTCCCCCTCTCGTGGCAGGAGGACACGGGTGACACGCGTGTGTGGAGGGGCTGGGAGGGCCCCGCGGTGCCGTCGCCTCTCCCCAGCGGAGGCCCCGGTGCCACCGCCGCGGGTATTTTTAGCCGTGACATGTGTCACCTCAGCTGCCAGCCCCGGGGGGAGGCTCCCGCTGCCGCCCATCACCCCCCGCCTGCCCTCTGGGCTGCCCGCTCCCGCCCAGCCCGCTGCCGGTGGAGGCCCCCGAGCCTGCAGCCCCCCACCCAGGTACGGACACTCCGGTGGCGGTGTGTGTGGGGGGGTCCTGTGGGGTGGGAGTCAGAATGGGGCTTTCTGGGTGTGCTGGCAGGCGGGCCCCTCGGCGGGGAGGTTATTTTTAGGTGGGAAGGGATGATGGTGATAGCGGCAGCCCCGGCTCCGGGGGCGGCTTCCAGCCATGGGCTGTGCTGGGGAGAGGAGCTGGGGGGGCTGCCATGGGAATGGGGACACTGGGTTCCTGCGGGAGGGGGGGCCGGGACCCCTGGGTGGCCTCAGCTCTTGGCACCTGGTACTGGGTGGTTCCTGCCTGAGGACCAGACCCGAACGGCTGAATGGGGCTGAGTCCTGCTCCGCGGGTGGGGGGAGTTGGGGTGCTGGTGGTCCCCAGGTCGTGGTCCCCAGGCCGTGTTCGGGCCCTGCTGTGTGCTTGGTTGTGTCACATCCCCTGCCGTGCCTCAGTTTCCCCACGTGTGGAGCAGGGATTGAGGATCCAGCGGGGGGAGCACTGTGGGCACCCCCTTGGGCTCTGCTGCCGACATTTGGGGCCGGCTGCCCCGCAGGGGTGGGTGGCAGAGGCTTGGGGTGACAGCACGGGGACAGAGCCGGTCCCCAAAGGGAGGCAGGGCAGGTGGAACCCGGTGCTGCGTCCCCAGAAGGCAAAGGGACATTCCTTAGCCGGGTCCTGGCTGTCCCCCACCCCTGCCCTTTACTGTACAAGGAGATGCGGCCGCTGCGACCTGCTGGGGGCATGAATGATCTCGACAGGTGAAGCTGGGGGGTCGGCCCGGGAAGGCTCCCATGGCCACCCTGAGCCACCCGGCCCGGGGCAGCAGCGGGGTCCTCTCAGTGTCACCGTCACCCCGGACCACCCCCTTCCCACGCCCCTCCCCGTGCTGGGGGCCGGCGGTGACTGCTGGTGGCCGCTGGTGGCTGCTGGTGGCCCTGTCCTCTCGGTGCCGGGGCTGCCTGGGCAAGGTCACGCTGCTCCTGGCTAATTCTCCGCTCTCTCCCCACCCGTGCTCCGGCACAGCCCGGCGGCTCTCGGCACAGCCCCGTCCCTCCTCGCCATGGCCATCTCCTCCCGCCTCGCCCTCTGGGAGCAGAAGGAAAGTTCGGGTCCGGGGCGGTACCGGCGGTGGTGTGGGCTGGATGGATGCTCAGGGTGCTGGGCAGGGGCCGTGGGGGGGGGACACACCGCAGCACCCTGCCACACACGCCTCCGGGGCTGGTGTCCCCTCGCTGCCACGTGCACGGCGCTCCTGCTGCTCCCAGGCTGGAATGTTCTGGTTTGGAGCAGATTTTGCTGCTGTTGAGGGAATGAGGTCGGCTGCAGGGCTGAGCCTTGCGGGACCCTGCCGGGGCTCGGGGCTGCTGCGGGGATGTGGGGCAGGGTCTGGGCTTGGGGCCGCACGGAAGGACTGCGGGTCTGCATGAGGCTGCAGAGATGCCGGGAGCTGCTTCTCGCCTTGCTGCAGCCAGGACAGATCCTGCCATGGCTGTGACAGAGCTGCCGGGGACCCAGGGCTGCCCCCAGACCTTGGTGACATGCAGAAGGCTTGGTGCTCCTCTGCAGGGATTTTTTTTTTTTTCTTGGTGCTTCTCCTGCTCGCCACAGCATCCCCGAATGTGCTCGTGGGTGCCCAACAGCCCCGGGTGCTGCTGCTGCACTGCTGCTGTCCCTGTCTTTGCCGGGGGTCCCTCCCTGTGCCCAGCCTGTAATCCAGACTCTGCTCCTGCCAACAGATCCGGGACGAGGATCGGGGCCCAGCCCCATCTCCCCCCCCTCTGCTCCTCTCTGTCATCCCCGGGGGGTTCATCAAGCAGCTCGTGAGGGAGACTGAGAAGGAAGCCAAGGTGGCCAAGCAGAAGAAAGAGGCCAAGGCCAGCTTGAAACAGGAGGTGAGAAGTGGGGAACCCCACACAGCACCAGGGACACTGTGCTGGCTGGGTGTCCCCACCTGTCCCCAGCTCCAACCAGTTCCTGGGGGCTAAGGGACAGCAGGACCCCACAGTGCTGCCCCAGCTGGGTAGCTGAGGGGTTTGTTTTCAAGAGGAGGGTTGGATGGTGGGGCTGGACTCAGCATGCCATCAGCTGCAGCCCCTGGCAGCATCTGCCACTCAGTGCTGCAGAATCCATTAGTGCAGCTTTGCCATTCCTGACCTGCTCGATTGGAAGGGGGGTAATTAAGCAGAGAACAAAGCTCTGTGGTTCAGCTCACTGAGGCTGGAAGTGTGTGGGGCATCCCCAGGCAGGGACCGAATGGCTGAGAGGGAGGAGGAGGGTGATGAGGATGCTGCTGCCTGGGACTGTGCAGCCAGGTCTGGGGCAGGCTGAGCC
Organism: Calypte anna; assembly: GCF_003957555.1. NCBI lineage: Eukaryota > Metazoa > Chordata > Aves > Apodiformes > Trochilidae > Calypte > Calypte anna. The sequence continues at coordinate 853,428 of NC_044261.1, read as the reverse complement.
CACAGTGAGGTCAGGGCTGGAGCTTGTGTCCTGCTGGGCAGTGCTTGGCTCAGGCATCCCACGCCAGGCTGTGGATCCTGAGGCCTGGGCTGGGGTTGGGTCCTTTGGCCCCTCTCCCTCTCTGACCTGACTCCTCTCCTCTGCTTGGCAGCCCGTGGAGGAGGACAAGGCCAGAGAGCACCCCAGCCAGCAAGGGTACAGCCACTGCAGAACGGGGCTGCACACCGTTGGAGCAGAGGGGCAAGGGGTCCCTCCCCCCACACCCAAGGAGCCTGCCACCTGGGAAGGCTGCCCAGGGACCACCCTCCAGCAAAGCCCCTGCACCCAGCACAGCAGCAGCTGCCCCCAAAGCAGTGGAGCCCCCTCAGCCTGAAGGCTGCCAAGGCTGAGAAGGGGTTGTGCCTGGAGAAGAGCCCCAAGGACCCCTGCCCAGGAGGCACCCCCCAGCTCCAGCCCCCACACCCAGCAAGGGCCCCCAGCTCTGCAGCAAAGTCCCCCCCCAAAAAGGAGGGGATCCCACCCAAGGGACGGGCCCTGAGAGCACCAAGAAGGAGAAGGGGGCACCCCCAAACCACCAGCAGCACCCAGACAAGGTGGAAGCCAAGAAGGAGCCAGGACCATCCAGGAAAGAGCCAGAGAGATGAAGAAGAGATGTTGGATGGCAGCAAGAAGGAGCCAAGGGAAATTAAAAAGCCTGGAAAAACTGCAAACAAGTCAGAGGGCTCCAAGGGAGAAGCCGGGAGGGACCCAGAAAAGGCAGGAGAGGCAAAGGAGGTGGAGAAGGTGAAGAAGGAGCCAGGAGAGGCTAAAGAGGCACCAAAGGAGAGCAAAGAGGAGGCACCAAAGGAGAGCAAAGAGGCACCAAAGAGAGAGCAAAGAGGAGGCCTCAGCAGGAGCGAGTACAGAGGAGGGCCGAGGCCACAGCCAAGGAGCAGGTAATGTGTCTGCAGCCCTGCTGGGCTGTCTCCCCGTGTCCTGGGGACATTCTCTGCCTTTCTTTCCTCTTTTCCTGCCTGCAGGGGCTCAGGCGGGGCAGGGGAGGGGCAGAGGCCTGTGGATTTGCTGCCGTCCCTGGGACAAGCCGGGGTTTGTCCAGCTCCGTTTTGCCCGGTTCCTGCACCCTCCCATCTCTCCTCCCCCGCAGGCTCCGAGGGACGTTGGTACGAAGCAGAGAAGGTCTGGCTGATCCAGGAGGATGGCTTCACCCTTGGTAACTCCCATTCCCTCACTTCCCAGGGCCCAAGCTCCGCGCCGTCTGCAGCCGGGCTGTGGGTGGGAGCAGGGGGGGCTCTGGGTGCTGCCAGGGCTGTGTTTGGAAGTTGTGACCCCTGGGCAGCTCCTCACCTCACCCCGGGCCGTGCTGGGTGTGGTTGTGGGGGATGGTCTCACCACCTCTCGTTGGCAGCCACCCAACTGAAACCCGAACGTGGGGACCCCCGAGCTGCCGGGCGGGGAGGGTGAGGGTTGCGGCGGGAGGTGGATGGCAGCGTCACCGAGGTGGATGAGGAGAGAGTGCAGCGGGTGGAAGCCCCCTCCTCAGTTCATGCTGCGACCCCCGCCCACAGTGTCTGGAAGGAGGATTAGACCCGGGGCAACCCCTGGGGCATTCTTCCGAGGCTGGATCGGTCCGGGCTGGGTGGGATCCGGCTCCGAGGGCAGAGCTGAGGGGGTGCTCTGGCTCTGTCCCCGCAGACCAACCCCCCCAGCCTGGATTACGCCGAGGATTTGGCCTCGCTCCTCAGCCTCAACGAGTGCCAGTGCCCTCCACACGCTGCAGCAGCGCTACCGCGCCCGCCAGCCCTGCACCTTCGCCCGGGCACAGCCTGGTGGCCATCGGGGCGAGGCAGCGCCTCGGGGAAGGTGGCGTGGGGAGATGGATCTCCCGCGGGAAGCGGTCACCGACCCTCGTGGGGACAGCGGCAGATGCCCATGGGTGCCAGCAGGTGCACCGTGGGACTGTCGGCGGGGCTCTGAGGACGGCGGGAGCGGGGTGGCCAGCGGGATGTGCGGGGCTGGGGATGCTCTGACGGTCACAGCGGGGAAGGGAATGCGGTGGGGGATGCGGGTGGGGGATGCTCTGGGGACATTTGGGGCTGTGGAGGGGGAAGGATCGGGGTTTGGGAGGCAGAGGGGTGGGGGATGGTTTGAGGACACTCAGGGCCTGGGATGTTCCAAGGCTGATGTTGCTCTGAGGATGTTTGAGGTGCAGGGATACTCGGGGCTGGGCAATGCAGGGTTTGGGGGTGCTTTTCACTGGAAACTGTTCCCAGCACCGATTTTTTCATGGTTTTGTGTTGCTGGGGCTGCATGCTGAGCAGTCTGAGAGATCTCAGGGCCTGGGCCCTGGGGTGATGCTTGACAGAGCTCCTGCTCATGGCCAGGTTGGAGCTGGTCCTGCTGCAGGTTCCTGGGATAGTCCCAAACCCTTTGCTGCTGTTGCAGCCGGGCTGGGGGTTGTGTCCCCTTCCACAGGAAACCTTAGGGGGCTGGGGGGTTGGTTTCTGCACCCTGAGGAGAAGCCATCACCCCCTGTGTGACACATCTTCAGCTTTTTCTCTACAAGGAGCCTGCTTCTGGGGCATGTTCCCCACTCTCTCCCTGCCCACAGGTGCTGAAGGGGAAGCGAGAGGGCCTGGCCCCAGACATCTGCTCGGTGGCACAGAGAGCCTACAGGAATCTGCTGCTGCAGAGGAGGGACCAGAGCATCCTGCCCATGGGGCGCAGTGGGGCCGGGAAAACCTCGTGCTGCCAGAGAGCCCTGGAGTACCTGGTGGGCACGGCGGGCAGCCCTGGAGGGCAGGGGTGTCAGGTACAGAACTGGGGGAGCAGTCTGGAGGATTGGGTGTCAGGTACAAACTGGGGGCAGTCTGGGAGGGTTGGGTGCAGGTACAGGATTTGGGGGACAGCCTGGAGGGCAGGGTGTCAGGTACAGGAACTGGGGAGCAGCCTGGAGGGTTGGGTGTCAGGTACAGGAACTGGGGGGCAGTCTGGAGGGTTGGGTGTCAGGTACAGGGATTGGGGGGCAGCCTGGAGGGCAGGGTAGTCAGGTACAGGAACTGGGGGGCAGTCTGGAGGGTTGGGTGTCAGGTACAGGAAACTGGGGGGCAGTCTGGAGGGTTGGGTGTCAGGTACAGGAACTGGGGTAACAGGAATCATTTGTCTGCTTCTTGTGTCAGCACTTTTCCCACCAGTCAAGCGATGGGTGAGGTGAGAGGGTGGGTGCGGTAGGGAGTCAGGGGCAGGCTGGGATCTGGGCAAGGGGCTGATGGACAACTTGGAGCAGGGTGGCATGTCCTCCCAGGCTGGAGGCAGTGTGGGATGCTGTCCCTGTGGCCCTGGAGGTGCTCTGGGTCCCAGCATGCTGGGAACAGACCCCCAGGAGGAGCCGATGGAGGCCCAGCCAGGAGGAGAAGCCCCCTCCAGCACTTGGTTGGCAACCCTCGGTGCTGTGCTGGTGCAGCCCTGGCAGGGTCTGGCTCTCCTTCCAACAAGCTTGCAGGGCTGCAGCACCCCTCAGGAGGTGGCTCAGGGGGCTGTGGGGGCTGTGGTTTTGCAGTAGAGAAGATCCAGGCGATGTTCACGGTGCTGAGAGCCTTTGGCTCAGTGACCACCAGGCACAGCTCCAGCTCCACACGTTTCTCCATGCTCCTGTCCCTGGATTTCAGCGCCACGGGGCAGATAACTGCTGCTCACCTCCAGGTACCCCAGGGCACTGCTGGGGTGGGAGGGCTGGGGCTGAGCCCAGGGGTGCTCAGGAGAAGGGGTGAACATCCCCGGGTGGGTTCCCAGCCAGCCTGGGGGTGGGAGCAGCAGGGGGGGAGGAGTAGCCTTGAGCAGAAGCATCTGGGGGCTCTTATCACCATGGGGCTGGCAGGAAAAAGCCCTTAAATCAGAGCTGCCATGGCCCAGAGGGAGGAGAGAGCTGGAGCTGGGGTCCCTGCCTGTGTCCTGGGGTCTCACGTTTGCTGTGTTGCCCCCCCCCTCCCCAGACCATGCTGCTGGAGCGGGGCCGTGTTGCCCAGCAGCCTCCCGGGGAGAGCAGCTTCAACATCTTCCCCCTGATGCTGGCGGGGCTGGATGCAGCAGAGAGGTGGGTGTGCAGCTCCTCTCCTCACCCTCCTGCCACCCCCCATCCCTCCCCTACCACTCATCCCACAATTTGCTCCAGCAACGCCAAGTTTGAGACCCTCTGATGGGAGATTGGGAGGGTGGACCACATCAGTGGAGCTACAGGGAGTGTCAGTGTCCACATCAGTGGAGTTCTGCACCCGAGATTCTCCAGGGCAGCAGGGGGGTTTGCTGGTGTTTTGTTTTTTTTGCACCTTTCACTACAAGTGAAATTGGGGGTTGATCAAGTGATCAGAGATTCCTTTCCTGCTTCTGGCTGTCCCCACAAGCTGCCTGTCCCAGGCAAGTGGCTCCAGGTGCATTTGGTTGACAGCAATCCCCTCGGATGTTGCTGTAAAGGCAAAGGGGCTGCAGGGGTTGGAGATGCCCCCTGGGGGGTGGACAGGAGGCAGCTGGAGTCTCAGTGTCTGCTCCTCCTTCCAGGACAATGCTGCACTTACACCAGGTGACTGAGAGCAACTCCTTTGGGATCAAACCCTTCTCTAAGGTAGGGAGAAACACTGCCCCTTTTGCATCCCCCTGTCTGTACCCCCCATCCCAGGGTGTTCCAGCAGAAGCAGGGACATTTCCCTTCCCATCTCTTTCCCCCTGCAGCCCGAGGAGAAGCAGAAAGCCTCAGTGGCCTTTGCCCAGCTGCGGGCTGCCATGGGCACCTTGGGCATCAACAGCAGAGGAGCAGGTGGCCATCTGGCACATCTTAGCTGCCCATCTATCACCTGGGAGCTGCTGGTGCCTGTAAAGGTAAGGAGAGACCTCTCTCCCCTCTCCTTGTACCTCCTCTTGGTGCCAGGGCTGGAGTGGGGGTGAGGAACCACATCCCAGTGGTGTGTGTGGTCCTTGGGGAGCGATGCAGACTGAGGCTGCTCTGAGCTGGTGGTTTGCCCAGAGGAGGTGGGAGATGCTCCATGGTCCATGCTCAGCCCCAAGGACGGGGATGGGGCTGCAGGATGGGGATGGGGGCTGCCAGCCCCATGGGGAGGATCACAGTGCTTGACTCCTTTGTTGGGACTCTGTCCCCCAGTGACACTGAGAAGGGATGGCTTCAGGTGACAATGATTTTATAATCTCCTGTCTAATACAGTAACTGAATGTTAATAGGATGGAGTCTGGATGAAGATGGTGTTTATAAGGATTTGTTATGCCTTAGCCCTTATAAATTACTGTAAGATGTGCTCTAACCCACTTGTGAGACAGCCACATTGATTTACACGTGTCCAATTCACGAGGGCTGCACAAAGGCTGCTACAAACTGAGCCACAGACATTTCTAAATGTCCCTGCAGCATGTCATAACACATTGGATGCTAATTTCTGCCATTAATTCTTTATTAATTATTTTAAAAGGAATGAATGCTGTCATCACTCACAGCGAGAGTTCCCTCTCTCCCTCTCTCTGGGTGTTCTCTTTTCCCATTCTCCAGCTTCCCTAATGCCCTTCCACGACCTGCTGTCTCAGGCTAAAGTGTGGGGGATAAGGCTCCAAACAAAGTCCTTTCTGCCCTGAGGGTGTTCAGGGAGAGCAGATTCTGGAGCTGTGTCTCCTAAGGGTGAACCAAGGGAATAGATGCTGTGCTGGCCACAGGGGCTTTTGCTGGGGCACCTGAGCTGGTTTTGCCCAAACATGCTGAGCTGTCTGTCCCCAGCATCCTGCAAGTCAGTCTAGAAGTGAATCCAGTGCTATGGTGTCAATTACTCCAACAGGAATAGGTTGTTAATAGCAGGCCAGGCAGGGCTTGGGGCTTCAGAGAGGACTTGGGTATGGGATTAACAAACCAGAGCATGTCTCAGCATCACTCCTCTGGTATTGATTCCCCCATTGTGCCTCGACAAAAGGGGAGAAATGAAAGGAAATATGGATAAAAAATGGATCAAAGTCAGGTGGAGCAAAAGCCTCAGTGGGGGGCAATGACTCTTTTAATGTGGCTAAATCTGTCTCCCCATAGCCACCTCTTCCCCTCCCCTCTCATGCACTTTGAAGTTGCAATATCAAAATCCTCTCCTTGAAATCTCACCTGAGGGAGCCCCGTTTCTGCTCTTCTGCTGGTTCTGCTCTTCTGCTGGTTCTGCTCTTCTGCTGGTTCTGTTTCTTCTGCTGGTTCTGCTCTTCTGCTGGTTCTGCTCTTCTGCTGGCACTGCTGTCCGTGTCACAGCCCTGTCACACATCCCAAGGCTCCAGCTGTGCAGGTTAAATCCACCTTTTTTCCCCCCTTCTGCCGGGGTCTAGCATCCCATCACAAGTTCTGTTGCCCAGGAATAAACCAGGAGGAGAACCCCCCTTCTCCCTGGCTGGGAGTGGAGAAGACCCTTGCATGTTGGGGAGACCCGAGGAGAAAAGGCTGAATTTCCCCAGCCTGCTGTGTCCCGGTCTCAGCCCTGCTTCCCGGGGCCTTTTGAAATGGATCTGGGCAGCTCTTTTTGGGTGGGGGAAAGCAGCAGCTCAGCAGCCAGAGGCCAGCGGGGCATCCTAGGTACCCATTCACCCTGAGTGTTTCAGTCCCCTTTGTCCTGGGCTGCAGAACCCTGCGTGTTTTCAATTTATTCATTGCCTGTTTAACGGAAGGAGGTTTGGGGCTCAGCTGGGGGTCTGCATTCAGCTGCCTCTCAAGCTGTCCTTTTGCTGCCTCCTACAAAAAATGAAGCACCGCAGCTCCCTGCTTCCTGCAGCCTCCCCACCGAAGCCTATTAACACAGGAGGCTGCAAAAGAGGCTTCAGATCGCTGAAATCCTGCCCGTCCCGCAGCTGAGAGCCGAAGGTGCCCCCCCCCACTTAAACCTCCCCCAGCCTCAAGCCTGTGTTATCCCTACAGCCTCGATCGGGGTGACCTTTCCTGAACTGGTGTGGAAATGACACCTTGTTCTTCCTTCCCCCCCCAGCTCAGTGCCCAGATTTACCCTCCTTTTTTAATTAATTTATTAATTTATTTATTCTTTTCATCTCTGCCTGTTGCTGACAGGAGGTGGGACCGGGACGGGCACTGTGCCAGCTCCTCTGTGGTGACAAAAACCTCTGTCCCCGGGGCTGGCACTGCCTCAGGGGGAAAGGTGCAGGGAGGGGGTGTGGGGGTGTGAGGAGACATGGAGGGGCTGCAAAAAAACCCCCCAGGATCTGAAAAAAAACAAAACAAAACAACAGGAAAAAACAAAAAAAAACCCCAACCCCCAACCATCCCCCGCCAAAAACCCAACCAACCAAAATCACAACCAAACAAGCCACAAAACGCTGCAAAACCCCCTGCAAAACCCAAATCCCCATCTCATCAGGGCTCTGTGCCCCTCCTCCCGATGCTCCCGGTTTCCCGTTTGCTCTCAGCCCTCTCTGGGCTCCTCCTTTGGCCGAACCCCTGACCCGGTGCCGGTGCCCCTCTGTGCTGTGGGTGAGCGAATTCCTCCCGATTCCTGCCGGGAGGGCCCCTCTGCTTCCCGGCACCACTCATCAGAGGAGTTCTCGGGTTGCTTTAGGGATGGCCTCCTGCCCTGGTCAGGTTTGTCTCCACTGAAGCTTTTGCTCCTCAGCACCTGGGTTTCCAGGCTGGGGAGGGCTCTGCTGCTGCTCCTGCTGCTGCTGTTGGGTGGTTTTTGGTGTCGGGAGGTTGGTGTTTCTCTGCCCTCCATCACTTGCAGCCCTCAGAAGTTTTTCCTGGTTGGAACCTGGTGGCTTTGGGGAGAGCCTCAGAGAGGGTCTCCAGGGGCTGGGTGCAGTGACCATAGCAGCTGCTGGAGGATGGATGTGATGTCCTTGGGAAATTCTTTTTCCCAGGCAAGAGATGTTGAGGATTGAGGCAGAATGGGGTGTCTGGTGTGCTCCCTGGGGAAGGGGGACCCCAGCTCCAGGGTCCCCAGAAGGAGGGGGTTTGCTGGAGGTGCTGCTGTGAGCACCTCCACTTGGGGGGTGTCAGGGGGTGGTTTCCCTGCTCAGCACGAGGGATGTGGTCCAGGGCTCAAGGAGCAGAAAACACCAGGAATAGCAGGAAATCCCCCAGCTGCTGCTGCTGGCTCACTGGGGTTCCTGCTGACATTGCCTCTCCTGCTGGAGGTTTTTACCATCCCCACCACAGCCCCTGGGCTGGGGGTTTCCTCCCTGCACGCTGCTATGGCACTGTTTGTTCAGTGTCTTTGTTGCAGCAGAGTGGCAGATTTCTTTAATCACCCCATTACACAGTTCTTCCTCTGATAACAGATGGGCTTTAATATGTTGTACATCAGGCAATGGGGCAGCAGAGAATTGACTGGAGAATTTAGTGCAGGGCAGACAAATTAACCATTCAAGCAGGAGGAGCCTCTTTGCCCTCCCTGCCCCTTCCCAGAGTAATAATAAAAAATGAAAATGAAGAAGAGAAGCCCAGTTGCTGGCCAGGCATACATGTGGGCAGTCGAGTGAGACCGAGCTGTGCTGCCCCTGTGTTTTCCTACTGCTTCTCTTAAATATTAAACGGGGCAGAGTAATTACCTTGCAGGTGTTTTACAAGAGTCAACAACCTGCCCAGGAGGGCTGCAGGCTGCTGGTCACTTATGAAGTGTGAAACGGGTGCCTGGGTTGGGATGCTGGAGCAGCTGGGGGGATGTGCAGCTCTGTGCCCCCACAGCCCCTCTGTAGGACATGAAGAGATCTTCTGTCTGAGGGGGCTCAGCATCTGTCCAGCAGCTCAGAATGAAAAATAAGTGGAAACAAAAAATAAATCAAAGGCTGGGTTGTTGTGGTGATTCCTCTGCTCCAGCACAGCCCTTGCTGTTGGAGGGCTTCAAGTCAGAATAAAAAATAACAGGGAAAGATCAAAAGGGGAAGGGGAAGGGGGGTGGCTCTGATGGGTGTGCTGGGAAGCAGCCCCCTGGCTCCAGGCTTTGTTCCCCAGGAGTGGGACCTTGGTTCCAACCCAAACCCTCTCCCTGGCCACCAGCTGTATTTTCAGGGCTTGTTTTGCCCTGAGCCCTGGCGGGGGTCACCTAAAGCCTGAGGTCTCTGGGTGACTGGGTTTCATCTGCTGCTGGTTCTGCTCCCCCCTCCCCAGGCAGCACCTTTCCTTCTTGGGCTTGTAAAAGGATTTGTCCTGCAATCTCTTCCCTGGTGATTTCAAGCTGATGCTGCTGGGTTAAATGCTTCTGTTTGTTTGATCTGAGGGTCTGCAAGAGGGGAGGGGGCAAGGGATGTGTCTGGAGGGGCCAAGCTGTGCCCTGCCTGACCCCCTTCCCTCCCCAGTCGGCAGGAAACAATTCATGAATCGACAGCGCCAGCAAAGCTGCAGAGGTGCTGGGCTGTGACCTGAGGATTTCACCACCTCTGTTCTTCAAACATACCTGAAGCAGATCCTGGCACAGGTGACAGCTCGGGGGGCTCGGCGACCCCCGGAGGAGGAGAGCCAGGCAGGTACTGGGGTGCTGCTGTGTCCCTGTTCCCTTGTCTGAGGGTGAGGGGGGGAATCCCTGTGCCCTGTGCTGCTCTTTGCAGGCAGTGAGGCCATGGGTTCTGCTGGTGCTGGTTAAATTCTTACCTGTGCTGGCACACAGGGATCCTCAGCCGCAGCTGACCCTGTCCTTAGGGACACCCAAGAGCAGGTGAATTCAGTGGTGCCCCTGGCTGATGGGGGTTTAATGCTGTGGAGAGCTTTCCCTAGAAAAGAAGGGAGAAAAAAGCCACCCAAAGGAGGAGGGCAGGAGGCTGGGCATCCTTCCCCTGCCCCCAAGTGAGGGAATTCCCTGCTCCCCAGCTCAGGCTTCCCGGGGCTGGGCTGGGCTGGCATGCACAGTGTGTCTCTGCTCCCCTTTTCCTGTGCCAGGGCCGAAGCTGACGGGTGTGGAGTGTGTGGAGGGGATGGGCTCGGGTCTCTACGAGGAGCTCTTTGCCTCATTGTCTCACTCATCAACAGGTAGGAGATGCTGGGGTGGCTGCAGGCTATGGGGCTCCTTTCCAGTGCTGCAAAGAGGAACTTTGAAGCTCTCTGGGAAGAGGGAGGGGCAGAACCACGCAGTGCCTGCTGCAAAGGAAAACTGATGGGGAGGTGCCATAGCAGGGATGCTCCTGCCCTGGATCAACCCCAGTGGCCTCCTCTGGATTCACTCCAGTAGATCCCTGTCCTCCTCTTGTGTAGGGGGCTGTCCCTAGGGGCTTGTCCTCACATTCCCACCTGGATATCCAGGATGGAAAGAGCACCCTCTGTGCCCTCTTCCTTCAGGTGGTTTAAATCCAAGATGATTGTTTGGATAAATAAAATGATTTGACACCAGAGGGAGACTCAGCCCCCTGCACTGTTCCGTTCTGATGCACAACTGGGTTTGTTGAAGTCAGCATCCACATGAAAGCTGGTGCCCCAAAATACTTCTGTGTTGTCGCTGCAGGTTTATTTTAACCTGAAGCTGAATATGTTTTATTGTAATTCTAGCCAACCAACATCCCAGAGGGGGAATGACTGATGGTGCTCTAAGGGCTGACAGCAGAAGAGAAAAATGTTGCTGATTCTCCTGAATAATAGGACTGAGTCAGGATGTGTTCTGGGTCCCCTCTTCCCTTTAAAGGCAGCAGCTCTGTTTTTGGGCATTTTACTTCCCACTCCATCCCACCAAAGCCTGTGAAGCCATTGTAACAATGACCCAGGTGCCCATTCACATCTTTGGGTGAAGATGTAGAACTTTAAATCACCGGAGTGCCAGGATGGGGCCAAGCATGGGGTGGGCAGCACCTCCCAGCCCCTCCTGAAGTGTTTTGTTGGGGCAGGTCAGGAGCAGCCCTCACCCCTCCCAGGCTGGGAGGAGATGCTGGCGTGAGCAGATGAAAGAAGAGTGGGTGAAGCCTAAGGGAGAAGCAAAGGGGCTGTTATAGGAGGTGCTGGGTGCTCCTTGACCCAAGGAGACACGGGGAGAGGAGGAGATGATGTCCAAGCAGAGGCTTTTGTGTGTAAAACCCAGTTGTGTGTGTGTGTGTGTGTGTGTGTGTGGTGTCTCTTTCCCCAGGTCCTTCTCCTCCCAGCACCTCTCAGTGGCCTCCATCACCGTTGTGACACTCCTGGCTGGCCTCAACCCCCGGCACCAGGGGGTGACAGGGCAGCCACCTTCGAGGAGCTCTGCCACAACTACCCTGCAGGAGAGGCTCAGGCTCTGTTCTATGACAAAACCTTTGTTTCAGAGCTGCAGAGGTACAGAGAGGTGAGAGGAGAGGCTGGCAAGCAGCCTCCTGGCAAGCAGCATCCCAGCACCTTGGTCCCAGCGGGTCCCTGGCATGGGGACTTAATGGGAGGGGGGGCTGCAGAAAGGAGGGGTCTGTAGGGAGCTGTAGCCTGGAGCTGGGTCGTCATCCCCACACTGCCAGACGTGGGTCCTCTGGGGTGTTTCTGGGAGGTGTCAGCCTGGCTGGGCATCTCCTGGGGCTGGCTTGGTCCCAGCTCAGGAGCATCCGTGTCCTTCAGCTGGTTGCCAGCTGAGTTTTTCCTCAGGCCATGAATAATGGAGAACAGAAAGGGAAATGAATAAATGAGAGCAGAAATAAGCTGCTGATAAATGTACAAAGCAGACATGAGCCTATTAAGCCTTGCAGAAGTTCTCTAATACCTCTAGCCCTGGGAAAAAAGATGATTCCCACACTTACAGCCACCCATGGCTTACACTGAGCAGGGCTGCCCTGGAGCAAGACATTTACCTGCTAGCCATGGGGCTGTGGCTGCTAGCCCTGAGCCCTAGGGACCCATGCCACTGCCAGAGGTGCTGATGGTGGCCTCGTGGTGGGAAGAAACTCAGGTCTTGCTGCTGCTTTCTGCTCTGCCTGAATCCTGAGCAGGATCTCCCCCTGTTTTCCATGGAGAGGCCACTGAAGCTCTGGCTCTTGCTCACACACAAGCAGGAGTAATTCTGTGCTCATCCTGCCCCTCCGTGGGGTGCTCCAGAGCCTGGGGGGTGTCAGAGCCCAGAGTGAGCCTGAAGCCCTTGGTTGAGAAAGGGAAACCATGCCTGTGGAGCTGCAAAAGTCCAACAATTGGTTATTTTCTTGGTGCTTCTCCCTTAACTCTTCAGTTATTGTCATATCCAGGGTTTATGCAGCTTGTCTGACATCTGCAAAGTGCTGCAGAAGCTTGTGGGATGTGGTGGTCCCAGATGTGGCTGTGTCCCCGTGTCATGGCACAGGTGTCCCCTGTGGATGCTCTGGCTGGGACAGGGGACCCCTCACAGCCCCCAGGAGCCCAGCCCAGCCCACCCCACCCCACTCTCCTCCCTCTCTGTGCACACAAGTTCTCCTCTGCCTTTCAGCCTGTGACTGAAGACAGCTTTTAAATAATGTTTTCCAGGAGAATGTTGAGGTGTCTTTTGATCTTCCAGAGCGCTCACCACTGGCCACCCTGTCTGTCATCGACCTGAACTCCTCCCAGGTAACCTGTCCTGGGGGGGTTCGGTTGCTCTGGCCGTGCTTGAAGCACCCTCAGAGGTGTGAGGGTGTTCAGGGGCAGAATGGGACCCTGGGGTGGGGATCTCAATGGTGATGTCTGGGGAGGAGGAGGACACGGTTGGGCAGGGCTGGGGTGGAGCAGGCTGGCACCTGCCCCATCACCCAGGGCTGTCCCCTCTGGTAGCCTCAGGTGCTGCCTGGCAGCCCGGGGGCTGCTGCTCGGGGGCTGCTGGGGATCCTGGATGAGGAGGTGCTGACCCCTGGCTCTGGAGATGCCTCTGCCTTCGACCGCCTCTGCTCCTACTTCATCCCACGAGGACCCGAGGAGCACGGGGGTGATGCAGGTCAGCAGGGCTGCCCCCACCCCCCTGGCATCACCCTGGGGCTTGGCAAGGCTGGGGAATGGTGCAGCAAACCGAATACCTCACTGGGCTTTTCTCCTGGGGGTGGTGGTGGTGGCAGGGGACAGCCCCATGCGCCGGTGCCAGCAGGAGCTGCACTTCGAGCTGGGCCACGGGCTGGGAACCGACCCGGTGCGCTACGACCTGACGGGCTGGGTCAGCAAAGCCAAGTTCAACCTCTCGGCCCAGAAATGCCATCCAGGTGCTTGCAGCAGTCCAAGCTGTAAGTGCAAGGGAGGTGCTGAGGTGCCAGGGCCATCCCCCGGCCCCTGTGGGAGGTTTGGGGGAGCTCCCACCCTGAGCGGGGCTGGAGGGGGCAAAGGTGTCCCAGCTCCCAGAGGTGGTTTAGTGGTGGGGATGCTGTAGGGTTGGGAGACATCCCAATGGGAAGGAGAGGGCCCACAACCCGGATGAGATCAGACAGGGTGGGCTGTGGGGGGTCCCTGGCCGTCCCCCCACCTCCTGACCAATGCAGAACCCAGGGAACCCAGCTGGTCCAACCTTGGGTGGGCAAGGAGGGCATCTCGAGTGGGTCCCATCTGCTGGGCAGCCCCAGGCACCTCCTGACATTGGTATTGCATGGCTGGGGTTCAGATTGCTGGGAGAAGAACTGCTGGGAAGGTGGAAACCCCCCAGCTTTCATCCCAGCTGTATGGGAATCCTGTGAGGTTGGTTGGGCTGGGGGGTGCAGATGTCAAAGGGTTTTAATTGCAGCCAGGGAGCCCCCGGGCTGCCCCAGCTCTGCCCCTGCCCTGATGGCAGCAGACACTGCAGAGGGGGCTGGGGGGTGATGCTGCCACCAGCACCTCGCTGGCAAAGCTCTGGGTGCCTGGAGCCAGCAGCTCCATCACCTTGGCATTCCCTCGGGGGTTCTCCTGGCGTGTGCCGAGGGGAGCCGAGCGGCACGGGTGTCGGATTTGGGTCTGTGTGGGGGCAGCAGAGGATCCCGGGGGGCTCCATCACCCCATGTGGTTGCTCACCCCTCAGAGCTGCCGTGCAGGAGCTGGTGTGTCCGTGGCGCCGGGGGCCGGGGCCGTGCCGGGGTCTGGCCGGGCTGGAGGGCTCCTCCCAGGCTGCCCGGCACCGCAACGCCTGCCTGAGGAGGAGCTTCAGCACCGGGCTGGCTGCAGGGAGGAGGAGGTCGGTGTGTGCCCAGCTGAAGATGCAGGCGGTGAGCGTGGGGGCCGGGACCCTCCTGAGCAGGGGCTGGGGGCAGCCCAGGCTGGGGAGGGGTCTGGAGGGCAGGGATGAAGGAGGCTCGGGGTGTTCAGCTTGGAGAGGAGGATGTGGGGTGAAGGGAGACCTTGTTCCCATCTACACCCCCCAGAAAGGAGGATGGAGTGAGGCAGGGGGTGGCCTCTTCTCCCCAGTGACCAGCGACAGGACAAGAGGTGATGGGTTCAAGCTGAGCCAGGTTCAGGTTAGGTACCAGTCAAAATTTCCTCACTGGGGGAGTGGTGAAGCGTTGGGACAGGCTGCCCAGGGAGGTGGTGGAGAAACCATCCCTGGGAGTGTTCAAAAAACGGGCAGATGTGGCACTGCAGGAGATGGGTCAGTGGTTGGGGAGGTGTAGGACTGGAGGGTTGGACTCTGTGATCGTGAAGGTCCTGTCCAACCATGGTGACTGTGATTCAGCCCTCAGCCTTGGTAGCTCCTTGTTACCAACAATAGGGGATGTCAGGGTCCCAACCTGCACCTCCTGCTCACCTCTCCATCCAAAGCTGTTGTTCCTAATGCTCCCATGGGCTCTGAGGGTGGTGGAAGGGTCCTCTCCCTGCTCAGACACCCCAGGGTGGGTGCAGGGGCACCGTTCCCCACCTCTCCCCTCCATCCCCCTGACCTCTCTTCTCCTGGCAGGATGCTCTCACCAACCTGCTCTGGAGGACCCAGCTGCACTTCATCCACTGCCTCGTCCCAGGACCAGGGGTTGGGAGGCTGGATGAGGCATCCCTGGAGCTGGATGTGCCCACCCTGCGAGCACAGCTGGAGGGGACACAGCTCCTGGATGCCCTTCGCCTGCACCGCATCGGTACAGCCCCGCTCCAGAAACCTCCCGACTCTCTCTTGCTGCTTTAATCCCGGCCCAACCCCTCTCCCCCCCAGCATCTGGGTGTCCCCCAGCTCCCAGGGATGTCTCTCTGTCCCCAGGGTATGCAGATCGCCTGCTCCTGTCCCACTTCCGAAGGCGCTTCCAGGTCCTGGCTCCGGATGTGATGAGGAAGTTTGGCTCTGCCAACGAGGTGCCCGATGAGAGCAAGGTGTGTGCTGGGCTGAGCTGGCTCAGGACCCCCAGGGGCCCTGTCAGCTCCCCCCGTGTGGCCAGGGCTCTCCTTGCATCCCTGGAGCTGCCTGCAGGGTGCATTCCCTGTGCCAGCCTGGCTGTGCCCTCTCCAAGTGGGCTGGATCACCCCAGGGTGTCCCTGCTCCCAGTCCTGCCTGCCTCAAGCCCTCCAGGTCCCTGGTGTTATTCTGCTGGATGCTGTTGTGTCCCAAGCTCCAGCATCTCTTGGCAGCTGTGGGTGATGCTCAGTCCCTGCAGGACCTGCCACGGGTGGGAGTGCACATCTGGCCAGCTGCTGAGGAGCTCTGGTAGCAGGGTCACCAGTGTTGGTCTGGGGGTGTTTCCTAAATGCAAAGCTGTCCTCAGGAATTAGGGGTGAAGGAGCAAATCCCAGCTCAGCCAGGCTGAGGGCAGCACCCGCATTCACAGTGCTGCTCAGGAACAGCAATTGGGTTTGGGGTCTGGGGTCAGCCCTCATGGGGGAGCTGGCAGCTGGGGGGTGGCTTTGCATCCTGCTCCTTTTCACCCTTCCCACCCTTCCCATCTGGCTGGGGACAAGCCAGGCAGTGTTCCCAGGGACCCAGCAGAGCACACGGAGGGTCCCCAGGTATGAGACATCCCCTGCCTTCAGACAGCAGTAAAGCAGCAGCCCAGGGCTCCTCACCTCGTCCCACAAAGCCTGAGAGTCTGTGGAGCTCAGGAACGAGAGCTGAGGTTTGCCAGGTTTATTAGGTTTCTAATAGTTTGTAGGAAAAAGCTGGAGAAATCCATCCCCTGCCCCTGGAACAGGCAGAGAAGAACAGAGAGCTGGGAAGAGCCACGAGGAGATGAATTAAACATGGGCAGGAGCTGTGCAAGCTGCCAGCCAGGGTGTGCAAGTGCAGTTAAGACCTCAGGATTTAATAAGACAAGTTTGACAGTCAGAAAAGGTCAATATTGTTATGGAAAGCTGTAAGGAGGCAGAGGGTGCCTGGTCAGCAGCGTGTAAGCTGGGGATTTCCAAAATCCCACCCTCTGCCAGGTTTGGCTCCCTGCAGCCTCCCAGCTCAGCCCTGGAGCAGCAGGAGGTGCTTGGCTGTAAGGGGGGGACAGTGCAGCAATCCCAGCCCTGTGCTGCACCAGCCCCACTGCTGGGGATGGGCTGGGATGGTCCCAGTTTGATGCTGGTGGTCCCTGCCTCCTGCACCCCCTGCTCCATCCCCACCTTTGGCGAGGGGAAGGACACCCAGGAGTGCAGCTGGATGCACCCTCATGGGGTGCCTGAAGGTGCTGGGGGTCTCTGCACCCTCTTTCAGCAGGTTGGTACCAGGGTGCAAATGGTTCTGAGCAGCTGGGCCATGTGCTCCTTCCCTGCAGGTGATAGAGGAGCTGTTCCAAGCCCTGGATCTGGAGAAGAAGAGCGTTGCCATAGGACACAGCCAGGTATGGTGGCTCTGGTGGCTCTGGGCACAGCCAGCCCCTCGCTGGGCACTGCAGCACCCAAAGCCTCCCTGCTGCTCCCCACTGGGAAACCAAGTCTCACCAAAACTCCAGGTAGAGGGGGCTCCTAAGAGACATCTGAGAGGGTTACCCTGGGTACACTCTGTGCCTGGCTGCAGGATCCATCCCCTCTGAAGCCCCTGGTGAGCTTTGGTGTCTGCTGAGCAGCTCCTGGCTGTGATGGGCTGGGGTCAACCCTCCCCTCAGCCAGGCAGCTCCAGGACTTACCATCATTTGAACTGGAATGCAGCAATCTCAAAGAAAAATTAATTTTGCATGCGTGCTCGCCTCCATCCCTCGGAGTCCATAAAGAAAGATCTGACACAGTGGTTCTGAGGAGCAAAATAATTTCCTTTTATCCTGCACGGTGCAGTTCCCAGTTATCTCTGCCATGAAGCTTTGTGCTTAATCAATAGTGAGATAGCAGCTCCACTCACATCTCCTTACTGAGGAGTTAGCTGGGCCGTGGCTTTGAGCATTGATTTTATACCAGGTTCTGGAATTTGCTGGCTTGTGAAGTTAATGCAGGCATTAGTGAGGGAATCAGAGAGGTGGTGGAGCAGTCGTAGTGTTATCTCAGGGAACTGAGATTC
Organism: Calypte anna; assembly: GCF_003957555.1. NCBI lineage: Eukaryota > Metazoa > Chordata > Aves > Apodiformes > Trochilidae > Calypte > Calypte anna. Next base: position 836,182 of record NC_044261.1, on the reverse strand, counting down.
CCTGGAATGGTTCTTTGATTCAATCTGGCATCTCTAAAACACAGCTCTTGAGGAGTGGTCCCAGCTCCCAGGGACGTTCTGCTGCTGGGGAAGGTTTTATCCAGAGGGAGCACAGCAAAGAGCCACGGGTCCTGTGTCCCCACAGCCTCACCAGGCAATGGCCTGAGAGATCAATACCAGGACAGATTCATGGCATCAGCCAATCTATCATTTACGAGGTGTTCATGGCAAGTTCAGTCCAAGAAAACAATGTGGTTAATTTTGTTTTTCTATTGTAAACTGTCAGCTTTGCTGTCACCTCTGTGTCTCCTGCCATCCTTGCAGCCAGGGATCCTATCCAAGAACAGGATAGGATAGGATAGGATAGGATAGGATAGGATAGGGTAGAAATCATTCTGGTTGGAAAAGACCTTTAAAACCATCAATCCCAAATCATTGATGATGATGTGGAACAGCACTGGCCCCAGCACTGAGCTCTGGGGAACTCCACTTGTGACTCCAGACCCCATCCTGGGGGGGTTTGACCTCTATTTCTTGCTCTCAGGTTTTCCTGAAGCCAGGGGTCATGTCCAGGCTGGAGAAGCAGCGTGACAAGCTGATAACCCAGCAGCTCATCCTCCTCCAGGCTGCCTGCAGGGGCTTCCTCAGCCGGCAGAAGTTCAAGAGGCTGAAGGTACCCATCCCATGGGGCATGGACACCCCGAGCCCCAAAAAGCATGGGCCTGGGTGCTGCAGGGGCTCAGTGCTGCTGTGCTACCACCCAGAGCATCCTGTTTAAAGCTGTTGGAGCAGAGCAAGCTGCTCCTTTGCAGGGTGCCCCCTGTGCCCTCCCCCGTGGTGCAGAGCTCCTCAGCCACTCCATCCCCCCTCAGCCCAGTCCTTCCTGGTGGGCTGGGTTCTGGCAGGGTTTGGGGCACTGCTGGCTGTGTCTCCCCCCAGATCCAGCGCCTGGCAATCCGCTGTGTCCAGAAGAACCTGGTGCTCTTCCAGGCTGTCAGACACTGGTCCTGGTGGCAGCTGCTGAGCCGCCTGCGGCCCCTGCTCAGTGTGAACCTGACTGAGGAGCAGCTCCGTGTGAAGGAAGTGAGTGCCAGGGGGTGGGATGGGGGGGATGGGATGGGATGGGGTGAGGTGGGGTGGAAAGGGAGGGGATAGGGTGGAGTGGGATGGGGTGGGGTGTGATGGAATGGGAAGGGAGGGGATGGAATGGGAGGGGATGGGATGGGATGGGATGGGATGGGATGGGATGGGATGGGATGGGATGGGGTGGGAAGGGAGGGGATGGGATGGGGTGGGATGAGTGGGGTGGGATGGGTGGGAAGGGAGGGGATGGGATGGGGTGGGATAGGTTGGGGTGGGGTGGGATGGGATGGGATGGGGTGGGGGGTGATGGGAGGGGAGGGGATAGGAGGGGAAGGGATGGGGTAGAGTGGGAGGGAATGGGTGGGGTGGGGTTGGGATGGGGTGGGGTGGGGTAGGGTAGGGTGGGAGGGGATGCTTTAGGTGCTCTGCCTGGTGGGTCAGTCAAACTGGAAGTCTCCTCTGTCAAGGCAAGGGTGGTTTTCTGAATAATGGAGAAATCATCATAGGTTCTTAACAGCACATCTTCCCCTCCCAGTCACGTGCTTTGCAGGGACAAATAATTCTCCTTCTTCTTTAGAGGGACAGTAGCACTGTGTCCCCACAGCAGAAGCCCCTTCCCCAGGGATGTCCCCATGCCCTTCCTGAGCTCCCTGGGGCCAGCCTGGCTGAGCTGAGCCCCTTGGGCACTGGTGCCTCACAGCAGTCTGTGGGGTGATGGATGAGATGAGCAGCCAAACTCATGCTCTGTGCTGTCACCAGAGTGGTGCCACCTTCCATCTGTGCTGCCACTGCTGACAGGAGATGTTAATGGGCATTTGCTGACCCAGGAGAGGAACCTTTCCCTCCTGTGCACCATCCGAGACCTCTGCTAAATTCTCAGTCCATCTTCCTTGGCATCCCGCTCCTCCTTCAGCCTTAGCAAGGTCTGAACAAGATGTTTCCAGGCAGCTTCAGACAAAATAAAAGCTGCCCAAGCCTCTGTTCCTCTCTCCAAACCCTCCTGGGATCCATCAGGCCCCGTCACCCCTTCACCTCTGTTTTGATCCCAACTTGGCACGTTCTGCTCCTGCTCAGCAGAGAACATCAAAGCAGAACAAGGCTGCAGTGAGCAGCCAGGAGCAGAATCCCAGCGAGTGCTGTGCCTGTGATCCCCTGCCAGGGCCCCACACCAGCAGAATGCTGATGTCTGCCTGCTCAGCCCTGGCTTCTGAGCTTTGCTGGGTTCTCATACAACGTGCTCTGTGCACACACCAGAGCTGACGTTCCCTCCCAGGAAATGGACATCAGGAGCTGTAGTCCCAGTGATTTGCAGGCAGCAGCCTTCAAAGTCAGCGTGGGAAATTTTATTAATAAGGCAGCTATGTCTCTCCTACTTACTCTGAACAGAAAACGAGGTTTTCGTAAATCAGCTGAGAAGGCTGGAGCTCTCCACGTGTGTTGTTTTGCAATCTTCCCTAGGAGGAGCTGGCAGCACTGAGGAGGAAGCTGGAAAAATCTGAGCAGGCGTGCAGTGAGCTCAGGCAGACCACGGAGAAGCTGGAGAGCAAGGTAGAGCCCAGCCAGAGCCTCTGCTGCTGCCTCACTTGGCATGTTGGAAGTGAATCCATTTTGGGTTAGATGTGCCCAGCAGCTCCGTGGGCAGGGAGCAGGTCCAGAGGCACTGGAAGGGTGCAGGCTGGGTGGGATGGGGGATGCAAAGGACCTTCAGAGGTCACCTAGAGCAGGTGGAATCAACTCCCCAGGTTAGCAGTTCCCCCCCTTCATTCTCTGCCCGTGGTTTCAAATGAAATGTGGTGCTGAGTGGTGAGATGTGATGAGCCCAGCTGGCAGGGCAGTGCTGGTGCCATCTGTCACCTCTGCAGTGACAGCAGGCAGCTCCTGTCCCCCGGGGTGCAGCCCCCCAGCAGCACTTGTTGCTTACTGGGCACCGCTGGTGGGAGCCCACTGGTGACACTGGTTGGTGCCAAGGTGCACCTACCACATCCCCTGGGTAGGGGGGAGCAATCAGGACACTGCCCATCCCCCCCAAGCTGTCATTCCTGGTGCTGCCCCCCAGATCATGGACCTGACGACGGAGCTGTGGGATGAGAGGCACAAGGGGGATGTTGCCTGCCAGGTCCTGGATGGGGAGCGGGCAGAGAGGCTGCGGGGTGCCCGGGAGCTGCAGGACCTACAGGTAGGAGACCCCTGAGCCTTGGGGCTCTGCTGGTGGCCGTGCCTTGCTCCTTGGCACAGCCTGACTGGACACCAGGGCCTTACAGCCGGGTCAAGCTGCTCTCCTCCTCCCCTCTCCCTGGGTTTCCCCAGAGCAAACACGAGCAAGTGCAGAAGAAACTGGAGTCAGTGGAGAAGCAGCTGGAGGAGGCCCAGCAGCTGGTTCAGTTGCGTGAGATGAAGATAAGTGGCTCTGGAGGAGGTAGGGACATCCCTTTGGGGGGGTGCATCCCTTGGGCATCCACATGTGGGATGGGGCAAGCTCATGTGCTTCACCTAAGGCAGGGACTCCATGAATCCCAGAATCCCAGACTGGTTTGGGTTGGAAGGGACCTCAAAGTTCACCCAGTCCCACCCCCTGCCATGGTCAGGGACACCTCCCACCAGCCCAGGGTGCTCCAAGCCTCATCCAACCTTCAGCACTGCCAGGGATGGGGCAGCCACAGCTTCTGGGGGCAACCTGGGGCTCAGCACCCTCACCCCAAAGAATTTATCCCTGATGTCCAACCTCAACCTCCCCTCTCACAGTTCAAAGCCATTCCCCCTCATCCCATCCCTCCAGCCCCTTGTCCAAAGTCCTTCCCCAGCTTTCCTGGCACCCACCCAGGTCTCTCCATCCCCAGGGGAGGAGTGGGAAGTGCGTTTTGACTGCGCTCAGACAGAGATCACCTTCCTGCGGAAGCGCCTGGGGCAGCTGGAGGAGAGGCTGGAGGCTGAGCTGGCCACCAGGACAGGGCTGGAGCAACAGGCAAGTGCTGCCACCCCCAGGGAGGGGACAGGGACTCCCCAGGGTCACACCGAGGAGCAGGGCTGTTGCTGGGGCTGGTTGTCTTCTCCCTTCTCCCATGGTAGTGAAGCTTCACAGGGCTGAGGCTCAGCTGCTGCTGCTGCCGCTCTCACTGACCAGGGAAAACTCTTGTTTGCTGCTGCTTTGGAAATAAATCCCCTACAGTTCCCTTCAAGCTAAAAAAAAAAAATTAAAAATCACTTTTTTACATGGCAAAATTCAACCTTGGTCAAGTGTGAGAGTGAGAGCAGGATGGAGAGAGGTGGGGAGAGGCTCAGCCTTGGTCTGGGGTTTGGGTACTGGATGGGGTCATGGTCCCATCACCTGCCCCACAAAGAGCTGCTAATGGGAAGAGCTGGCAGGTCTCAAGCTTTGCCACAAGGAGGGGGAAATTCTGTGTGCCTGGGAGTCAGGTCACATTCCGAAAGGAGAAAGTAAATAAATTAATTTTATTCATGGCACATTAAAAAGTCATAAGAAGAGCAGCCCAGTCCTCAGCACTTGGGAAAAGCAAAACAGCCCATTTGCTTTCAGACAGCTTGGAATTACAGGCTTCATTAAGGCAAGATTTTTGCTTATTTAAAGCTAACGACTCCATTCTCTGCCTGACCACAGCCCCAGACACCCTCGGGGGGGTGGGTGGTGAGTGGGTGGGTGGGTGGGGGTGCGGGCAGTGCCCTCAGCCGAGGAGCAGGTCCCTGGGAGGGCTGGATGGGGTGACACATCCCCAGGTGCCCCATCCCGGGATGTAGGAGCAGGGCTGGGGGCTGCAGGAGGGGGGCTGGGGGCTGCAGGAGGGGGGCTGGGGGGCTGCAGGAGCGGGGCTGGAGGCTGCAGGAGCAGGGCTGGAGGCTGCAGGAGCAGGGCTGGGGCTGCAGGAGCGGGGCTGGGGGCTGCAGGAGGGGGGCTGGGGGCTGCAGGAGCAGGGCTGGGGGGCTGCAGGAGCAGGGCTGGGGGCTGCAGGAGCGGGGCTGGGGGCTGCAGGAGCAGGGCTGGGGGGCTGCAGGGTCCCTCCCCGCTGAGCCCCGGCTCTGCCCGCAGCTGGGGCAGGCACAGGCAGCCTGCGAGGCGTCCCGGAGCCGCTCCCTGCAGCTGCGGCGGCGATGCCGGCGTCTGGAGGGGGAGCTGGAGGATGCCCGGGTGCTCGCCGAGAGCCAGCAGAGCCGCAGCCACGAGCTGGAGAAGAGGCAGAAGAAGTAAGGCTGGGGATCTGTTTATAAACTGAGGGGGATGGCAGGAATTGGGATGGCCCCGGGACACGGGTGGAGTCACCGTCCCTGGGGGTGTTTAAAAGGACTTTGGAGCTGGTCCTTAGGGACAGGGTTTAGGAGCTGGTTGTGGTGTTGGGCACAGGTTGGGCTGGATGAGCTTGGAGGTCTCTTCCAACCTAAACACTGTGACTCTGTGAGCTGAGGCTGCAGGGATGCTCAGGGTGGCTTCAAGGGGAGATCCCAGCAGAGCTGCTCTTCTCACCTGCCTGAGGTCACACTGAGCTGGAGGGGGAGAGGGTGGGGGATAGGGGGTATGGGGGTGGTATTGTTACATCCCTTTTGTTTTTGTGGCTGGAACTCATTCCCATGACAGAAATCCCCCTGATGCAGCACTTGGTGGCTTCATGGGGAGGGGATGCTGGAGATGCTGGTTCCCCCTGGTGCTGGGATGTCCCAGGCTTGGCCGTGCCCTCAGTGTGGATGTGCCTGTGCTGGAGAGCTGCTGGCAAATTGTGCAGCTTTAAAATTTCTCTTATTTTGGACTTGATTGCCAGCATTCCCTGCTGGCCTGTGCTGCTGGGGGGCCAGGGCTTGGGCTGACCCAGAGACATGGGGGTTGCTGAGAAGCTGCCAGGATTATTGCTGGGAATTAGCAATGCCTCCCGACCTGAAACCAAGCCCTGGGTGCAGCAGAGCAGCCCTGCCATTGCTGATCCTCCCAGGGGAGGTAACGTGGGTTCCACTCTCCAGGTTTGACCTGCAGTTAGCCCAGGCCCTGGGGGAGTCTGCCTTTGAGAAGAGCCTCCGTGAAAAAGTGTCCCAGGAGAACACCAGCATCCGCTGGGAGATGGGGAAACTGCAGCAAAGCCTGGAGGTAGGAGAGAAATCACCCCTGGGCAGCACTACAGCCACTTCTGGGAGCAAAGCTGTTCCCTCCCCAATGGCAGCAGCAATCAGACACAATCCCCCCAGACTGATTGCAGTGTAAATGACATTCTCCTTTCCCAGGGGAAAGGCTGCTGCCTCTCACCAGTGACACCCTTAGCTGATTAGACCCACTCTCATTTTCACTGAAGTCACTCGTGCTCTTTACACCTCCACCCCCAGTGTCCCCTGTGCCCCCCAGGGGTGATTCTGCACCCACTGAGCCCCCCACAGTGGCAGGGCAATGGTGTGCTGGGCTGGGGGAGCCCAAAGGTGCTGCCAGGTCCCCCTCAGGCTGTGGTGGGTGTGGGGGCAGCCCCTGGGGAGAAGGCAGCGAGGTCAGGAGCAAAACCCAGAGGGAAGGGATGCTCGTGGTGGGGCTGGGAGGGGGGTGCCTGCTGCTGCTGGGTGTTTAGGGTGCTGCTGTGGGGAACAGCCAGGTCTGAGGAGCAGGGTGCTTGTGCAAGCCCCTCTCCCACGTGTGGGGCTGGGCTCTGACTGGTGGTTCTGCCCCCCCTGAGCAGCAGAAGGAGGCAGAGGTGTCCAGGCTGGCAGAGAAGGTCAGCACACTGACCAGCCGGGTGCAGGAGCTCAGCACCCCCACCACCCAGGACCCCCATACCGTGCCCATGCTCAAGAAGCAGCTCTGGGAGCTGGAGGGCAGTGCTGCTGAGCAGAAGAAGGAGCTGGAGAGGCAAACAGCTGCTGTTGATCACCTGGAGCAGGTAATGAGCTGGGACTGCTGGGGGGTGTCCATCCTGCACCATCCTTCTCCCTCGAGGATCCTGTGCCATCCCCCTGTGCTGCTCTTTCAGCTCCACCAGAGGATGGAGCTAGAGATGGAGAGGATGAAGCAGATCCACCAGAAGGAGCTGGAGGACAAGGAGGAGGAGCTGGAGGACGTGAGGCAGTCCTGCCAGAGGAGGGTAGGTTGGTGGTGGTGTTGGGTATGGGGAAGATGCTGGGTGCTCCCCAGGGTCTCCCCATCTGCAGTGCAGAGGAGGAGCCGTTCCCAGGGGGTCCTTGCTCCCCAGGAAGCAGTGGGGATGGATGAGCAATGCTTCCCCACCACCAGCCCAGCATGAGCCCCTGGGTGCAAAATTGGGTTTGGGGTCAGATGTGAGTCCCTGGGGTGTGATGCAGCACACGGGCACAGCAGTGTCACACCCAGGGCACTAACTCCAGCCAGCCAGGGCTCTGGGCTTGGTGACAGTGGACAGAAAACACCCTCATAACAGGGCCACGAGGTTGGTAGATGGCAAACACCAGTTTTCTCCCAAATCCCTGGGAAGTGTGGTTCATCCTTTCTCTCCCTTACCCTGCGTGGCCTGGGTGTGATTTTCCAAATGAGTAAATGGCAGAGACACTCTGGAGAGCAATCAGTACTTAGCAGCCTGCTCCTGTTCCCTTTTCCAACACTGTCCTGGGGGTGCAGGAGGTGTTTGTGCACACCCTTTGCTGGGGGCAGCCCCGGTGCCCATCACCGTGGTGTCTGTGGCCGGTGGGGTGGGGGCTTTGTCCGGGCTCTGAGGGGATCTGGGGTTGTCTCCTGGGCACAGCTCCGGCAGCTGGAGATGCAGCTGGAACAGGAGTGTGAGGAGAAGAGGACAGTGCTGCATGAGAAGCAGGACCTGGAGGGGCTCATCGGGACCCTCTGTGAGCAGGTGAGCAGATGGTGCCCACCCGGGGGGCTGCTGGTGAGCAGGGCATGAACCCCCGGTTTTGTAGCTCAAAAAGCACCAGGTTGCCATGGTGGGAGGGGGCAGCAGGGGCTGCTTCCAGCTACAGAACCAAATCCATCGGCTGTGGTGGTGGGAAGAGCTGGAGCTGCAGGAAGATGCTGCCGGCTGCTGCCCCAGCTGCTGGGGGGGCAGGGACTGATCTGCAGCTCCAGAGGAGTCCATTAACAGAGGGAAAAAAGATCCAGCCCGGGAAACTAATTAAGGAAATGGAGATGCCAACGATTTCTGAGCCCTGCAAATGCCAGCCAGCTCTAAACCAGGTTACAAGGTCAAACCCACACAATTAATTTTAAGGCAGTGAGCAGAAAATAGAATGGGTTTGAAACGGGAAGAGTCGTGGAGAACACTCAGTGGATAAATGCTCTGGGCTTGAGTTAGGCTGGAATGAAGCCCTGAGACCCTCTCTGTGTTTATTTGGAGTTTTCCTAATAGTTTTATCCTTGTAACCATGGCTGGTCTCAGCTTGAGGGGGGAGTGTAGAAGGTTGGGTTTTTTTAGGTTTTTTTTTACAGGTGCTTTACCTATTTCCCTTCTTCAGAAGGGATGTGGTGACACCAGGCTGCCTGGGGACCACCCCCCACAAACACCCAGCAGTGCTGGGGATGCCCTGGGGAGGGATCGCTGCTTCCCCCCGCTGGCGGCAGCGCCGGTGCCGTCCCTGGGTGCTGGCGGGGACCCCAGATGCTTCACATTAGCGATGTGTAAATAACTCCTAATGAAGCGTTCCTCATCAGCCTTTCGAGGTGTTTTTGTTTTGTTTTGTTTTTTCTTTTCCCTTTCTCCTGCTGGCTGACTTTCTCCTGCCCTTGTTACTCCTTTCCCTAATGGAGAAGAAAGTGTTTTTCTGGCTTTTTTTTTTTTTTTCCCCACACAACGATTTTTACATTTTCTGTGCCAGCTTAACCTCCATCTTTTGGGTCTGCCCCTCTCGGCCCCTACCCAGGGTGGTTCCCCGGGGGGGTGACAGTGGCTGGTGGCCACCAGGCCATGTCGCTGTGGCTCTGGGGACCCACAGTGGCTCCTCTGTCCCCAGCCGTGTGGCTGAGCTGTCCCTCTGGGCAGACACAGAGACCAGGAGTGGGCAAACGTTTTCAGAGGCACTGAGTTGGTGGGGAAAAATGTCGTGTTTTGGTGGAACCCGCTCGTTTTAGTGGTTACAAAATGTGATTTCTCCTTTTCACTTAACTGTGAAGTTCTGTTCATTTGATAGAGGGAAAGTTGTGATATTTATAGGTAGATAATTTAACTTCTTGCTCCACCCCTTCAGCATCACCAAAACACATCTGTATTTTGTGGGGAATGCCTTGGGGTGGGACGGGAGGGCCGGGTGAAGGTTTTGCAGGGCAGCAGAGCTCAGAACCCTCCCTCTCCCCCTCTCTCTTTCCCCTCCCCAGATGGGTCACCGGGATTTCGATGTGGAGAAGCGGCTGCGCCGGGACCTGCGCCGGACCCGGGCTCTGCTGGCAGATCTGCAGCCTCTGCTGCCCACCCCCGGGGAGCCCCGAACCAGCACCCAGGACCTCCAGCTCCTGCGCAGGCAGGTGGGTGGGTGGGTGCTGGCAGCCCCTGCCCCTCGGGGCATCGCCCAGGGGAAGCCACAAGGAATATTCACAGCTCTGGGGCTGTGTCTGGGTGAGAGGAGCTGCTCCTGGCAGGGGGGCCTCCCCTGGCACTGCTCTGTCATTAACCCACCAGTGGTTAAGTGATTGATAATTGATTTTTAATTTTTTTTAATTATTTGGAATTGCTTTCTGCTCAGCCCCTGTTCCAGGTGTCTGACCGGGGGTTGCCCTGGGGCTGCTGCGGGGCAGGAGGAGCAGGGGTAGCAGGGGATTTGCTGTAGTTCAGGCTCAGGCACCCTGAGTTCACAGAGAGAGGCTGCAGGGCTGTGCCAGGCTGGTGCCCACAGCTCCTCCCTGGGGGGAGCTTGTGGTGCCCCCTGCCATGGGACAGGGGGGCACAAGGTGTCTGACCCCCCAGGGAGGGTCTCCATGTGCATCCCATGGTGCTGAGATGAGGATGCTCTGAACCCACTCAGTCATTCCCCTGTGCTGCACATTTCCCCTGGAAATAACATCCTCGGGAGGGCACGAGTGACTCCAACAACTCACAGCTATAATTGGGATAATAGTTGTGCATAAATAACATCTGTGAGCAGCAGCTGTTCCCACCTCTGCTGAGGGAAAAGGGGAAGGTGAGCTCAGCCTGATGTGCCCAAAGGAGTGCCCAGGTCCCTGGCATCTCCATGCCTGTGCCACCGACCTGGGCACAGCCATGGCAAGCAGCAGGAATGGCCATTTTTGGCCTTGATGAGTCCTTTTTTAACATTGTTGAGCTGGTGCCATAATGCTGCACTAAAGGATGAATCCCTTGGTAGTCCCAGAGTCCCAGTCTGGGGCAGGAGCTGATTCCCAGCCCCTGTCTTGCTCCTCCCCAGCCCCCAGAGAGCTGATGCTGCACAACCCTCTCCCTGTCCTGTTCCCAAGGAGCAGCACTGGGACTCTGCACCCTTCAGAACTTCCTTGTGATTGTGCCACCCTTTAAATTTAAACAATTTCTAATGGCATTCATGACGACTTGCTCAAAGCTAATGCATCCTACCACCAGCCCACAAACCTCCCCAAGAATAAAAACTTTGCTAAAATGCTGCATTTCCATTAATCAGAATCCATATGGCCAGAAATATAGCATAGCATTGTTTCTTAATAAGGCTGAAGCATCCATTTTATGCAGGTATTTAACAGATGGTGCAGCACAGCAAACTAATGTTCATACATTATGCATTTTTTGGGGGGGGGGGGGGTAGCGTTTGAGTTTATTCTTCTCAAGTGGGAAAATTCCATAACATGAAGTGAAATGGAAGCTGATATTTAATGATAGGCCCTGGAGATGTGTTTGACTCTGATTAAACTCTCTGGAGTCTCAGTGTCGTGATGGCAGGGGATGGGGTGGCTTCTGGAGGGATCTGAAGCTGGGCAGGTGGAACAGTCCTTGGCCATAAAACCAGAAGTCAGTCTGGTTGACATCTCTAATGTCTCGGTTTGGTAAAGGCTTCCTGAGCTTCATGCAAAGCATAAAAGCTATTTTTTTCAGCTGGTGGAAGAAAGAGGAACACAGAGTGTGTGGCTCTGCAGATGTATGAATAGATTGCCCAAACAATCCATCAGCTGGGCTGGGGCTGGACACAGGAAAATCACTTTAAATAATACTTTTGTAGGACTGAAACTGCCAAATGTCTGTGCCAGAGCTCTGTGTTTGCCGTGAGAGATTCTGCTGGAGAGCCAAGGAGGCTTTGGGTTATTCTTTGGTTTGTGCAGGGGTGACAGCAGGGCTGGGGATGGGAATGGGGATCCCAGGAGGGGAGTTAAAATAGTGGGGAGGGGATCCAATTTAGGAAGGAAGGTGGAGGCTGAAGGTCACAACCCTCTGGCATCTCCAAGGGCACCAGAAGGGCCATTGCTCTGGCCCTGGGATGGAGAAGGAAAAGCTTCCCTTGCTGCTGGCTGCATGGGCAGTGTTGGCTCTAATTAATTTGCTCAGCTTGTCCAATCACCCCAACCAGCTGAGGGAAATGGGCTGAGGATTGCTCCAGTTACAGTACCTTGTAATCCCTCTCTCTTTCGAGGGAGAGAGCAAAAAACAGGTGAGGAAATCCTGAGAAAATAGCCTAAAATGCTCCAAGTGATGCACAGTGGCTGCTGCCAGCCCCAGAGCTCTGGGTTCTCTGGGGAAAACTGGGACTGGGCTTGGGAATGAGCAGCAGGAGGAGGGGTTTAGGAGCTGGGATTTTTTTTTTTTCCATAAAGAGAACAGAGAAACCCAAGGAACTGGATGTTCAGGTACAGCCTACAGGAACTCCTCCATTTGGGCAGTGGGAGTTTCTGGGATGCTGCTGCCTCTTCCAGATGTTTGCAGCCCAATTCAGAGCATTGTGGTCCTGATGAGTGAGCTGCAAGAGCTGGCAGCAGATTAGCATTTATAAACGGGGTATTTCGGGTGTATTTGCAAATGCAATTTGTGCCAGGTGAAAAGCCCCTTTGCAAACTCTGGATCTTGAATTGCTCTAATCAGGAATTACACATAATTCACATCATTTTGCAAATTAATGATCCCAGCTCTGCCTCACCCCTCTGGCAGTGCTGAGGCAGGGGGTTGGATGTGCAGATCCAGGGTTTGGTGTACTCTGCTGCCCTGGCTGGGGGAAGGGAACAATTTTCCCTAAAATCCAGGAGCAGGTGGACTCCAGGTGTACAAAAGGTGAAGTCTCTGTGTGCCTGAGCAGGGGAAAACACCCCAGGACCACCGTGTCAAGAGACCTGGGAACAGCATCACTGAGAGGTGACTTCTTCAGGCCCCCAGTGCCCCTTTTAACTCTGATCCCCTCGATCTTTCCCAGTTGGAAGAGAGGGAAGCAAAGTGTGCAGAGGCCCAGAGGTCCCAGCAGGAAGCAGCCCTGGAGCTGGAGAACCTGCGTGCAGAGCTGGAGACCCTCAGCAGGAACAAGACCCTGGTGAGGGGACCCTTGGGGGGAGGTCTGGGGGTGAGAGGGGGGCAGCAGGCACAGCCCAACCTCCTGGTGCTGGGGAGCAAGATTTGGCTGCTTTGCTAAACCAGCAGCAATCAGCTCATTTACCAAATCACCCAGGATATTTACCAAATCACCTAGAATATTTACCAAATCACCCCATTAACCAAATCACCCAGAATATTTACTAAATCACCCAGGATATTTACCAAATCACCCAGAATATTTACTAAATCGCCCAGAACATTGACTAAATGGCCCAGAATATTCACTTAATCGCCAATCTTTTTGGGAACAACACCCCCCCCCCCCCCCCCCCCCCCCCCGGTGGCTTAATGGACGGAGATAATTCTGACAAAGGCAGAGCATCCCCTGGTTCCCCTCCCCAGACAGGCAGGAGCCCCTCCTGGTGCAAGCAGGGTGTGTGTGGGGGGTTGTTGGGCAGTGGGTGCTGATCCAGCAGCCCCCTGGGTGCTCCCTCAGGTGGATGAGCAGCTGGGTCAGCTCCAGCACCAGAGAGCTGAGCTCCTGAAACGCATTGATGAGGACCAGGAAGACCTGAACGAGCTGATGGCAAAGCACAAAGCTCTGATCGCCCAGGTAGGACCTGGGGAGCACCCACCCCTCCCTGGGGGGCTCCTGCAAACCCTGCAGCCCGGCTGGGAGGGGGCCTGGGGGTACCCGGGGTGGGTAGGCACCCCAGGAAGCAGATGCTGTGACCAGAGGAAGGGATGGCTCAGCTCTTTGCTTCCTCCCTCCTGTAGTTTTGGGTCTTCTCTCAAGTAGTGTCTTGAGTTGCCATAGCTGGGAGATCCCACAGCATCCCTGGCTGGATCCTTGTCTGGTTTCTTTCCCTGTGGGAATCCCACAGAGCTCGGGCAGCCCTGGGGCTCTCCGTGCAATACCCAGGCTAAGGCAGCCTGTCCCAAAGGGCTGTCCCAAGGGACTCTCCCAAAGGGCTGTCCCTGGAGCTGAGGGTCCCCAAGGCTCCCCGTGGAGCAGGGAGAGGTTGGTGAGAGGGACAATTCCCAGGCTGCTGCCCCTGGCAGTGGTGGCACAGAGCCAGGGGACTGTGTCTGAAAGGACCCTGGGGACAGAGGTGACCTCCACAACTCGGTCTCTTTCCCAAAAATGGGGAAGGCTGCGGGGAGCCAGGGGGTTCAGCTCCTCCAGTGCAGGAGCAGCGGGTGGTTCTGGTGCTGGGGGGTGGAGGGATGAGCCCCCCAACCCCTCCTCATGGTGTGGTGCCCTTGGTTGGGGTTTCCCCCTTTCTGCAGTCAGCATCAGACATTGCTCAGATCCGGGAGCTGCAGACACAGGTGGAGGATGTGAAGAAGGAGAAGCAGAGCCTCCAGGAGAAGGTAACAGGACCCAGGGCTGAGGGCTGAGACCCACCCAGCCATCCCCTGGTGCCTCTGCACATCCCCTGTGTCCCTGTCTGAAACCAGACCCAGACTGGCACGGAACCATCTGTCCTTGGCACAACTTTGGGCTGCCCGGGGAGGTGGCTGAATCCCCATTCCTGGAGGTGTTTTACAGCTGTGGTGCTGAGGGACACAGCTCAGCATCAGATGAGGGAGGTTGGGCTGGGGGTTGGACTGGATGATCCTAAAAGGATCTTTTCCAACCAGAAGGGTTCTGTGATTCTGTATGGGGTGGTGAGGGGCTGGTCCCAGGATGGGTGCTGTGCTGCCTCACCTACAGCTGCACCCACCCCCTGCAGAGTGTGGATTTAATTTTGAACACGAGTAATTCCATGGCTTTGAGTGCTCTGTTGGGTGTGGCTGAGCTGCCCAGGACTCCTTCCTGCTGAGTGGAGTTGCTGTAGGGAGAGGACAGAGAAAAGCAGGCAGATTCCCATAGTTTTAGGCCAAGTACAAAATCTGAACACAAAATCACTACAGGGGAAGTTTGGAGATCTCAGTGGAACAGCTGGAGAGGCAACTTGGTCCCCAGCAGCTTCCCACAGAGGGAAACATTCTGATTATTCCTTTTTTTTTTTTTTTTATCAAAAAGTTTGTGAGAAGGATAAAAGCAGGAGAGGCTCAGACACTTACCTCTCCACCATGTTTTCCATTCACAAGCACACATCCACCTCCTGCATCCACTGCCTGGCAGGGAGCCCCGGGCAGCATCACCTGGGGTCCCGGCTGCAGGTCACCCCAGGGTGGGCGTGGGGCTCGGGTGGGTGTGTGTGTGGGTGTGGGGGTGTGTGTGGGTGTGGGAGGTGCTGAGCAGCCCCTTCTCCCCAGCTGCAGGCAGCACAGGCCCGGGCAGCACGGCTGGAGCAGTGCCCAGCAGAACGCTCCATAGTCAGCAGGCAGGAAGCCCGGATCCGAGCCCTGGAGAGCCAGCTGGACTGCCAGGCCATGCAGATGAAACGCTTTGAGGTACCCCCACCTCCCCCCCGAGGGACACAGCCCCTCTGCCCCGGGGTAGAGCCCCTGGGGGAGGGTGGGGAGGGCCAAGGGGGGGGCTTTGGGCAGCTCCTCCCATGCTGTGAAGAGTCTGGGGGGGTCACAGCACCCCTGTTATCTTCATGGCTTCACTGGGATGTAACTGGAAACCAGCAAAGCTAGAAACACCTGGAAGAGCACCCGGTCCCTGCCTCTGGCCATGGAGAACAGGGTGTGCTGATGGCTCAGGGGCATCCCCCTGCTCTGGCATCCTCCACAAATGAGGATATCAGGCCTGAGTGAAAAAAAAAAAGAATAAATAATTCCCCAATCACATCTCTGCTGGCACCCTGGGATAGGGTTCTACTGCTGCTTTTCCCCAGTTGTGCTGCCACAGCAAGCCCAGCCCAGGGGGCCAGGAGAATGCTCCCCAGTGCAGCAGCCAGCCCTGTGGGACCCCTGGGGATGTGGGGAGGGGGTCCCTGAAGGATGGGGCTGGGAGATGGGGCTGCCCCATTGCAGTGGGTCCAGGGAGGGGCTGGGGTCCCTGGGGTCTGCACCAGCCTGCAAGCTGTCAGGGTGATGTTTGATAACACCAGAGCCTGGTGGTGAGGGTTCCCCACATCACTGGGTGCTCCCAGAGAGCTCCAGGGCTCCTTCCCCCCCTCCCCAGGTGCTGGTGCTGCGGCTGCGGGACAGCATCATAAAGATGGGTGAGGAGCTGGAGAGTGCAGCTGAGTCAGAGGCACGAGAGAAGGAGAACAGCAGATACTACCAGAGGAGGATGGAAGAGATGAAGGCTGAGCTGGATGAGCTGGTGCAGAGGGAGCTGGAGTCCAGCCGCAGGCGCCTGGAGCTGGTAAGGAGGGAGCAGCCCAGGGGGGCTCCTGGGGAGCCAGGCCCAGGGTGTGGGTTTGCTGAGGCTGCAGGGATGCCAGGTTGGAAGGGACCCCAAGGACCATCTGGTCTGACCCTCCTAATCCTGGAGTTTGGATGAGAGGCCCCTCGGAGGGGCAGGGCATCACTTCCCCCAAACCATCAGACCAGAGCTGGTACAGGGGCACCTCGTGTTCTGGCTCTCTGGGGCTGAGCTGGCAGCCTGGGCAGTCCTTCAGCCCCGTGTTCTGTTCTGAGGAGGCAATGATGACTTTGTCTGCTCAGCCCTAAGAGATGCTGGGAAGTAGCCCAGGTCATCCCTGCCCCTCCTCGTGCTGGTTCTCAGGCAGCACCGTGGTGGGGCTGAGTGCTCCCCTGGCACGGGGGGCAATGCCCCCCCCTCCTGTCACCCACCCTCCTGTCACCCACCCTCCTGTCACCCCCCCTGCTCCTGGCTGTGCCAGAGAACCCCTGGAGCAGCCACCCTGCTGTGTGTGATTCCCCTTCATCTCCCAGTCCTCACCCAGCATCTCTTCTCCTCTTTGGGTTTTGTTGCTGTTTGGTTGTTTTTCCCCCTCAGCAAACAGAAGCCAAGCCTTGCTCCCGAGCTGTAATTGAAAGCTATTACATTTCTGCTGACAGCACAGCAGTGTTAGGAGCAGTTATTTTATCAATAATCTTTTATTTAACAATCAAGGAGATTCCAGCGTTTTATTTCACCCTGAGGCTGCCCGAGGGAACGGAGCTATAGTGTGAATTATCCCACATCCCTGCCAGCACCAGCAGCAGCTTTTGTCCTTGTTCTGCCCCCCCTGAGCCCCAAGTGCTGGTGACAGCTCTGCCTGCCAGGACACCCCCCAGGCATGAAATGAGTTTCCAGGCTGGAACTCTGGAGCCATGGATGCTCCTCAGAGTAGATCTCAACACCTGATGCTTTGGTGGCTCCCTGCTTGGCTTAGGAGGGAATTGTGGAGCCTTCTGGGCTGGAAAGGACCTTTAGGGTCATCAAGTCCAACCCTTAACCTGCAAAATCCACCCCAAGCTCCCAGCCCTGTGCAGCAATACCCTGGGGCTGGATCCTGCTGCTCTCCTGGGGGTGCTGGTTCTGGAGCAGAGCTGAGCTGCCTGCTAGGACCCAAGCTGGTCCTTTCAACTGCTCTTCTCTATCTCAACATGTATTTTTAGAAGCTTTTTGAACATTTCCTCTGAGGATGTGAAGAGGGGTGAGGTGAGGTGCTTGGCCTTCTCAGCTTCTCTTATTGCAAACCAAGTTTGAAAAGAAGTCCAAAGGGGATTTTAGAGGCACCTCCCTGGAATAAGACACAAAACCCTATAAGCAGCCAAACTCAAAAGCCAGTCCTGAGGGGTTGGGGTCTGTCCAGACACCCAGACATTTGGGGTTCTGTGTCCCCAGGAGCCCTGTGGTGGGGACCCCCCCAGCCCCAGGTCTCTGTGACCCAGCCTGGGGCAGCTCAGCCACCCTGGGACCTAGGGCTGCCCTGGTGTTCCCCAGGAGCAGAGCATCCCCCAGCCTGTGTGTGCTCTCAGCATCCCTTAAATAAAAGCTGGGAGGAGAGCTGTGATCACAGAGCCCCCCTGGGCCTGGCAAGTGGCTGGCAGTGAGCATCAATAGTTAATAGAGAGCCACTTACAGCTCTACTCCTGTTAAATCCCCCATCAATTATAAATACTGCATGAATTATTCACTTAACATTACTTAAGTCGTGGTCTGCACCTAACCATTTTTTTTAAGTTTATTTAAATAAGCAGGCAGGAGGTGGTGGGCTTGCCACACACCACCAGGGTTTAGGAGATGCCTCGAAGGGACCAAATCATTGCACAGGTTGGGCTGGAAATCCACTCTTGTCTCCTGGTGTCTGTATGGAAGGTATTTTCTCCTCCCAGCTGGTATATTTATCAGTGATGGAGGAACTGGAAAGTTCTGTCTCCCCATTCCCCACAGGAGCCAGGCTCAGGACAGGTATTTTCATCCCTCCCTTGTTTCCATCCCAGCTCTGGGTGGTGGGGAGCTGGGAGCTGGCAGGCAGATAATGGGCTTGAACACTTCCCAAGCCTGGTGCCCTGGCAGTGATGGAGGCATTTCCTGGGGGGAAGGTAGGACTTGGCCTTGCTTGTCTCATGTTCTGGGTTTCCTCCTTGGAGCTGTAGCTCTGCTTCCCATTAAATCTGGATCCACAGCTCCACGGAGCTGACACCCAGAGCTGGACAGGACAGAGCCTGGGGCTGCAGCACAGCCTGAGCCGTGGCCAGAGATGGATTTCCCAGTTAGAGGCAGTCCTGGGGAGCTGTAAAACCATCCCTGGGCTCCTCCAGTGTCTGCTGGGGACAGGGAGGATGGAGCAGGGGCTGGGGAAGGGCTCCTGGGGTGATGCTCTGCCACCCACCACTGGGGTTTCCCTCTGGAGGCTGCTGGGATCTGGTGCTGGAGGTGGGAAAATGGGAAACGGGGCAGCACAGGGGGTGTTGGCAAGAGGCCTCATTCAGCTGCTTTTGGTGTCATAAAAAGCCTTGGACAGGGACAGGGACAAGGACAGGGACAGTGCTGGAGGAGCCTGTGCCCCCCTTGCCTTGCTGTCTCACAGAGGGGTTGCTGCAGCAGTGGAAGGCAGGATGGAGCAGTTCCACCTTGCAGCCAGGAATTCCTGCAGCAGGAGCTGGGAGCAGCTCATGTTCCTGGCAGGAAAACCCAGAGTGGTGCTGCCAAGGACTGCACTGGGGAGGGGGGGGAGCTTAAAATCAGATTTCTTTAATGAAGCTGTGAAATTCGTCACCATAATAATTAACTATTTTGACTGAAAGCTGAAGTACAGGTGTGAAGATATTCTTCACACTTTTTTCTTTTTCTCTTTTTTTAAAGATGAGAGTCCTCTTGTAAATAACTTTTTTTTTTTCTGGCTCTGGTGCTGTCAGAGCTGCTTTGTGATGCTGCCTGCTCATCACTGTGGGACCCAGTCTGCTGCAGCACGTTGCAGCCTCATTGCTAGGAGTGGGGGTTTTTGGGTTTTTTGGGTTGGTTTTTTTTTTTTTTTTTCACTTGCAAGCTTTAGAGATTATATATTCTTTCATTGAAGTTAAGCAGCAAAGTGGGAGCTGTTTGTGCTTCCAGCAGGGAATGCCACCCTGCTCCCCAGGGCACCCAGCAGGGTCCCAGCCCCTCCTGTGCCCTGGAGCTGCTCTCACCTTTAAATTTAATGACTTTGACCAAGTGTAAGGACAATTATCATCCAAGGCAGGCAGCCCCTGGAGGGGAGGTTGGGTGATGGAAGGGCCAGGAGTACAAGCTCCCCCAGGTCCCTGCTCATGGGGCTCATTGTACAGCAGGGATTTCAAGTCATTAATTCATCAGGAAATGATCAGCACTGGGGGCTGCTCACCCCACACCCCCTGGATGCTGGGGGGGGCACAGGGAGAGCTGCTCACCCCCCCTCCACTCCAACTGCAGAAATTCTGCCACTCCAAACTTCCTGAAAGCCTGCGAGGTAATTGCTTAATTAAAAATAATAATGGGTGATGAGTGCTGCAGGTGTGTGCTGAATCCTTCCAGGAGAGGCAATCCAAACTGGCTCAATTAGGCTGCACTTCACTCAAGGTGGATGGGAGCTCAGAAAGGTTATGTTGTGACAGCAGAACCCCAAACAACAACAAAAGGTGGGAGGGGGATGCTCTGCAGTGCCTTCCTCAGCATCCTTCCCTCTCCCATGGATGATTTCATTATTTCACTACTGGTTTTGCTCAGCTCTTTTTAGCTTCAAATGATTCTGAGACAAAATTAGATGAAGAAGAAACTTGTAAGAAAGAGAAGCAATGAAAAACAGAGGCAGGATGTGGAAGAGGGTCCTGGCTGGGACACTTGCAGTAGAAATGATTTTTTTTGCAGGGTGTTCCATGTTGTCAGGGGCTCTCCAGCCTCCTCCTCCCCTGGGTGAGGGCAAGAGGTGCAGGCTGTGAGCATCACTATCTCAGTGTGGGTTTGTTTGTGCTGCCCATCACCAGGAGAGCCCCATCCCCTCTTGTCTTGGGAAACCCTTTACTTCAGGATCCCTACCTGCAGAAATTAACCTCAGCTTTTCTAAAACACAAGTTTTTGGCTTGGCAGTGAACTTGGGTTCTGGGTCTGTCTGTGGTGAGTGGGAGGATGAGATTTGGGCAGGATGTGTGCTGGTGGCTGAGGAGCCAGACTGGTCAGGGAGCTGGTCAGGCTGTCTCTGCTCCAGATGCTCCTGCAAGGAGCCAGATCCATGCCAGTGGGGATTTAAGGGCAGAGGATGCTCCTGGGCTTGTGTAGCAGAATCAGGGAATCACTTAAAGAGGAAAAGCCCTTTAAGATCATGGAGCCCAGTTATTAACCCAGCACTGCCAAGGCCACCACTGACCCAGGCAGGGCCCTCAGCACCAACTCTGCACAGCTTTGAGACCCCTCCAGGGATGGGTTTGAGGAGGGAATGAGTGAGTGGAGCTCTGGCTGCAGAATCAGCAGGATTGGGGTGCTGCTGAGTGCCTGCTGCTTCCCTGCCAGGCACTGTCAGGGTAATAACAGCAGAAGGGAGGCAAGGACTTAAACGCAGCCACTGAACTATATTTAATTTGCACTGTATCCCAGAGCTAAGGAACTAATTCAATAGAGGCTCTTATCAGCCTGTTTGAAGGGCTGAGCTTTTTATCTCTGCCTGGGTGCAGCCAGGTAACCAGCTGAAGCCTGGGGCTCTCTGCCCTGGGGCTTTTCTCCTCCTGGGGGTCACCCCTCACCCTCTGCCCCCTCCCCAGCCCCCGGCCCTTTGAGGGGCAGCCCTGGCATGGGGAGCAGCTCCACGGCTTGGGCAATGGGCTCCCCACACACACAATTCATGGCAAAACGGGTTCTCTCCCCATTCTGCCTTTGCCCGAGCTGGGAGGGAAGCAAAGGGCTGGGAGAGGCTGAGTTTCAGGAAGCTTCCTGGCAGCATCCTGGTTTTTACCAGTCCCGCACGGGCTGAGCTGGGAGATTCCTTCCCGTGTTTTGATGAACTGAAATGTTCCTCTCCTCGGGCCTGCACGCCTGGTGATCCCAGGGCTTCCATTATTTACTCTGACAGGCTGCTGGCTCCCACGCACTGGCCTGTCACAGCCCCTGCTGCAAATCATCCCTCACCTTGTCACCGCCGAGATGGCAATTTTACAGCTGGCAGCTCCGGCCACAGGGAGTCTGCAGCTCCAGCTCCTCCTCCTCCTCTCCACCGTATGATGGTCTGGGAAAGGTCCTGGCTGGGAGGATCAGGATGAGCAGGGTGGTGCTGGGTTGGTGTCCTTGGGGGGTGATGCTGGAGGCACCCAGGGGGTGCTGCTTGCTGGGTTTTTGTGTCCCTGTGGCTTGAGCTAAAACCGAATTTCTGGTTTTTCTGCCCAGCCTGGGTGTTTCTGGATAGAGCTCTGTGTCCCAGGAGCATCCCCACTGCCTCTGTCTCTTCCTGTGCCCAGCAGGGACACCGTGCTCTCACACGGGGTGGTTGCACATGGGGTGGGGGGGTTATAAAGATCATCATCAGATGCACTCATTTGGGATGCTGATTTTTCATCCTGATGGGGCAGTGCTGCAGTGCTGAGCTGAAATACACAGCACCCACAGCACCCACTCCCTGCTCAGCCCTGCTCCTTGTGTGCATGTGGGGTTGGATATTAGGAAGGAATTCTTTCCAGAGAGGGTGCTGAGGCATTGGAATGGGCTGCCCAGTGAGGGGATGGTTTCTCCATCCCTGGAGAGTTTTAAGAGGAGACTGAATGTGGCACTGAGTGGGAACCACAGGAGGAGTGGATCAAAGGTTGGAGTTGATGATCCCAGAGGTCTTTTCCAACCCAAATGATTCTGTGGTTCTGTCATTCTCTGCTCCCTGTGGCACCAGGCACCCCCAGCTGTGGGGATTTTTGGCTCTGAGCCTGTTTCAGCCCTGGGGGTGTTGGTTGGTCACCGTGGGGTCCAGCTGTGCCTGGTTCTCTGCAGCTGAGGTTTGCAGCTCCCCCTGCACTGGGGTGCAGAGAGCCCAGGGGGTGGGGGGAGCTTTAGCAGAGCCCCTTATCCCCTGTCCTGGGGGTCAGGAGCTGAGCTGGTGCCTTCCCCACAGGAGCAGCAGCTGGCAGAGCTGGCAGGGACACGTCAGGTCCTGCAGGGTGACCTGGGCACCTCCATCCAGCGCATCGCCCGGCTGCAGGCGGCACTGGAGGAGCTGAGAGGCAGCGATGACAGCGATGCTGAGAGGTGAGGGGGGGTCAGAGGGGGCTCTGGGGGGCTCAGGAGGGAGGTTCAGGTGTGGTGCAGTGCTGGAGGGTGCTGCACCATGATGCCAGGATGGCTGCACATCTCCATCCCTGCCCGTTTTCACTGCAGCAGCACAGTGATGGGCAGGGAGCTGATGGGAGGCTTCAGGGAAAGGTGTTGTCCTTAAAATCACTCTGTGGCCCAGATTAAAATAAGAAAAAAGGGTGGAAATAGCTCTATTCTCAGACCAAGTTCCCATCCCCAGCATGGCCTGCTGCTGGGCACTTATGGGTTAAAAGTCCTGCACTTTGCTGAGCCCCAGCAGCTGGGGGCTGGAGGGACCAGTGGAGCTGGGCAGGTTTGGGTGGAAGATTTTACTGGGGAAAAATGGGGAAGAAAACTCAGTGAATTTTTCAGGTGTTGTTTCTACAGCCAGCCCTTCAATTTTCCCCTCTGCTACACTGCTGAAGGGGCATCGTGACAAATGGAGACAAAATGGATAAATGCATTTAAAAAAAAAAAATGCAGCAGGGATGTACTTGTCACCATGCCATGAGATTTTTCTTTGTGTAGTGATTAAACCAGGGAAGGGTGTGACAGAAACCTTGAGCTCAGAAATTTGCTGCTGCTAAAAAAAAAAAAAAAAAAAGTGATTTCCAGTACAATTGGCACCTTAGAGGTGAGAAGTGAAGTGCTGGCAGGGAGGGCTCTGCTGCCTTTTGCTCCCTGCAGCACAGCAGAGTGGGTGCAGGGGGTCCATTCCCTGGGGTCCCTCCTGCAGCCCGGGGGGTGTAGGGAGCAGGTGAGGGGGGGTCTCCAGCCCTGTCCTGGTGCCATCCAGCTGGGTTTCAGGGGGGGATGTTCCCCAGCTCAGGGTGACACTGACTGTCCTGTCCCTCTCTGTCCCTTGCAGCGTGCAGACAGTGCCGGACTCGCTCTGCTCCCGGAGAGAGATGTGAGTGAGCCCTGGGGAGCTGCAGACCTGGGTTTTGGGACCTGCACCCCCTGATTCTGAGGGGTCCCAGGCCACCTTGCTCCATTCTCTGTGTCCTGTGTGCCCCCCCACCCCCTGGCTTTCCTGGGAGCTCCTGCTCTCACGCCAGGCAGGATGCTCCCTCCGGGATGCAGCTGGAGAACATGGAGCTGATCTGTGGCTTCTGGAGGAAAACAGATCCTGAAAGATTTTGTCCTCTGTGGCTGGTCAGGGGGCTGCTGGTGGGTGGGCAGGGGTGGGTCGGTGCCCAGGGTCACAGTGGTTCTCAAGTCCTGGAGGTTTTTCCTGACCACTGCCTCCAGGGAGCTTCTCCAAGGGAAACAGGTCCCAGCAGCAGAGCTGGCACAAGGACCAGGTCACCTTGTCAGTGCCACAGACCAGCCAGGACAGAGCCTGCCAGCTGGAGCTGACATTCCTGGGGCTGTGAAGGACCCACTGGGTCCCAGGACCCCTTCCCCATTCCCTGCCCCCCCTGCCCATGCTGATGGAGCTCACATGGTCCCATCTCTCCCCACAGGGACACTGGATCCACACTCAGCCTGGCACCCTCGGAGAGCATCAAGTCCTGGCTGGGGTTATCTGTGGGCAGCTCCTCCCCAGCAGGGACCAGCCTGGCAGGGAGCCTCTCAGCACCCTCCGACAGCCACAGCACCCAGGGCTCCAGGTAAGGCACCCCCAGCCCTTCCTGGGCACCTCTGCTGGTGACAGAGCCCGGTGTCAGGGGCAGGGGAGCCCCTCAGCTCCTGGAGGGGGGATACAGATGCTGGGGGGGGGATGACAGTGGCATTGGTTGGGCTCCTTTAGGATGTGCAGAAAGGACCTGGGGGTGACATCAAAGCCAGGAAGGCAGTCACTGCCATGCCAGGCTCAGCTAAAGGTTGGATGGAAGTGGCCCCATCAAACTCGTGCTGCAAGCAGGGCAGTGCCCCTTGGTGTGTTCTCTGGAGAGAATTTAAAGAGGCAGTGCAGCCTGTTTGAGGATTTGCATGCCATCTGCTCACCTCTCCCTGCTGCAGACAGTCTGTGCTGGCACAGCTCTGGTATCCAATCTGGTCAGTTTTGAGGGAGATGCTAATGGGCCAGGGGGGGAGCTGGAAGAGTGGTCCAAGCAGTCCTGTGGCCAGAATGCCCCAGCTGGGCTCCCATGAGCCTCCCCAGGGTGCTGGGCATCAGGGGCTGCCTGGGGCTGGGTGGGTGCCCTGGTTTAGGGCCACCATGTCTGGGTGTCCATCATAGGGGGCACAGCCCCTTGTTTTGTCCCCCTGGCACTGCAGGGTCACAGGCAAACCAGATTTTTGTGTCTCGTGTGTTGTGTGGAGTTTGGGGAAGCCCAGGTGGGTGCTGCCCAGGGGGCTGTGGTCCAAGGGACCCAGCTCCATGGTGAGGGAGTGGCAGCAAATCAGGAGCTGAGGCTGGCATCGTGTTTCTGAGCTGAAACACCCTGGATTTGTGATAAAAGGGCAGGTGTTTAGGCTTGGGGATTAGCAAAAACAGTTTGCTGGGCTGACCGTGGCCATTGTGAGAGGCAGTTTGTATCCAGACCTGGAAGGAGTGTGAGAAGCTGCCCGTGTCCTGGGGGTCAGGAAAAGGCAGACTGCAAATCCCTGTGCCATGGCTGTGTTTGGCTCCAGCTAATCCAAGGTGAAAATACTAGGGAGGAGGCTGTGCAAAATGCAAACAAACAGGAGAAGAGAGCAGGAAGGCAATAGAACTGAGCTCAGGGAAAGGAGCTCCCCCTTATTGAGATTCCTTTGTCTTACACAAGCAGCCAGTAATGAAAAATGAATCTTCCTAGCATTTGCTCCTCAGCTCTACACGTGGGTTCTCTGCTGAACAAACGGCTGCTGAAAGCCAGAGCAGAGCAGAGAAGCTGCTATCAGCAGAGCAGTGCACAGGAATCACAGCCTTGATTCATGTTTTCTTTAATTCTCTGCTGTTTCAATGCTTGTACAAAACTCTGGCCAGCAGGCTAAGCCTCAGTAACCACAGCACAGAGCTGGGATAAACCATCAGGGCTTTTTTGTTTTTTTTCCTTAGGAAGCCAATTAAAAAATAAATGCATTTAGTTCTGCCCCTGGGCAGGCAGCTCAGGGTTGCTACAGGACCCTGCCCTCCAGGTCCTGCAGCATCCCCTGCCCCAGGCATCCCCTCCCCTTCTTCTCAGGCTCAGAAAACCCTGAGCTTGGGTCCCAAGGCTGCTGGGGATCCGACACGTTTATTTTTAGACATTATGGTGTCAAAAGCAAATCATTACACAGGAAACTGGGAGCTCTTCTGTAGATGACAGTGTGACAAGAAAATCCTCTGCTGTCAGAAATGAGGCCACTCTCTTGCCTCTCCCTGAAATGGAGCTCTCTTGGCTTCATTTGTGAGCCACCAGGAACAGCATCCCAGCCCCACTTCCCACCCCAGCCATGTGTTGCACTGCATGTGTGGATTTTATTGTATAAATTATTTCAACTAGCATAATTGTAATCATGTTAATTGCTATGTAATCTTCACTAATTATTGTTGTATGTCATTTGCTTTGGTGCAAGTGGCATATTGCAGAACTCTGGGTTGGCTTGCAGATGCCTTCTGAGCTCTGCTTTGGGATGGGGCTGGGGAAAACCATCCCAGCCCTTATCCTGGGGCTGATGGAGGAGCAGAGGATGCTGCTGGGGGAAGGGGACTCTGCTGGGTGGGTTTGTTGCCTTCTCAGGATGGCTGGGAGAGGATGAGCTGTGGTTTTGGGGTGGTTTTTTCTTGGTCACCATCAGGGTAGGGTTAAAGGAGCAGATAATGAGGTGCTGGTGCAGAGGAGTGGGGTGCAGCAATGGGGGATAAGGTGGGATGGGGCAGCCCCAGCCTCTGGGCTTGTTCCTGGAGCTGTTTTATCAGCCCAGTTACCAGAAATGTGTTGCATGAGAGAAACCATCAGAAACCACGTTGTGTGGTGGTGGTGGTGGCTGCTGCTGGGGTGGGCATCAGATCAGGGGTCTCCAGAGGTGAACAAAACAGCAAGTTTGGGCTTCCTAGGGGAGGAGGCTTTTGCTGGGAGGACCTGAGCTTTTTTAGATGCTGGAAACCACGAGGAAAAGCATCAAAAGCAGAGAAACCCCTGCAGTGTTTCCCTGCTGTTTGGTGCCTTTTTGCTGCTCGTGTAAACCCTGAGGAGTATTTGTGTTGCCACTGAAAATCCAATCAGGCCCTGCCTGCACTCACTGGGCTGAACAGGAGCCTGGCACTGCTGGTACCGACCCCCTGGTACCGGTACCACACACAGTGACCACAGGGTGATGAGCTGGGGCCAGAGAGATGCAGTACCCTGGGGAAAGCATCCCTTCCCCTGGGCTTTGTGGGGTGAATGCAGCAAATGGGAAGTGCTGGGAGAGGCAAGGATGGAGGAGGAGATCCTGGGATGAGGCTGGAAACCAGGGCAGGTCCCTGCTCGGACCCTGGGGCCCTGGCAGCTGGCTGGAGGAGCAGCCCCATGTTTGCAGGGATTCTCACTCCAGCTTCATTTCAGGCTCTAAAGATTTTAGCAAAAGTAGCAATTGCCTGTCATGCTCAACAGGACAATAAATAGCTGTGTCTAAACCATCCATGTTCACAGTCCATTAGGGTTTCCTACCTCTCCAGCTCACTTTTATCTCAGTCTTAAAAACCAAAGGAAAATATTGAAGCTGGCTGTTTAATTTATGGAAGCTGGTGGTGCAGAAGTCAGTTTACAATATTATTTGGAAACGTGGAGAGTGATTGGAGCAATTTCCCTACAAATTCTCGTGGAGGAATTACACCAGCTATTTAGGTAAAATGCAATTTAGGCTCCTAAACCCCAGCATTATCGAAATGTCTCAAACTATTTATCAGCTGTGAGGCTTCAGCAACATCAGGTGGGGCAGCCCTGGAGGCTGCTGTGTTTCAGGGAGATGAAATCTCTGGTTAATTCATTTTGTGTTGGATGATCAAACGTTTAATGTTGGGTACGTTTAATGATCTGTGGGCACGGGGCAGTGTGGGGAGGGCCAGGAATCTCCGTGCCCTGGGCTGTGCCAGGGGGTGCTGGGGCCCTGAGGCTGCTCCCTGACCCCCTCCCATTCCCCAGCTGGGGAGTTGGCTCCAGCCCGGCTCGTTTCACGGGTCAGGAGCCCGGTCCGAAAGGGTGCCCGGGATTATCCCCGTTCCCATGGCAACCCCAGCATTCCCGGGGCAGGAGGCTTCATTAGCAGTGATGTAAAACTTGCCTACTGTTCCTGCACCTGCTGGCTGCCGAAGCTGTGTTTATATTGACTAAATTCTGATGCTTTTTTGCTTTTTTTTTTCCCCTCCTCCTTTCTGTCGTAGGCAAATTGCCCCCCATTGCAGCCTGCTCGGGAAGGCCAGGGCAAGGTCCAGGTCCCCCTTGGCTAAGGGATGCCAGGGGGATGTCCTGGAGCAGGGATAATCCTCCCGCAGAGGGCAGGGGTGGGTGGGGAGGAGGAGGGGACAGGGCAGGGGGGCAGAGTGCTGGGTTTGCCTCAGCACAGCCCTGGCAGGAGCCCTTTGCCTGTCCCTGTGCTCAGAGAGGCAGAAAACGCAGCTCTGCAGCCCTGCAAAGCAGCAGAGGTGCTTGGGGGGGGAGGCTGTGAAGTGTCACATCAGGGACTCGGTGTCACCAAGCCCCCCGGTGCTGGCAGCCCCTCCCCATCTCTCTGCAGGAGGAGGGGGACAGGCTCGGTGCACAGAGGCTCCTTGGGCATGAGCCAGGATCTGGGAGGAGCTCCAGCAGCTGAACCTCCCGGGATGCCCCAGGGGATGCTCCTGGGCCCCTGTCCCGGTGGAGGGGGTGTTCGGTGCCATCAAAGGCTTGGGTGAGGGACAGGCAGGGTCTGGGGAAAGGCAAGACCCTCCCCTGCTCCTGTCCCCATCCTGCTCAGCAAGGGTAGGAATGGTGTCACCAGGGGGTTAGGTCAGGAATAGCAGCAAAGCTCTTCCTGGGGGGCTGGCACCACGTCCCCCTCCCAGCCACAGCCCCACTGCTCAGCTCTCAGCACAGGGGGACACGCCATAGTAATTATTATTAACTTGTTGTTGTTATTATTATGACATGCTTTGTGAGCTGGTTCCATAAAATTTTAGTGAATATTCTTTGGCTTCGACAGAAGTGAATTAAATCCTCTGTAGTAGGAAAAAAGATGACATTTAGAGGAACGTGGTGGTTTGGCAAAGCTAAAGCTGGTCACATCCCACCCGGATCCAGCCAGCTTGGCTGACTTAGGAGTTCTTTAGGATCAAATCTTGGGGCATTGCCCAGCAGCAGGACTTCACTGGGGGACTGCCAGGGCAGCACCACCTTGTTCTGTCTGCCTGACATCCCAGTCCCTGGGAATCTCTGGGCTGAACCTCCCCCCCGTGTTTGTTGTTTCAGGGTGAGCAGAGAGAGCCGGGATCCTGCCCCAGCCCCGACCCGCCCGGCCCCAGCCCCAGCCCCGTCCCGCGGTGCTGTGGATGCGGGGAGGATGGGGAGTCCCTTGGTGGCTGCTCGAAGGCGGGACTCCAGCAAACCTCCTGCGGGAGGAGAGGACACGGAGAGCCCGAAAAAACCCGTGGAAAGGCCGGGAGAGACCTCCCCGTCGGTGGTGCTGGACAGGAGGCTGCCCGGCTCGCTGTCCCCAGCAGGGTCCCTCCGCAGCAGAGTGTCCCCCCCCAGCTCCTCAGCCGCCCTCTCCGAGTACGTGGAGGAGCTGCGGCGGCAGCGGGGGGCGGAGCGGGACCCGGGGCGCCGGGCACCGGGCGATACCTCCCCCCTCCCCATTTACCGCACCACGGGGGCAGCGGCCCTGAGGCGCTGCCGGGCACTGCCCGAGGAGGA
This sequence comes from Calypte anna, assembly GCF_003957555.1. Lineage (NCBI taxonomy): Eukaryota > Metazoa > Chordata > Aves > Apodiformes > Trochilidae > Calypte > Calypte anna. The sequence continues at coordinate 807,347 of NC_044261.1, read as the reverse complement.
GGAGGAGGAGGAAGAGGAGGGTTCTCCTGGCCATCAGGCGGGGGAAGGCAGGGGAGGAGGTGCCAGCCTGGTGCGGTCCTGCAGCCTGAGGAGCGTGACCTCGGAGCCCCCCGAGCCCGCTCGCTCCCCGGCCCTGAGGAGAGCGTCCAAGTTCGGCTCCTACGATTCCCTCCTGCAATCCCTGGAGGGCTCCGGGCGCCAGCCCAGCTCCCCAGCCTCAGGGCTGCTGGGAACACTGAGGCTGAGCTCCTGGAGGAGCTGCCTGGAGCCATCGGTGGAAGACATGGAGGTGGGAAAGGGCTCCGGGGGGCTCCTGAGCACCTTGTCCAGCGAGGGGCTGGGTGAGGGTCCGGGCAGTGACCCCTTCAGCTGGAGAATCCCCACCCTCAACTACGAGAGAAGAACCAACGTCGACTTCGATGACTTCCTCCCGGCCATCCGCAAAGCCCGCTCCACCAGCAGCCTGGCCAAGCCCGGCAGGGACAGGAGGGATGGACACCGGCCCCTCACTGTCCGCTTCCAGGACGAGGCCCTGGCGGGTGGCTCAGCATCCACCGAGACCAAGGGCACGGCCAAACGCAGCCCTGCAGCCCGGGAGGACCCCGGGGACCTCTCCGACTCCGACTCCTCCTCTGGATCCCGCCTCTCCTCCCGCAGCACCGACAGCATCAAGCGCCGGCCCCAGCGAGGGGATGGGGAGGGCAAAGCCAGCCCCCAGGGCAGCCGGGCAGAGGCAGAGGGGAAGGAAGATGATGTCAACAGCATCATGAGGAAATACCTGGGAAAAGAATAAGGTAACGGGTGCTGAGCTCAGAGCAACCTGCACCCATCTCCCCTCGTCTTTCCCGTGTGACTCCTTGCACAAAGGGAGTCTCCATCATACTGAAACATGTCCCTGTGGTCACCTCTGAGCCTGCTTTCCTCCAGGCTGAACAACCCCAGTTCTCTGAGCCTTCAGCTTGGCCAGGAGGTTGCAGTCAGCTCCCTGGAGGGGGGGTCCCACTGGGCCAGGTGGGCTTTGCCCCTCTTAGCAACTGCTCTGACAGCTCCTTGGGCCCCACGTCTGTATTGCAGCTGGCACTTTGAGAATCAGGATTTATTGCTGCAGTCCAGGTTCCAAAGCAAAGCCCCTAATGAATGCAACACAACTGTAATTAAGTGTTTAAAATAGATTAGAAAAACATTTTGTAGAACCACTGCCTTTAGACTAACTCATTGGGTGTCAAGCTGTGACCAAATTGACTAAGCCAACACGAGAAGGGAGTGCATGTTAATAAAACATTTCTTTCCAGGAAGCACAGTTTGCATAATGCAATGTCCCACTTTCTCCAGACTCTGTTTCCGTGAACTGCAGTGGGTGAGGAGCCACCCTGGGCCACCCCTTCCCCTGCTCCTCTGGAAGAGCTCCGGGCAGGAAACCAGGAATTTAAACAGAGACTGGAAGCAGCTCCCCAAAACTCATGGGATGGTTTGACAGATGATGAGACTTTTTGTTTTGGTTTGTTTTGAAATATACCAAGGTTTTTTTTTGTGCTCCTGCCGTTTCCATCACTGGTGCTTCACTCAGGGCCAGCTTGGGGACAAGGGACTTTCTTGTTCTCCTGCAGTCATTTGACTCAGGAGTTGGTGCTGTAATGAAAACCCAGAAGCTGCCGTAGGTGCCTGATCACTTTCCACACTGTGAAGAGCTGGAGGACCACCAAACCCCCTCCTTTTGAACCCAGTAGGTGCAGCCCAGATGTCTCAACCCACCTTGTGCTGTTTATCATCAGCTGAAGGGCTGCAGGATGCTCTGGGGTTCAGTGTGACCACAGCTCTTGTATCCAGATCCATTTGGATGTCTGCTTGGTTTTTACACAATAAAATATTTGCTTTGACACGAGCTCCTTCTCATCTTTCCTTCCCTGCAGCAAGAGCCAGGTTGGTGCAGAGCTGAGCACTCCTCCTGGGGCTGGGGGCTTCTCACCCAGGACCCCCCAACCTCCCCATCCCTCTGCACTCACCAGCAGCTTTTATGTTCAGCCTCAACCCCCTCACCTAGAGGACACGCAAACTTAGGTGTTTATCAAAGCTTTGTGTGGAAATTATACGTGTCCATGAGGAGATCTCACCTTTCCATCTCTGAGTTCTGATTTGCTGGACTGGGGCATTGGCACTGGTTTGCACTGATTTGCACAACGGGGTTGGATCCTCTGGGGTGGCCGTGGTGCTTGGAAAGACACACTGGGCACTGTGCAATAATTGTCTTTTGCTTTCTTCTTTTCTTTTTCTTCTCCTCTTCTCTTCTCTTCTCTTCTCTTCTCTTCTCTTCTCTTCTCTTCTCTTCTCTTCTCTTCTCTTCTCTTCTCTTCTCTCTCTTCTCTTCTCTTCTCTTTCTCTTCTCTTCTCTTCTCTCTCTCTCTTCTCTTCTCTTCTCTTCTCTTCTCTTCTCTTCTCTTCTCTTCTCTTCTCTTCTCTTCTCTTCTCTTCTCTTCTCTTCTTCTCTTCTCTTCTCTTCTCTTCTCTTCTCTTCTCTTCTCTTCTCTTCTCTTCTCTTCTCTTCTCTTCTCTTCTCTTCTCTTCTCTTCTCTTCTCTTCTCTTCTTCTCTCTCTTCTCTTCTCTTCTCTTCTCTCTCTTCTCTTCTCTTCTCTTCTCTTCCCTTCCCTTCCTTCCCTTCCCTTCCTTCCTTCCTTCCTTCCTTCCTTCCTTCCTTCCTTCCTTCCTTCCTTCCTTCCTTCCTTCCTTCCTTCCTTCCTTCCTTCCTTCCTTCCTTCCTTCCTTCCTTCCTTCCTTCCTTCCTTCCTTCCTTCCTTCCTTCCTTCCTTCCTTCCTTCCTTCCTTCCTTCCTTCTCCTTCCTTCCTTCCTTCCTTCCTTCCTTCCTTCCTTCCTTCCTTCCTTCCTTCCTTCCTTCCTTCCTTCCCTTCCCTTCCCTTCCTTCCCTTCCTTCCCTTCTTTTCCTTCTTTTCCTTCTTCTTTTCTTTCTTTTCTTTCTTCTCACCTAGTTCTAATTCAAACCAAAGCCTGGGGGCAAGAGGCATTTTCCTTGTCACAGATGAATGGGATACCTCTGGATGGGGCTTCAGATCAGAGAGGGACAGCAGTGGGGAAGGGCACCCAGCACCCGTTCTGGGGTTCCAGCCCTGTTTGTCACCACCTCTGGCCTCCTGAACAGGACCTCCAGTCCCTGGCTGTGCTGTGGCTGGGGTTTTCCTTTGTACTCTGATCTTCAAAAGCTACACAAATTGCTCATTATTTGGTGGCTGTAGCAGAATCACTCCTTTGACACTGAGCCTTTGATTGGGAATTACCACAGCAGAGCTGGCTGAGCACTGAGCTGTTGCTATTTAAACTTCCAAAAGAAACACAGATTTGTGTGTAATACTCTGACTTAATTTCTTACCCCTGTTGCTTTGCAGGACACAAAGGAAATTGCCCTGTCACTCGAGGTGGCTTTGCACATCCTTTAACAGCAAAGTAGGAAAAAGTGATGCTTGGATCAGAGCTTTCCAGGCTGGGCCCAGGGAGGTGTTTGCCCTTGAAGCAGCAGGAGCAGGAGGAGAGCAATGCCCCTGAGCCATCCATCAGCAACAAGTCCTGTGGGATGTGGAAATGCCCAAAGGCAAAACCCTCTCTTGGGTGTGCAGAGATGAGCAGAGTGCCCATGGCCAGGTCAGTCACGGGTAGGGTGGTGGCAGTTCATAGCCAGGAGCAGGAGCAGCAGGGTTTTTTCCCTTGCCCCTGTGTTTTACCTCCATTCACCCATGCTGCCAGGATGCTGCAAGGATCCCCAGCTCCTGCCCAGCCCCCCAGGAGCACCCAGCATTAAAGCTGAGCTCAGGACAGCAAACTGGAGAGCCCGTGGTGGGACTGGGATTTCAGGAGGCTCTGGGGACAGGGAGCTGGGTCCCCTCTGGGGGTCTCTGTGTGGGTTCCAGTCCCTCTCTCCAGATGAAAGGTCCAGAATTGTGTACATGATGTGTGTTACATCTGTTCTGCATTATATATGGCTAATTATTACAGAGGAGCTTTGTGTGCCATCAATTAATAGAATCATTGGATCGTTTTGGTGGGAAAAGGCCTTTAAGATCTTCATAATGATAATAAATGACTGGTGCACTAGGAAAAAACAGTATAATTATCTTCCTTCTATTTTCCAGTCCTCACCAGAGAGCCTTTGGCTTGAACTGTTATAATTGTTATAATGAATATTTGTTTTCTTTTTGCCTGAGTGCAGTCCCGTGCAGGACTTCCCCGTGTCTACCCTGAGAGATAATTTTTATCAGCCACTCACTGGTGCTCACGTTTGCTTGTTAAGCAGAATTGCTGTGAAATGAACTCCACACAGTTCCATTCCACTCGGCAGCTCCTGATCATCACTAATAATGGCTCCTGGGCTAAATAATTTACACACTGTGAGGTCTGAGAGCAGGAGATGGTCCCTCCAGCACTGACCTGGGTGATGGAGAGGAGCAGGGACCTGGAGGGCACCGTGGGGTCCCCAGGGCCACCCCAGGGGACATGAACCTCACCACAGTGGCCACAGCTCTGGGAAAGGGTGGTGTGGTTTGGGGATTTTTATTTTTTTTTTTTTATCCACGACTCAGAGTCGAGCTGCTCATCTGTGTTCAAAGTGATGAATGTCTTGGAACTGGAAATCTGAAAGAGCAGGGAGGGTTTAATTACAGCAGAAGGTCCTTGTGCTCATGCAGCACATTGTGAGCCAGCTGGGGAGGGAAGGTTCTAGAACAGGAACCTTTGCAGAGCAAAGTGCTGGCTTGAGGGGACCTGAGGGAGAGGGAGATTTTTAAGGGGGGAAGAAAAAATAGCCCAGCAGAAAAAAAAGAAATATCACCAGTCTGAGGTTCATTTGCATTGCTGGTGAGTTGGCAACACAAACTCAACACACCCACCACTTACAGGAGCAACTGCAAAAGCCAAAACTGGGGCAAAACTGATGATGCTGAAAATAAATTTCAAAATTAATATTAATGTTCTTACCTGGTGGGGGTGGGGGGTGGCAGGGCACACTGACTGTGTCCTGGGGAAACAGAGGGGCTGTGAGAGGAGGGGGTCACAATTCAGCCATGGTAAAAATGGGGAAAAATCTTAGTTTTGGTTCGTTGATCTTTGTTTGGTTGTTGTGCTCTTTTTTTAAGGCAATGATCACAGGATCAAGTACATGTCCACTTTAATGACTTCCCAGCAGCCACCACCTTTCCCAGCTGCTATCCTGTGGGAGAAACCCACAGCACCAGTGGGATTTCCCTGGGAAGATGCACACGCAGTGCTCTACAAAAAAGAAATTAGGGTGCAGGAGAGAGGGACAGCCCCTGCCATGCCCTGGGCTCCTGCTGCCAGGGTAAAGGGAAGCAGAGTTTGGGGGGGCAGGTTTGGGGGGGCTGGGAAGGACCTGGGGCTCAGAGCCACCCATGGCCCCAGGAGCATCATCCAGACACAGGGAGCACGGGCAGGGCTCCAGGGAAACAGCTCCGTGCTGGAAACCTGAACATGTGCTTCAGGGCAAGTGCCAAGAAAGCAACATTTGGAGGTTAAGAAATGGCAGAAAACAAACAGATTTTTTTAATTTTTTTTTTTTTTTCCCCCATGCAGAGTTCAGTGAAAGGAGGGCTGTGAGTTTTGCAGCACAAGCTGTGCAGCTTGGAGAGGGGATGAATATTTGGGAGCCTCAGCTGAAGGGTGTCACAGAGCAGTAGGGTGAGAGCTGGGTGGTGGCAGGGGATGGGGGGCCACAGGCTGTCACCCCTGAGCTGGGGGCAGATGGCAAAGGGGTGCAGCCAGGGAAGCCCCCCGGGGCTGCTGGTTCTGCACCCTTCACATCATAATCTCATTTTTTGGGCCCCAAACACCTCTCAAAGTGTGTTATTTGTTCATATGAAATGTGGCTATAATCGTGAAAGGGATTCACTTAATTGAAAGTGAGGCAGCATTTAAATAAAACTCTAAAAGGTGAAACGTGCATAAAGGGAAGGCAAGTGTTTAATCTCGGAGCAGTTGCTTGATGTTAGTGAGTGCATTTAGCTTCCAATAGAGCTAAGCAAATAATGCTGAGATCCCATGAGCAGGGAGATATTTTTATCTTTTCTTTTTTTCTTTCTTTTTTCTTTTTTCCACAAGCCCTCGGTTTAAATTTGACATTATAATTGTGAGTTTTGCTGGTTCATTACCATGGCTACAGAAGGCTTTGGCCAGCTGGTGGCTGGCAGTGCTCAGGGGTGGCTGGGTGTGTGACAGCAAGCCCTGGGTGCCACCGGGATGTCACCGAGCTGGCCCTGCCTGCGTGGGGGTCAGTGAGTGGGGGTCAACAGGGCAAAGAGCCCCTGCTTGTACTGAAGCAGCTCAGAGCACAGGAGATGGTGAACAAAAGGGGCTGCTTGTCGCTTGTCACCATCCCCGTGTCCTCTGAGCACCCAGCAGCCCGGGCAGAGCATCCTCCCTTTGGCACCCAATTAATCCTTTGTCTTGTTAATTCCTGGGAGCAGCTTCCCCGAGCTGTTCAGGGCCAGCTCCTTCCCTCTGGAAACCTCAGTGCCGAGGGGAATTCTGCAGTGATTAAATCAGGGTGGGGAGTGGAGATGCAGAGGGGTGCAGAGGGGATGTTCCCCGGGAACAGGACAGGAGGATGGAACCACACAGCTCCTGTCCAGCCCGCTGCTGCTGGGTAACAGCACCAGGATGAAGCCACCAGTGCTGGGGGAGCTGCTCCTGCCCGGCCCCGGGGGTCCTGCCAGAAAACCCCTCTGCTTCCCTGAGCATCACCTCCTGCCTGGAGACCCCCCCATCTGCTCCCCAGGCTGTGCTGGGTACCCCAGATGGGGTCTGTCCCTGCTGCCAGGGCTATGGGATGGGCACGGTGACAAGGATGGTCCTGGGGGCACAGCCAAGGGATCCCAGCTCTGGGGACATTCGGGTCCAGGTGGCACTGGAGTGGCTCAGGCTGCACCCCAACATCCCTGAGCTGAGAACGGTGCCAGAACGGCCAAAACACCACAGCCTGGGGACTGGCAGGCAGAAGGGGGAGGCTCTGCCTTTTGCTGAACCCAGGAGCACACAGGGTGTCCCCCCCAGAGCCACCTCCCCCCAGCCCTGGCACCCTGTGCCACCCAAACACCGGGCGGTGGCGGGGGGAGCACCCGCCCAGTCCCCTCCCCAGCAAATGAGCCCAGCCAGGAAATCCCTGGGATTTCAGGCAGATTAGGAGCATCAGCAGCTGGGCAGGGGTGACCACTTTGACTTTGCACGTCCAGGTCCTGCTGCTGCAGGGGGAAAACTGAAGCTGAGAGACCTCAGCACCACTGCCTGCTCCTCCCAGCACCTCTGCCCCCAGCCACTCACTGGATCCCCTCTCCCACACAATCTCCTGGCCTCAGGTTTGTTGGGTTGTGTTTTTTTTTGTCAATAACTCCAGTGTGAAACGTACACAAGATCACTTTTAAGAGCCATGAAACTCTCAACTTGTGTGAAATCTCAGCCTGGACTTCCTGTGAGCACTGCCTGCAGCCATGGCCCAGGGATGCAGCCAAAGGGCACCAGTGCTCTGTGGATAAAACTGGTCTGGCTTCAGGAGCAGCAAGGAGGGACGAGACCAATTCCCAGGCAGGGAGATGGGGAACCCCTCAAATCAAGGATTCCAGCTCTCCAGCTGAGGAGCTGCTGCCTGCAGCCTGGAAACATCCAGGCTGGGGATGTTTCTGTAACCAAGGAGACTGGAAACGTGGGGAAGGGGCTGGTCCTGCTCATCAGGGGCTTTGCTGCATCTCTGCTATTGCACAGAACTGTGCCTGGCTTAATAAAGAGGTTGGGAGCAGTGCAGCAGTGTCACAGGGAGAGAAAAACCATTGATTCCTCAGCAGGGAACATTCCCTGGCACCCCCTGGGCTTGGGGGGTGCAGAGCTCTGGAAGGCACCGAGCCAGAGCCTCCAATCCAAGCCTCTGCACTCCCCAGGGTGTAAAACCCCACAGCTCAACTGCAAACAACCACCAGGCACTTCCCAAGATGGCATTAGCTGGCACTGTGCCAAGGAAAGTGGTGTGATTTGGGGCTTTTTTTTTGGTTTTTTTTGTTTTTTGGGGGGTGGGGGGTGAGTGCAGCCCCGTGTCCTGCCCACAGGAACCCCTTGGCCATGCCCAGGGAGGGCAGAAGCCACAGAGCTAAAGGAGCCTGGCAGGGAGCTGCTCCTTCCCATGCACAGGGCAGAGTTTTCATCTATTCCTGCCTATTTTGGAGCCTGCTCCTGGGGAGGAAAGCCATTATTTAAACATTAATCCATCGTGTGGGCCCTCCTGCAATAAAGCAGGAGTGCGGAGGTGTTGGAGGAATTACGTTTTTATTTAATCACCCAGTAATTACAGGGCCTCCAGAGTGGCTCTGATTGACTCCCCTGGTGGATCAGCCCCAGCTCATGGGAAGGGCTGAGCTCTCTGACACCAAACACACACGGGGGGGACTTTGCATCAGGCACAGCACCTGAAAACCCCCTGCACCCCCCCTGGGCTGCCACATCCTGCCAAGCCCTGCCTGCACCCCCCAGGCTGCCAGCACTGCTGCAGGACTGCCAGGCTCTGTTGTATATATATATATATATAAGAATGTAATGTAATAGAGAAAAGAAAATTAAAATTATATTAAAATAATATATAATTTTTAAAATAAATGTATAATACATGTAATATATATAATAAAATACAAAATAATATAATATATATAGGCATATTGCACATATATATATGGGTATATATGGTGTCCTGCAAGGAGAGCCCCTGCTAGGACAGGGCTGCACTTCCAGGGTGGTTTTGCACAGGAGAGCTTCAGCCTCCTCATACAGAGCAGACATCCCAGGACATACCCAGACCTCTCTCTAACTCCAGATTTTATACAAAACTTTCCACAAAAGGCCCAGAAAATGTCCATAGAGGGCAAGGATAAAAAGGGGGACACCAGCAGGACCAACTGTCCCAGCTTTACTGGGAAGTGTCCCCTCTCCTCCAGCCCACAGTGGGGACTTGTTTTGCACTACAGCTTTCATCAGGCTCATCACAACGTGGCTACATCAGTTCTGAGGCCCCGGGGGCTTCTGCAGGGTCTGGGCTGCCCCTCAACGTTTGCAACATCACTGGGAATTGTGCTAAAATGTTTTTTTTTCTTGGATAACAGTGAATTTACCAACTAGCCTGGATCCCCCTGCTCCCAAGGGGGATGTGAGCTTGCTTTTCAGTGGCTCCCGAACCTTGCAGGAAGGTCTGAGAGGTCCAGCTGTCCCTCAGTCTCACAGAATCACCCTCAGCACCTCCTGCAGCAGCTGCTCAGATCCCCAGCACCACTGCCAGCAGTAATAGCTTTAGCATCAGCCCTCAGTACTGTGTTTGGGGCAGATCCCCATCCTAATCCATCCCCACTTCCATCTCATCCCTATTCATCCCCATCCATTCCCATCCCCACCTCCATCCCATCCCCATCCATCCTCATCCCTATTCCCACCTCCATCCCATCCCCGTCCATCCCATCCCCATGCATACCAGCTCACACAGCCCTGTTTGCCATCCTCAGCAATCCCACACCCCTAAGGATGCCTGCAGGGAGCTGCAGTGTCAGGCCCAGCACAGCACAGTGCCAGCTCTGCTGCTGACACCAGCAGTGTCCCCCAGCAGCCCCAAGGGACAGCAGCAGTGCTGCATCAGCTGATTCACTGAGATGCTGCTGCTCATCTCCTGGCGCCTTTCACTACCCCAGACCCTCCAGCCCACCCCTGCACTCCCACTCCCCATTCCCAGCTTTTGTGGGACTGTGTCTGACTGCTCAGCATCAGGACCCCCAGCTGGGTGGGTGGCTCTGACCTTCCTGGGTGTCCACCAGCAGCAGCCACGGGAGATTCCCAGGAGAGGGGACACCCACAGGGGGCTGGGCTGGGGTCACTCATGGCTCAGTCCTAGCCTTGGGCAAGTGGCATCACCCCTGCTCCTGCCTGGGGGACAAAGAGGATGAGACCACTCCACATCCCCCACAGACTGCACCCCCCTGCCTCCCAGAGGCATTTTCCCAGACCTCAGAGAATTTCTCCTACCTCTTGTTTTCCCAGGAGGCCGAGCAGGGATGTTCCTTCAGCAGTAAGGAGGAGCTCTGGCAGTTTCTTTGGGCAAGGTGCAGGTTGGTTTTCTCCTCAGACAGGACCAGGGAGCTGGGGACCTCGGCCCTGCATGGGGAGGTTCACAAATCCTTGGTGACCTGCTCAGCCCTCCTCTCACCAGAGCCAGGCTGGCTCTTTGTGCACCTCAGAAGTGTTCCACACCAGCAGCAAGAAACCACCAAGTAAATAAAGGGCATCAAAGGGAAACGCTCCCTTTCCCTGGACTTTTGCATCCCCACTAACAAGAAATCCTGGCTGTCCCCTCGCCCTTGCTCTGGGCTCTGCTGCCAAGGCTGAGCTGCCAAAGCCCAGCACAAGAAACCTTTGCCAAGCATCTGCAGCCAGTGCAGGAACACAGAATTAACTCTCCTTCCAGCAGCCTCTGCTGCTTTTTTCTGCCTGTCTTTTATCCTGCAAAGGCTTTTGCACACAGGGGAAAAGCACCAGAGGGAAAGGCACCCAAGCACAGGCAAGAAAACAGCCTTTGCAGGGGGAAGGTGACCCCAATGCCACCAGCTGGGACATCGGCCCACCCCACACAGCCAGCCTGGAGGACCAGGGCTCCAGGGACTCCGAGGGCTCCAGATCCCAGCAAAAATCCTTTCCTGGGACTTCTCAGCATCCCCAGGCAAGGTTTAGGGCTGCTACCCAGGGCTCCTGCCATCACCACCTCCCCGGCCCCCGCCACACACCCCTCTCCTGGCTCCCCAGAGGTGGCTTTAAAACCCATCCCGGTCAGAGCCCGTCTGCCATCCCAGCCTGCTGGGCAGCACCGGTACCGGTACCGAGCCCTGGCATCCCCCTCCTGCCTCTGGGCCAGCCAAGATCCCTGCTCAGGGCACACGTGTTGCAGCGTGACTGATGTTCGTTCCCTCCCCAGCCAGGAGCTGAAATAAATTGCAGCCCCACAATGAAGAGGCACTTTATTGCTGAGGCATTAGGCAGAGCTAATGTGATCCGGACTGCTCGGGAATACAAATCCCGGGCTGTGACTCACCCGGCTCGGCTCTCACATTGTGTTCCGCGGGAGGAGCGGCAGGGAGCCAGGGGCTGGGGGGGAATAAGAAAGGAATATGCTTCCCTCTCTCTCCCGGTGAAAGACAGCTGCAATGATGGTCAAATCACCCAATCATTGCATTAATTAATAAGTATTTGGAGCCTCCTGAGATTGATTGGATCATTATAACACCAAGTGAAGCCTAAAGAGAAAGAACTCCTGGGGGAAGGCGGTGCCGGTTTCGTGTTCCCTTTGGCTCCGCTCGCTTGCAGACAAAGCCGAAGCAGTTTGGGAGCCCACGGAAGGGAAGAGCCCGCGTTTTTCCTGGATAATTCACCGCTGCAAGTGGCACGGGGGTGTACAGCCAGCTCCTCTCTCACTGAAGCCCAACAAGGAGCTTGGAGCTGCAGAGATGGGGGAACCACCAGTCCCAAACCCCCCCAGGAGCTGCTGCTTCTCCCCCCACACAGCCCGGGCTGAGGGGCCAGGGCAGCTTTATTTTCCCCATCCCTGCCTCCAGGCTCTCTCCCTCCCTCCCTGAGCCCAAAGTCGGGATCCTGCTCAGCAGAACATTTGTTTTGCATGAGGTGATTACAGATGCCACGTTTGTTCCTGATGCACAATTAACAACCATAACAGTGCCTCAGACTGACGGAGCATCCTTCATCTCCGGGCCTGGATGCATTTCTGCAGACATTGATTAATCAAGCCCTTAACCACTGCTGCAAGGCAGGTGCTATCGATGCTCTCAGTGCTGGGCAAGATTTAGAGCTGAGCGTGGCCTTGTGCTGAGTTAGGGAATTTCTGCTGCTCGCCATACCTGAGGTCAATACTAATGCAGACCCCATCCCTCAGCCAGCTGGAGACTGAAAATCTGCCTTCTCATGCAGCCCAGGACCTCTCCCTGCTCAAGCTCTCTCTTTCCTTTTTATTTCTTCTTTCAATACCAAACTCAAGTAAATCAAGATGGTATTTCTGGTATTTCCCAGAGCATCCCAGGCTGGCAAAAACCCAGCAGTGCTGATGGGCAAGCTCTGTAGCCAGAATCCCCTGCCAAACCCTGCACCCAGGCACCCCTGGGGACAGCCTGCTCATCCTCCACACCTCTCCAATAGAAAGTCTTGGAGCGTGTCAAAAAAACAAACTTCATCCCAGAAATAAACATCAAAATACCTCCCACTCTTGTGCTGGATCATCACCTTGTCAGATATCCATGCTGTGAGCACACAGCTATGAACTAACCATGAGTGTTGGAGTGCAGAGATGGCTCCCCAGCACAACAAGGTGTCATCCCTGCCTGCAGGCATCCTGCCAGCCCTGTGACAGCCCTGGATGCAGGTATCCTGCCAGCCCAGACCCCTGCAATGGGCACCCTTGCCCTGGCGATTGGCATTTCCATCTGAAGAAGGGACACACAGCCACCCAGACCACATCACCTGCATGCACTGATGTGGGTTTGCATCTCAGCAGGCTGGGAGGGGAGTACTGGTTTGTGTTTCTGATTTCCCACTGCCCTGGTCAAGCCCTCTCACTTGCCTTGTGAGCATGGTCATGGATCAGCTGGGATCATCCTGGTCATGGATCAGCTGGGCCCATCCTGCTTCAAATCATCTTGCCAGTCCCTGCCAGGCATCAGAGCTGGAACTGGAGCACTGCAGCTGAGACAGCAACGTGTCCATGAGGAGCACCCCAGCCCCTGTCTGCTACCTCCCCCTGTGCCCCTTGTGCACCGAGGCCAGCAGGGTGTGTAGTGGGTGCTGTACACACCTTTGCTGCCCCTGGCTTTGGGGAAGAAGGAAGGAAGCAGCCAGGGAAGCCTAGAGAAAAGGCAGTCAGTGATTTGTTCCTCTGGCTGGCAGCACGCCTGACCAACCTGCCCATCCATCATGGCTTGAGCAGCTCTTGGCACAGGTCAGGGTGAAAGGCTCAGCTATCAGTCACCAGGATCACCAGGATCACCAGGATCCATTGGTGTCTGAAGGAAAAGGCACTGACCCCCCCTCAGCCCCTCACCCTTGTGTCTGGGCTCCTGCATGGTGCCTCATCCCACTGACAGCCCAGAGAGGTGACTGCTGCTGTGCTGGGGGCTCTGAGCAGGGACTGCTCACCCACGAGAGACACAGGGTGGGCTCTGGGGACACAGTTCCCCAGCCCTGGGTTAACCCTCTGCTTATTTTCCCTCCTGAAATAAAACTCCAGGGGAAGGGACGCAGAGCAGCTCGGGAATGGGGGGGGCTCAAGGCCAGTGGGATGAAAGGGGATGGGAGCAGATGGTGGGATGGAGAGGGACCAGAAGTACCTGGAAGGGTGGAACTGCACGGGGCTGAGACACAACTGAGCTCATTTTCCACCGTGCTGCTCCCCACGGGAGGATGGGCAGCAGCTCCCTGATGGGTGCCTTCTGCCTCATGGAACCCATCCCACCCAGACAGTCCCAGTCCTGCTGGAAAACGCCGTTTGCTCCACCAAGAATCCTTTCTGGATCTCACTAACCCACCCCTGATCAACACCCACAGCCTGCAAATGGAATTAGAGCAGTGATGAGTAAACTGAGACCTTTTTTTTTTTTTTCCGGAGAGGAAAAGAGTTCATGGAAGTGAGAAAATGCCAGGAGTGAGAGGTTTTTAAGGAGGTGTGCTGGCTGTGAGCCAAGGGGAAAGGCTGGTAGAGCAGCACCGGCACCAGCAGGGTTCTCTGGTGCAGAACCTGGTGCTGCACCCTGGAGAGAAGAGCGGGGGGGGGGGGGTGGGTCAGGCACCATCAGAGCCTCACGTGTAAACAGCAATTTGTGACAGCACTGAGAATCATCCCCAGACATCCCTGAAGCACAGGCTCAGCAATTCCCAGAGAAGTTTGCTCAAGGAGAACCCAGCTTTGGAGCAGCCTCAGTGGGTCAGGGAGCTCCTACCCAGCCCATTCCACATGGTCCTGCAGACCCCTCCTGAGCCAGGCAGAGAACGTGTTGCCCGTTTTTGGAAGGGAACAAAACTCCTCCTGGTGCTCTCCATCTGGGCTGAGAGGCTGCTGAAGGGAGGGAGGAAGGACAGCCAAGGGCACAGGGCACCCTACCAGGGTGAGCAGAACCTGTCCCGTGTCCAGCCCCCAGGTCCCAGGTAGGGATGGCTGGGAAGAGGCCATGTCCACAGCCAGGAGAAGGATGGCAGGAGGAGAAGGAGCACATGGAACTACAGATTGCATCTCCTGCAACCATGGAGGGGGAGGGAGAGCAGCTCACCTCAGCCTGGGGCTCCTGGGGAGGGACACACACACGTTGTTCCATCTGGAAGTGGTGATTGCCAGGCAGGAGCTGGGATAGGGATGGTCCCACCTGCAGCTCTGCTCACAGGGCCAGACACAGAAGTGTGAGTTGAGTCCCAAGTGGTCCAATAGCTGTGACACCCCGAGGGGGAATTCACCCTGCAGAGAGAGAACCCCCTGGTCAGCTCGGAGAGGAAAAAGTGGTGGCAGTGAGAGGTGAAACAAAAGAGTCAATGAAATCCACAGTTCATAGGCAAGCCAGGGGAAAGCAGAAGAGTTTGTGCATCCACTGCCAAACACAAAGCAAAAACCGATCTCTTGGGTGCTCGGAAAAGTTTTACAAATTTCACTGCTTTGTTTTATTAACCCGGGGGCTGCCCCAGGGAGCTCAGCAGTGGTGTCTGCAGTAACACTGAGCCCAGCTGCCAGCCCTGCCTGAGCACCTCCTGGCCCTGGGGTGATCTCGGGGTGAGAGGCCCGGCCAGGACAACTCCCCAGGGGTCGAAAAGAGCTGAAGGTCAGCTGGCTGCTGTCACTCTGCTGACAGCCACAGCAGGCTCGGTGCTTTGCACAGTAATTAACTGCAAGTGGAAACCACTTGGCAGTGCTGGCAGCAGGGCAGGAGCTGTGCAGAGGTGCTGAGCTCCTCAGGCAAGACACCACAGATCCAACTGCAAACCTTGCAAGAAGTTGGTCCTCTCGTGGGACACTTGAAATAGGGAAGAGAAGGAAAACCAATCTCTCCTGCTGCTGCTGTCCCCATCATCAACATCACAAGAGCAGCTTTGGGCCCGAGGAGACCTTTCTGCTCTGGGGCTCATTCATACTGAGGGTTTACAGCAAGCCTGCAGCCTGCCAAAGCCCCTTCCATGACAACTGCTGCTCCCTGCCAAACCTCCTAGAGCTTGGCCAAGGGCAGCATCCAAAACCACACGGCTTGGTGCAACCGTACCAGAGGCACTGGGGGACACAGCTGGTTCCCAGCCCCAGGGCTCTCTCTTCTGGGCACCCCCACTGCTCTGTGGGGCACATCCAGCAAAGCATCGTGTCCTTCTAGCCTCAGGGGCAGGTGGGAGCCCCTGCCCAGGTGTGCAGGCAGCAGGCAGGGCTGGGCTGGGGCTGGCAGCAATCTGCACCCAGGCAGTGAGTGCTGTGAAGAGCCAGCACCAGCAGCAGGCAAGGCGTGGGGTGCGGGGTGGTTAATGGGCCACATCAGCTAGCAAACTAGGCAGAAAGTTTTGCATTTTCTGCAGAAAAACAGAGGGAGAGGAAGGTTTCCTTCCCGCAGGGCTGGGGCTGGCAGTACATGAGCTCATCCGATCGCAGCTTGCGTTTCATCCCCCGCCCTGCGAACGCACACACACGTGGCACTGAAGCCCTGCCAGGGCCCCCCACGTCTTGTTCCCAGGCTCCTGCTCCTTCCAACCTCCCCTCCCGCCTTTCCAAGTGTTCCTGGATCCCCACCGAGCCCCCAAAGCACCGATGCCTCCGCAAAGAGGGAAGGGACCAGGAGGTGCCCGGTGCCGGAGCTGCCACCCACCCACCCTCCCAGATTGCTCTGAGCAAACCTGTAGGGAGCCACAGGGCTGGCACCCAGGGACAGAGCCCTCTAGGAGGAGCTGCCAGACCCCCTGACCAGCTGAACATCCAACCCTGGCCCTTCCAGCCTCGATAAATCCCTGTTGGCAGGACTGGGAGCAGGATCCCAAGCACTGTTATTTCAGAGGCAGTGTTCCCATCGCAGCACCTGGTGACTGGTGGGGTTTTTTTTTACCAACCCTCAGCACCCCGGCACGGGCAGCACCAGGAGTCAGAGCACACCCTGGCACCAGCTCTGCACAAGCCAATGGTGTTGTGCTGCTGTGATCTCTGTGAATAAATAGGTCTGAACCTGTGGGACCCTCTCTGCTGCAGCCACAGTAATGGGGACAGTGTCTTTTAGGGCCTTTTTGCTGAAAACAAGAGAAAAGCATCTACCTGAAGGTACTGTGGGAGCTGAAGTCTGGGTCTGGAGGCAGTCAGTGGTGTTCCACCTGCAAGGAGCTGCAAAAACACTGCCAAGAGAGCCTGGGCTCTGGCTGCCCAGCTCGTACAAGCTGATCAATTAAAGCACAGCTTGGAAGATGGGTCAGAGCAAAGCAGCACAGTATGGATTGGGGTTTTTTTCTTCCATGAAGAAAGCTTCAGAACAAATCCCCTTTCTTCCCCCTTCCACCACAAAGAGAGCAACCAGCCCCTGCAGAACAAAGCATCCACAGGACACTGGGGAGGGCCCACGGGTGGGCTGGCAGGGGGCTGCTGACTCCCCAGCAAGGAACAACCAGTGACACCTTCCTGCTCCAAAACGTTAGCAGTACCAGAATGTCCCTGCTACCCCAGGGCTTTGCTGCTGGTGGGGGCACAGACCCCATCAGGGTTTTGTGGCTGCCTCTCCACATTGCCACTGGGGGGGCTGAGTGGGGGTGGTGAACCCTAAGCTCTAGTTCTTGCTTCAGCCCTGGGAGCTGCTCTGATCTGGGCAATGCTAAAAATAAATAAATAAATAAATAAATAAGGACCCTCCAGACTCTCCCACTGCTGCCTGGAGCTCAGCTCCTGAGCCTCCCCTGCTTCACATGAAAATTAGCATTTTGCTGGCTAGACCAGAGCTGGTTTAATAATTCATCCTGCACTGTGAGCTGGGCTGAGCCGGTGCCTGCACAGCTCCACACGAGTTAAGCAGCTGAGCTCCTGCCTGTAAAGCTCATCACTGGGGGGTTTATACCTACCTGCAGATCCTAAGCGAGGACAGGAGGCAGTGACAGAGCTAAGCACCGGTTCTTAACTGCCTCATTAATAATTCCTCCATTTGAAGATGATTCCTCACTGCTGTTCTCTGTCAATGAGCCAGTTCTTAACCCACTTGAGATGCACGGCACTGATCTGCTGCTTTTCATGAGAATGCTGCTTGATACCACATCAAATACTGCCAACAACCCCGAACAACCTGCCTCCATCAAATGCATCATCTCTTCAGAGATCACAATCAGCTGTTTGAGAAAACCCGGTGTTCACAGTGCCATGGTTACTGGTGCTGATTGCGATCTGTTCATTCCCCCCTTCCCCTTTGCCCACCACCAGCCTCTGCTGCTCAGCTCTCCCTGCTCTTTCCCGGCTCTCCAGCAACTCAGGGATTATTCACAATAAGCATCCCCCAGAAATGCTGATTGCATCAGCTCCACAAACAGTGTTTTTTAAACATTCCAGTGGGGAAGTCCAGCTGGATTAAAAATAGCTGCCTCTGGTCAGTGCTGAGAGCCCGGGTCTGTGGGTTTCACCCAGTCCATCTCACAGACACTTCCAGTCCTCTCTCAAGGAGCATCTCTGGGTGAGAAGCTGGTCTGAGAAAGGCAGGACATCCTCCTGGAGGCAATTAATAGATCACAGGAAGTGTACCATAATGCAGAGGCAAAGAAATCCATTCTTCTAGAGGCTGGCAGGACAGCACTAAGCTCCTGCTGCACTTTGCCTCACTTTGGAAAAGACTTCAAACAAAACTTCCTTCTTCAAGGAACATTTGCTAGATGGGACAACATGATTCTGCACACTTGTGCATTTACACATTCAGGTTTCCATATCAGTAACAGTATTTGGTGCAGGGTAATTTCTCTCACAGTTTATATGGGATACAATGAGTAAATGCCAGCAGTGTCCTGCTGTGAATACCAATTAGGAAGTGAGCCCAGAGAACAGAGGCCCAGGCAGGAACACCTCAGCAGAGCAGGTATTTTTTGGCAGTGTTTGGAACACAGCTTTTTCCAGGCACTCATGGAGATGGTCAGCATAGGCTGGCTGTGGAGCTTGGACACCAACTGCTCCTGCTTGATGCAAATCCTGCCAGAACCCACCACAACAAATAAACTCCACAGAATTAAAAAGTATTTTGCACACCAGGTTGCAGCAGTGAGTTATGGGTATGGCAGCCAGAGCAGCAGCACTGCCTTGGTAAAGAGCCTGCTAACCACGGGTGGGAGGGGGCTGGAAGAGCTGCGGGGCCTGAAGCAAGTGGGAGCCCCTCTGGGAGCCTGAATTAATTAATCCATAAATTATGCACAGGGGATAAAGCAATGCCCTGGCTTATGGCTGGGGAATGAAGGTGCCAAGGGCTCAGGGAGGTGCCCCAGGCTTCACCCCTGCTGCAGGGTGGAATCCTTTGCCCACGGGATGACTCCCAGGGATGTGTCACCCCTGCAGAGCCAGGCTGTGCCCCGTCACCAGGCAGAGGTGCTTGGCTGAGGATCAGCCCCAGCACAGGGTCAAACAGCACCCTGGGGGTCCCTTCCCTCCCACCCCACAGGGCCACCACCTCCTGCCATTCCCGCAGCAGGTTTGTTTCTCTCAGCCTCCTCCAGACCTCACTGGACAAGAGAGAGATTATTTTCGATCAATGCGAAGTCTTCTCCTGTTGTCGAGGAAGAAGAACTTCCCTCCTGAAAGGGCCCCCAGCTGTGCTCCAAGGGGCTGGAAGCCAGCTTGGCCTCCGGCTCAAACCCCCCATTCAGTCCCGGCGTTTGTTTGGCAGAGCCCCCTCCCCCCGACAGCCAAAGCCTGGAGCGGCTCTGCCACCTCGGAGGGACAAAGGCCTTTTCTGCCCCGGGACAATATTGCCACTCACCAGCGAAGCCCCCCGGGCAGCGGAGCCTGGAGCCCGCTCCTCAGAGTCCCCATTCAGCAGCGCTGCGGGAGTGGGGGGGGGGGGTTCAACTTCCAAGCCTAAAGCTGAGGTTGCTTTTCCGCTTCCTCCTGGCACTCTCCAGCCACCTCGGAGGAGAGGGGGAAAGAAGCTTCCCAAGAAATCCGCAGGGATGTGCATCCCTTCCGTGCTCCGTGCCCAACGCATGCGAAGGGCCGCGGGAGCTCGGATGGCCACGAGGTCGGTCCCACCGCAGCTGCGGGATGTTCCCCGCAAGGCGAACGTGGAATGTGTCTGAGGGCTCCTTAGGTGATGGCCGGGCTGGAGGGAGCCCCCGGGCAGGGCTGCTGCTGCCCCCCGGGGTGCGGGGAGCCGGGAGCAGGAGGCGATCGATGGGTGTAACTGCAGAGCAAATGCAGCAGTGCTGGGCTGCTGCATCACCATCACGAAAATAAATGAGAGATTGATTTTCCAGGCGGTTTGGATCTCCCGGATCTCACCCTCTGTGACAAGCAGAGCGCAGGCAGGGCCAGCGTGGCGGGGCTGCCAACCCCCCCCCCCCCCCGTGCTCCCCAGGCTGGTATCGGGGGGAGGCTGTGGATTCGGGCACCCTGGAACAGGGCAAAGAGGGTCTGGGGGGCTTCAGGCTCTGGTTGGCATCGTAGGACCTCGGTCAGGAAGCAGGCGAGGCTGGGGACAGTGAGGAGGGAACCCTCCATCAGCCTCATCCCAGCCCCGGCTGAGCAGCACTTGTCTCCTCACCAGACAGGCTCTGTCTTCCTTGTAACGCCTTATCTTCAAGCTTCCCTCGCTAAATCACATCTGACTTAATTATGGTAATTAAGATTGACATTAATACGAGATTAAAATGTGAAATTAAAATTAGCTGTGAAACTTATCTGAATTTTTTAGTGTGCTTATTGATTTTCTTCACTGTTAATCAAGGGTCTGAGGTAACTGCCGATGAACATGGTGCTAATTAGAGCGATGTCCACTGAAGTGGCCTCAGGAGATGCTTCTTTATTTCTTTTTGAATACCTCAGCTTTCTGACCACACAAACACCTCCAGCTCAAAGTGCTGCCATTGTCTGGGGCTGCTCCCCACAGCCCGGTGGTGCCCAGGGATGGCTGGGGATGCGTGGTGATGCCCTGCGGGGGGAGCCAGTCCGGGCGAGGGGCCTTGGTACAGGAGGCTCATGATTCAAACCTCCTTGTTAACCCACGGCTGCGGGGAGACCCTTCCAGGACCATCCCCCCTCAATGCAGCACCCCCCGGGTGTGTTCTCTGCTGCCTCCCTGCTCCCCCGACTCCCCAAAAACCCACCAGTGGGGCAGGGGGGCCTCAGAACTGCTGAGACCCCCAGGCTCTCCCCACCACTTGCTGACCCCCCTAAGAGACAAGCAAGGAGTCAGAAAATGCACCCCAAGAGCCCTCCCAGGTCTCAGCAGAGCAGTAACAAACCCTGGCTGGTGCCAGGCACAATGTCCCGGGCTGGTGGGTGCTGCACCCACGGGGACCTGGGCTGATGAGCCAAAGCTTGAGCTGAATCGTTCCCTCTCCATCACCAACAACTTTTGCCACTTTGTGGGCATTTCTGCTCTACAAATACAGCATTTGTTCTTTCTTTCCTGCCTGTTACCATGGCGCTGGTGTTATTATCTGGCTATCTTAGGAGTTTACTACAATGCAGATGAACACAATAAAATCCACTCAAGGAAAACTGCTAAATGAGAGGCAACTTTTATCTCTGATACCGGCAGGTCGGGAGGGAAGCAGGGCATGGGGCAGAGGAGGGGGGGGAGCAGAGCAGGCTGCGGTGGCTCTGCCACAGATAGCTTTGTTAGAGCAAATTAAACCTCTGAGCAAGCGAATCCCACTTTGTATGTGAAAATGACAGTGTTAAATAATACACTGCACCTCTCGGTGATTTCTCTCCCTTTCTCATTTTGTCCTTCTCTCGCCTGCTGCCCAACTGCTCCCAGCTGGCAGCAGCCAGGAGTGACACAGGGAATGCAAATGTCCCCGCTGCCCCCACTGCCTGCTTCGTGCTCCTCAAAACCCCCCTGGCTGCCACTTCTCCCCCTTGTCCCAGCACCAGGGGAGGAACTCAGCAGAGCCCGGCAGGGAAAAGGCAGCAGGATCAGTCCTTATGTTTGGACAGTTTCTTGACTTGGTGTGTTCTGCGTGGTGGCATTTGTAGTGGTACCAGTGTGTGATTATTGTTGCTGAGGTAACCTGATCGGTGTAATTGCTCTCCCGAAGGTAGCAGGGACATCTCAGATGGCAGCATCAACAAACTGGTTGTTTGGGGTACAGGCTGGCTTCGGTCTTGTGGTGTTTGACACTCGTGTCGTGCTTCATGACATTGCCCGGGCTATTTGGCTTGACAGGCAGAACAGAACAGGCAGGAGGAGCAGGCAGCTCCCCCCGGGAGGTGATTTACAGTAAACATTTCAGGGTAGGATCTGGGTTTTCAAGAGGAAAAAGCCACCGTTCCTGTTCTTATCAAAGTCACGGTAATTACACCGTATGTGCTGAGGGGCTCAGGAGGGACTCGCTGGAAGCTCTCGGCTTCCCGAGGCTGAGGGTGGCACGGGCTGGGCCACAGCCAGGACCGGACCTGGCAGGGAGCTCCCGGGAGCCATCAGGCCCATGGTCCGACCCGTCAGAGAGGGAGCTGTGGAGCTCTGGGTGCTGAGCAGGGAATTTCTTTCGCTGCAGAGCTGAGGAGGCTCCTCCATGGCCACAGTGCCAGCCACGAATTATGAAGGGGGGGAGAGGGGGGGCAGCTTCCACAAACTGTGATCTCTCTGGTGCCCAGAGCCCATCACCCCAGCACATGGGGCCTGTATTAACACCCCCCCGCCCCCCAAGTACCACTGCCCTATTCGCAGCCTCATCTGAGGGAGGGGGCGAGGGAAAGGGAGAAAGACTGGGACTGAGCAGGGAGTCAGAGAGGCTTGAGGTGCTGGGAAGGGCTGAGGATGCTGAGGGGGGGGCTTAGGGTGCTAAGTAGGACTTGGGATGCTCGGGGAAGCTTGGGGACAGGGGCAGTGAGATGATACGGGAGACTGGGTGTAGGCTGGGCAGGGGCCTGTAGTGGGGAGCTCTGCCCCAGCTGGGAGGCACCGGAGACCCCAGAACCGAGGGGAGCCGTGGGGAGGAACTGCGGGGAACCGTGGGACCGGGGAGGCTGAGCGGCGCCGGGAGGAGCCCCGGGCCGGGAATGCGCAGCGGATCGGTGGGGCTGGGACGAGCCGGGGGGAAGAAGGGGGGGGCCGGGGGAGCCGCGGGCGGGGCCGGAGCTCTCAGCGCTGCGCGGGGGCCGTGGCGGCCGCCGGATCCCTCCCCCGCCGCTCGCTCCGCTCCTCTCCGCCCTCCGCTCCGCCGCGCCGGCCCCAGCCCCGCCGGCAGCCCCCGCCCCCGGCCCGGCCCCGCTCGGCTCCACTCGGCTGCCGGCCCCGCCGAGGCTCCGCCGCTCCCACCGCCGCCGCACCATGGCGGGGCCCCGCGGGCTCTGCCTGCTCTGCCTGCTGCTGGGCAGCCCCGCGGCACCGCGACCAGGTAAGCTGAGCGGAGCGGGGCGGAGCGGAGCGGGCCGGGGCTGCGGCGCCGAACCGAGCGGGGCTTCCCCCGAGCACCGGGGCCCTGCGCATCCCGGCCGGGGAGAGGGGGTACCGGGCAGAGGCGAGCTGGGTGGGTGGGTGGTGGTGGCGATGCGGCCGTGATCGCGGAGAGGGGGATTGGCACCGGGGAAGGGGCAACCGGCGCGGGAAGGGCTGCGGGAAGCGGCCGTGGGACGGACACCCCGCTGCTGCCGCTCCCCGCGCAGGGCTGAAACTTCTGGTAATGCCGGGAGAGCGCAGAGCCGGCACCGGCAGCACCGGGGCGGCACCGGCAGCACCGGCAGCACCGGCAGCCCCGGGACAGCGGCGGCTCAGCACCGCGGACAGCTCCCGCAGCCGGGCCGGGGGCAGCTCCGGGGCTCGGGCCCCCCGGGAGCCCTGGCGGACCCTTCGCTGCCCCCCTCTCCCAGGGAACCCGCACGGTGTTCTCAGCCCTCCGTGTCCGCAACCCCGGTTTCCCCGGTCCTCGGTGTCCCCACCAGTGTCCCCGTCCCCTGGTGTCCCCACCCCGCAGCGCAAGGTCCCCACCAGTGTCCCCGTCCCACCAGTTTGGGTGGGAAGGGGCTGTCGATGGGGTGGTGGGCGTTCCTCCAGGAGCTGCGTGTTCATTCCACGCGTGTCACGTTTTCACCCAAATCCACTCCTTTTCCCACTGCCGGGGTGACAAACCCAAGACCAGGCTTTGGGACCCACTTGTGGGTGACTTGACAAAGTCAGGGTGAACTAGCGTGGTGCTGAGCCGGTACCGGTACCGGTGCCCGGGCTCTGGGAGCTGGGAGGCTGCAGGGAGGCAGCAGCCGGGGCTGCCAATGCGGATTGGTCAGCAGGGGAAGGGGAGAGGCTGGAGCCTGGCGGTTCTGCAGCATTGTGCAGGGCCTGGGGGCTGACCCGGGGGCTGGCAGGGTGGTTTGAGCAAGGATTACCAGCTCCTGGGGTCAGGAGTGCTGGGCAGTGCTGCCTTCCCTCCCTGCTTTCCCTTTCTGCTCCCGTGCTCAGACTGCATTAAAAGACTCTGACTTTCTGTTGATGTCAAACCCAGCTCTCTGTCAGGGATTATATTACAGAATCGATCTTTCTTTCCGGGTAACAAACCAGCAGTGGGTGTAGATCACAGCGTTCCCTCTCTCACCCGCGTGGGTTTGTGCTCTGTGTAGGGACGTGGGCAGGAATCAGGCCTGAAGTCTCTGTCCACCATTGCTGGCACCCTGCTCGGCAGCAGCAGAGGCAGAAGGACCCTTTTCCCCATTGGGTTACACAAACACTCCCATCCAGGCTGCCAGGGAGCTGCTGCAGGAGATGTGTGTGTCCAGCACTGGTTCCCGTGAGCCTGGGGAGGAGCTGAGTGAGTGCAGGGCCTGGCACGGGGGTGCAGCTGGAGGCAGGGGGGATGTCCCAGCTGCCAGCATCCATTGGGAGCCCCAGCAGGCAGCCCAGCTCCACAGGAGCAGGATGTGGCCCTCGTTGCAAGCACGAGCTGTCATAAATCTGAGGGCAGGAGAACACAGAGTACCAGACTCCTCTTTCCTTTGCAGGAAGGGAACTGATAAATCGTTGACCCTTTACAAGGTTCAGTGAATTATTGCTGTGAAATCCCAAACTCCCGTGGGGGCAGCCCAGGAGCTGGTGGTGATGTGGCAGCTCTCCCTGTGCCCCGGGGGGGGGGGGGTTTGTGGTTCTGTTTGCAGGAGGTCACAACTAGGGCTGTTGGAAGGGGGAAGCAGGATCAGCCCCTGCAGAGAGGAGGTTTGTTGTTCTCCATCTGCCTGAGCTGTTGGCTGCTTCTCTCAAGAAGCAACTAATTTCACGTGACGTGTGCCCGTCGGTTGCTTGCCTGGTGCCTTCCTGGTGTTTTGCTTTTGTGGAGCCATTTAGATCAAAGGAGAGGAGGTGTGAAAGCCCCTGCTCACAGCACCCACTCACACCCACCCACTCACAACCACCCACCCACCCACCTTCCGCAGGGCCCTGTGCTCGGAGGCTCTGGGCAGCCTGCGGGGAGCAGCTGCCAGCACAGAGAGATCCCCAGCAGGGTGTGAATGCAGCCTGCACACACAGGGCATGCAGGCAGCACCCCCAGGATGGCAGGGGGGGTCTGTGCTGCCCAGGCCTGGCAGACTGATCCCTGGGCATGCAGGGGTGCAACTGGACCCCCAGGAGCCCCCGGTTTTGTAAATCCACTCGTGCCATGGTGATGGGGACTGATGTCCACTAGAGGTTGTGATGAGACCAGCAAACCCTTCCCCAGGCTGTGGTGCTGGGGAATTGCAACACGGGGGTGCTGAGGCTCAGGCTCCTCTGTAGCCCCCTGAGCTCTGCTCCCTCTCCTTTCCTTCAAGGCTCCTGGGCACCTCTGAGCAGGCTGTGCCAGGTCCCAGCAGAGCTGCAAGGCACCCACACTCACCTGGCTTCAAGGGTAGCACCTGGGGAAAGCTTTCCAGAAAATAAGGTGGGTGCAGCAGGGAGGAGGAGGGAGCCCGAGCTCAGGGTGGCTGCAACAAGTGAGCTTTGGGCTCCAGCTCTGGTCAGCAGCACCCAGAGCAGCTCCAGCTCCAGTTCCAGCTCCAGTTCAGTTCCAGTTCCAGCTCCAATGAGCTGCCAGCAGAGCCAGAAGTAACAAGGGGGTTGTTGGATGGGGAGGTGTCAGAGGCCACAATAAGCATCTCCTTCTCCTCCTCAGCAGAAAGAATGAGTCAAGGCTGGATCAGTAGGAAATGAAGTTATCTCTTGGCCTTCTGTTCCTCCTGTGTTTTTGCCATTATGAATTCATAAAGATGCAACTTCAAGTGTTGGTTTTGGGGACGTTTCCTTCCGTGCATTTTTAACTTCTCTTTCAGTGAGGAATTTGCTGCAGGTATTTGGGGCTGGGGAACCAGGCCATAGCCCAGCTCAGCTGAACGTGCTCACTTGGAATGCCAAATACCCCACAGAGGCCTCTAAAAGCAAATCCTGTAGCATGGGAAGCACAGAACACGGATAACCCATCCCTTGTAGCTCCAAGTCAGCTTCTGCTGGGTTCAGAAATTGCTGGATCCCAAGTCATGGGTGAGGCAGGATTGGTAACACCAGCCTTGAAAATGCCTGCTGGGAGCAGGGCCCATCCTGGCCAGAGGGTTCCTGCATCAGAGGCACTGCCCTGCTTCCTCATCCCATTTCCTACAAGCAGATTAGGGGGTTTTCTGTAAATTAAGTAGTCTCTGTATTATTAAATAACACACAGCTTTTGATCCAGCCTACAAGCAGCCTCAGAAATCAGAGTATTTTACATCGTCTGTCACTGCAATGAGTGCAGCCAGTTCCAGTGGGCTTTGGGGGGAGAAAAAAAAGAAAAAAGAAAAAAAAAAAAGAAAAAGACCAACCTTCTGTGAGCAATCCAAAAGTTATTTACTTGATGCGATTTTATTTTTCAAATATTTGCAAGTGGTTACTGAAGAGTAAAATACGCTCCAAGGAAATCCTGTTACAAAGCACAGGCTATATTTTAATTAGCATAACGTGCTGTTACATGGCAGGGACTGAAGCCTGCCAATAAATGCATCTTTCGGGAGTTCAGGGAGATGTCTATAGAAAATACAGCATGAGCACTGGCTTTCCAATTTTCCAGTCCATCAGGATGGATTTACACTCCCGTCAGGGGTATGAAATTGCTGAATTCAGTGCTGAGGGAGCTCTGTGTCTTTAACCACTTGACTGCCCGGGCTGGGGTGCTGGGAAAGCAGGGCTGCACCCCCTGGGATGGAGAGAGGGGCACAGAGCCTGGGGAGGGGGCTGGGGGGGCTGCAGGGGGCAAGGCTGAGTGCAGCATCCCTCTGACTCAGGTCCCTGCATCTCAGCTGCTGTTTCTCACCATCTCCCGTGGCTTTCCAGAGCCCTTCCCAGTAAGGACCTGCCCCACCAGATCCTTTTCCACACTGCTGTGCAGGGGATGGGCTGTGGGGAGGAGACCCCCGTGGTGGAGATGCCTCGGGTGCTCTACCTGCAGAGTCCAGCCTGGTGTCTGGGGACCTCAGGCCCCTGGATGGCACAAAGATGGAAGGATTTGTGGGGAGCATCCTTGGGAAGGTGCCCTCTGCCTCAGCAGCCAGCTGCCCTGCTCACTCCCTGGGGTCACAGCTCTGAGCACTGAAGTTGGTGTTGCACAAGGATGCTCGTGCACAGCCCCGTGGCTCCTGTCTGCTCTGGGTCCTGCTCCTGATCTGTCTGCTGCAGCTTGTGCTGGCAGGACAGGAGAGCCCAGCAGAGATGGGTGCTCACTCCAGAACCCTCTGCCCGGGGTCCATGGCTGTCAGCACCCGAGTTGTTGGGACAGGACAGGCTCCTCAGTCACCCCCAGAGCCATCCCTGTGGGAACTGCACCAGGGAGAGGGGAATCAATGAACTTCAGATTCTTGCAGCAATCTCCTGATCACCCATAGTTCATCCCAAAGGATTCCAGGGTCCAGAGGAGATCCATGGCACTGGGAAGCAGCTGAAGGAAGACAGAGCAGCTTCTCCTGCTGGAATTCTCTGGCAGAACCTGCAGCAGAGGCTGGATAAGCCAGGGCAAGGACTGCTCAGCTCCAGCTTGACTCTGCAGCCAGGGAATGTTCCCACCACGCTGCAGAGGAGATCCCATTTCTGTCCTGGAACCTCTCCCAGGTGTGACCTGGCTGGGGAATAACAAACCCTTTGGAGCATGGTGCCATGGGATCCAGCTGGGCAGCCTGAGCCTGCAGGGAGGAAACCAGGGGGGAAAGGGCAGGAGCAGCCCAGGACAGATGGCTGCAGCAGGAAGGTGAAAGGAAACTTCATGCAGCTGAGAGCAGAGCTGCTGGCAGCAGAGGAGAGGGAACAGAGCAGCCTGGCCACTAATCCCAGCTCTGGAGGTGCCATTCCAAAGGCAAAGCTTCAGTCTGGAAATTCAGTGCCAAGCTCAAAGGCATCCAAAAAAATCCAAGTGCGACAGAAGGGAAATCTGTGGGGCTGATCCCCAAGCAGTGTAATCTGCTCAGCAAAAAGGATTTTCATGTCTCTGTCTCGCACACTCGTGCCTTTATTGTGCCAAAGCAAAGACACCAGGGCAGGAGGCTGCAGGGGGGACCCAGAGGAGGGACAGCAGACGTGGTCCCCAGGGCTGGTGGCATTGCAGTGATGGGAAGGGCTGCAGGGCCCTGGCTCTGTGAGGTGCTGTGGGAGCAGTTCTGCTGCCATCCCCTCCAGACGAGGCAGGAGGGGGATGCTGAGCCAGCTCAGGGGGTCTCCAGTGAGGGCTTGTGAGAGATGCTGGGCTCAGTGCATCCCTCTGAGCAAGGCAATAAACTGATGGTGACAGTAAATCCACATCCAGGCACTAATGAAGCGGGAATAACATGGGGGGAGTGAGGGAAGGTTCTGGAAGCTGGACAATTTGGGATGATTTCAGAGCTAGTCAGAACAGCTGAAAATATTTTAAATTCAAGAGAGAACCTCCATCTGACTTTTTAGGGTGGATTAATGGAGCATGTCAACATTTTGTGGATGAGATCCTCCATCTGGGCTGGATGGGTGGCTGGGGGATGATAGCAGAGGACATCGGTGCCACTCTCCCTCCATGGCTGTGTGACCATGCACAGGAACAAGGCTGAGGATTTAAATACCACTCCAGGAAAACTCTGGCTGTTCCTGAGAGTCCTAAACTTCCTTTTGCAAAGACACAGAGTTCCTAAATTGAAGGACTGCTCCCCCAGAGCCTGCCAGCAGCATCCCTGCCTGCAGTGAGGAGCTCTGCAAACCCAGCCTGGGAGATGTCCAGGAGACAAAAGAGGGAAGGGTTTAAAATGAGAGAGGTAAATGGTGCTGACAACGTTAAAAATGTGTTCCAATTAGTGTGATTAGCAGGGCAAGGGTGCAGAGCTCCACTCTGCAGGCTGGCTGGGGGGGGAGATGTGACCCCAAGCATGCTCCAACCCCAGGAGCATCCTTAGGGACACCAGGCTGCTCCCAGCACCCCTGGGGGGTAGCACAGAGAAGAGGGGTCCTAGGGCAATGCTGCCCAAAGCAACCACCCACCTGCAAAGCCACCCCAAACCCCATCACCCCGAGATGTGGCAAACCTGCATTCCAGAGCACACAGCCCCTGCCAGACAACTTGGTTCCCTTTTTCCCTTATCATCCATCCCGTTTATTCATGAAGCAGTTTTTAAATTGCTGTTGGACACTATATTTACATAAATATGTGAGCCAATGAGGTCTAAAACCCTGGTGAGCTCTAAATGGTATATTAGGTTTTGGAAAGAGGATTTTATCAATTTACTGAGAGTACAAATCAACAGAGCAGAATTTACAAACCCATCAAAAAGCGAGGTGACAGTTTGGAATTAATCCTCTGCCCCAGGCACACAATGTACCTCCACAAACAGCTCCCAGCATAAATATATTTGAGGAACAGTGAAGGAAAATGTAACTCCTAATGCCTTTGTGTGCTGCCAGCCAAAGGGCTGCAGCATCACGGGGGAGATGAATGGAGTTAATGTCATTGGGAAGGTGCTGCCGCCTCCTGCTTTATTTTTATCCAAGACTCAGTCCCCAGCCTGCCTTGAAATATTTCAATTTGTCTTTGTGCCAGAATTTCCCCAAAAGAAAATTTCCCCAATAATCTTTCTTCCTCATTCATCCTTTTAAGGTGATTTAATGTAGTTTTCTCCACACGCAGCCCTTGCTCTTTGGAGCAGCACCAGAGCCAGGGGGTCCTGTGAGGGAGAGGAGGGTGCCCTGGGGGGAGGATGATGCTGATGGATGGGTGGGGGACATCCCTGGTGCTGGCTGGGGCCACTCCTCATGGAGAGGTGTGGGGTCAGGGGGGATGCTCCATGGGCAGGGTCCCACATCAGCAGCATCTCTGTGCCCCTCGGGGGAGCAGTTTCCTGGCGTTTGTTGGGTGCTGGGGCTGCCCCTGGTAGGAGAAAAAGCAGCTTTGGGTCTCCCAGCCCAGGTCTGCATCCTGAAAGCACCAAGATTCCTGATTTTCCTGGGCTTTGAGCTGCACCCAGAGCAGGATTGCCTCTGCCAGGAGCTGGAGCTGCTCTCCCCATAAGGGTTTTAGTGCTGACACTTTGATGGAATCAGCGAGGCAATTTCAATTAAAAGCAAACTTTTCAAGCTATCTAATAAAAAAAAATAGAAAGGCTTCTTTTCAGCTTTTGTTTCCAGTACCCAGAGGAGCCCATGCCTGGCAGCAGTGAGATGGCTCTATTGTGTAGAGGACTCTGAAGGACACGGGCTGTGTTCCCGGGCAGGAATGCATTGAATTTCTTGGAATTCATTAGGAAAGGTGGGGAGGGAAGGGTGCAGAAAACAAGAGCCAGTCTCGGGGGGAGAGGGGAGATCAGCTGCTCCCACAGAGACAAAGCTTTTTCATTTTTCCCCAGCAAAAGGTCATTTACAACATCAAAATGCCAAAGCATTTCCCACTCCTCCAGCTGGGGCTCACCCGGAGTCTGCAGGGAAAGGCAAACTGCACCACTGGCACTGCAGCAGCTGGATGGCTCTGCCAGATGCCAACATCTGCACAGCTCCCTGCTGGCTCCTCCTGCCCTTCCACATGCCCAAAGCTTTCCTGGCACAGAGCTGTATAAATAATTCTCCTTCAGAGACTCTGGTTGCCCAGGTGGGCTCTGGGGGCAGGGGTGGCTCTGATCCATGTCCCTGCTCCACAGGCACCAAACTGGCCTTGGGAGCAAAGCCTGCCTGAAGTTACACAGCACCAGAACTCAGCAGGCCTGAACAGAGCCAAGAGCCTGCCCTAAGCCAGCACTGCCAGCCCAGCCCCTGAGAAACCCCCTGAGCTCTGACAAATTCCTTCCTAACCCCCTTATGGGGCAGCCCAGGCCCCCAGTCCTGCTCCCTGAGCATTTAACATTGCATGGCAAAAGGGCAATCCTTCAAACCAGGCTTCTTCCTCAGCTATGCCCACTCCAGTCATACCCCACAGCTATCAGAAGTACATTAAAACTGCAATTACCCCATAGGAACAAAAACAATACCAGCAGCAGAAAAAAACCCCCACAAAACCAAGAAAACCTTCCCCAAGCTGGCTGACACACTGCTGGTTATAACTGGCTGGTTCCTTACCTGCTGGGAAGAACAGAGTCGGGTGCTTTCTCCCCACATCTCCCCATCAGCAGGTTGTGTCAGGAACAAGTCTGCCAGGAGCCAGGCAGGAGTGCCAGCCATGACACCCCTGTTTTACAGGGATGTGTGAGGAACATCTGACAAAGCCCCTTTCCTGGCTGCCTGGGACATCAAAGCTCTTCTGGAGAGGTTTGTTGAGTGCCAGAGCAGCACGGAGGCTGCAGAGTCACACGCTGCCAGAGATGCTTTAATGGGAGCAGGAAAGCTGCAAATGGAGGAATCCCAGAACGTCAGAGTGGTTTGGGTGGGAAGGGACCTTTGGAGATCACCCAGTCCCAACCACAGCTTCTCCTGGCACCCTCTTCTCAGAGCTGTCCCTGGGGAGAAGCTGATGGTGATGCTCCTGCAGCAGGGTCAGCCCCAAACCCTTCCCAGCACACACACCCCCTGCCTGAGCTTGCAGGCCAAGGAGCCTCAGGATCCAGCATTTAAGGGCTTTCTCATTTACTTCATCCCAGCTGCAGATAATGAAGCAAACAGGCAGCCATTTACCCATTTGGTTGGTGATTTTTTTCTGATTAAGGGATTATTGGGAGCAGGAGAGTGCCCTAGAAGGGACATGTGTTTCCATGGCCCCCATCTGTATCCCTAGGAGCTGAGGGGGTCCTGGAGTCCCAGGGGACACAACGTGGTCACCCAGGATGGGGAGGGAAGAATGGGAGCTCTGCTTGGGTGCAGAGGGAGCAAGGCCTCCCCCCAAAGGGTGGGATGTCCTGATGTGGGTGGGATGGGATGTCCTGATGTGGGTGGGATGTCCTGATGGGGATGGGATGGGATGGGATGTCCTGGTGTGGGTGGGATGTCCCGATGTGGGTGGGATGTCCTGGTGTGGGTGGCACAGGAGGGCAATGAGAGAGGCAGGGACACAACCTCTGCTGCCTGCCATGTAGAACAGGGTCCTCTTTGCTTGTTGACAATAAGCTTTTAGCCTTCTGCTTCTCCATCCTGGGGGACACAGGGGGTTTCCAGGTGGAGGAGCAGGCACCTCTCATCTCGCCAGGCTCATGAGGCACAGCTCACCAGTTTGGTTATCTGGGCACAGTGGCCGTGCCCAGCACCAGCACCCCAGCAGCCCCCGTGCACCCTCAACAAAGAGCTGTCAGCTTTGTTCCCGCTGTACTCCCACCCCCACAAAGCCTATCATTAGCCTTTCTGATATAATTAAGATCAATCAAAGGGAATAATAGAGCAGAGGTCAAGGGAGGCTGTTACTTCCTTGGGGAACAAGGGGCTGCTTTCGTCAGAAATACCAGGGAGCCGCCTTAATTGTTCTCAGTCTCAGGAATTACGAAAGTGCCTTCTAATCGCGTGTCCCTGGGGGAGGGACCCTGCGAGAGGCTTTGTCTGGGACACGCAGAGAGCTCTCCCCCCGCAGGCACCGAGGGCTGGAGCTGCGCGGCTGAATTGGCTTTTCCCAGGCTCTGATGGGTCTGATGGGTCCGATGGGTCCGATGGGTCTGTGCCACCAACCCCGGGCTGGCTGGAAACTCGGTGTTCTGTGCCTTCCCGGTTGGTGTGGGATGGGTGCAGAGGGATGGGGAGGGATGGGGAAGGATGAAGAGGGATGGGAAGGGATGGGGAGGGATGGGGAGGGATGGGGAGGTGGCTGGAGCAGGGCTGGAGCTGCACCAAGGGTGAAGGCACGGCTGCTGCTGGATGTGCTGGGGCCCTCGCTTCTCTCCTGACATCCCGATGGCTAATTAAAATATATTTGCTATCTGTATTAATTAAAATAAAGTGCAGTGGCTGGTCGTTAGGCTCTGTGGGGAAGCTGTACATAGGTTATCATCATCCTGCACGACAGAGTGCAGAAATGGAATTAGTTCTGCCAGGCCATCTTTAAAACACGAATCAGTGATGACTGATAGAGCTGAGAACTAATTCTATAGAAACCAGTGTCACTGGAAGGGAAGTGAGGGCTGAGGGGAGCACCCGGGGCAGGCTGGGCACTGGGCTGGGGCACAAAGGCTCTGCCAGCCCGGAGCTGCTGCTCTGCTCTGCTCTGCTCTGCTCTGCTCCAGCAGGACGACTTTTTAGTATTTATTTATTAAGAAAAAAAATTTAAATATTTTAAAATGGAGTTTTCTGTTTCTTCAGGCAAATCTGATCTGAGCCCAGGTTGGTTTCTGCTGAGGGGCAGCCTGTGCACCCCTGGCTGGGCAGAGCTGTGCCCCGGGGAGCCCCTGCTGCCAGCACCCGAATGGTTCTGACAGGATGAGGGTTCGGAGCCCAAGTGCAGATTTTGACAGCCCAGAGAGGGAAAGCACTCAGCAGAGGAGGGGGCTGACCAAAACTGCCTCCCGGCTCTCAGATGGTGCCTGGGAGGGGAGCCTGTCCTTCCCCCCGGTGCCGAACCGGAGCCACTCCTCTTTGCCGGGCTGCCGGCCCGGCTCCGGGCTGTGCCCTGGTTCCTGGCAGCCCCGGCAGCCCGGCCCGTTCCCGTAATCGATGGAGTCCAATAGCTGTGATAACCACACACATCAGTAACCCAGCACTCCTCCTGCCTCCCTGCCTGCCAGCAGCCGGGCTGCCCGCAATCTGTCAGGAATCATTAGATGCCAGAACTCCATCATTTCAGCACTGCCACAGGGGTCTTTTCAAGGGCACTCGGCAGCAGCAGGCAGCAGCAGGCAGGTAGGGGTCTGTACGGCCTCCAGAAGGGGAAGAAATGCACAGAAAAGCATAGCAGGGGAAAAGGTTTCTCTCCTCCCTGGGGCAGCTCCTCTGGGGAGGCTGCAGCCATCAGTGTTGGGAACACTGACCCTGATTCCTGACAAACCCACTGGGCAGGCAGAGCTGGAACCCTGCTCTGTCCCTGGGGAAGGGGAAACAGGCAGGGGGATGCAGGGGACCAAGAGCCTGGGGTATGGGGAACCCCCAGCCCTGTCCCCCTTCCCTTGCCCCCAGCATCTCCAGCTGGACCAGCTCTGCCTGCCTCTCCCCAGCACACAGTGCCCTGGCTGGGAGCTGCATCCCTGACCAGGAAAAACCCAGTTTATTCACTGGGCACAGCAGCAAATACCATGTCCCACCATATCAGGCTTCACCTGCACTGCCTCCACTGCTCTGAGGCCTCTCTGCATCCTGGGAGGATGGCCAAGACCTGGTGGGATTACAAATCCCACCTTGATACAACCCTGAACATTTTTTTTGGGGGTACCCTAAAGACAAGGCATGCTTTTGGGGTACCCCTGGAAAAACCCATGGGAGGACAGTGGTGCTGGCTGTGCTCGGCCCCAGGGAGGCTGCCTGGGTCTGCTGCTCTCTCAGGAGCTTGGACTGGAGCCACGCTGTGATTCCTGTTCCATCCTGTGAACAAAACACAAAGCACTGCCAAGCAGCTCTGGCAGAGGAGCTCAGCTCTGCCCCGAGCCTTGCAGCACCTGCAGGAGCTGCACCCTTGGCTCAGGGAAGAGCTGAATCCTCCAGCTCCCCCAGCCCCAGGGAGCAGGGCAGTGATGCTGAGGCACCAGCACGGGGCTGTTCTGCTCACCTGCATCTCTAACATGACGTTGTCATCTCTCTTTTCCCATCCTGGACTGGAAATCAAACCCAACGGAGCCACAGACACTCTCCAGACAGGTAGAACAAGAGGAGGAGGTTTTGAATAGTCAGATAATTCATGGATGTGGCTGCCTGGAAGTAAGAGCATGAATGATTTATAGTCAGGCAGAGAGATAGTCATCTATTATAATTAGACTAAACTTTGTCTTTCCAGATGTTTTACGGCTTTGTATCTTGTAATTGGTTCCCAGCCATCCCCAGATAGAGGGAGTTTCAGATTAACCCAGTGGAGGATGGAGGTCCTGCATCCCTCCTGGGGCTCCTGCATCCCCTCTGCCACCCGAGGGACCTCGTGGCACAGAGTGGGGCAGAGATTCACCCCAAAGAGTTAATCCCAGCACTCACTTCTTGAGAAATGCTCCATTGCATCTTAACAGTGAAGGGAGATTAATTATTTTAGTCTCAGATAGCTGCCTAGAATGGGCTTTTGTATCTAAATATAATCGCTCTTTAGGAACCCATTTAATTTTATATCCTGATATAGACAGCTAGGCTGGATGATTGGTTGAGAAAGAAGGAGCTTCTCTTCCCCCCCTATTCAATTTGTGTCCTGAAAAGCTGCCAAAACACTCAATTTCCTCTCCCTGGGCAGGCCCTGAGGAAGAAGCATCCTGGCTGCAGAGCCCAGGAGAGCGCAGGATCAATTTGCTTTCCTCCCTCCCTTCATCCTTGTGACAAACCTCTCCAGAGCAGGGACAGCTGGGGACACGGCAGCAGAGGACAGGAGGGAGCAGGGACACAGCAGATTATGGGTGTCCACCTTTGGTGCTGGCTGGGGGCACCTGGCTGAGCCTGGGGGCTTTGGCACGAGGGATTTACCAGGAAGACTGAAAACTCTCCAGGAAACTTTCTGTTTTCACCTTGTGGGGCTCAGCTTTCAAAAAGCTGAATTACTCCCTGGAAACACCCCACTAATTCAGCTCTGTTGGCCCCTGACAAGGCAGAGACCTTTTCTTCCTTATGTTTGAAATGATAACAAACTGCACTGAACTCAAGCTAACACCTGCATCAAAGTGCTGCTGCCTTTCATGGCTTTGCCCCCTGCTCCGTGCCCCCCCCCAGCTCATGTGTCTCTGCAGAGATATCAGGGTAATTAATAATCCCCCGAGGGTAATTAATAACACCCCCCCTCATCATCTGGAGAGGCTGAGCTGGGATGAGCCACACACCACAGGTCCTGTGGTTCCCACACTGTAAAGCTCTGGATTCCTCTGCAATTGGAGCAGCTTCCTTAATTCCTTCCCCTGTCAGCTCCTGCTGCTGCTCCTCATGCTGCAGCCTGGCCCTTGGCACCTGCATCCCTTTGGGAAGGAGCTTGGTCCTTCCCAGCATGGACTGGGATCATCCCTGGGGACCCGGGGGGTGCCAGGAGCAGGATCATCCCTGGGGATGACAGGACCAGGATCATCCCTGGGGATACCAGGACCAGGATCATCCCTGGAGATTCCAGGAGCAGGATCATCCCTGGGGATACCAGGACCAGGATCATCCCTGGGGATGACAGGACCAGGATCATCCCTGGGGATACCAGGACCAGGATCATCCCTGGGGATGACAGGAGCAGGATCATCCCTGGGGATGCCAGGAGCAGGCTGCCCCACACCAGAGGTGATGCTGGGGGGGTGCTGGGGGCACATCAGAGCATCCTGGGGACACAGAGCCCCACAGGCAGTGGTCCCCCCCTCAGCAGGTGCCCCCAGGAGCCTGCACGGGGCTGGCACAGCCCAAACGAATGTCTGAGAGTCAAAGTCTCATTGATCCCAACTCCACACAGAGCAGCACTGAGGAGGCAAATCCATTTTCCATGTAGCTGGGAGCAGTCTGTAACCTGCAGGCATCTGTCAGGCTGCTGAGGGCATCAGAGCAGTTTCCAGCTTCTCAGGAGCACAGAGGGGAGAGGTTTGGGAGCTGAATTCTTTCCTTCCTGGCAGTAAAGCCTCAGGCAGAACCCACCTGAGGTGACCACTGAGAGGGTCAGGACTGAGCCTTTCAGGGTCAGAATATTCCCCCTCTGCCATGGATCCTGAGCCCCCTGCTCCCTCCCTGCCCCCAGCCAGACCCTGGGGCTTCCCCCCTGCCTCAGCCCAAAGCTGGGGACAGGTAAGAACAGGGGTGTCCCTGTCCCCTCCTGCTGTCCCCTGCCAGCTCCCCCAAGCCTTGCTCTGCCCACAGGTGCTGGGGAAACTTTTCCTCTTGTTTGACTTCACCAAGAGATGTGGGTTTGCCCCAGCCTGGTCCTTGCTGGCCATGGCTCCTTGGGCCGGGCACTGCTGCCAGCATCCTCACCCCGGAATGAGCTGTTTCCATGGCAACCTTGCTTGAGTGCTGCTAGTGACACAGATGTGAATTTTAAAATGAAATATTCAGACCACAGTCCTATGAGCATAAATAAACCCCTGCACGTGGCCAATTGATCAGCATTTTAAAGCAGGTTGGAAATTCCCCAGGGGCCACAGGAGTCTCTGTGGCCTTCAGAAATCTGGGAAAATAGAAGGAAAAAGCAGCCTGACCCCAGCCCACCCTGGTAGCTTCTGTGCTTAGAGTTTGAACTCTTGGGATGCACTTGAGGAAAAGTTGTTTTTTTGTTTTTTGTTTTTCTTCCCGTTGGAAAAAAACCGAATTTGCTGAAATTGGAATCTCAGGGAATCTCAGGCTTGCACCCCCCCTCTGGAGGCTGCCAGCTCTCTGGGTCCTTTTTGACATTTTGAAAACGAAAGACTGCTGTGATTCAGGCTTTTCTACTCTTTCAAGGCTTATGGCAAAAACCTTCTAATATCAGAAACCAAACCCAAGCCTTCCCAACCCATCACACCTGCAGGTTTTGATGGACTCAAGCTGCCTATTTCCAGATCCCTGGTTCACACTCCTCTGGCTTTGCCCCTCACTGATGCTGGAAGCTGCACAGTGGGTGCTCCTGGGGCTCCTTTGCCCAGGGCAGTGATGGGAGCAGCCATGGGAGCAGCTTTGGTGAGCAGGGAATTCCCCTGGCTGGGTGTTGAGCACGGAGCTGGGCACCTCCTGGCTTCAGCATTTTGCTCACCTGAGCCTGGGAAGGGGGGACCTGGGGGATCCTCTGCTCCTCACCCACCTCACCCTGCAGGGCACACAATAAACCCTGAGCTGCAGTCACAAGGAACTCGAGGCAGCAGTTTTTAAAGGGAAGCTCAGTGCCTGTCCCCAGCTGGGCTGGACGAGCAGCTTTGCTGGCACAGAGCATCCCTGACTGTGCATCCATACCAGGGCAGTGTCCTGTGCCATGCCCGGGAGCCCACCCCCCACAGAGCCCCCTCCCCAGCCACAGCCCCCTCCTGACCTCCCAGATGCAGCTCCTGGGCTTCACTCCCATCCCTGGGGTCAGGACCTGCAAATTCTTCCTTGCTCCCCCTGGCAGCACCCAGCCCAGGGACTGCCCCACAAGCAGCCCACCCCAGAGTGGCACCGTGTGGCACAGCAGAACCTCAGCACCATCCCTGGCTTAGAAAAATCCTTATCCACCTGGGCCTGGCTTTATTGCAGACTGGGTACAGCTGCTCCCAGGGACCCTTAAAGGGGGCTTGTTCCTGAGACCTGGGCACCCCTGGAGCTGTCAGGGGGCTGGAAGCACAGTGAGGTTGGGGTGCTGGGGGGTGCAGGATCAGTCTCATCCCTTGGGAGGACTGGGAGTCAATCCAACCCAACCCATCAGGTGGGCAGAGCTGGGGGCTGAGCAGCCACATGAAGTCCCCAAGGTTTCTGGTACCCTCAGACCCCCCTGAGCCCTTTGGGTGGCACCTCCAGAGATGGAGGGTTGGGATGTCCCCAGGGAGGGGGTGTTGGCAGCCACAGCATCAGTGTCACTGACAGGAGACGTGGTGGCTCAGGGCTTTGGGCTCTTTCAGGAGGACAGCAGCAAAATGAGCTCTTTCTGATTATTTCAGCATCCTTTTATCAAGCATTTGCAGTCCTCTAATTCCTCTAAGCCCCTGTGGCTGGCAGATTGGTGGCAATGAGGTTCACTCAGCACCTCTGGAGCTGCCCCCACTGCCTGCAAATTCCCTCTGCAAGTTGGTTTTTTTTTGTTTGCTTTTTTTTTTTCAATGGAAGGTCCAGAATACAAGGAAGGTCCAAGGCAGAGTCTAGGGGTGCCCAGGAGCACAGGCAGAGCAGGGCTCTGGGGCCAGGAGGGGAGGAGGGAGCTGCAGCCATCAGGCACTGGAAAACTTCCCAAGCTCCCATCCCTGCCCCTGGAGCTGAACACTGGAGAGGTTGTTCTGCTGCTCTGGGGAACAGGAGCTGGCACCAGCCAGAGCTGTGCCAAAGGGGAGAGCCTGAGCTCACGTTTCTTTGGTTTTTCCCCTTCTCCTGCCCTTGCTCTCATCCCTTCACTCTCCTGCTCAGTGCCCTGCAGGTCACTCAGTTCATGTGCCTGGGCTGGCAGGGCAAATTCCAGGCCACAACCCCAAATCTGCTGCTGTGTGCACACAGATCGTGGGTGAGCAGCAGATTTATTTCTGAGTAGCAGAAAAATAAAGTTCTTCAAAAGAGCAACAGAGTTTTCTGAATCCTGGCTGCAGCTGGAGCAGGGATGTCAGAGAATGAACCAGTCGTTGTTCTGTGCACAGGCAGAAGGGCTGTGTGGGTCTTTGAGGTGTGCTGGTTAATTTTTCTCTCTGCTATCAAGTTTCCAAGAGGCATTTGTACTCGTTTCTGTCTGTCTTGGTGCCCAGGCTCCTTGGTGAGCAGCTGATGGTGCCCTACAAGCATGCAGCTCAGGTTGGGGCTGGGTGAGGGGGCTTTGGCAGCCCCTGCCCTGCCTGCCCTGCTGCCTCTCAAGCCCCCCACACCATCACCCCAGCCCCCACCCAGCAGAGCTCACTCAGCACCCATGTCCTGCCCGAGCCACTGCTTCTGACAGCAGCTAAGTATAAATTGTGGGGGAGTGAAAGCAAAGCTGGTTGGAGACTTCCTCCCTAGAGCCGAGCTTCCTTCCTGGCTGTTTACATGCTGGTATCCAGGCAGATCCCAGAATAGAGCTGGAGCTGGAGCTGGAGCTGTCGTGCTGCATTCAGGTCCTTGTGCTCCAAAGTGTCCCGGCAATCCTGTCCCTGCCTGGGGGGGGGGGATGATGCCTGGAGAGCCCTTCATGGA
Organism: Calypte anna; assembly: GCF_003957555.1. NCBI lineage: Eukaryota > Metazoa > Chordata > Aves > Apodiformes > Trochilidae > Calypte > Calypte anna. Next base: position 767,833 of record NC_044261.1, on the reverse strand, counting down.
TTTAGAGAATCCTGGAACCACCTGCAGAGTGCTCCTGATGGAGATACAGGACAAACCCTTGAACATCTTGGCAGCATTTACTTCCTCCAGAGCTGGTTTAACAGATCAGATCAGATCAGGGTCAAAAGGGATCATCCCTTTGTCACCAGCTCCAGCTTGCAGAGCAGGGTGGGTTTGGGAAGGTGGGAAGGGTCCTGGTCCACCCAGAACCCTTCCGAGCATCCCATGGGAATGGGGTGGTGGCCCTGGGGTGGTTCCACAGCCTCACCCCAAGCTGGAGGTGGGGAGCAGAGTGAGGGGGCAGCTGGGCCTTCCCTCCCTAGTGAGGATGGGTCAGGCAGGGGCTGGGGGGGCACAGGGCAGTGCCAAGGGGGGGTCTGGCAGTGCCAGGAGGCAGCAAACAGGGCTGAGAGCTCGTGTCTGGGGGATGTGCTGGAGCAGAGCTCGGGTTTGGGGGTGGTGATGGAATCTGGAGCTCAGCCCATTAATCACTTCTCTTTCTGGGAACGTGGAATGTGCCCCCCTGTGCCTCCCCACTTCAGCCTGGCTGCCTGCACTCCCCTGAAATACACATTTGCCCTTTACAAACTAAAGCATGTTAAGTGCCTCATTACAGAGCTGCTGTACGGGGTGTTTTATTTCACGCTTTGTTAAGGACAGAATCGTTTAAATGCATCCTGGCAAAGGATCTAATAAGAAATTAGCCAACTTTCTGAAAGCATAAAACAGGGTTTAATGGCAACATCCATTCCGAATCAGAGTTCAGGTGACAAACAGCCCGGGGATGCTGTTTGGGGTCACACCAGCTTTCTGCAGGAGCACCCCAACTGCCCCACCATCAGCTGGTGCCAATGGGGTGTCCCAGGGCTGGGTGGCCCCACAGCAGGAACCCCATGGAGGTCAGGCTCAGCCTGGGATGGGCAGGGAAGACAAAAACCTCAGAAACGAGCAGAGGGTGTGGGGGGGACACCTGGGCTGCCCCTGGGGGCACTGAGGCACAGAGCCACCCTGGGAGAGCCCAGGGGGGGTTCTGCAGATCCAACAGGAGTTGGTGTCTGCAGATGATGTGTGTGGAGCATTTCCCAAGGTGCTAAGGGAATTGGCTAATGGATTTGCTGAGCCACTGCTAATTGAAGAATTAATTTATTAAGTTTCCCACAGGTGTGTCTGGGTGTGCAGCTCGGGGGCTGTGGCTTGGGGTGGCCGTGGCTGGGCCACGAAAAAGCTGTGCAAGCCTCGTGCTTTGCTCTGGAGCATCTGCAGCACTAAAGTGCCACGAGGTGCCCAGGGGGTTGATTGTGCTTTGCTGGAGGCTGCTTGAGAAAGAAACCCCCCAGCTGCTGCCCTGCTCCCCTGTCCCAGAGCCCTGTCCCACAGAGCCCTGTCCCACAGAGCCCTGTCCCACGTCCTGGCTGTCCCGTGGCCGTGTCACAGCCACCCCTCAGAGCCAGCCCTGGGCCAGCAGTGGGGCTAGGGGCTCACAGACCCCCCCGTGCCTGCCCACGCTGAGGGCAGGGACCCCACAGTTTGGGAACCCGGGTTGCAAACTCTGTGGGGGGGATCTGAGGGGGCTGGGGTGATCGTTTTGAAGGACAGCCCATGAATCGCCTTCCCTGGCAACCGCGGTTTCCATGGAAAGTGTTGGCTGCCTCTCCGAGCTCTCCGAAGCTTCGCGGAGCCCTGCCAGACCCTTGGGTGGGGAATAAATCCCAGTTTCAGGCAATCAGACCCCCCTGGGTGCAGCGGGGGCACGGGGCGGCCCGAGGAGAGCCGGCATAGGGCTGGGGGAGGTTCTGATCCCCACCGGGCAGCAACGAGGGGGAGGCAATGGGGGTGAGCTGTGGCCTAATCAGCTGCTTTGGAACAGCCACGTTTGCTGATGGCAACTGTGAAAATAATAAAAAAAAATAAAATAAATTTTAAAAGGGCTTTGCACAGAGAGCAACGAACTCAGCGGGAGTGAGAGAACCTCCCTGAACGAGTTACCTCTAGATAAAGAGACCAAACAGCAGCTCTGAACGGCACAGCCAGGCTGCTGAGTCTCAGCACAAACCCCACTGCAGGGCTGTGGGTACAGCTCAGCATTGCTGCCCCACAAGGAGCCCGTCTGGGAGAGCACCAAGCACTCAATCAGTCACAGCTCCCTGGGGGGTTGATTTTCTGCTCCTGGCACCCCTCTGATTTCATGCCCCGGATTGTCCAAGGACCATTTTCCCCCATTTCTCTTTTCTTTTTTTGCAGACAACGGATCAGGGGCAGCTCTCATCCCCCCTAGCCAGGACCCTCTTGCTGCAGATGAGCTGGTGGACAAGACAGTCAGCAGAGCTGGGGTGCTGGGGCATTCCATGGGGTCAGATGATGGAGCTGGGATGCCGGGGCATTCCGTGGGGTCAGATGATGGAGCCAAGGGGCTCAGGCACCCCGTGGGTTCATCTGGTGGAGCTGGGCACACCACTGCCCTCAACCTGCTGCCAGCCTTGGAGCACAGCACGGATGCAGTGGAGGAGGAGACGACGCTGCGGGTGCAGAGCCGTGTCCTACCAACACCCAACACCCCCCCTGATGCTGATGCAAAACAAACTTTTCCTGTTAAGAAAAAGCCACCTGCTCCAAAGCACGGAAACACAGCGAGGAAGCACCCGAGGCCCAAGCCCACGCCAGCGTGGCCACCCAGGGCTGCTCCCCGGGCCACCCCGCAGGGCTCCAGGCATCCTGATGCCTCCCGAGGACCCTCTGCCTTGGCAGAGGCAGTGACCAGGCTGGGGAGCACGGAGCAGAGCCCCCCCGAGCTGCCCTGGGGGGTACAGACCACCACCAGCCTCCCCGTGCTGCAAATCTCCCCCTCCACCCTGCCACCAGCAGCCCTGCCACCCTTCCCAGCTGGCACGGGGGATGCTGGGGAGGGTCCCACCACGTCTCCAGCCAGGGCCACCAGTGGCTGGACAAAGGGCACAGAGAGTGAGGTGCACGGCTCCACCTTGGAAGAGACCCAAGAAACCACCACGTCCACCATCATCACCACCACTGTCACCACCACGGAGCCCACCCCGGGTGAGCTGTGCTGCCCCCAGGGGCTGGGAGCTGGGGATGGGGGTGAGGGGGGGTGATGGGGTTCAGCTGGGCACTGCCTGGGGCTGCCCCAAACCTGCCCAGGGGGGGCTGTGGGAGCGGGGATCCCAGTGCTGGGTTTTGGGGTGGTGGGAGCAGGGGAGGGAGGTGCAGCACGGAGCAGTCTCTGACACGAGTTTCCCCCAGTCCTCTGCAGCATGAGCTTCCATGACCCCGAGGGTTACATCGACTCCACGGATTACCCCCCCCTGCCCCAGCACAGCTTCCTGGAGTGCACCTACAATGTCACTGTCTACACGGGCTACGGTGTGGAGCTCCAGGTGAGACACACGGTGGGGGGGGAACCCCCACACAGCTCTCCCTGTAAATGCTGCAAAGCCTTGGGCAGGGCTGCCCCGGGCACCTGCACTTGCTAAAAAAACCAAAAAAACCCAAAACAAAACCAAAGAACCCATTCCAAGGAAAAAAAATTAGATTTTTCTTAGGCCGTGTAATAAATAAACTGTACATGGGAACTGGTACATCCTGAACGTCAGCGATGATCAAAGCGTTAAAATGCCAGGCAATTAATTTAACAACCAGGCACTGGCAGGCAATTTGCAAAAAAAAAAAAAGGCAATCAGGCTTCCTGGGGAGGGGAGAAATGGCAGTGCTGGCTCCAGCTCTGCCCCCACACCTTGCAGGAAGGTCTGAGGGGTGCAGGCAGCCCCGGGGCATGGGCTGCTCCATCAGAGCTGCCCAAAACTCCCTGTCCTACCTCCTGGTGAGGCTGGGAGCAGGGCAGGGGCCTTGACACCTCTCAAACTCCATCATCCCATTGTCTCCTTTCTCATTCTCGCCATTTCCCCACATGTCACCATCTGCATCCAATTAAAATCCATTAACTTTTAATCTGTGTAATTAAGAACGTGCATGGCAGAGCAGCAGTTCCAGTGAGCTTGTTCTGGGGGGCAGGAGGCCTGACCTGGGGGGCATGGGGTGGGGGTATTGCCCTGGATTTGTGTACCTCTGGTTGCAGGGATGAGCTCCAGGATTTGTGCACTGTCTGCCACCCTTTTCCAGGGCACTGCCTCTGCCTCCCCGAGCCTGCGGGTGCTTCCTGCCAGGCTGCTCTGCTGTAAATCCCCTCCCCGTCCATAATCCATCAGGTGACACCACTCCTGACCTCCCTCCATTGTAAACTGAGATTTTAATGGAGCATAAAATTAGCCTCTCCACCCTCCCCGAGCTTTGCATTTCGCTTTGCTGAGGCTTCTGAGCATTGCAGACAAATTAAATCACAGCAGTGGGGCCGTGATGCCCGGGCACGAAGTCATCTGCAGCAGCCTGAGCCTGCCCAGTCCAGCCCTGGGATGCTGAGCTGGGTGGGCACTGGTGGGAGCTGGAGAGGGGTGGGTGAGCACCAGGACTGCCAGCAGGCAGGGGACCTGAAGCTGGAGATGTCCCTGCAGCCAGCCCTGAGCACGGCTTCACCCCGAAGGGAAGTGTTGCCTCTTACCTCTGAGTCTTGTTAAAGACATCTGCAGGAGGGAAGAGGAACCTGGCTCTCAGGAACAGCCTTGGGAAGGGCTGCCAGAACCTGCCTGGTGCTGGGGGCTGCCCAGGACGTGTGAGAGCTCCAGGTCCCTGGATGCTGATCCCTGGCAGCATCCCTGCAGGATCTGTGTCCCAGCCTGCCAGCCCCCGCGCCAGCCGGAGGCACCATCCCGGCCCTGGCAGCAGCCAGCACTCCCAAAGCTTACTGAAATTCTACTTAGTTTTAAAAAAATCTTGAAACTTCTTGGCAGGAAATAGAACTTCCCTAAAGAGGATGTTCCAGTGGGTAAGCAGGGCTGGCAGCTGGAGCCCAGGCTGCCTCCTGCCTTCCCAGCAGAGTCTGGAGGAGCTGGCAGTGGTGCCAGGCTGTGATGGCACTCAGAACCTGTCCTGCCTAGCCCCTGGCAGGGACTTGCACAGATGGACCCTCTGGCAGCAGCTGATGGTCCCTGGCACCAAGCCACCTCCAGTCTGGACCCCCAGTTACCCCGTTCCCAGGGATGCTGCCTGTCCTGGGGACAGCAGGGTGACATCCTCTGAGCTGGGTGTGCAGGAGGGGCACAGCAGAGCTGAATGTTCCCCCCCACACACCCAGGAGCATCCACCAGCTCCATCCCTCCTGCCAAGCTCTGCCTGCTGGAGCTGCTGCCCTGAAACCCCATCCCGGGGGGGGCTCCAAGCAGCTTGGCAGGGTGGCATCCTGACTGCTTCCCTTCCTGAGCTGCCGGGATGAATCAGTGCAGGATAAAGTGTCTGGGGCTCATCAGCACTGGGGAGCAGGGTTGTCTTGGAATGATTTCAGAACACAGTGTCTCAGAAATACCCTGGAAATGTCTTTGCAGGAATTCAGGCTCGGCTCAGGAAGTAAAACTCTGCCCGGAGGGAGCTGGGGGAAGGTGTTGGTGTTGTGCAGAACTCACTCAGCATCTCTGCTCTCCAAATAATTCATCCCCAATAACAATTCCTTCCATTTAGTAACATTGAGACCTACCAACCCGTGATGTGTGCCCTGGGACAGGCAGCTCTGCAGGACAAAACCTGGAGAGGTGACTCAGGGCAGGTTGGGCTTGTCCCATGTTTCTGGTTCCTGTGAGGACAGAGAGCTGCTTATCCCTGCTGCAGAATGAGGCAGAATTGGCTCCTCCTGGGATAAAAGCTTGAGCTGGGGTCAACCCAGGCATGGCCTGACCTTGCTGCTCAGCTCACCCCCAGTTTTCCAGGCTCCCTTCAGGGTTTTCAGATCTTGGGGTAGGAGGGAATGATGGGGTGGGATGGGGACATTCCTCCAGGTCAGCTCTGGCTTCATCCCACAGGAAGTCAGGGGGTCCCACGTGCTGTGGGGTCTCCATCGCAGCAGCCCCGGAGCTGGGCACATCCCAGCTCGTGGGGACAGGCAGGGCTGTGACAGCATCAGGGACAGGCAGGGCTGTGACAGCATCAGGAATCCTTCCAGTCACAGCAGCCTGGGGAGTGCTGGCAATCACGGGCTGAGCCTCTGCTCCCTGCTAAATATAGAGCCCTGGTCCTCTCACACTTGGGGAAACAAAAGATCTGATGAGCATCTTTCTGCTGGAATGTGAGCCCATTTATTAAGCTAAATGGACGTGAAATGCAAATGTGAAGTTACTTTTCAGCGATTTCCAAATAATAATTAAAGCCTCTGGGGACTGCTCGTTAGATGCACTTGCCGTGTGAGTCCCCATCCCCTCCCTGGGGTGGGTGAGGAATCCCAGGGAGCATCCCTGGTGCACGGGGTGGGTGGTGAGCACCAAGCCCTGTGCACCCCCTGCTTTGGTTGCAGGGCTCTGCAGCTTCAGCTCCGTGGGTGTGACCCACAGGGCCGGGATGTGAGACCTCAGCCAGCACCCTGCTGGGACCCCCATCCTCACCCCCAGTAGCTCACAGGTCTCTGCTCCCCCCAGGTGAAGAGTGTGAACCTGTCTGACGGGGAGGTGCTCTCCATCCGGGGGGTGGATGGCGATGCTCTGGTGGTCCTGGCCAACCAGACCCTGCTGGTGGAGGGCCAGGTGATCCGCAGCCCCACCAACACCATCTCCGTCTACTTCCGCACCTTCCAGGACGAGGTGGTGGGGACCTTCCAGCTCCACTACCAGGGTGGGTGCCTCCCTGAGGTGGGTGCACGAGGAGGGGTGGGATGGGGCTACAGGGATGGAAGGACACTGGGCTCCTGCATCCTGCTCGGAGCATCGCAGCCTCTGCTGTGCCTGGGCAGAGGGCTCAGTGTGCACTGATGGGCTCCACACCCCTGCCTTGCCCCATTTCTGTCCCCATACAGCAGCTCTGCCTGCACTGGCTTAGACTGCCAGCCTATTTTTTATCTTGAAGAGCTATAAAAAATAGATGAGTTCAAGTAAATTCTTTCTAAAATAGAAACTGGGTCTGGGCACAAGCAGTAACAGGTGGAGAAGCAGCAGTGTGCTGGTGTGTGGGTACCCACTGCGAGGTCTGTCCCTGGCACTCTGGGCACATCCTGCTTGGCCCCAGGGCTCTCCCCAGGCTGTAGGGTGGCTCGGAGCAGGGGTACCCTCAGCTCTGAAATGTGTGTCCTTGTTCCAGTGTTCATGCTGAGCTGCAACTTTCCACGGAGACCTGACTTCGGCGATGTCACGGTGATGGATCTGCACTCGGGGGGAATTGCTCATTTTCACTGCCACCTGGGCTACGAGCTGCAGGGCCCCAGGGTGCTCACCTGCATCAACGCATCGAGGCCTCACTGGAGCAGCCCAGAGCCCATCTGCTCAGGTACACTCCTCGGGGCTTGGCTGCAGTGCTAAGAAGAATTGGGATCCCTACGGAAAAAAAATCAAAATTAGAGTTGTTTTCCTGGTGCCGTGATTTGAGTCAGTCCTGGGAGAGAGTGCAGGCACTGCCCAGCCCTGCTCAGCACAGCCCGAGGTGCTGCAGGTTTTCATGGCAGTGGCAGCAGAATCTGGCTCCTAATCAGGCAGGTGAGGAGAGGGAATTAGAGATGCTGTGTGTATCATCACACAGACAGAGCCCAGCCAGGCACGCAGGAAAAGCTCCTGAGAAGAGAAGGGCAGGCACCGGGGGGGTGGGCGGGGGGTTCCTCCCCTTTGCTGCGCAGAAGCCCTGGGTGCAAATGGCAGGCTGTGCCCTTCGCCTGTCCCTGTCCAAGTCCCTGTCCCTGCCCCAGTCCCTGTCCCTGCCCTCGTCCCTGCCCCTGTCTCTGTCCCAGTCCCTGTCTCTGTCCCAGTCCCTGTCCCTGTCCCCGTCCCTGCCCCTGTCTCTGTCCCAGTCCCTGTCTCTGTCCCAGTCCCTGTCCCTGTCCCCGTCCCTGCCCCTGTCTCTGTCCCAGTCCCTGTCTCTGTCCCAGTCCCTGCCCCTGTCCCCGTCCCCGTCCCTGTCCCCGTCCCCGTCCCTGTCCCTGTCCCTGTCCCCGTCCCTGTCCCTCTCAGCGGGGCTCTGCTCTGCCGGCAGCTCCCTGCGGTGGCACGGTCCGCAATGCCACCATCGGCCGCGTCCTCTCGCCCAGCTACACCGGGAACCAGACGGGCAGCATGTACTGTGTCTGGGCCATCGCCGCCCCCCCCGGGACAGAAACTGCACCTACACTTCGAGAAGCTCCTGCTGACCGAGAAGGACAGGTGAGCTCCGGAACCCGCCCTCTGCTACTGGGTCTGGGCTGAGCTAGGTCCCTGCACCCCCCGGGAATGGGTTGAGCTTTGCTCTGCCCGGGCTGAGGAACAGGGAGATTTTCTGGGTGCACACACCAAAGCTTGGAAGCTGGTCCCAGCTCCACCTGGAAATTCCTGAGCTGCTGGTGCCCTGGCAGGCAGCATCCACCCCAGCTGGGGTGCAGCACAGGACAGGATGGGGATGGGGGCAGAAAGGGGTCCTGGTTCAGCAGGTTTGTTCCTGGGGTGTTTGAGAGGTCAGGAGGCAATAGAGATCCTGGAGCTGACAGAGCTGCAAGAGGCAGACGCAAAGCACCAGCTCCTGCTCTCCCAAACCCTGCATGTTGTGCCAGGGGTTGGTCCCCTGCTCCCAGAGTCTGTGGGGTGATGCAGTGAGCTGTGTCACAACATCCTCTCCTTGTGGGCCCCAGGTTGTCTGCATCCCTAACAGAGCACAGACTGCTGCTGGTGTTTACCCAGGGTTAACACTCAGCCTGGAAACAGGAGCAGAGCAGGTTTATGGCTTGCAGTAAAATCAAAGAATAAAGCCCCTGTTTATGACTCAGTAAAAGAGAGTTCCCTGGCTGGTGCATTTTTGTTTGCACAATTCCTTTCAAATGCCACGTTCTGGGAGCCCCAGAGAGGGGGCACTGGTGAGGAGGGGGCAGGCAGTGCACTTTGTGGGGGGGCACGGGGACATTTCCCCCATGTGAGGTGCCACGTGCTGCCGTGCAGGATGGTGGTGTACAGTGGGGACACGAACCAGTCTGCTGTGCTCTACGACTCCCTGCGTGCTGACAGTGTGCCCTTCGAGGGGGTGATCAGCGAGGGCTCCTCCATCAGGATCGACTTCCTCGCCGAGGAGCCTGCAGCTGCCACAGCTTTCAACATCCGCTTTGAAGGTGACGTGTTCTCCTGTTGGTACCCTCAGGAGAAGCAGCCAACACTCCAGGGCCTGGAGACGTTGGGAAAACTAACAGAGATGCTGCTAGGAAGGGTCTCAGCTGCCCCTGACACCACCCAACCCACTGTTCTGCTGTGCTCCTGTCCCTGCATCAGTGGGGCAACACAAATTTGGGGCTGGAGCTGCTTTAGGAACACATTTACCTAGCAATAAGGAGGAAAATAAATAGTTAAATGTCATTTGTTCCCACAGAAAGGTTTGTTAGTGAGGTGATCATCCATGGAACATATCCCCTGCACCTGTGCCATGGGGCAGACCTGGGGCAGGGGGTCCCATGTCCAGGATGGGGCTCCCCAAAACCCATCAGAGCCATGGGAGTCACGCAGCCTGTGGTGACCATCCCCTCCAAAGGCTCAGTCTGTCTGTCCCCTGTCCCTGTCCCCTGGCACTGCTGGGCACCAGGCCCATGGCAGGTATAGGGACTCTCCTGGCTCCTGCTCTTCCTGCAGCTCTTGCTCCCCACGCTGCCTCCTTGTGGACCCCACAGCTCCTCTGAGGCCAGGGCTCTGGGCTGGCCCTGGCAGCTCCCAAGAATCTGCTCCCATTGTCATTTAAGCATGTCCTGCTGCTGGGATCACTCCCCAGGAGCCTCATGCCTCTGAGCGAGCTCAGTACCACGCAGTAATCCCAGGGGATTGCTCAGCAGAGACAGCAAAGGGCAGCAAAGCCAGAGCCTTACCCATGCTGACACACGGTGGGAGTGGGGTTTGGTTAAGCCTGCACAACTCAGGACAGATAAACTCTTGTTAATCCTAATTGCCTGTAAAATATGCCATGGAAGAGGCCACCCGTGCGTGGTGGGAAGGGAGGTGACAGCAGAGCCTGGGCTCCTCTAGCAGATCCCCAGGGTGTGTGAGGAGCAGGGAAGGCAGAGCTGCCCCAGACCCTACACCTAATGGGGCTTTCCCTTCCAGCCTTCGAGCGGGGCCATTGCTACGAGCCCTACATCCAGAACGGGAACTTCACCACCTCCGACCCCACCTACAACCTGGGCACCACCGTGGAGTTCACCTGTGACCCTGGGCACTCCCTGGAGCAGGGTCCTGCAGTCATCGAGTGCATCAACATGCGGGATCCCTACTGGAATGACACGGAGCCTCTGTGCCGAGGTCAGACCCTGCCCCATGGGGTGATGCCAGGTGCTGGGCACGAACCCCCCAGCTCAGCCCTGAGCCCACCTCTCACTCCCACAGCCACGTGTGGGGGGGACCTGACAGCCGTGGCCGGGGTGATCCTGTCCCCCAACTGGCCAGAGCCCTACGCTGAGGGGGAGGATTGTGTCTGGAGGGTCCATGTCGGCGAGGAGAAGAGGCTCTTCCTGGATATCCAGCTGTGAGTAGGGCAGACCTGGGTGCATGTCCCTGTCCCCCCCAGTGCCTGGCCAGTTTCACTGCAGCATCCCAGTTCCTTTACCCTGGGGACCCTCGTTTCCCTCTTCTCCCTGTCAGAGCTTTCCTGATCCTCTGTGGGCACCCAGGGGAGCTCCAGGGCAGTGCTGGTGCTGCTCCCTGAGATCAAAGTGCTGATGCATCATCCATTACAGTTGTTAATTGTGTCCAAGACAGCTGCTGAACTTCCCCAGAGCAAAGCCACAGGCAGCAGGGCCATGGCACATGTGTAGCTCAGAGGGACACAGAGCACCCTCATGGGGCTGGGAAAGCCAAGGGATATCCACGAGCTGGAAACTGCAGGGAGCAGAGCAGAGCTGCCCAGCAGCACCCATCTGTGCTGTCCAGGCACAGCAGCACCCACTGCACAGGGTCAGAGGGACAGAGGATTCAATGCTGAGAGCCCTTGGCATGGTGATGCTGCTGAGGCAAAGGGAATCTCCTGCTCGGCTGCTCTGGGTTTTCAAGAAGAGGGTGTGCTTTGAGCAGGGGCTTAGAGCCATAAAGGTTTTAAAGGTTTCTGTAAAATCTCCCATGGGAGCTCCCAGTGCACCTCTCCCAGCTTTGTGGGTGCTTGGGCTGAGCAGGACTGGAGGCCAAGTGATTTGAAGTCATCAGACATGAATGCCAGTGAGGAAATCGTGTTTGACAGAAAGCAGAGATTTACTACAACTATCAGCTTGCCATGGGGATTAGCTGGGTGCCTTCCAAGAACATTTGTAACAGAATGCTTGGGGATGGGCTCGGGCATCTCCAGACAAGGCTGAATTAGATGTGTGGGCAGGGGTCCCCCAGTGACCAACCATGTCCTGAGCACAGCCAGACAGGTCCTGCCCAGCTGCTTCAGCCCAGACATCTCTGGGAATGTCACTTCAGCTTCAAACCTGATGGAGACTCCTCCTGTGGGGCTGGGAGCATCCTGCTGCTCTGCCCCATGGGGAAGGGGAGATGTGGGGTTCCTGCCCCAGCCCCAGCGCTGGGTGAGGGATGTGTGGGGTTAACTGTTGGACTTGCTGATGCCAAAAGGTGTCTGTGTTTGCAAGAGACGAAGCCTGGCTGCTGGCAGCTCTGGGGCAATGCTTCCCCCGGGATGTGCATCCATCGCTGGGGAGCAAGGAGAGGGGACAGAGGACGGGACTTGTCGCTGCTGCCAGGGGGTGGGTAGCGGTGGCTGAGGAGCTGGCCCTGGCTCTGGAGGAGGGTTTGCTGCCTGTGTCTGCCGGCGGGATCCCGGCCCCTCCCGTTCTCCGCCATCCGCGGGCCGCCACTGCTCTCTGCTGGCCGCGGGGACCCGGGACATACCGGGCCGGGCCGGGCCGTCCCCTCTGAGCAGCTTCCTCGGGGCGCAGCTGTCCGGGAGTGGCAGAAAGGGGGTGTTCAGCCTCGGGGGTCGGTCCTTCCGCCTCCCAAGAGCTTCTCTGCTTACCCAGAAAGCGTGGGGCTGGGGACAGGGCTGGGGACAGCGACGGCAAGCAGGCTGATTGCAGTGCCAGGGCAGGGCATCACCTGGCTGCTCCCTGAGCCCGACACCGTGACGTCCTGCCCGCGGTCCCCGACCCATCTGCCCTGACCCGAGCTCTCCTTTCCAGCCTGAACCTCAGCAACAGTGACATCCTCACCGTCTACGATGGGGACGATCTGACTGCCCGCATCCTGGGGCAGTACGTGGGCAGCACTGGGCCCCAGAAGCTCTACTCCTCCAGCCCTGACCTCACCATCCAGTTCCACTCCGATCCTGCCGGGCTCATCTTTGGGAAGGGACAAGGATTCATCATGAACTACATAGGTAGGGAGAGTGGGGTGCTAGGGGTGTCCCCCAGCCCTGACACTGCAGTGCAGGTGGGGACTGTGACATGCAGCTGGATCAGGTTGTCCAGACATGGGGTTTGGAAGCTGTGAGAACTGCTGTGTCAGCAGCATCCCCACAGCCCACTGAGCTCCCACAGAAGCCCCACTGCAGGCTTCTGGGTCAGTCGGTTTTGGGGTACAGCTCCCCTCCTCCAGGCTGGTGAGAAGGCAGTCGTGGTTTTGGTCCCTGTTAGCCCTGGTCTGGCTCAGTGCAACTGCAGAGCAGAACAGGGAGAGAAATTGTGGTAAATAGGGGCACAGGAGTCCCCCCGACTCACCCTGTCAGGCATGAAGCTGGTGGCTCTGAGGCACAGCAGAGAGGTCCCTGAACTCCTTCCCCAGGCGGGCTCTGGAGATGGATGCTCCCAGCTGCTTGCTCCGGAGAGGCTCAGCCTGCATCTGGAGCCATCTGGGCACCTCATCCTTGGGTGCAGCCTGTCTGCCAGCACAGGGTGTCTGGAAGGAACAAGGACTGGGAAGGGCTCTCCTTCCCCAGGGCTGCCTGCTGTCTCGCTGCTGCCTCTCCTCCACCTCTCCTCCCCTGGCAGGCTGCTTCCAAGCCCGTTTTCTCTCTGCTGCTGACAGCTCTGCTTACGACAGGCAGAGGAAGCTGCAATGCAGATCACCTGCGGGTCCCCTGCCCCCTGCACTGCAGCACCTGTGGCCAGGTCGGGCCCTGGGCAGGGCACTCAGGGGGTGGGGGCCAGGGGGGCAGAACCCCCCCAGAACAGTAAAGCAGCTGCTGAGGTTGTCCTGACCCCAGCACAGGAACTGTTCATCGGCGCACCCTGCTTTTAGGATCAGGGCTAGGGAGGCTCCAAGGAGCCCCCGTTACCCCTTGCTGCCCCTTCCCTCTGCCCAGGGGACATCACTGCCGGGCCAGGCTGCGGCTGCCACGGGGCCTGGGGCTGGGGAGTGCTCGGGGAGGGATGGAGCTGAGTGATGAGGGATGGAGCTGAGTGATGAGCTCCCGGGAGGGCTGTGCTGAGGGGTCCTGCTGGCTGGGTCAGGGACAGCATCTCTCCTGGCTGCAGAGGTGTCCCGAAACGACTCCTGCTCCGACCTGCCCGAGATCCAGAATGGCTGGAAGACCACGTCACACACGGAGCTGGTGAGAGGGGCCAAGATCACCTACCAGTGCGACCCGGGCTACGACATCGTGGGCAGTGACACCCTCACCTGCCAGTGGGACCTCAGCTGGAGCAGTGACCCCCCCTTCTGCGAGAAGAGTGAGTGCTTGAGCGATGTGCTGCTGTCCCCATCCTGTCCCCTGCCCCTTCTCAAGCTGCCTCTTTTCCCCAGTCATGTACTGCACCGACCCGGGGGAGGTGGAGCACTCGACCCGCCTCATCTCGGACCCGGTTCTGCTGGTGGGGACCACGATCCAGTACACCTGCAACCCTGGCTTTGTGCTGGAGGGCAGCTCCCTGCTCACCTGCTACAGCCGTGAGACGGGGACACCCATCTGGACCTCACGGCTCCCACACTGTGTCTGTAAGTTGGGGTGGTTCCTCCTGCTCTCCCTCACCTTGGTCCCTCTGCTCGGGGGTCCCGGGAAGCCCATTCCTGGGTTTGGGACCTCCCCCAGGAACTCAGCGCAGAGCTTTGAGCTTCCTGCAAGCGGGATGGGGGGAGATCTCAGGACCTTGCCTGCTGCCTCCGAGGCTCCTTCTCCCCCTGAGCATCCTGAGCCCCGGTGCTCACCCTGGGCTTTGTTCCCTTGCAGCCGAGGAGTCGCTGGCCTGTGACAACCCAGGGCTGCCAGAAAATGGCTACCAAATACTTTACAAACGCCTCTACTTGCCGGGAGAATCCCTGACATTCATGTGCTACGAGGGCTTTGAACTCATGGGGGAGGTGACCATCAAATGCATCCTGGGTCAGCCGTCCCACTGGAGCGGACCCCTGCCCATCTGCAAAGGTAACAGTGGGGGGCAGCTGGAGGGTGTAGGGACAGCCAGCACCTCTGTCCCCAACCCCGGGGGACTTAACAGACACAGCCTATTAAAAACTGAGAGTTTGGGACCAAACAGGGCAGGGAGACCCTGGGCTTGGGCTCCCCACGCAGCCAGCAGCTGCCAGCACCCAGTCAAACCCAGTCACGCACCAGTGACTCTCCATTTCTCTTCCAGTGAATCAAGACAGCTTTGAACACGCTCTAGAAGGTGAGTGCTGTGCGTTTGCTGGCTGAGCCCCATGCAGGGCCCCAGCCAGAGCCTGCGTGGAGCCCAGGAGGAGGGAGGGGAGAAGAGGAGGCAGAGAGGGGGCGGTGAGGTGCTTGCAAATGCCGAGATAACAGCTCTTGTCCTTTTAGTAGCAGAAGCTGCTGCAGAGACATCGCTCGAGGGGGGCAATATGGCCTTGGCCATATTCATCCCGGTGCTGATCATCTCCTTGCTGCTGGGAGGAGCATACATCTATCTCACAAGGTGGGGGGGCAGCTGGGCTGGGGGACAGAGCCCTGCGGGGCACAGCCAGGACTGGTTCAGCATTGCCATACCCTGGCCAGCACAGTGCTGGGGAGCCAGACATGGAGCTGCTGCTCTGGGATCCCCAGGGGCTGGCGAGGAGCTGGGGAGGGGATGGGGCTGGCTGTGCTTTGCTCTGGGGTCACACCATGCATCCCTGTGACACTTGTGTCCCCCCCCAGGTGTCGGTACTACTCCAGCCTGCGCCTGCCCCTCATGTACTCCCACCCCTACAGCCAGATCACGGTAGAAACGGAGTTTGACAACCCGATCTATGAGACAGGGGTGAGTCCTGCTGCCCCCCGCCTCCCTGGGGACCCTCCTGGTGGGGCACAGGGGTTTGGCTGGGTCTGCAGGGAGGGCACCACTTCCTCAGGAGCAGAACCACAGCTGGAGCCTCTCCTGCTGCCCGGGAGCGGCTTCGAGGCAGCTGCTGCCCTCAACTGGCTTCTCCTTCTTTGCAGGAGACGAGAGAGTACGAGGTCTCCATCTAAGGACAGCGGTAAGAGAGGCTGCGAGCTTAATGTGCTCTCATAGAACTTCCTCAGTAACTAATCCAGAGACCACGTGGAGTTTGGTCGGACCCCCGGACCTGCTGTTGTCTTTCCTTTTGCCTCTTTATTGAAGATTTTACTGTTTTCTTCACTGTATTTATTCTATTTAAACTGGGATAGGTGTGCTGCAGAGCCCCGGGCGCAGGCAGCAGCGGGAGCAGGGGCAGAGCCTGGACCCGGTGAGGCTGGGGTGGCACCGGGGCACCCACTGTGTGTGTCCCCCCCCCCTGGCAGGGTGACACCTCCCCTGTCACTGCCCACACACAGGCAGGGGGATTTTTGGGGTTCTGCTGCTGTTAAAAATTAAAGATGTCTCCATTGCAAAGCCTGCAGTCGATTGCTGGGAGCTGAGGCAGGCACAGGGGGTGCTGCAGGGTCCTGCTGGCACTGAGCCCTCCCTGCCACACACACCCCACTCCCCTCGCCCCTCCCCAGCCCCGGGGGCTGCTGTGCCACCAGCACAGGGAACGTGGAGCTTTGCTCGTGCCAACCATTCCTCTTTCGTGACACCCCCTGTGACCCTCCCCAGGAAAACCCCCATCCCGCTGACAGCCACAGGTCACCCCGTGCCCCCTGGTAGCATCTCAGGGTAAACAGGATGGAGCCAATGGTGCCCATCACCACAGAGGGGTCCCACTGCCCCCCTTGGGGTTGTGGGCAGAGATGGGGCAGTGCAGCCCCCCCCCAGACCCCCCTGGGGTGCAGCTCCCACCCAAAGTCCCTGGGGTTGGCACTTTGCTGGGCAGGAGGAGGAGAAGGGGCAGGGGCTGGAGGTCTGTCACCAACCCTGGAGGGATTTCAGAGCTGTGTAGATGTGGCACTTAGGGACAGGGTTCAATGGTGGCCCCGGCAGTGCTGGGTTGATGGTTGGACTCAGTGATCTTCAGGTCTTTTCCAACCCAAGCAATTTGGTGATTCGATGATCCCCTACACTCCCTTTCGCTGCCTTCACCTTGTTGGAGCTGGACACCTGTGGGGCTGCCCCCCATCCTACAGGGACGTGGACCCCCAAAAGGATTATCTCCTCCCTGGGAACCCCACACTGCTGGCCCCACAGCCAGCCCTGGGGAGGGCAGCAAAGCCACCGATGTGTCCTCGACTGCTGGTGTCTTTCTTTTGTCCTTGTAGAGCAGCATTTGCAACCACGGGAGGCTGGTTTAGTTTCGGGATGGTTAGTGCATATCTGCAGTGTACAGCTGAGACTTAGGGTTTTGGTTTTTTTTTTCCTCTAAAAACAATGAATGTGTGTTTGTAATTTGTAAAGGTTAGAGAAAAAAAAAAAAAAAAAAAAAAGAAAAAAATGTGCCAAAAATGTACTAAGCATTTCATTTCCCTTCATACATGTCTGTTTTTATAAGAACAATGTGAAAATTGCTGGGATTAAATATTTTTGAACATGATAAAGTACTTCCGTGGGAAGCTCTAGCGTTCAGTATAACCTCAGTACAAATTATTTGGTATTTTTAAATGTCTGAAATAACTTTGCAGAGACGTGGCCCTCAGGTTGGCCATGGCCTGGGCTGCTGCAGTGATGGAAGAGCAGGTGAGTGCTGGGCAAGTCACAGCTCTCTCTGGGGGATGGTGCTCCCTGTCCCTGGCTTGGCCACCAGTGCCATTTCCTAGGGATAGATCCTGCCCTGGTGTGACTCCAGAGTGGCCCTGGGGACATCCCCCCCATGGAAGCCAGCACCAGCTCCCCAAAAGCCCCCCCAGCCCAGACTCCCCCTTCCCAGGGCATTGTCCAGGACCAGACCAGGCACAAGGGTTGCCTGGGGAGTGGGTGGGGGTCTGGGTCTTGTCCCAGCTGCTGGGACCCCATTGGAGACCCATAGCCATGTCCTAGGATGGTCACTGAGGGGTTGTAGAAGGTTTGGGGGAGGGCAGAGGGTCTTTGGAGACCCACCCTGCCCTGCTGAGCTGTGGCCATCACCCAGCAGCTCCCACGGGACACAAACTGCTGGGAGTGAGGGGGGGACACACAGCCCCCCCAGAGCCCTGGGAAATGCCACTCCTGAGGCCTCCTGTGGATCCCTGCACACCCCCTCCAAACAAAGAAATAACCCCGTGCTCTGAAATCAGGCTTTTCCAGAAGGTTATGATGTGACACAGGATAATGGCTTTGTTTAAAAGCTGTCAGGCTAATGCACTGGGGGGGGGAGGGGGGGGGCGTGAAGGAGGCAGGGCTGTGATGTGGAGCATTCCTGGGGGAGAAAGCTTGGGTTATTTTTGGACAGAGATTGCAAGAGAATTAAGAAGAAGGGAAAAAAAAAAAAAAAAAAAAAAGGAAAAACCCGTGCTGCTGCTGTGCCCCCGTGTGACGTGAAGCAGGAGCCAGACCCCAGCCTGGCACTCTGTCTGCCACCACCCGTCTGTCCCCTGCGGTGGGTGCTCAGCTGTCACATAGCTGAGAAACCCCCGCACCCAGCCCCCCCTCCACGCTCTCGGGGACGCAGCAGCGGGGACAGGGGACACCCCCAGGCTCCTCCCCCCTCCCCCATTCCCGGGGGTGTTGCAGAACATCCCTGCCCAGCCCCAGGGACCCGCAGCCCGGGCATGGGGGCTGGTGGTCTCCAGCAGAGGTTTGCTGGCCACCGCTTGCCCCATCGCGGGGTTGATGTCTCAGCAGGAGCCAAAAGAGGGTCGGGGGGAGCCGTGCAGAGGATGGATGAGCCCCCCAGCTTCCCCCCGGGTCTGTTTAGGGTTTTGTTTAGCAGCCGTGGAGTGCCCGCGGTCACTGGTGGCCGTGGTGACAGAGTCCTGGGGACAGCCATGGTACCTTTAGGTGCAGGGTCGGAACCCCTGGCAGAACACAGACCCAATTTTGGATGCAGCTCATCCTGGCAGTGGTTTGGGGGTGGTGGGGGGATACTGGATGGTCCTAGAGGACAGCGGGGGGCCCCGGGGGACACCTCGAGGAGTAGGAGAAGGAACCAGAGGAGCCGGAAGACACCCAGGGCCCCTGCCAGGGACATTCCAGGGCTGGTCCTGTGGGATGGGTCCTGTGCTCTCCCCGGGCCCCTGCAGAGCTCAGGAGTGGGGCCTGGAGTGTCCCAGAGGGGACACAGAGAGGAGAAAGGAGAGGACGGCAGAGCCGGGAGGCTCCGTGGCTGCTGGCAGAAGGGAAGTGCCCGCCAAGGGCAGGCAGGAGGTGAAGGCTGGGGCTGAGAGGACTCTGGGAAAGAGCAGGAAGGAATAAACCCCCTTCCTTTCACCAGGTAGCCCAGAGAACCACTGACACATCTATGAGGGAAAGGACCTTCAGCATCATCGAGTCCAACCTCAAACCCAACAGTTCCTTCAGCACCGAACCCTCAGGGTGCCCCCGAGCACCAGGGCCACCTGCCGAGGAGCAGCTGGGCAGAGCAGCCCTCATTTCCCTGCCAAAACCCAGCAGGGAGAGGACGTCCAGGGATGGCAAAACCTTTTAAAGCAAGGCAGGGCTTCCCCCGCGGTGACACGAGTCCCACGCAGCTCCGAGTGGCACTGCCAGGCCAGCGGGGATGGTGGAGGGAGTTCTGGACCATCCTGAGTCCCCTGGGTTTGACAGTAGGTGATTTGGAAATGTGTTGAGGAGGAGAAGAGCAAACCCACAGGAAGCAGAGCAGCTCACCACAAACTGTTTCTCCACCAGCAGTTTTTAAGGGATCCCCCAAATGCTAAAACATTTGCTACCTTTAAAGCCACCCTGGGAAGCTGCTCACCCCCTTTTCCACAGGGCCAAAGCCTGGACACAAGCAAAGTCGTCTTATAAAGGGACATTTTTTCACCCTGACCCAGGCTGGCTGAAGTAACTGGAGCCAAACGTGTCCCCCAGGGGGCTCACACACCTCCCAGGAATGCTCACATCCCTGGGGACTGCCTTCCAGCTGTCTGCATCTAGGATGCTGCATCCCAGCTCTCCAGGCCAGAATCTCCTGCATGCTAGCAGCCAGTTCCCCCTGGGAGCAGCCTCCCCCCACCCCAGGCACTCCAGCACACCTACAGCCTTGCTGAGGCATCCCTGGCTGCCTCACCTTGGGCAATGCCCCCCTGGGTGTTCCTGGCCCCTGCACACCAGACACATCCATCCCGGGGGACCCTGCACCCCGGGTGCTGCATCCCCGGGTACTGCATCCCTGCTGCTTCCCGCCTATCCCAATTACTACATCCCTAAACGCCTGTGCCTCTGGAGCCAGTGCCGTGTCTCCAGGGTGTCTGCATCACCCCGTGTCTGCACCCACCCCTGGGACCACCCTCCCTGCATCCTGACTGCTGCAGCCCCCGGTTCCTGTCTCCTCGGTGCCGGTGCTGCTCGGTCCCTGAGCGTCCTCCCGCACCCCCCAGCAACCCCCGCAGCCCTAGACCAGCCGGCACGGATGCTCTCCCGAGCACCAGCACCAAGGACCCCCGCCCGGCTGCGGCAGCCCCGATGCTCCCGCCTGCTCCGCTCCGCCCCGGGGCCGCGGTGAGGGGCGGGCGCGGGGGCGGGCGGGCGGGCGGTGCCTCGCCCGGGCCCCGCATCTGCCACCGGCGCGGAGCCGGGGGGGCGGTGCAGCCCCTCCTGCCCGGGCTGCTGGGAGTTGTGGTCCGCGGCGGCGGCGAAAGGAGCGGAGCGGAGCGGCGAGGGGCCCCGCACGGCCCGGCCCGGGCAGCAGGTCGGTACCGCCGCGTCGCACCGCATCGCAGGGCGGGGGGCCGCGGGGGGCCGCGGGGTGCGGAGCGGGGCGGGGGGGAGGTGGGGAGAGCAGCCCGGCTCCGCCCGGCCGGGGCAGCGGGGCTCGGCGTCGGCCGGGAGACACGGCCTCGCCGGGTGACACCGGGGTGGGGAAGTGGCACCTCCACGGGGGTGGCGTGACACCGGCACGGCGGGCAGCGCTGCCACGGCGGGGGATGGAGGAGTCACAGCGGGGGATGATGGAATCACACCAAGTGGTGCGATGAAGCCACGGCGGGTGATGGAGCCACGCTGGGCGGTGCACCCACACCGGGCGATGGAGCCACACCAGGTGGTGCGAGCACACCGGTGACACCAGCTGGCACCACCACGCCGAGTGCCACCATCACGCGAGGTGACACGGCTGGGATGGCACGCTGGTGGGAAGCTTGAAGCCAGCACCCGTGGCTGCCTGGCCCTGCTCCAGCCTTGTAGTAGCAGCCAGCACCCTGCCTCACCCCAGCGCTCCGGCATCCACAGAAAGCTCCTGGTGCTGCTCCCGGAGGTGCTGCTGCTGCTGCCGAGCCCGGGACAGCCCCACCACGCATCCTCACCGCTGTGGGGCCCACGGCCTGGGAATCCCGGCTGGGCTGAGTGGAATCCACCTCCTCCAGGAGACACCGGGGCCCCCATGGAGCTGCTGAGATGCAACTTTCTGCTGCATCGAAGCCTCTCAGCCTTCCTTACGTAACAGCACTGCTGCCTGGCACGGTGCTCGCCTCCACGTCCTGCACAACTTCAGTGCAACGTGGAATTGATTTCCACTCCTCGGGGCCGGCTCTGCTGTTTATTATTATCAGCTGATGAGCTTCCTTTTGGATCTTGGGCCGGGGTTGCTTTATGTGCTGTTCCACCCTCGCAGGGGGGTGAGGGATTGTGCCTCGGTGACCCCCAGGCTGTCGAACCCCCCGGCCCTCTTCCCCCCTTTGCTCCTTGCTTTGTCAGGCAGCTTCTGGAGGAGCCTGCCAGGGGAGAGCCACCCTGGTACAGATCATGCCGGGGCTCTGCCTGCCTGCCCTCACCCCAGGAAAATGATGTGAGCATGGTGCCAGCCTTGGGAAACACCCCTGGGACCAGCTCTGTGGCTGTGCCCTGGGAGGTGAGGCCTGGGCTGGAGAAGCCTGGAAGAATGCCAGCTGGTGGGAATGGAGGGAAGTTATCTTAACATTCCCAGGAGGCCGTGATGTGCCACGTGGGCTGCAGATCCCGGGACAGGGCTTGCAGGGCATGTGCTACAAGGAAGTAGGATGGAGGGAAGTCAGCTGTGCAGCTCTCCCTCACTGGGCTGTAAACCTGCCCCAAGGCTGTCCCCAGCCCTGCACAAGGTCCACAGCTGCAGGTCCCAGGCAGAGCTCCAGAAGCTGAAATGCATCCCCTTTGCAATCAGCGGGGAAATGCTCATGCATTACTAGGCTGCAGGACCTTGGCAGGGAGGGCTAGGAAGGGCTTGGATGGTTTCCCTGGCTAATAAACCCATCCTGTTCCTCCAAGTCAATGCTTCACGGATCAGCTCCCATGGCATCTCCCTTTCCCTTACCCGTATCACCCTTGCTTCTTGCAGCAGAGAGCTCTTTGCCCTGCAGCTCCTTCCAGCCTGCATACCCCTGCCTTCTCCCTGCCCCGTGCAGCAGTTGTCACATCCAGGATGTGCAGCCTGGGCCCAGCATGAGCACAGATGAACTGGGTGAGAGCCTGAACCCTTCACCCCGGTGCCCTGCACAGCCCCTGCAGGCACCCTGAGGGGAAGCTGCCTCCCTAACGCCTCCGGGTTTCTTTCCCCACAGCCTCCCTCCACTGCTGCTTGTCAGGATCATGGGCCCAGAAGCCCCGGTGGGGACCCCTGGGGCACGTCACAGCTGACCTGTGGCACCGGGACCCCCGGGCAGCCCTGCCAGCCTCCCTCCTCCCCCTGATGCAGAGCCCCCGGGCGCAGAGGGACGAGCCGCAGCTCCGCTTCCCCATGGCAGCCTCTTCCCCCCGTGCCCCGTCCCAGCTGCATGGTGTGGGTGCCCCTGAGGAGCACCAGGACTGACCCCCCGTGCACACCCGCCGCCCACACCGCCGCCACCGCCATGTCCGTGGAGTGGCTGACGGGCTGGAGCTGCTCCCTGGATGGGCTCCGGGATTTCATCGCCACCGGCATCCAATCTTTCCGGGACTGCGATGCCGGCGCCCTGGCTGCCGTCGCCTGCCTCCTGCTCCTCTTTGTCTGGTACTGCTACCACGTGGGCCGGGAGCAGCCCCGCGCCTACGCCGGCGTCAACGCCCTGATGCAGGGCGCCGAGGCCAACGGGGTGCAGAACGGGTACGTCTACTGCCACTCCCCCGACTGCCTGCGCTGCGCCCACCACGACGGGCTCAACCAGAAACTCTACCACAACCTGCAGGAGTACGCCAAGCGCTACTCCTGGTCGGGGATGGGCAGGATCCACAAGGGCATCCGGGAGCAGGGCCGGTACCTCAACAGCCGCCCGTCCATCCAGAAGCCGGAAGTCTTCTTCTTGCCCGACTTGCCCACCACTCCCTATTTCTCCCGGGACGCTCAAAAGCACGACGTGGAGTTGCTGGAGCGCAACTTCCAGACCATCCTCTGCGAGTTTGAGACCCTCTACAAAGCTTTCTCAAACTGCAGCCTCCCGCAAGGATGGAAAATGAACAGCACGCCCAGCGGGGAGTGGTTCACCTTCTACCTGGTGAACCAGGGCATGTGCGTGCCCAGGAACTGCAGGAGATGCCCACGGACGTACCGCTTGCTCGGGAGCCTCCGCACCTGCATCGGCAACAACGTCTTTGGCAACGCCTGCATCTCGGTGCTCAGCCCCGGCACCGTCATCGCCGAGCACTACGGCCCCACCAACATCCGCATCCGCTGCCACCTCGGTGAGCACCCGGGGCGGGGGGTTCGTCCTGGCATGGGTGGGGGTGCAGCCGCCGCCTCCCCCCCCAAAAAGGGGCTCAGCACCCCGTGTTCTCCAAGTTGAGCCGTGGGTGGTGGGCTGGCTCAGGGCCCTGCTCCATGTGAGCCAAGATGCTGCTCCGGTGGGTGGGGGGTCCCGGGGTATCCCCTCCGGCGCAGGGGGATGGGGACAGCCCGGGTGGCACAGATGGCAGCCGGGGGAGGCTCTGCACGGGCCCTGCTGGCAGCCACCAAACCCGCTCCTTCAGCCAGATCCTCTTGGATAAACACACTCGGGAGGTGCCTGCCCATTTATCTGGAGAGGGAATCGGGCTGCAGAGCTGACCCGAGGAGTTCTGCAGTCCTGGAGAGCCAGAACCTGCCCTTGCTGGTGCCAGCAGGCAGCCCACCCTCTAGCCCCCTGCTCCCCTCTCTCCCCAGGGTGCTGGGGGGGTGCATTTGCCTTACAAGGGGCCAAGAGTTGTTCCTGGGTGGGGGCCAGCAGGGAGAAGAGGTCCAGGCTGGCTCACACACACCCTGCCCCAGGGATTGGAGCTGTGGCCAACCCTCTGGCTGGAGCACACACCTCCCAGGGAATCCAGCAATGTGGGTCATTCCCTTGCCCTTCCATGTTCCCAGCTCCATCTGCTCCATGGCTGCTGGTCCTCCAGCCAGGACCCAGCACCAGGGCTCACCCACATCCCCACCTGGGTGCTGCGGGTGCTGCTCCTGCTGTGCCCAGGGCAGGGGTGCATTTGAGCTGTCCCTGTAAAGCCAGACCAGTGTCTGCATAGCTGAGTCGCTCTCCTGGATTCACCCCAACCCCTCTGCTTCTCTGCTAAGCACACGGGGCCAGCACAGGCACCAGCTCTGTCCCCCCAAGAGTCGTGGCAGTGTCCCCCAGGATGTGGGTGTGATGGAGATGCTGTGTGCTGCCACCTCCCTCCTTGCTCAGCTCCCCCTTTCCAGCTGGAGCATCTCCAGCTGAAGCTGTTGTGCAGGGAAATGGCTTTGGGGCTTTGTAGGCTTTGAAGCATCCATCAGAAAAGCAGGGAAGCTTTTTGTGCTCTCAGCTCTGCCGGGCAGCTGTGCTGGCTTGGTTTTGGCATCGCTGTGGGATCTGCTGCTGCTCGGGTGCTGCATCTCTGCCCTTTGGAAGCCACGTGAGCTCTGGCCCCTTTCTCCATCAGGGCTGCATCCTGGGGGCAGGTTGGCTCTGCACTGCGGGGGGTGACATTCCTGGTGCAGGGGGAGGTGGGATCACCCCTCATCAAACCGACCTGACTCCTGCTAGTATTTTAGGAAAAGACCTATTTTATTTCTAGGATTGTCCTCCTTCACGTGGCCTTCACAGAGCCTCTTCCCTTTTTGCGACCCTCCCCTGAATTTGTCCTTGCAGCTCCCTGGTGAGGGACGGATTGGCAGCACCTCGGGTGGGGGACAGAGGGACAAGGCTGAGGGATGTGAGGTCAGGGGGGGAGCTGTGGCAGAGCCAGGAGCTGAGCCCATTTCTGCAGCCCCAGTGCAGAACCCCAGCCCTGCAGCTGGCAGGGAAGTTGCAGCAGGGCTGGAGGGAGACAGGGAGGACAGGCTCCACCATCGGGCCTGAAGAGAGAAAAATGCACCAGGAAAATGTCTTCCTACTTGGCTGTGGGCTCTGGGGAGCTCTTGGCAGCTGCTCCAGGTACAAAAGAAGCCCACGATGCTGAGGTCGTTGGGGGGAAAGTGGGTACAGCTGGGGGGGGACCTGCAGCAGGAGGGAGCAGGCAGGGGCTGAGGGTTCTGCCTGTAAATGCAATGCCAGCTTTGTGCATGCTTGGGACCCTGCTCACCACTGGTATTTCAGGGCTGCTCCTCTGTCCCAGGGAGCTCAGCACCCCCTGACCCTCCCTCTCCTCTCTCTGTGCCCCTGAAGGTCTGAAGACCCCCAGCAACTGTGAGCTGGTGGTGGGGGGTGAGCCCCAGTGCTGGGCTGAGGGTCGCTGCCTGCTCTTTGATGACTCCTTCCTGCACACAGCGTTTCATGAAGGTGAGTCCAGCGTGTGGGGCCTCATCCTGCACTGACACCAGCACCGGGGGCACTGGGAGGAGTGGGCAGGCAGAGTGACTGTGCCCTGTCCCTTCTGGGGACACTGAGGCAGCTGAAGCAGCAGCCTCCCTGGGGGGTGTCACTGCTGCTGTCCTTGGGTGGGCGATCACCCTGTCCCTGGGGTGCTGGGTTCACCCACCAGACCCTGTCCCTGGTCCCTGCTGGTGCAGCATCCCTGTGCCTTTGCCTCAAGGACCCCCCTGAGCCCCCTCCTCAGCCCCCCCCAGGGCTGGCTCCCATCCTGCCATCCCAGCAGCCCTGGCAGGGACCAGTGTGGGCACTGCTGACTGGGGTGGCCCTGGGGGTGCAGCAGCCTCTGGGGATTTGGGGAGCAGGGTAGGAGCAGCCTCACCTCCCGCTTCCATCCCGACCCAGGTCCTCCAGAGGAGGGTCCCCGCGTGGTCTTCATGGTGGACCTGTGGCACCCCAACGTGGCCGCTGCCGAGCGCCAGGCCCTCGACTTCATCTTTGCCCCAGGACGATGACGGCGCTGCCCGGCCCGGTGGGTTCCCGGGCGGCGGTGCCGGTTCTGCCGCGGGTCCAGCACAGCTGCCGGACACGCTGGGAGCTTCCCCCCAGCACACGGCCTCGGGGTCCTCCCTCCTCCCCCCCGCTCCCTCCCTCCTTCCCGGGGGGGGTTCTTGTAAATGGAAACCGCGTCGTGTTCTCCACCCCCCGCTCTCCCCGCCCAGCGCTGGCTTCAGGGATTGTTTTCCACCGGGGCAGCGCAGAGCAGAGCATCCCACCCCTTCCCCCCCCGTGGTGACCTGCAGCCCCCCTTTGTACCTGTTCTGTGGCTACTGTGTTTTTCGCGGTGTTCTGAAGTAGAGTAACAAGACCAAGGGTGTTTGTTTGAATGTGATAATGTAAAATTCCTCGCGGTCATCAAACCCACCCCCACACCCACCCCCCAAACCAGCCAGACTGCCCTGCACGGAGCTCAGCCTGCCCCGGGTGGATGGACAGAGGGATGCTGAGGGCTGCAGCGGGCAGGGGATGCTCGGGCTGGGGCAGACAGGGCTCTGCCCACAGAGAGCTCTTGCCACAAGCCCAAGGCTCCTGCCTCCTCCCTCCCATGCCAGCAGGACCCTTGCCCACAGCTGCCCGGCCCTCCTGCCCCCAGAAACCATTCTGCCACATGTGCACAGGGAGCAGAGCACGATGCCAGCCCCCCTGATGCCCTGCCAGCCCAGAAGTGCACAGACACACACCCCATCCAGGCACACACCTCAGCAAGGGAGGGCTCAATCACCCAGATCCCCTCCTGGCTTTATCTGCAGCCTTTGGTTTCCACAGCAGAGCCTGGGAAGCCCCTGCAGGGGCAGAAACACTTTGGGAATGCAGGGCAGGGCTTTTGTTCATCCCTAGGAAAAGGCCAGGGGGAAAAGGGAGCTCACACTTCCTTCTGCTGCTCCATCTCCTCCTTTCCTGCAGCCAGGGTGAGGGTGCAGCACCAGCTCACTGCACCTCACAGCATTCCAACGAGAAGGGTTTGGTTAACTCCACAGCACAAGGAATGAGCCCTTCACCCCCCAGGGACCCTCCCAGCAACCCACACACGTGTCTTGAAGCTTCCCAGCACCCAGGGGGGTCAGGACATGTCCCCCATGAAGCACAGCCTGTCACTGGGGGGTCACCTCTGCCCTCTGCACCCTACCCAGGGGGGTGCCCAGCCCCACTCTCCTACAGTTTCTTTACAGATTTTTTTTCAGTGGTTAGATTGCAAGATAAAGGCAGATTTCCAATACATCCGGGATTTTTTTACACCTGTCTTGTTACAGAATATCTGAAGTGCATGATTTCTACAGGCCTTGGCTACCTGGGAGCAGCCCCGAGGAAGCAGGCTGGCTTGGTAACTGTCCTGGGGTTTGGTACCATTCATACAGTGGATAAGCAGAGATTATCAATAAACAGTTGTGCTGAAAACAGAATGGGCTCTGCCTGATGGTGTCACCAGTCCAAGGTCAAGCGAAAACCCCAAGGGACTGGGTCCTGCTTCCCACAGTGGAATCAGCAGGAAGAAATGAATGGGAAAAGCCAGAGCTCCAGGGTGGGAATAGGAGATGAGCCCAGGATGAGTCCCCAGGGGTGCAGGGCAGTGCTGTATTCCACCTGCAGCCACCCTACCAAGGAGCACAGGGACCTGTCCTGCATCCCCCTGCATCTGCCACAGCCCCAGGACCCCAGCAGCCCCCCAGCCCCATGCAGGGGGTCAGCAGCTGCTGTGAAAACACTGCCCCAGCACAGGGCCCTGGGCAGGAATGGAGTGGCAGCCCAGCTGCCCCAAAACCCAGAGCCCAGCATCAGAGGGGAGCAGAGGAGCCCTGCAGCCAGGACCCAGCTCCTGCACCAGCTGCTCCTCAGCTTCTGCCACTTGGAGCTTCAACATCTTCTCTGCAATGCAACCATTAGGCCAAGGGCCTGGAGCCAAGTGCTGGGCTGCCCCCAGACAGCATTCCTCATGCCCCAAGGAGAGGAAGAGGTCTTGGGGGTCAGATGAGGCTCAAGAAGCCCCAGGAAGGAGGCTGCCTCAGCTGCTCCCCTGCCAACAGACGGCATGGCAGACTGGAGCAGAAGATTCCTGGCAGCAGAAGGCAAAAGCAACTGTTCTGTGCTTTGCTGCTGTGCCAAAGCTCCCTCCTGTCCCTCCCAGGCTTTTTCCTCAACTTCTTTGTGTTTCCTGACACAGCCTCCAACCACTTCCCCACAGGCAGAGGGAGGAGGCAGCAGGCTCTGCCCTCACCCCCCAGCCCCAAAGCTCACAGCAGGAACCATCAGCACACCCAAGGAGTAAGTGGGGCTCTGGTCAGTGACACAAAGCCCTTGGATGAGCCTTGGAGGCTCCTTTATTTTGGTTTATTTGGGTGACAGTGATGCTGTCCCACCCCCAGCACAAAGGCAGGGAGCACCACTCAGGTCTGAGCAGCCATCACCACCCCCCAGCCAGCCCTGAGATGGGACAGATGCCTGTCTGAGCAGGGACAGAGGAGCTGCCAAGGGGATACAAGGCCTCTGTGGGACCAAAAGGGGCTCCCCAGGGCCTGGGCTGTTAGCAGCAGGCAGGCAAACCGAGGTGCAGGAGGAGGGAGGGGAAGCAGGGAGGCTGGGAGTCAAGGGAAGGCACTGCCCCCTGGGAGGGGCCATTTCTAGAGGTTAAGAGATGTTTAAAAAAAAAAAAATAAAATCCCAAGTCTGACCAGGATGAGTGCAGGCACAGGACTCCAGGCAGCTGCAGAATTGGGCTGAGATCCCTGGAAATCCAGGAGCCTGGTGCCTGCACAGCTCAGAGCCAGAAGAGGCTTTGCTTGAGGCCAAGGAGCTCCAGGAGCCCCTGCCTGGAGCTGTCCCCGAGTCAATGTAAACCACACACCCAGCACAGCCACCTGCAGGCTGCTGGCTCTGCTGAGTGCCAGCACAGCCCTGCCCTGGCACAGAGGATGCTGCAAACCCAGGGCTGTGCCCCTTCCTCAGGGCAAGGCAGCTCGGAGGCTCCAGAGACAGCACAGAGCCCTCCAAACAAACAGCTCTGAGATTTTTCTCCCTGGAGGGGAGGGAAGTGGCTTCCAGAGGGACATCAGTTCAGAGCAGGTTCACCCCGTGCTTCAGCAGCTTCTGCTTGGCCTTGCTGGGCAGGCTGAAGGCACTGTCCTGGGGGTTGGGGACCCCCGAGTTGCGGAGAGGGGCACCCAGCTGCTGGAAGTAAGTTTCCTGGACAGGGTTCCTGCAGGCATAGACGGCCGTGGAGGCATTCCTGGAGAGAAAGCAGCAGTCAGGATTTCACAGCTTTCTGCAAGACCCCCCCTTCAACTCCCCGGGTGCTGCTCGTGGCTCTCAGCTGCCAAGGAGGAGTTTGAGGTCTCTCTGGGCAGAGCAGAGGGATGGAGCTCAGCCCACAGCAGCTCAAGCTGTGGACCTAAAAGGCACCACACTCAGTGTGTGCCCATCAGAGGGCTGGCAGGGAGCAAAGCAAAGGACTCTGCGTGGCTCCTGGATGGAGGAAAGCAGCAACTGGTATGTTTGCTGACACCCCTCTGTGACAGCTCTCCACAAAAGCAAGCAGTTTTAGTCATCCTGTTACTCAGCCTGATTCACACATGGAGTTGCAATTTTTTTTTTTTTTTAAAGGCAACACAGAATACACCAGTGTAGGGTTTCAGGAGCCAGTCAAACCAACACTAAACAAGGAGTTCTCTGGCACTGATGATTCACATTCCCTTGGCAAGCTGTGTCAGGGAAGCAAAACAGTGTAATTCCCAGAAGCATCTTTATTTCATCATGTTTGGGCAAACAAGCAGAGCCCAGAGAGCAGAATCACTGCACACTCACAGCCACCACCCTGCCTGAGGGGCAGGGACAGGGGTGGTTGTGGCACGGGATCAGCTCTGGGATGCCTGGAAAGGCTGTGGCTGTGATAAGACCATTACAGTTCAGTTTGCCACGCGCCCTTCTCTGTGTTTCCAACCCAACAAGCTGTGCAAGAAAACAAAATCTAGGTTGCCAATTCTGGGTGCTCTTGGCTCCCAGCCGAGACACATTTATTAGGAACAGCTATATTTAAAACTGCTCCTCAGAACCTCATGGTGCCAGGGGCTGGCAGGGTATCAGCACTGGGTCTCAATCCAAGGCCGTGGCACAGCTCACTCACTGGCCTTGGTGTCATCCCAGCTTCCCAGCACCCAGACCACACCACGGGCAGAGTACTGAGCAGCCCACACCTAAAGAGCAAAGCCCAGAGGGGTGAGAGGGCTGAGCCTTGGCAGGTGACAGCCTCAGAAATGGGGCTGTCCCTTCCCACCCGTGAGCCACCCAGCATCCCTGGGCCCGGGAGAGGAGGGGGCTGCAAACAGACCCTACCTGAGGATGACTTGTGAGGCCGTGGGGAGCTGGGAGAAGTCTGCGTGGATCAGAGCAGCAGCTCTCAGGAAGTGCCGGTCCTGAGGGCCAGGGGCATGGGGCAGGTTGGCTGCAGGAGGGCAGGAAGGGATGAGGGTTAAAAGTCAGGGGAAAGGCAAGTCCCATCCTCAGACCCAGCCCTTAGCAGAACCCCAAGGAACACCTTGGAAGGGTTTTCTGAGCCACGTGGCAGCTGCTCCACCTCCAGCCAGAGCCAAAGGCAGCAGCAAGGCTCCAGCTCATGATAACCCCACAGAACACAACCCCAGCAGCAAGGCTCCAGCTCATAACCTCACAGATAACCTCACAGAACACAACCCCTCCTCTTACACCCAGGCTGGGGGGTGAGGGTGACAGCAAACCACGTTCCCTGACGTTAACTGAAGCAGGAGGAAGGTTCAGCCACAAGCCCTGTCCTCCTCCCCAGCCTCTCCTCACTGCTCTTACCCGTCAGCACGTTCTGGACACGGTCATAGTGGGTGAAGCTGTAGGTTGTCCTGGCTGAGGATGTGGAATCTTTGGGCAGAGTCTCCCTCAGATGCACCTCCAGGCCATTGAGAGAAGCCAGGCTGCTGTGGTACTGCAGGGGGAGGAAAGGGAAGGGTCAGAGCAGAGACCCCCAGACTGCCAAGGAGGTAATGGAGGAGCTTGGGTGACCCAGTGACAAAGGGACTGGAGAGCTCCATGCTGGGAGAAGAGCAGGGAAACCTGGGCAGAGGGAAGCAGAGGAGTCTCCGAGCTCACATCAGTGAGATGGGGACTCAGAAAAGGGTGCTCCAACCTGAAAACAGGCCATTAAAACACCCGATGCTATTAATTGCAGGAAAACACCAGACTCAGTTCATTTCCCATCACACATTACCCTCCAGGGTTCTTTTCCACATCCTGGCCATGATTTCCAGCAGCAGCAAGGAACATTCCTTTTGTTAGCAGCCCTTATTACACCAGACCTGGTGCAGCAGAGGCTGCAGCTCAACACCCCGGATTTAACCCCCTGCAGTGTTCCCTGCAGCAGCCTCAGCACAGGGGGAAATCTCCTAAGGGGCACCCAGCACAGAGCATTGGATTTACAAGACACTACCAGGGGCTTTCCCAACTGGAATTCCAGCAGCCCTGAGGGTGCTGAGCAAACAGGCAGCAGGCAGGGCTCAGGGGGAAGATGAACTCCATAATCCTTCAGCCTGGCTCTGTGCTTCCCTCTGCCACGGAGAGGATCAAGCAGTGCCTGGCCTGGCCCTGACCCCCTGCTCTTGGAACAGATTTTCCTTTCTGTGCTGTGACACAGGGATAAGACCTAAAGAGCTGCAGGCAGTGAGCCTGCAAGCCCCCAAAGCCCCTGGCTCTGCAGGGTATTGGAAAACACCCCAGAGGAGTGCCTGGTACTGCCTGCTGCCCTGGGCTGCACAAGTGGCATATTTTACCCTTCTTTGGTGTCATTCAGGGGCCTCAAAGCCTTTGACAAACATTAATTATAACTGGGCTTTGACATCCCTGAGAGCTGAGGGGCATTTGTAATCTAGGGATAAACAAAGGAGCAGACAAGCTGAGGTTACTCCTCAGATCCACCCTGCCCCAGCTGCTCTGCCTCCAATCCAACCCCTCCTCCTGGGATGCTGCCTCTGCCAAGAGATAACAAACACTTGCACGGGGGAAGGGGACAGGCAGCAGGACACAGCCACAGCCCAGACCCAAGGGTGGTTTTGCTCAGCTGAGACCCAAAGCAAGAGGAGGGGGCAGAGGCAGCCTGAGAGGAGCAGGAAGGGGATGGAGCCATTTGTCACCTCTGGTACCCAAGGTGCTGCTGCTGCAGCAGGGCTGTCACCCCAGGCTGGGGACGTGGCATCACAGCCCCCCTGGGAAGGAAAAGGAGTAACCTTGAGGCTCTGCTAGTGCTGGGAGCCAGTCTGAGCTTCCCTCCACCTTCCAGCCAGGCGGGTAAAGAAATGAGGTTGTTCCTATGGCAACTGGCACAGCAAACAGGGCTCTGCAGCTTTGACTCAGCGGCTGCAGGGAGGCAGGGGCTGGGCAGCAGCTCTGCAGGGTGATGATGCTGCTGCCCCGGGAAGGGAGGGGGGGCTGGGCTGGGGAGTGGGCACACAATGATTTGGGATGTCCCTGCTACAGCACCTGCCTGGAGACCACACCTGGAAGCCTTTGCTCCAGCCCCAGAGGTGGGCAGGGAGCTGGACGCTGGGAGCAGGGAGCTGGGAGAAGGGAGCAGGGAGCTGGGAGAAGGGAGCAGGGAGCTGGGAGAAGGGAGAAGGGAGCTGGGAGGATGCTCCTGGACACCTCTCCGTGGTGTGTAGGGAGTGTGAAGCTGTGTCAGGACAAGGGGAGGCGACAGAGCCAGTGACCCTCCCCATGCAGAGAGCAGCAGAGCCCCCCAGGGCTTTCCCAACACCCCCAGTGCCAGGGGCCAGGCTGCAGTGCCAGACACCAGGAGCAGAAGCTGCCTGTCAGACAACAAACACCCCTCAGCAACAACCTCCCCCGCAGCTCAGGTTGTAGGGACAGCCCCCAGCCAGCAGGCTGTGCCTGGCAGAGGAAAAGGGATGGGGACAGGATCCCAGGCTGGCTCCTCACTCCTAACCCCATCCCCAAGCAGCAGCAGCACCTGGACCTGCAGGCTCAGGAGAGCTTCCCCACTCACCACATCCTCGACAGAGCTCAGGTCCTCCTGGAGATGCTCCTCAGCCAGCAGGGACAGCACCAGCCCCTTGATGCAGTGAACGTACAAGCTCATCTGGACCTGTCTGCCTGGCTCCACAGCAGCCCTGCCTCCCAGGCTGTCCTCCCCACTCCTGGGACACGGCATCTCCTCTGCTGGGTCACCAAGCAGGTTCTCCTGGACCTCTCCAGCTGGCAGTGTGTTCCTGCTGTGGAGCTGGGATGGACAATCCAAGCCCTGCACGGTGCCACCAGCTGCAGCACTGCCCTCTCCACAGGCACCATCCTGGCTCAGGGTCCCTCGCTCGGCTGCTTCACTGGGTTTCCTTCTGCTCAGCTCCTGGGCAGGAGAGCAAACATCCAGGCTGACACTGGCTGCACGATTCTGGGAACTGCACTGCTCAACATCCGAGTCCACCAGGGATTTCACCGTGCCCTGATTCTCCTGCTCCTGGGCATAAGGGTTTGGAAAGGAAAACCCCTGCAGACACAGAGCTGTAATCTGAGCATACTCAGCAGGACGGAGTGTGGCAGAGCTTGGCAGCTGCTTTGTGGCTCTCTCTGGTGGGGAGGATGCTTTTCTACTGAGCCCTGAGCTTTTGCTCTCCGGGCTGCTCAGTCTTGCAGTTGGAGAAGTCTCTGGAGTGGCTTCCACTTCGGGGAACCCCTTCAAGGCAGTGGTGTTTGCAAGGCTGACAGACTGCACAGCAGCTCCTGCTGCAACCATGCCCGAAGCTTGCTCAGGGCACTCCAGCACAGACAGATTGTTCAGGTCCTGGTTTTCACAAGATCCTGTTGACTCTGAAAGTGCCTGGGAGCAGAGGGCATCCTTCTCTCCTCTGGGGCTTTCTGGGGACACGGATGACCTAGCAGCAGATGACAAGTTGATTACAGGACTGAGCAGGATCTGTCTGGAGTTGTTACACCTCTCCTCACACCACCAGCTCCTGCTCAGCAGCTGCTCTGTTCTACAGGGAGCACCTGGAGGAATTCTGCCTCAGAAAAGGAAGGGCCATGGTGTGACAGGGTGAAAAGCAGAGGGTGTGCAGCATGGGAGCCTCCTGGGCACCTCAGTCCCACAGCACCAGGGCAGAGCTGCAGGAGTTGGTCTGGGGAAAGAGTTCTGAGTCCCTCTTCCCAGCACAGACACCACAAACTCTGCCTGGGGCAGCTTCAGGGACAGAGAGTCACAGGGGCACCACGTGCCAAAGCTCCTGTGGGACAGATCCACTCCCTACCTTGTCATCCACTCCACAGGGAACTCCCTGAGCACTGAGACCTCCTCTTCTGTCAGGAATACCGGCAGGACCCGGACACCCCGAGGCAAAGGAGAACCTGCAAGAGCACCAGAGGTCTGAGGATTTAATTAACATGTCCCAGCATAAAGAACAGGAGCCACACTCCCCCAGAAGAAGGGACACTCTCATCCTGGGCCACCCCAAACAGACCATCATCCCCATCCCCCAAACAGACCATCATCCCCATCCCCCAAACAGACCATCATCCCCATCATCCTCTTTAGATTGTCCTCTAGCTTTCCTCACCACCCTGGCAGTGTCCATAGACTGATGCTCAGAATGATGACTGCAGGTTTGGACTGCAAGCATCCATCAGTCCAGGGAGTCCCAGGGCTCCTCCAGCAGCCCAGCAGGCAGTGGGTGAAGGGGATGGAGGAAAGCAGGCACCCCCAGGACCCCCAGAACTGAAACCCAGAAGAGCAAAACGCCTTTGCTCAGCCAGAGGAAGGAACCAGGTCTGATTTCACAAGACCCAGGGGCACAGCCTGGCTGGTGGCACCCCCAGACTCAGGACACATTCCTGCATCCATGTAAAATCCCAGGGGCCCAGCTCTGCTCCCACTGCCCCAGGGGATTCCCAGGTGCTCACCAGGCTCCTGCTGCTCCTCAGCTCCAGGCTCACTCTGAAAGAAAAGCCAAGGATCAGCTCAGTGGCAGAGTTCAACATTGCCACCAAGCAGCACAGCTCTTCCATCCTCCCTGGGGCTGCAGCAGCCCCCAGAGCATCCCCATCAGACAGGCTGTGATCACCACACTGGGCACTGATTTGTCCCTCAGGGAGCCCCTCGAGTCAAAGGGACTTCCCAAGAACCAAAAGATACCTGAAAGTAAGGACAAATGTCAAAACTGGCCATGACTGCCTGCTCAGGGAACAGAACCTTGGTTCAGTCTGAACCACAGTAAGAGCAGAGGCCTTCTTCAGGTCTGGGTCTTGATGGCTTTTTCGTGGATCTCGAACCACGTAAATATTTATTTTTGACAGATTTAATGGCAACAGAAATTGATCTATTTGCCAGACCTGTATTTTACTTACTTAGAACTAAATCCCTAAACTTGAGGAAAAAGCTAATTAAACCAGCAGCAGTCTAGAAACCTTACTCAATCACAACTAATAAAAGCTTTCAGCATCCCCATTTATCCCTCCCAGTGACAGCAGACATGAGATCCATGCGACAAGAGCTCCCAGAGCCCACCCTTCAGGTGGGTATTTGCACATGTGTATTTGTGTACCTGCTCTGCAGACTCATCACCTTGCAGGAGAACTCTGGCAGTGAGTGGAGGTGGCAGCTGGGTGCTCACAATCCTGCAAGGACAAAGTGAGGTCAGGCAGGAGCACACCAGGATGGGCAGAGCCAGCAGCCCACGGATCCTCTGGGCCAACAAAGAGGGTTTGTTAAACCAGGGCAGTGCCTGCAGGCTCCCTGCCACCCGTGAGGAGCTGTGGGGCAGTGGAGAAGATGCAGAAAGACCCAAAACACTGCAGCAAAGGGCTCCCAAAGGTATTCCTGGTCTTTCCATTCATACCTGGTTGAGATCCACATGCTGGAGACTCTCCAGAGGACCCTAAGGAAGGGGAACTTCAACCCAAGTGCAAAGCCCTTTGCAGAGCTGGAGTGGAATCCCATTTGGTGATGGAGCAGGGACACAACCAGACACTTAGCCCTGAGGTCACTCCCTGCCTGCCCCTCTCAGACCTCCATGGGTGCCTCATGGGTTCCCAGCACTCACAGAAGGTGGAACAGAAACAGCCTCTGCCAAAGACAAATGGCTCTTGATGCTGTTTGTCAAGAAGTTCTCAGAATCCCCCATCTCCTGCTTTTCCAGGCCACCTTGGAGGCTTTCCCTCAGTGCCACATCTGCAGCATCTTCAGCTGGGATTAATCTCTGGTTGAAAGAAGCTGGGATTTCTCATGGGAAACCTTCTGTGCACCTTCTGCCAGCCCAGAGAGTGGTCCTGGCCAATGCCAGTCAGAAACACATCCTCAGAGACACACGTGTGCTGTGTGTGTGCAATGAACTTGCTAAGGGGAAAGAGGAACATTCACAAACCTTTCCTTTTCCTGACAATTTCCACCTAAAAAAAGCCCAAGAGTTTCATCCTGCTGAGTGCCAAAGACAGCAGATTACCACTAGAACCCAAAGCCTGAGTATCTTCACACTTCCATCTCTCCTCCTGATGAACACCAATGAGCATTTGTCCTCTGTGAGATGCCCCAGCAGACAGGGATGACCTTGCCTGTGCTGCTCCCGGGGGTCACAGCCCTGGGGAGGGACATTTCCCACCCTGGGGAACCCTTTGCCTGGTTACTTACAAGCCCTTGTAGAGGATGCAGCCTGCCAAGACATGGGGAGAACGCTGGCAGGTTTGCAAGATGAGAGCAGCTTTCAGCAGGAGCAGGGGATCCACCTGGACAAGGAGAGGCACCAGAAGTCAGGCTGGAGAGCCCTGGGAAATGCTCAGAGCAGCAAATAAACCCCAAACCACGAGCAGGAAGGCAGCTCTGGAGGCAGGCACTGCAGAGGACAGGCTTTTACCTTGCTTTTGTCCAGATTCCAGAGGGAGTTGAAGATCTTGTGGAGCTCACTGGTGTTTTTCCGGACGTGCTCGACGTACCTGTGCCACTGCCTGCTCAGCTCCTCCTGGGAAAATGCCTGAGGACAACAGAAATCCAGATTTATTCAAGACGTTACAGGCAATCCACCTGGGACAGCAACTACGAGAGGCAAATCTTGAGAGGATGAGGAGGAAGATGACACTGAGGAGAACCTGCTTTAGGCTGAACACCTGGGGAGCTTCCAGCAGGCACTGGGTGCAGCAGGAGCAGAGGCCCTGATGCTTTCCCAGGACCCAATTCTTGGATTTTTGAGCTTGCCCTGACCCTCGCAGTGAGGAGGATGCTGCAGAGGAACATGCCAGCCCGTGGGTGTGCCTGGCAGAGCTCAGCCAGCATGGGAAGTGGCTCAGATCTCCTTGGGGCAAACAGATCAGAGGTGAGGGGTTGGGTTACCAGGTAGGCTCTGTGCACAGGTCCATTGTAGAAGGTGAAGAGGCTGATGAGCTGCTCCAGAAACCTCCTACAGCTGACATCAGGGAGCTCCACAGCACAGCCCAGGACCTGGAACACAGAAAGCCAGGGATGGAGGATGTTGACTGACAAAACCTGGGCAGCTCCCAGCACTGTCAGATGTGTAGCCAGGGTGTGCAGGCAGCTCTGTGTCAGGCAAACAACCCCCAGATTCGTGAGTCAGATAAAAAGGAAACTCAGGAATACCCACAGGAGATAAATAAGTGACAGGGGAAATCCAGTGCTTCAGACACACTCCCTGCCCACGTGAGATGACCCAACTCAGTGCTCTGAGAACATTTGCCTGAAACTAGGTATATAAAAATATTCAGATTACATTTATTTACAGCCAGGAAGATGCTTCAGTGAGTTCCTGAGAGAAACTGAGGCAGCTTTGGGGAGAGCCCCAGCAGCACCCCCAGCTCCGTGGGGCTCCCAGAGCAGCCTCCAGGAGATGGTTTGGAGCATTTTCTCAGGGCTCTGCTCTGCATTGCTGCTCTTTATTGACACCAGGGAGCTGCTGAGGGTTAAAGAGCAGCCAGACCACCATAAAAGGGAGACTGTGTCCTTGTCACAACCTGCAGGACATGGCACCCTGCTCCCAGCCACTGCCAGGACCCTGGGACACAAACCCCTGGGTTTACAGACACAGCTGAAGAGAACCACGGGGTGCAGACACACGAGTGAGGTACAAACCCCCCCAGAGCCCAGCAGCTCTGACTGCCACCACAGACACCTGGAAATAAACCTGAAACCCCCTATAATGGGGAGCTGTGCACTGCCAGTCCCCACACCACCTCTCCCCAGAGAAGAAAACTGAAAGAAAAAGAAACCACCCCCCCTTTGTTCAGGCTCTCAGGCTCACCCAGAGGTAATCTCCATCCACCACGACTGCAAACTTGAGCTTCCTCAGGCGAATGAGGCTTGGAGGGGCTCCTGAGATCTCTGTCAGGCACCGCACAACCCCAGCGATCTGACCACACAGCAGCTCCTGCTGGTCAGGGAGAGTCTGTTGAGGAAGGCAGGGAAAAAAGACTTGGTTGGGGTGTTTTTTTTTAAAAAAAAAGGTCCAGGAGAAAAAAAACAAAAAACAAAAAACGAACCAAACCAAAAAACAAACAAACAAACAAAAAACCCCCCCCCCAAAACCACAAAAAACCTCATCACTGCTATATTCAAATATAAATAATTTAAAATTCAATCCCATTGTAAATCAAACGCAGCAACACAGGCAAATTTCTCAGAGAGAAAAAATTAATTTAATTGCTTTTTAAAAGCCAGGACATTTGGGCTTCTTTAGGGGCTGTTTCATCCCTTGTGTGTATTTATTCATATCCCCAGAACAGACCTGGGTACTGCTGGAGGACTCCCCTGACCAGAACCCACCAGAACTCTGCACAGCCCTGGTACCAGCCAGGCAGGTTCTACCTGCAGGAGCTTTCTTAAAGCTTCTGGAAATAGGAGGTAAGAATTAATTCAAAGCTCCACCTGGAAGCTCGGCTGGTCCTGAACCAGAATTACCAGCAGGGACTCACCCTACAAACACCCAAATAAAAGCCAACATTACCTGGGAAGGATAAAAATAGCAGATCCCAGCACTTGTGGGGTCCCCCTCCCCCTTAACCTTCGAAGCATCGTAAAGGAAGAAGTAATTCCACCTAAAAAAGCAAAGTATTGGCAGAAATCATTGCAAGTTCGCAGTTACGTTTAGGATGACAGACTGGGCTGGGTGGGAAGGGACCCTCAGGACCCCCCGGTCCAACTCCTGTCCCTGTGCAGGGCACCCCAGAACCACACCCCGTGCCCAGAGCATCATCCGAACTCCCCCCAACTCTTCTCCCTCTCCTTTCCCGCATCTCGGGGGAGCACTGAGGTTGTTCTGTCCTCACCTCGCCACACCGAGTCCGGACACCCGGGGGGTCCCGCACTGCTCCCCCTGACCCATTTCCCGGGGTTCTGGCAGCTCCGGTACCCGCAGCCGGGGCCGGGAGTGCTCAGGGACCCCCAGACGTGGCCATGAGCCCCGCGCAGCCCCGCAACCTCCGGTACCCGGGGGGGGGGGATGTTCCCCGCACCGGTGCGGGACGGGGCTGCTCCCGACCCCTCCCCTGCGCCCCCAACCCCGCTCCCTGCGCGGGATCCATCCCCGAGCGGGCCCGGGGCCGCGTCCCCTCCGAACCCGCGGGGTGCGGGGCTGGGTGCTCACCACGGTGCCGGGTCGGGTCGAGCCATGGGTGCGGGTCCGGGGCTGCGGGACCGCCCCGCGCCGCTTCCGGGAGGAGCCGCGGCCGCTCCCGGCACCCTCCGCGCTACGGCGGCCCCGGCATGGCGGAGGGGGCGGGATGGTGCCCGGCGGGAGGGAGGCGGCGGGGACGGGCGAGACGGGGGATGGAGGAGGAGGAGGAGGAAGGCACCAAGGTGCTGCGAAGGCTGCGGGAGGCTCGGTGAGTGCCCCTTCCCGCACTGCCAGGGCCCCGCTCACCCCCGGCAGTGCCCGCCCCTTCCGGGGAGTCCCCGCTTACCCCCGGTCAGTGTCCCGGTAACTCCGGGGAGTCCTCGGACCCCCACAGGAGTGCCCCTTTGTCCCTCCCATCCCTTTCGCTAAGTCCCTGAGCTCACCGGGTGTGTCCCCGCTCCCCCGGGGGATGCCCCGTTGCCCCCGGTCAGTCCCCGGTTCCCCCCGGGGGTGTCCGTCCGCCTCCGGCCAGCCCCAGCCCCCCGGTGCCCCCCTAACCCCTCGCTCTCCCCGCAGGGACGATTTGCTGAGCTCCGGTTTCTGGGCAGCGAGCATCGGTACGGTACCAAGGTTCGGGAGGGGGGGTCCACAGGCTGCCCCCCCCCCCCCAGCCCCCCTTTTACCTGACACCCCTCTCCGTACCCGCAGGAGCCGTGCGGGCCCCCCTGTCCGCCAGCACCGAGCCCCCCACCCACTGTGTCTGCTACGGGCTGGGCCGGTTCAGCACCTGCCCCAGTGCCCGGTACCAACTGGGCTTCCTGCTGCTGCTGCTGGAGGAACTGGGGGTGAGCGCTGGGGGGGCGGAGGGGGTCCCACTATCACGGCCCCCAGCCCCCCGGCCATGCCCAGCTCCCTCCCCTCCCCACAGGTGCCCCCCGCGCAGTGCTGCGTGTTCGACCCCGCGTTCTCCCCGCAGGAGGTGGGAGTGCTGGGACAGCTGGGGCTGAGGATGCTGCAGGACAACGAGGTGACAACAGCTGGGGACAAAAATGGGGGCAGGAACAAGGGCCAAGGGGTTCCACAGGGATGGACACCCCCCCACACCCCCCCTCCTCCAGTTCCTGACCCACGGCTGAGGGAAATGTTTACCGATCCCAGGAGGGCAAACACGCCGTGGAGGGCTCGGCCACCCTGTTCTACATGGTGCACTGCGGGAAAGCC
The DNA here is from genome assembly GCF_003957555.1 of Calypte anna. NCBI lineage: Eukaryota > Metazoa > Chordata > Aves > Apodiformes > Trochilidae > Calypte > Calypte anna. The sequence goes on along the minus strand of NC_044261.1, from coordinate 727,352 downwards.
TTGTACAACAACCTGCTCTGGAGGAACTGGGCTCTGGGGACACTCTCCAGAATGGTCATCGTTGGGAACAGCTTTAAAGGGATCGAGGAAAGGTCCTGGTGGCTGCAGCTCTGCTTTCATCTCCTTGCTTCCCTTACTCCTTCATTGATTCTGTCAGTTCTGACAATGATTCCCAGATTCTGCTCATTTTTGACTCACAGTCATCAACCATCTGCCTTTTCTGTCCCACATCCCTGCTCAGGGAAGATGTCTGGTCTGTGTCTAACCCTGGTTACCTTGTGTTGTTCCAGATTGTTGTCAAGAATATTGGAGAGAGATTACTGTTACATTGCAAAGGTACAGGGCACTACTTTTAATTCTTAAAGATTTTTTGTGGACAAAAAGAAAGGAAATTAATTGCAGTGGGGAAGAGGGTGGTTGTTTTTAAACATCTTTTTTTCCTGGATGGCACAATATAAAAATGAACAACTCAAAGATCATCCTACATTATCTACAGCTGGGGGTTGAGGTTAACAGAACACCATCCTCCCCTCTGAACTGACAAGTTCTTACACGTTGTATGTTTTCCCACATTTCTTTCCAGATCTTGAAAGGGACAGAGGAAGTGTCCCTCCCTGCTCACCCACGGTACCTGGACACCTTCAATGACACCTCCATCCACTGGTTCCCCTTGCAAAAACTGAAGGAACTCTCCCCTGAGGTCTGGGACTTCGTGGAGGAGCCGATGTACCTGGAGTGTGAGGACCTGGAGATCATCAGGAAGCAGGATGGACACAGCCCTGCAGCCCAGGAGCCCTGACCACCTCCCACAGCAGCTTCTGCTCAGCTGAGATGGAGCCTGGGGCTCACTGTGCTCTGCCAAAACCAGGCAGCACCTGAACTCTGAGCACGAGGGGACATTTTTATATTTTTATTATTTAATAAAAGGTAAAGTTCTGCTTTGACTTACACTCACAAATTTAACCAAAATCTGCCTTCCAGGGCACCTGTAGTGCAGCATGCTGGCTCTGAGCAGCTCCTTTCATGAATAACTCAGAGCCTCTGCAGGTACTGCACAGTTTCAGGTATCAGAAAGGGGGAATTACCCAAAAAGAGGTTGTAGGTGTTGGTGTCTGGCTGCAAAGGCAGTGCTGCTGCCATCAGCACTTTTATCTGTTCTGTTCTGTGAAGAACCAGGTCAGCTCCCCCTAGGGAAGGAAAGACTTGGTTTCCCTCTTTCATCTCTCTGCCCTGAGCTGCTGCAGTCCCACTGGGCTGGGAAAAATCCCTCCTTTCCAGATCTGCCTTGACAGGACAGAGGGGATACCCAGAGCAGCTGAGGGCCCATGGGCAGGGACAGGGCTGGAGGAGCCACCAGCACCCCTGGAGAGAGGAGGGACAAGTCCCAGCTGCAGACAGCAGAGAGGGACAAGGGACATGTTAGGGACAGTCACTTGCTGCCAGAGCAGTGCAGCTGCAGGGAGCAGCTGAGAGATCTCTGGGGACCTTCAGGCCTGGGCCAGACCATCCCTCACTCTGCTGCTGGAGCAGAGAATCCCACCCTGTGATCCCTTCCCCCTGCTGCCAAACCTCTGTCACCAGTGGCAATTGCAGCAGCAGCACAACCTCTACCTGTGACCATCTCTCCAGCTGCCTCAACAGCTCCTCCGAGGGAAGCAATCCCTCCCTCCAGCTGCAGTTTCAGTCTCTTTACAAATCTGCAAGCTCTTTATTGGGGGGCAGCTCCCTCAGAGCCCTGGGGTCTCACTTGGCCATGTCGATGAGGCTCTGGAGGGAGGTGGGCACCCAGGTCTTCTCCCCTTGTACAAACACCACTCCCCGGTCGATGTAAATCACAATCCTGCCAAAGGTGTAGAGCTGCTTCCCCTCGTGCCTCTTCCCAATCACGGGCATGAAAACGATGTTGTGCTCCTCAGCTTTGGTCTGGATCAGGTCCTTGAAGTTCATGGGGACGGAGGTGGCGGCGGCGCCGATGCCGCGCTGGGCCATGTTCTCCGCCTCCCGCCGCTCCTGCATGGCCTCGTACTGGAAATCCTTCCTCCTCTCCGTGTGGGTCAGGTAGGCAATGTTCTCCCGGGCACCTGGCTGCATGTAGCCTCCTGATGGCAGAGAGAAAATGTGTGAACAGAGCCCTGGGCTGGGGACAGGGCTCTGGGTAACCCCGGTGCAGAGGTGGGGTAGGCAGGGTGGGTCTGGGTCCCTGGCTCAGTGTCTAATTAAGGTTTTGTGCTGTTAATGAACCACTGGATTTGATACAATCCCAAACTCTACCTCAGCAGGCACACACAGTGCTGCACTGCTCCTGACAAAGGCAAAACATCAACAATAAACAAGATCCTCCTCAAAGCCAAGCCTGTCCCTGGTCCCCAGTCCCAGCTGGGTTACAGACAGGGACTGTGGCCAGGCTGAGGATGGGGCAGCAGCACTGCCTCAGGAACCTCCCCACCACAGGGACCCTGTGACAAAATTCCTCCCTGGGTGAGCTGCACTTGTATCATCTCACCACAAACAGAACCCTGAGAGCAGACCTGAAGGAACCCTCCAGGGTTCTGAGGCAGGTTCTTCATCACACTGCAGCAAGCAGGCAAGGGGAATGCAGGAAAGAGGGGCTCAGTCTGGGAGGATGTGGCAAATCTCAGCCAAATTATGAGTTTAATTCCCAGCAAATTCCTAACAACCTCTTTTAGGTCACAAGGAGAGATGTGGGAAGGAAGGGGAGTGCTCTGAAGGGAAGGAGAACCAATACCTCACCCTAAGGGACAAAACTCCAGACATTAGTCAGGCTCTCAGAGGATGGTCTGTGACTGACATGAAAAACACCATCATGGCTGGAGGAAAACCAGTTACTGAACACAGGCAGGCAGGCACCAAGCAGCTGTCTCTGCTCCAGTGAAGCACAGCCAGCTATGGAGCAGCACCCCACTCCCTGGTGCTGTTTATGCAGACTCTGTGTTTCAGTGCCCCAGTGCCACTTAGCAGGGCTGTGCCTAAACACAGGCTGAGAGAACAACCAAACCCCTGCAGTGCTGCCAGCAGAGCCATGGCTGAGGCCACCTACCCACACTGGAGGAGACAGCCCTGTTCATGATGTCCAGAGCTTCATTAAACTTCTCCTTGATGGAGGGATGTGCCAGCACTTGGTCTGAGAACATGGACTTCCAACCCAAGTACCACTTGGTGATTTCTTCATAATTGGGGCTGTTACTGAGCCAGGAGCACAGCACCTGCAAAGCAACAGGACAGGTGAAATGCAGCAGGACAAGGACTCTGCTCCATGAGCACACCTAACATCAGGGACTTTATTAATTGTTCAGAAAAGAAAGGGTGTGACCATCTCAGTTTGTGTGGTGGAGATTTTGGTGGTTAAACCATTCCAGTGCTGGGGCAGCAGGTTCTAGGCTGGAGTCACCACAACACTTCAGAGCCCAAACTTCTCACCTGCAGCCACTTGGGGAAGAAATGTTTCTCCAGCAGCCCAACCAGACTGGAGACAGAAATCATCCCCTCCCAGTCAATCACCCAGTAGAAGGCATCCATGTGCTGCTGGTGAGGGTTGATGATCAGCTCGTTCAGACACATCCCTGGGGAGAGGGGGAGGAGAGTCAGAGCACAGCCTGGCTCCGTGGGATCAGGAGCTATAAGGGACATTTTGGGGTCTCTGAACTGTTTGGCTGGTCCCTGCCACCAGGACAGGATGCTTCCACTCCCAGCAATTACAGTTTGTTGTTAGAACTGAGGAAATGAACACATTTTGACTTTCTAAGACTGCATCTTTCATCTGAACAGTGGATTACAGAACCTCCTGGTGAAAGGGTTGGCACAGACCCAAGAACAGAGGAGAAACAAACATTTTACAGCTTGGTACTGTCTGGCAGCTCTTGGATATTGCTGTCAGCTAAGAAGAGAGGATTTAGAAAAGGCAGAAAACATTAATAAACAGAGCACTTCTGATCACATTAATTGAAGTAACACTGGCAGCCAGGTTAACACCTCTCTGCTCTAGGGGCTGGGGGAAGGGGGCAACCAGCAGCCTGCAGAAGCTCAGCCCTGCTCAGCCTGCCTCACCCAGCTTGGGCACGATGTTTTTGACCATGAAAGCCTCCCAGGAGCCAGGTGTGAACACATCTTTCCAGGGCTGGAGGATGAGCTTGGCAGAGGAGTCACTGGGGTGCCACTTCTGCAGGGCATTGGCCAGCTTGTTCCTGATGGGGGAGTAGAGAGGCTCCAACCGTGCCTGCATCAGGGGCAGCCAGGGGTGGATCCAGGAGTGGATGGGCACTGTGTCTGTCAGAGGATTCCAGTTTTCCACCTGGAGGTAAAACAGAAATGGTTCAAATAAGTGCACCCATTCACAGATGCAAAGAGACCCCCAGTGCAGCCCCCCCCAGCTCAGAGGCAGCAAACTGGTGTTTCCCAAGTTCCATCTGACTGAGATTCCAGCCCTGGCTCAGAGTGTGGCTGTGCTGCAACACGAGGCCTCTCACCTCCTTCTGCAGCTTGGGGAAGATGAGCTGATCCAGAATGTTATCTAGGATCCAGACAGGAACAACGTTTACCCAGCTGTCCAAGAAATCCACCATGGACCCACAGTTCCTGGGCTGCCACTGAGCCACGATGTTTCTGACATATGGCATCCAGATTTCCCACATCAGCCTGGGGGGAAAAAACAACAAAACAAAACACAAATAGATCAAAGTTAAGCTCAAAGCTATAGCCCCAGCCCTAACCCAACCACATGGTAACTGTTACTTAAAGCTCCTTCTTTTTATGTGGGTGGCAGCTGGCTTTTAGCAGAGAGATCCAGGGAATCCTCTGGGAAGCACACTGCTGGCTGCTCCTCTCAGCCCTGCAGGAAGCAGCACTTGAAGATGCTGCACAAAGCTCAACTCATCTGCTCCTTACCTGTGAAAAGCATCTGTTGACAGGTCCTGCCCACTGTGTGATAACAGCTGGTCATTCTCCAGAAGGCTCTTCCACTTGGCTATCATCTCTGTGCCATATGTGCAGTCCTGGAAATGATAAGGCATGAGTGGGCTTCCTCCCGTGTCAGCAATTCCTGCAGGGCAGGCTGAGGGCTCCAGGCAGCTTCCTCACCCACTGAGAGGGCAAGTGAGGAGCTGGCAGCTGTGATTAATAGAGCCTCACCAGAGGAAAACCCCACTCCAGGGATCTAACATTCCTCCAGGGGGGAAAAAGGATAGGCTGAACATCTTCAGGTGTAGAGACTCTGCCCTGTGCCCACTGCACCAGGGACACACAGCCCCCTCACTGTGCTCACAGAGCAAGGACTGCTGCTTGAACCCCCACACTCCTAAACCTACAGCCACTTCACAGACCAGCAGCCCTTTTGCACACACTTCTCTCACTCTGGATCCTTCCTCTCTCCTGACAGACAAAAGGCAGATGCTTTCCCCTTCCCTTTTCCCTCCACTGTGACCAGAAATCTGGGAGAAGGAGTGGAGGGGACCCAAGGTTCTCCTGACAACCCAATCCCCTGACCCAAACTGCAGAGCCATCCAACCACAGACCTTGAGGGGATCCCAGTTCTTGAAGTAATCTTTCATGAGGGGATACACAATGGCCACAGCCAGGTCGACCCTGTCAGACATCCTGTACTCCTCGTAGTACTTGTCCTGCAGCGTCTCAAAGATCCTGGCACACTCCTCCAGGCTCAGGGGGTCCTCACAGCTGGGCTGCATCCGCCTCTCACACTCCTCCACCATCTCCAGCACCTTGCTGAGGTTGCTGATGGCTTTCTCCTCGTGTGAGAGGAGCTCAGACATCTTCTGGATCTCGTGGCTGAGGTTGACCACCATGTCCCTCTCGTACTGCAGCTGCCGGTCGCTCTGGATGATCTCCTGCTCGGTGATGTCGATGAGGAGCTGCAGGTTGTGCTCCAGCTCGGGCAGGGAAAAGCCCTGGGGTTTGGCATCTTTACCCAGGGGCTGCTGGGGGCTGTCGTCTGGGATGTTGTGTTTGTGGCTGATCTGGCTGTAGCTGTAATAAACTTTCTGCTCCCGGCCTGTCATGTCGATCACCTGACCACAACCGACAGAAAACAGGCCCCAAAAGTTAACAAAATCAACTGTAAAATCACAGAATCTGCTCACTTGGAAGGGAACACATCAGGGTCACCCAAGCCCAACTCCTGTCCCCATGCAGGGCACCCCCAGGACCACCCCCTCTGCCTGAGGGTGTCAAGTGGAATCTCGTGTTTCAACAAAAGGGCAGAAATCCCTGGCTCCAGGTGGGAGCTGGAGATTCCCAGCTGTTCCATCACTGACACACTCTGCTCCTCTGCTCCCAGCCTCCCCATCCCACAGCCAGCACGTTGCTCATGCTGCATGGCAGCCTGGGGTGTTTTATGGTGTTTGGGAGGCACACCAGCTGCAGATGAACATTCTTATCTGTGCATGAAGGACCCAGCCCTGCAGGCAGGAGCTCACTCACCCTGCTGGGCTGCACAGCCCCAGAAAGCTCCACTCTGCTGCCACAAGTGGGTGAGCATTTTCTTTATCACAAACGTGGAACAACTGGACTTGATTTGCAGTCCCAAACCCCCCACATCTTACCCCATTTCCATTTCCCTGAGGCCCAGGAAGCAGCTGCTGAGCACCCAGCCCTGTGTCCCCTCTGTGGTGCCAGCCCAGGGCCTGCAGGGCTCTTCAGCTCACATCCTGAGGCCAAGGGGGACAAAGCTTCCCAGAAAAGCCCCCCCAAAACCTTACCTTGACCTGGGAGATCTCCTTCTGAGGGGCTGAGAGCTTCTTGTTGATCCTGCCCTTGGCTTTCAGCTCCTCCACTGTCTTGTAGCTGTACTTGGGCTTTTTCTTGCCCCCACTGGGGTCCTTCCTCCACTGGCTCAGCTCCTTCTGGAACTCCTACACAGACACAAGGGGTTGGGGGGGCTGCTGCTCTCCAGGACACCCCAAATTGCCCTCTGTTTTCACCAGATGAATGAAGTACAGTTAAAACAACTGAAAAGGGGGGTGGGGATAAAGCTTGGTGGCAAATGGGCTGAGGTGCTGTGGGGGGCTCAGCCCCCCCACTCCCAGTAGCACCAGCAGGAGGGGGCTGGGCAAAACCCCAAGGTATTCACCAGGGAGCTGCTGGAAGGAAGGTGGGGGTTTAGTGGGGCTACTGGAATAAACTCAGGCAGAAACAACACAAAGGGCATTGAAGTGATGAGAGAAATGTCTCTGAGGAACTCAGGCAGCTCCTCCCAGCCCAAACACACCTCCCCCTGTGTCCCCAGGACTCAGCACTGACCACACAGATACCTCCTCAGCCTCCTCCTCTGAGTCCACAACTGGGAAGTCCTGCAGGGACTGGCTGGTTCTCTCGGAGCCATAAGCCCCCACAGCCCCTTTGCCTTTCCTCTGCTTGGCCTCGATGGGGTTGATGATACCTGGAAGGACAAGGAAGACACCAGGAGGGGGTTGTTCCCTCACAGAGGGCACCAACTGCTCCCCCCAGAGCCCTGGACACCAAACCAGCCCCAGCACTGAGCCCTGGGCACTGCTGGGCACCTCCTGCCCTGCTCCCACCCCTCACTTGATCCCAGCACAAAGCAGGAAGCCCCAGGGCAGGAATTATTCCTGCTGGGTTTTTATTTTATCCCATTGAACAACATCTCATCTTCTGTGAGATGATTGGGATTTATCTCTCTTTTTTTTTCTCTTTTTCAGCAACAAGAACCTAAATCTGGTTTGTTTTACATTAAATCCAACTGAACCTCACCAGGAGGCCCCAGGCTGTGAGAACCCCAGAGTGAAGCTGGGAGCCCCCTGGGTTTGTCACTCTCTGAAGAACCCCCCCAAACCTCCCCTCCAGAGTGCTAATTAATGACAAATGACAATCAGAGTACCTTGAGCATTCTTCCCCAGGCCTCTCCCAGGGACATAACCCATCTTCTGCAGCAGCTTCTGCCCAATCCCCTTCGTGTGTCTCTCCCAGCTCCCAAAGTCCACAAAAGATTTTGTGCCCCCTACAAAACCCTTCTGGCTGGGCTTGAAATTGCCACCCTGTTAACAGAGAAACAAACAATAAAACCCCAAACACACACAACCCCCAGGCACTGCAACAACCCAGCCCTGTCCAATCCCACCCAGAGCAATCTGGAAACCCCCAGGAGCTGCCCAGGGCTGGAAGGACCTTCCTGGAGCTCCTGAGGTGGCAAAGGGAATCCCTGGCTCCCCCTGAACCTTCCTGTGGCTGCTAACTAGAATAAAATTGCATGCTCAGGCTTGTCAAACACCTCTGGGAGATGAAATAAAAACCTTTGGGGTTTTGGAGACCCAGGGAAAGGAAGCAAACCGTGGGCATTGTAACCTCAGCTCTGCAAAGGGAAGAGGAAGGGAGATGAAAGGGCCCCGAGGGGCTGATGTCCCCAGGACACGGCAGAACAGCTCCAAAACACAGGGAATTTCTCCCTTCACAGGAGCTCTGAACCATTCCTCCCTTTCCTCAGGGCTCTTCTGTTGTTCCAAAGTCACCCCAGCACCTCACACAGAACCCGAAGCTCTGACACCTCAGAACCAAAGCTCTGACACCTCAGAACCGAAGCTCTGACACCTCAGAACCGAAGCTCTGACACCTCAGAACCGAAGCTCTGACACCTCAGAACCAAAGCTCTGACACCTCAGAACCAAAGCTCTGACACCTCAGAACCGAAGCTCTGGCACCTCAGAACCAAAGCTCTGACACCTCAGAACCAAAGCTCTGGCACCTCAGAACCAAAGCTCTGGCACCTCAGAACCAAAGCTCTGACACCTCAGAACCGAAGCTCTGACACCTCAGAACCAAAGCTCTGACACCTCAGAACCGAAGCTCTGACACCTCAGAACCAAAGCTCTGACACCTCAGAACCGAAGCTCTGACACCTCAGAACCGAAGCTCTGGCACCAGGGACCCGAAGCTCTGGCACAGAACCGGACCTCTCCTCCTCCTCACCGTTTTCAGCCTCTTGGGCAGAACCTCCCTGGGCTCCTCCTGCTTCACGGGTTTCTCATCCCCGTCCGACTCCTCCTCTGACACCTCCTCAGCTCCTGATTTCTTCAGCCCGGCGCTGATGAAGTTCACGGGGGCAGAGTAATCCCTGGAGCTGCGCCCAGACCAGACCCAGTCAGGGGGTTCGGTTCGGTTCCCCGCACCCCCGGGGGCTGAGCCGGGACATGACCCAACCAGCGGTACCGGTTCCTACACGCACCCCCAGCCCCTCCCGGCCTCTGCTGGGCTCTCCGGGCCGCCCTTTCCATCCCCCCCCAAGGGCCGGGGCAGCCCCGAACCCCCGGACCCACCGAACCACCCGGAGCTGCCCCACACGGTACCGGCGGGCAGGCCCGGCCCGTTTCCTTCTCCCGTACCGCTTTCCTCCGAAGCTGGGCCGCTCCTCGTCCGAGTCCCGCTCGGCCCACACGCCGTATGTCGCCTCCTCCTTGCTCTGCCGGTGCCGGTACCGGTGCGGGTTGAACTCGTTCTGCAGGTCCCAGTCCGACACCTCGAAGTTCTCCATCTCCACCCCATCCTCCCCGTCCGTCCCGTACAGGTGTGACATGGACATAGCGCCCGCGGACCCCTCCCCGGGACCCTCCGGAACCGCCCGGCCCGAACCGAACCGGCCCCGCTCCTCCCGCCGCAGACACAACCCGGAAGCGAACGCGCTACTTCCGGTGACGCAGCACCACAGAGACGGAAGCGCTAAGCGGCGGGCAGAGCGGCCACAGGAGGGCGCGGCGGGCTGGCTGAGCTCTATGGTTGGGATGAGTTACTGACCTCCGGGTTTAATTAAACAATATTTTAATGGTGCGCGAGGCGGGGGCTCATATATTAACTCTGCAATAGCCTCTGGAAGTCACAGTGCGGGGCAGGGGGCAGTCACTCGCATTATGAAGCCGCGACAGCCCCGCGACAGCGGCGCTATCGCGACATGGAACCGCGACTGATGGAACCTGCGCGGGGCTCGGGCATCGCCTCCGCCCGTCCCCCCGGGAGGAGCCTCCACAGACGGCCCCGAGAGGGGGGAAAGGGGCGAGGGGAGGGTTGGGGAGGAACGCGAAGAGTCCGGGACGGCGATAGAGGCGATTCCCGGCGATAGAGGCGATTCCCGGCGACAGAGGCGATTCCCGGCGACAGAGGCGATTCCCGGCGACAGAGGCGATTCCCGGCGACAGTCCTGGGCAAGCAATATGCTTGGATATCCGATTCCCACGGCGCTGCTGCTCCCTAGAGCCGGACAAGGAGAAATCGCAGCGATCTGGAGGAGAGGAGGGGAGAGACCCGGCGGGGTTAGGGACAGGAGAGGGGCTGGGGGGATTCGGGGGGATTTGGGGGTTGTTTGGGTTTTTTGGGGTTTTTGTTTGTTTTTTCCCTTTTTTAAAATTTTTTTTTCCCTGTTCTTTTTTCTTTTTTTTTTTTTTTTTTTCATTTCTATTTTTTCCCTTTGTTTCTGGTTAGTTTTTGGGTTTTTTTTCCCCCTACCACAACACCCAGCTTTGTCACAACACCCAGGGTACAAAGGGCCCTTTTTCCTCAAGGTGACAAATCCCATTTTTTTTTCCAGCAAGACCCCAGCGTGGTTTATCCCAGGGTGGGGGTTTTATCCCTAAAAGAGACGGGAAAACACCCGAGCTCACAGCGGGGTCTGGAGCAGTCCCTGGGGCAGCAGCTTTGGCTTTCCCAGGTGGGAGCAGCAGGGACAGCTCCATCCCCTCCTATAGGATCCCAAACACAGCAGGGACAGCTCCATCCCCTCCTATAGGATCCCAAACACAGCAGGGACAGCTCCATCCCTTCCTACAGGATCCCAAACACAGCTCCATCCCCTTCCTATGGGATCCCAAACACAGCAGGGACAGCTCCATCCCTTCCTACAGGATCCCAAACACAGCTCCATCCCCTTACTACAGGATCCCAAACACAGCAGGGACAGCTCCATCCCTTCCTACAGGATCCCAGACACAGCAGGGGCAGCTCCATCCCTTCCCCTGGGATCCCAGACACAGGAGGGGCAGCTCCATCCCTTCCCCTGGGATCCCAAACACAGCAGGGACAGCTCCATCCCTTCCTACAGGATCCCAAACACAGCTCCATCCCTTCCTACAGGATCCCAAACACAGCAGGGACAGCTCCATCCCCTTCCCACAGGATCCCAGACACAGCAGGGACAGCTCCATCCCTTCCCCTGGGATCCCAGACACAGGAGGGGCAGCTCCATCCCTTCCCCTGGGATCCTGGACACAGCAGGGACAGCTCCATCCCTTCCTACAGGATCCCAAACACAGCTCCATCCCCTTACTACAGGATCCCAGACACAGCAGGGACAGCTCCATCCCCTTCCTATGGGATCCCAGACACAGGAGGGGCAGCTCCATCCCCTTTCCCTGGGATCCCAGACACAGCTCCATCCCCTCCCCACGGGGTCCTGGGGCTGCTCAGCTCCCCTGCCCCTCTCCCCATCCCCTCAGGATTCTCCCCAGCAGCTGATTCCCATTTTTCTGCCCCAATCCCACCTGCAGAGCTCAGGAAAAAGGATTTCTGACAAACCCCCTCAGGGAGCAGCCTTGTTCTGAAATCCCACAGCAACCCCCAGGGGATCCCTGGCCTGAGGACAGAGCCTGGATAAACCAAACCCCACAGGCAAGGTCCTAAACCTGGAGCAGGGAGGGGAAGATTCGCCCCAAAAAGTCCCAAAAGGAAGCACAAAACCTTACCTGGAAATCATTAATCTTCTCAGTGAGCAGATGAGGTGTTCTGGGTCACCTGGAATAACCCCAAAGAGAAGGATCAGGAGCCACCCCCTGCCAGTCCCAAACATCCCCAGTGTGTTCCCAGCAGCACGGGAGGGAAACGCTGAGGACACAGAGGGGATCAGGAGCTGCTGCTGACACCTCCTCCTCTCACTCAGCCCTGGTGCCCCCCCAGGAGCCACCAGCAGCAAAAAAACAGAGTTTTGGAGCAAAGAGCAAGGTGGAAAGTGGCTCCAGGACCCAGAGTGGTTCTGGTAGGGAACACAGAACTCCTAAACACAGAGAGGAGCAGAGCAGGGATGAAGGAGCAGGGGCTGAGGAGCACGGGATGGAGGGACCTCAAAGTGTGGAGGGGGGACAGGGACACCCCAGGGATCCAGGCAGGAGCAGGGATGTGTCCTGCAGCCTGGAAGTGCCCCCAGAAGGATGAACCCCAAAGGACAAAGCCCCGAAACACCCATCGGGCTCTCACCTGCAGATGACCTTTCAGGTTGGCAGGAGTTTTGTAATCCCCCTTTAAAACCTGAGGAGAAAAGAAAGTGGGAGTGAGGCCCTGGGGTGGTGGCTGTGCTGACAGCAGAAAATCCACCTCCTCCTCAGCTGCCTCCCACGTCCTGAGCCAGCAGGAACACCCTGATGGGTGCTGTGCACCCTGGGGAACAGGCAGGAGGGGGTCCAAGGGGATCCCAGGGGGGCTCCAAGGGGGTCCCAGGGGGTTCCCTCCTCCCCGAGTGCAAGCAAAGGCAGGGGCTGGGTGACATCCTGCTGGGGCAGGGAGCCAGCACCTCCACTTCTCTCTGGGACTCTTTTGGTCTTTACCATCGTGTCAGTTCTCCAAACTCATCCCAAAAGGACTGAGAGGTCCCTGTCAGACCCCAGAGCCCCAGCTCACCCCCGTGCCCTGCAGCTCCCCAGCAAGCAGGGGGAGCACAGAGGGGCTGGGGGAGAGCAGAGCACTTGGAGCCAGGGGAGCTTTCTGTTTTCCCAAGCCCTGGGCTCAGTGCTGCTGCCTGCCCATCACCTGCACATGGTGACTGGTTCCAGCCACAGCCATTCCCCAGCTCCCACCCCGTGACAAAGGACATTTTGTCCCAGGCCACCACCACGTGCAGGGCTGGGCAGGCTGCACCCCAGAGCAGGAGGAATTCCCTCTGTGTAGTGAGGGGGTTTCAAAGTCTTTCCTTCCAGTCCTGCCCCAGGGACACGACTCAATACTCTGCAATAAAAAAAAAAACAAAACACCCAAAAAACCTGGTTCTGCCCAAACACCTGAGGAGCCCCACTCCTGCTGGGCTCTCCAGAACCACAGCAGAACCTGCAGCTCTCTGGGGGTCAGCCCAGTGTGCCAGCACCCCAAGGACATCCCTCTGCATCACCAGCAACCCCAGCAGGACCAGGGAGGGACAAGCAGAAGGAACCAACCCCACCACAGCACCCCAGGGAACCACCCTGGCTCCATCCTCAGCACCCAGCAGTGCTGCAGCTTCCCCTCTCCAGAAAGGGAGGGAGGGAAGGTTTGGTTCCTCCCCTGCTCAGGGTTGTTTCAGCAGCCTCTTCAGGCTCAGGGACCCCCAGTGGGCTCAGGGACCCCCATCCCCAGGTCAGGACCCCCACACCCACATCAGGACCCCCTTCCCCAGGTCAGGACCCCCTTCCCCCAGGTCAGGACCCCCACGCCCAGGTCGGGACCACTATCCCCCAGGTCAGGACCCCCATGCCCAGGTCGGGACCCCCTCCCCAGGCAGTGTCACTCACTCTGTGTGTGTTGTTGACAACCCAGGGGTCGGGGTGGCCATAGTTGGGGGGGTTGGCGTGGGGGTCATATCCCAGCCTGGCCAGCATGGGTGCAATCTGGGCCATGTCCTGCAGCACATCCCCAGGGATGTGCCCCGTCCATTTGGATAATGCTTCCAGGTTCACTGGCTTGATCACCTGGTCTGTTGATCTTTCTATCCTAGGGGGGGAAAAAACAAAACAAAAACAAATCAAAAAGGCAAACACAAGATCCTGAAAACAGCACTGAAAATCTAAAAAAAATTCTGCTTCTCTTTAGGTAAACTTGGAAAAATTTACTCTGAGCAAATGGTGCTGAAAGCCCCAGAGAAATGGGTGCCCCAGGCAGGCAGGGGGGGCTGCTTGTCTGGTGCCCTTCCAGCAGGGACTGAAACCTCCTTTTGGGAACTGAAGGGATGGGAGAGGAGCAGGAGGTGAGAGGAGGGGAACAGCCCTGGCAGAGGCAGAGCAGGGAGTGCTGGGTGTGCCTCCAACCAGCAGAATGCCTGGGATTCTGCAACACCAGCACCAAACCTGGCAAGAACTGCTGCACTCGTTAGCAGCAGAGTTAATTGTGGCAAGGAGGTGTCTGAGGACAGGTGGAGAAAAAGAGGCTGGGATGAGCTCAGGTTTCAGAGCATGCAGTTCTCAAATCAGGGAGCAAAACTCTTCTGCAAGTGTTAAGAGATGAGTAAAAGAGTTACCTGATCCTAAACTCCTCTCCTGAGAAACTGCTCTGCTGGGCACAACAGATTTATAGTTATATTTATAGTTATATTTATAGTTATATATTTAGATTTGTATCTGTATCTATATTCACACTGTGCCTATCACCATATTGATAAACATTCTGTGGAGCTGCTCTGACAGCAGAGGTAAGAACAGGAGTCACAACAGCCTGGCAGTACCTCAGCACTTCTGGTTCCAAGCAATTTAAAAAAAAAAAAAAAGAAAAAAAGGAAACAAAAAAAAGGAAAAAAGTCCCAAGGCTTTGCTGCCAGCCTGGTGTTTAACACTGGTGCTGTTGGAGCACAGGGAAGGGATGGAAACTGTGCCAAGGGAGGGTTAGGCTGATGTTGGGGAATATTTTGTCACTGAGGGGGTGTCAGGCATTGGGATGGCCCAGGGGGAGTCACCGTCCCTGGGGGACGTTTGGAGCTGATCCTTAGGGACAGGTTTAGGAGTTGGTGTTGGGCACAGGTTGGGCTGGATGAGCTTGGAGCCTGTTCCAACCTAAACACTCAGTGATTCTGTGAACCCCCATCCCTGGGGCAGCCACTCACTTGGAGAGCGAGACCCCCCCGGGCTTCCCGATGAGCTCCTCGTGGTGCAGCACGGCCTCGCTCCAGGAGATGCCCAGGAAGTGGGAGATGGCGCGCAGGGAGGGCTCGGGGTGCAGCACCAGCTGCTCGTAGTAGACGGGGAGGCATCGGGAGGGCCCGACCTCCATGCACTGCGCGTACATCACCTCGATGGCCTTGTTCCACTTGGCCAGGCAGTCCCGGTAGCTGCTGAGGTCGAAGCCCGCGATGGTCACCTTGCGGGTGATCATGGAGTGGACGGAGGCCCGGCCGTCCCGCACCATCAGGAGGAACTTGGAGTTGGGGAAGATCCTGGAGAGGTAGACGGAGGACTTGAGGGTGAAGGGGTCCTTGTTGCAGAGGAACCGGGCGGGCTCGCCGTGCTTGGCGATCACCTCCAGGATGAAGGCTTGCATGGCCGCGTCCAGCACCGCCTCCGTCACCCCCGCCTCGTCCAGACGCATCTTCTCCCGCCCGGACCTGGCCCACGCCTGCCTCATGGCCAGCACCCTGGGGATCACCCGCGTCTCCTCGCCGCACCGCACCTCGGGGTGGGCGTCCAGCATGGCCCTCATCAGCGTCGTGCCGCTGCGCGGGACCCCCCCGATGAAGATCAGGGGCATCTCCTTGCTGTAGCGGTACTCGACCTGCCGGGAGTCCCTCAGCACCAGCTCCTCCTGCTCGGGTCTCATCAGCGCCTGCCTCCTCTGGCTCAGAACCTGCTGGCACTCCAGGACCTGCTGGCCCAGCTGCAGAGTCACCGTCAGGGCCACCACGGCGCCCACCGCCAGCAGCACCCTCCTCGTGGTCACCCTCATCCTCCCCTCCTCCTCCTCCTCCTGATGGGACGCTGACCACGCTTCAGCTTTCAGACTGCAAACCTCCAACCCAAGGGGCATCTGCAAGAGACACGGCACGGTCAGGGCACCCCGGCATCCTGCCAGGCTCTGTCTTCAGCACGCTGACACCATCCCGGGATTTATCAGCTCCCGCACCCAGCAGCAGCTCCCAGCTCCTGCTCCCCAGGAGTTAATTGACGTCTGTCTGGAGCACACCCAAAGAGATTATCTCTGGGCTGCCTGTGCACCCAGAAACACAGGTTTGCAGCTGGAGAAAAGCTCCAAGAACAATTCAGAGAGGAGGAGCACCACATACCCAGTCCTTAAAAATAAAATAAAATAAAATAAAATAAAATCTCTATAATAATAGAGTCTGTTCCCTCGCAGGTGAAGGCCAAACCCTCCCTGCAGTTCCCTTGCCTTCTGCATCTGAGCTCAGCTCACCACCACCTCATCACTTCAACCCCTGGACCAAGGGGTGGACTGATGATCTCAGAGGTCCTTTGCAACCCGGCTGATTCTATGATTCTATGATTCTATGATTCTATGATTCTATGATTCTATGATTCTATGATTCTATGATTCACTTCTCCAGCCAGAAGCCCTGTGGCTTCTTCAGTTCCCATGTGCAGCCAGAGGGGAAGGGGAAAGCTGAAGGAAGAGCAAAAGGAAAGCATCAGGTGCAGATCTGAAGGGTCTGAGCCAGGAGACCATAATTAATAATACAAAATTAAACAGCTCCCCACTAGACTGAAACACTTGGAGAAATTACCCCCCCCTCCAGGCTAACTGGATCCCCCTCCTGAGGCACTGACCTTACACACAAATCCATGCAGACTTCCTCAGGCACTGAGACATTTTGGGTTCTGTGCCTGCAGGGAGCAGGCAGCCCGTGTGTTCTGCAGGATCCCTGCTCTGCATCCTGCCCGGGAAGGCTCCTGAGCAGCTGGCACTGCTCCACACACCCTCCCCTTCAGCTGGGAACCCAGGTTTTGCAATCCTGCCCGGGCTCACCCAGGGATTTCAAGTTCTTTGTGACTCTGTGGCTGGGGTGGGAGCTGAATGGTGTGGAAGGAACGGGATGTCCACACGTTTTGTTTCACTTGACAGTCCAAAGAACTCCTCCAGCAACAGAAAAAAACGTTTTCTCCTCTCAGCTCTCCACGAAATAACAGCTTTAGCAGCAGCCTCTCTGAAGCCCTTGGTGGTGGGGAGCAGGCAGGGGACCCAGCCCAGCACCCAGCACCTCCTGGAGCCCCAGGACTTGCTCCCTTCCCCTGCCCACCCACCCGCTCTGCTCAGGGGGTTTCTGCCCCTTCTCTGCCTGCCCCAGTCCAGCACCACAACCCCCTGACCACCACGGGGATCTCTGGGGCTCCTCAGCTCCCTGCTTAACACGTGCCAGGCTTCACCCAGCCTCAAGTGCTATAAACAGGCACAGATGCTGGGCTGCTGGCTAAGAGGTAAATCAGAGCAAAACAGAACAAAAAAACCCAAAAAAAACCCCAAAACAAAACACACACACACACAAAAAAACAACACAAAAAACCCCGAAACAAAAACAACAACAACAAAAAAACCCCCAACAATCCAAGCAAAACCAAAAAGCAAACAAAAAGATCCTAACCATTTAAAAAACAGCCCAGGCATTTCTGCAGCACTGAAGTAAGACCAAAGGAAGAGTCAGACCCATGACAAAGGCAAGCACTCATCTGCTCCTCCCTGCTACCTTCATCTGCTCCACTCATGTAAATATACTCAATTGTTCACCCGAAGAAGAACTGCAAATGCCACAAGACCCAGTTCAGTGCTTGGGAGCCAGAGCAGTCAGGATTTAAGGCCAACTGGAATAATTAGGGCAATGCAGACCAAGACAGGGTAATTAGCAGGAAAGCTCTGCAGCTTGGGAAGGAGGCACAGAGGTGCTCTGTTCCCTGGAAAAACAATTCCCAGGGTTTCCCACCAGGATAACCCCAGAAGCTCTGTTTGGAGAGGAACAAGGGACTGACTCCTTTTGCTGTGTGCAGAAGGGGGTGGCAGCACCGTCCCTTCTCCTGCCCACCCAGCTCTTTGGGGGGGATCCCCCCTGTACCCAGGAGGGCTGAGCTATGCTCAGGAACTGCAATCCATCCCACCACTTCCCTTCCATCTCTTCTGTGCAAACCCTCCCACTCGGAAGTCCCCCCCAAAATGTGCAGGGTCTGTCTGTCTGTGGGAGCAGGGGGATGGATAATTCCCTCCCCAGCAGATAGCTGGTGGAACCCCCCTGGCAGAGGGGGTGTCAGGGCTGTCTGATCAGACCCAGCCTCCCAGCTCTGTGGGTGCCCACGCTGACTCCCAGGGCTCCCCTGGGACATCCAAGAGGGGACTGGAAAGCCATGGGGAGCCCCAGTGCCAGGAGGTGACCCCAGGCTGGAGCCCTGAGTGCAGCTGGGACACTGCAGACAGTGACAGACTCTGACCCCCAGCCTGGGGCTGTCCCCAGGAGCTGGGGGGGAAGGGACAGCAGAGCAGTGACAAACAAGGACATGAGGTCCTTCTGTGCTTTGCCTGCTGATCAGCCAGGAGTACACACACAGCTTGAACCACTCCTTGCAGAGCCAGCACAGCATTCAGGGGGTGGCAGGGACAGTGTGCACCAGCAGGTAAATATCCAGCAGCCCAGACCCAGCATCCCAGGGGAAGGGGCTGCTCTGGCACTGCCAGGGGGGGTGCTTACCTTCCCCCAGTGAGTTCATTTTGCTGCTGGCTGAGCTTCATGCTGGGATGCAGGTGGCCACCAAAAGACCTAACGGGGAAAAAAAGCAGCAGTGTCACTGGTGTTTATTTATGGCACAGATCTGTGGCTGCAGGGAGGAGTGATGCTCCCCTCCTCACCACCTCCCCCTGCCCACAGCCTCCTCCCAGCCCAGGGCAAGGGGGTCCCAGCTCATGGTCAGAGACTCAGCACCACCCCGGCAGCATTTGCAGGGCTGAGGCAGGAGGAGAAAGAGAGGGATGCAGAAAGGCAGCTGCTGTTTGAGGACACGAAGCTGCAGGGGGACAGGAGCAGCCAGGATGTGTCAGACCCTGGGGACAACAGTCCCAGCATGGCACGTGGCCATTGCTCACCAGTGCCGGGGGGGCCTTCCTGCAGCCAGCTCCCCCTCAATGCACCATGGCCTCAGAGGATGTTTTTGAGAACATTTCAAGCATGGACACTAATTGTTATTCCAGCCACCCGAGAGTCTCCTCCTCTCCTGCCACCAAACGTCACGCAGCCCCTCCACTCACTCCAGAGCTCCTTAGAAACCAGAGGGAAACTCCACCCAGCAGCAGCAGCTCCGTGAGAACTTATCCTCAGCAGACACATCCCCCCCCTTCCCTGCCAGGCTTCCTGCTGCACCCTGCTCTGATGGCCCCCCCTGAACAGGGGGTTTTGGGTTGGGATGTGGCAGAGCCCCGAGCCCAGCCCAGACACAACCTGCTCAGGAAACAGCTCCAGCACTGCCCTGCCCATGACAGACACACAGACACAGACAGACAGACACACAGACACACACAGACAGACACACACACACATAGACACACAAACACACACTTGCAGATTTCCTTCCTGATGCCTCCCACCAGCACCAACCCCCTGTGGCCTCCTCATCCTCCTCCACTGCCCACAGCTGAGAGCATCTCTGCCAAGAGCCAGGGAGCCCAGCACCACCTCCAGTGATGAACCAACAATCCAGCTCCATTCCAGCTGAAGCAGCAAAGTGCTACAAACAAACAACTACACCAATCTCCACAAGAAGCTCAGTTATCATCAAAAAATGCCTCTTTTTTCCCCCCCTCCCTCTTTCTTGAAGCCATTCCCAGAGATGACTGCTGTTAACTGTGACTTCCCCAAGAGACTTAGGTGTGGTCTGGAAAACTTTATCTCAAATCCTTGGTGCTCAGTAAAAAGGATGAGGAAGTGCAGATGTCTTTGTGGCAGGGCAGCAGCAGGAGCTGTAGTCAGCAGTACAGATCCTAACTTATCTGGCTCCCATCTTTACAGTTCAGCAGAACTTAATCACTTAATTGCTACGTTGCAGTTAATTCACACACAGCAAACAATAAACACAGCAACCACCGTGGGGACTTGTCCAGACGTGCTGTCATCTCCTGGGTGACACCTGGTGGCATTTCACAACACCCCAGGAGGCCAGGGCATCCCCAGAGCAGGACAGAGATGCTCAGCCCTGAGGAGCATCAGCAGGGAGGGATCAAACCAGTCCCAGGAGAGGAAAAATGGGAAGGTCCAGGGGGCTGAGGGTGAGGAGCTGCTGGCACACAACATATGGGGGAGTGCTCTAGCTCAGCTTCAAAGCATCCCAAACAAAAGCTGAAAAACCATTTTTTTTAAAGAGAGTCCTCAAGAGGTCCACGAGCAGCCCTGGGGAAGCAGGAGGGATGGGTGCTGAGGTTGGCCCCACAGCATCCCCAGCCCTGTTGCACAACCCAGGAGATGCCTGGATTGATCCCAGGGGGCTGGGCAGCCTTGGGGGAGCAGAGCCCACCCTGCCCTGAACCCCCTGCCCACCCCCAGCTGCACAACCAGGGGCTCCAGGCAGTGAGAGGAGCCCAACTTCACCTGCATGGAATGAACCTGCTGGACAGAACCTGCAGCACTCAGAAAAACCCCAACCAATCAAACAGTAAGTTGCTTTCAGGCCATCAAGTGGTGAGAACAGAAACATCACCAGCACAGCAGCTTGTGCTTGCTTTTGCTTTGCAGGCCACAAACCCTGGCGTATCTACAGGAACCAGAAGCCAATCCCATTATAAATACGTGGATTTTGGAGCATTTCTGGGTTAGTGCCCCTCTGAAAATCCCCGAGCAAAACAACCAGCACTGTGCTTTGCATTTGCACTGCCAACATCATCCATTCCAAATAAAACTGGGAAAAAAAGAAAAAAAAAGGCAAAAGAGTGTCCCAGCAGACACCTTAGCACCCAGCCCATGAGGAGAGTGTTGAAGGCTGCACCTCAGCACACAACCAGCTCAGGTCACCTCTAGGACAGCCGTGGGACACCCTGACACTGCTGCTGGGATCACCCCAGGGATGAGTGGGGCTCTCTAAAGAACATTTCTCCCCCAGACATGAACCCTTCCTGTGGTAGGGGAGGACACAGAGGAATTTAATTCTCTACCTTGGGAGATAACCAGCAGAGTTTGATGCCCTGAGGATTAAGACAGGGCACATCCTTTTCAAAGGCAGCTTTCTTGCTCAGAAGAGCCATCCAGGTGGGCTCCTGAGCCATGCAGAGCATCCTCAGAGAGCCTGTCCTGGGCTGCATGGCACAGCCTGCTTCCAAACCACAGCAACAAAGACTCAACAAGGCATTTCACAGAACAAACATACTGTTTGCTTATCGCCTTAAGGCTGTTAGGATTAGAAAAAACATTTAATTATCCCCTGCTCAACACTTCAGCACTCCTGAAATAATAAAAACCCCACCAGCTGACAGCAGCTTGGCTCCTCCTGCCTCTCCTCCCAAGCACAGCACTGGCATTTTATCATCCTCTGATGGAAACCACAGCAGCCACTTCTGCCAACCTCCCCGTCAGGCAGCAGCCTTTGTCTCAAACTGCCTTATTAATTATGAAACACCCCAAGTGGGAGCTGCTGGCAGTGATGGAGGCACCCACCCCAGTGACCTGGCACAGCCACCCTGCCCACCACCCCCGGGAGATGGGCTCCCTACTTTGGAAGAATCGGTGCTGAAATGGGACAGGAGCCCTGCAGAGGGATGGATGCATCTGACTTTTAATCAACCCACAGCTCCAATTCACAGAGCTTTACCTTTGCTTAATTACTCTGCAGTCGCTGCCTCGGGGATGGGGGGGGGGGAATGACAAAGGCAAAGCCATCACGGGTGCCACTGCAGGGATGGTGACACCCAGACAAACACTGACCAGTGTCCCCATCACCCCGCTGCCCCACAGGGCTGGACGAGGGGATCTGGGAAGCAGAGAGCTGTTCCCCTGCTCCTCCAACCAGGGTCCCTCCAGCCCCCACCCCAGGCCCAGAGGAGCCAGCAGTGTGCCCAGGTGGCCAAGAAAGCCAATGGCATCCTGGCCTGTATCCGGAACAGCATTGCCAGCAGGTCCAAGGAAGTGATTCTGCCCCTGTACTCAGCCCTCGTGAGGCCACACCTGGAGTACTGTGTCCAGTTCTGGGCCCCCCAGTTCAGGAAGGATATCGAGGTCCTGGAGCAGGTCCAAAGGAGGGCAACCAGGCTGGTGAAGGGACTCGAGCATAGACCCTACGAGGAGAGGCTGAGAGAACTGGAGTTGTTCAGCCTAAAGAAGAGGCGGCTCAGGGGAGACCTCATTGCTGTCTACAACTCCCTGAAAGGAGGATGGAGCCAGGGGGGGGTTGGGCTCTTTTACCAAACGACTTTCAACAAGACAAGAGGGCATGGACTTAAGTTGTGCCAGGGGAAGTTTAGGTTAGATATTAGAAAGAATTTCTTTACGGAAAGAGTGATCAGACATTGGAATGGGCTGCCCAGGGAAGTGGTGGATTCTCCGTCCCTGGAGATATTTAAAAAAAGACTGGATGTGGCACTGAGTGCCATGGTCTAGCAACCGCAACGGTGGTTCAAGGGTTGGACTCGATGATCTCTGAGGTCCCTTCCAACCCAGCCAATTCTATGATTCTATGATGATTCTATGATTCTGGAGCCTGCAGCCCCCATGAACCCACTGCACTCAGTGTGACTCTTCCAACACTGAGCAAAGGTTGCCCACCTGAATGTGGGTGGTCAGAGCCATGGGGGAAAAGTTAGAGGGGAAAAAAAAAACCAAAAAAACCTAAAAAAAAAAAATACTAAGGATCTACCAAAAAAACCATTTTCCAAATGCAGGTGCCAAACTGTAAGCCTGACCAGGCTCCATTCCTGCACACACAAAGGTCAGGATTTGCAAACAAAAGGTTCCTTCTGCAAGAGAAATCCCCAAAACCTCAAATTTGCTTGAGAAACAAAATCAAAATATTTTATTTCCCCATGCAGCAACACCAGGCAGCCCCAGAGCAGGAGGCATCGGCTGAGGAGAGGGTGATGTGGGCAGGGAAGGGAGGGGAGGGAGACCCTGCTGCCCCCCCCCTCTCTGCTCATCCCTGCAGGACATGGTCCTGAGCACAGAGCAGCCCTGGGAGCTCCACCACAGCCCTGCTGGGCTCAACATTTCCCCTGCCACAAGGGAAGTTTGGGATTTTCACAAAGCCAGTGGTTTGGGGAAGGGCACAGAGCCCTGCCCAGCACCCACACAGAGCTCATGTCCCTGCACAGCCCCCGAGGTGCCACCACCCCCTGTCCCAGGAGAAGCTCTTCCCATGGAGCCGTGGCTGGAAGCAGAGGCACCGGGTCCTTCCCTGCTGTTCTGTGCCTGTCCTGGCAGACACAGGACCCTGAGCACCACATCCCGGAGCTTTAGGGCTCGGTTCCTGTCTGCAGAGCTGTCCCAACCCCTACCACAGCACGTCCAGGCACAGTCACTGCCAGAAACCGTCACCCCCACCACAGGATCCACCCCCAGCACCCAACAGGAACAGAAGCACTGGAAACAAAACAAAACAAAACAAAACAACCCAACAAAACCAAACCACAGCCCCGGCTGCTTCTCCCTGCCCACAGCAGCAGCTCTGGAGCCTCTGGTCCCTTCTCCGTGGAGAAGCTCCTGGATGCCGTAGCTGCTTGTGGATTCCCTGGTCTGGGTTTGGGCTCTCGGAACCAGCTGCTTGCTTAACTTCCGAGCTCTGCAGATTGAGCAACCCCCTGCTGCTATCGGAGGTTCTTGTTTGCAGACCCTGCCAGGGGACAAAGGGCTCGGGGT
Organism: Calypte anna; assembly: GCF_003957555.1. Classification (NCBI taxonomy): domain Eukaryota; kingdom Metazoa; phylum Chordata; class Aves; order Apodiformes; family Trochilidae; genus Calypte; species Calypte anna. Next base: position 703,837 of record NC_044261.1, on the reverse strand, counting down.
GGCTCGGGGGGACCTGCTGCTCGCTGCATGGCTCCTGCAGGAGTTTGCAAACTGGTATAAAAAAGAGCAGGCAGAGGACAACCCAGGAAGCTTCCCTGGCCTGGGCACTTGCTGCAAGATCTGAAGTAAAACAGGCTCTGCTGAGACTTCCTATAAACGCATCACAAATTCGTCAGAGGACACATCTGTGCAGTGCCAAATAAAACCACCTGCTGGGTGTTTGTTTTCTCTCTCCAAAATTGCTCTCAACAGTCACTGCGTTTCCCACTGCTCCTGCCATCCCCTGAGGGTTCAGGGTACCTGTAACGCAACCTGCATCTCCTTAAAATAGCGACAGAAATCACTAACAGTTTGTAAAACCCACAGGCAGGCAGTGCCACGAGCTTTGCCCATCGTGAGCCCCCCAGCAAACCTCACCCTGCAGAGCCCCACGGCACAGGGGAGATCTGCAGGAATGCAACAAGCTCAGCACTCCTGCCCAAAACACCAGGCTGCTGGGGGGCACTCACGGCTGCACCCCCTAACAGCCCCTTCCTACAATTTGTCCCCCTGTGGGTTCATGCACAGGCTGTGGGGCTGCCATGAAGGTCAGCACTGGAATTCACCCCCCCAGTTTCAGGGGCACACTCGTCCCTCCCCAGGGGCAAGAAACACCGATTCCTGCTGGGTGCCACAGGCAGGCAGGGCCCGGGCAGGGGGCAGAGCTGCAGCAGACACAGTCTTGAGCAGACACACTATTACAAAACCCCTTTTGGAGGAAACGTTTGAACCTGCGTTGGCACTTGACAAGCTCCCCAGGAGCAGGCTGCAGTATTCCCAGAAAAGCAACGTCAAATTTGGAAACCTGTTAGTACAAATCATGTTAATCTCTCCACTCAGCCTTGCCGGGTAACCCAGCTGTGCAAAGGGGAACCTCACAGCCCTGCTGTTAAGCACAAGCAGCTGGAGGGGCCGGGCTCTGACTCTGCAGAGGAAGACGTGTGAAAGGGTTTCAAGCTGTGAGATGTTTTTTTGGACAGACCCAGCATGCAAGCAAAGAGAGCAAGGGACAGAGCAAAGGCCCGTGCAACGCAAACCATACCCTTGCCATGGAAGATGGTGGCCCAGCTCCTGTTGCTGGCAGCACTGGGCAACTGGGACTCCGGCCACGAGACCCGAGGAACTTGAGCTTGCTACAGGAATAGCGTGGATGTCAGACCCCTGCACTGAGGGGCTGGGGACAAGGGGGGTGGGCAGGGAGAGCCCTGGTGTGCTGGGTGGGCTGCAGGGCACCGAGGCAGCTGCTTGAGAACCCATCTGCAGCCCCCCGGCCAGGGACCTGCACCCCCCAGCCCCCCAGCTGAGCCTGTGGCTGCCCCGGACTCAGCAGCTGCCAGAACCTTTCAGCCCAAAAGTCGATGGCAACGCTAAGCAAGACCCGTGGGCACCCAGCACTCGCTTCCCCAAGCCACGGTGACACAGGCAGCTATGTCACCTGTGCCAGGTCACCCCAGGGCTCAATCCCGGGAGTGCCACTGGACCGGCAGCCTGCTCTCCGCACCACTGCCCTGCCCGGTACCGCCCGGGGGAGGGAGGGCGCAGCACGGTGCTGAGCTCCCAAAGGGTGCCCGGGAGACCGGGGAAGAGGGGAGCGTCCCGGGAGGCGGGAACGGGGGGGAAAAGGTGCACGGAGCATCCTGCGCTGGGCACCCAGCACCCCCTGCTCTGCACCGCACGCAGCTCGCACTGCTTTGTGCATCCCGCTCGGAGAGATGCGGTGTGCGCTGGGCACCCTGCACCGCACCGGGCATCCCCTGCACCGCACCGAGCACCCTGCACCGCACCGAACATCCCCCGCGCCCCAACCATCCCCGCGCCCCCTCCGCTCCGCACCGCGCACCGAGCGCTGCCCGCCCGTTACCCAGCACCGCCGGTTCCGGTGCCGTGGCCCGAGCGGTGCTGTCAGACCCGCACCCGCACCCCCGCCTCTCCCTACCGACCGCCCCCCCAACACCCCCCTCCCCTAGAACCCCACACTCCCCCCCATCCCCGGTACCAACCCCACTCCCGGTACCGCCGCCGACCCGGAGCGGCGCGAGACGCGGCGACGTCACGCGCACGAGGGGACGGGATCCCCGCGCCGCCCCACTGCGCGTGCGCCGGGCGGGCGGTACCGGTACCGGGACCTGCAAGGAGAGGGGGGGGCTAGGAGGGGATCAGGAGGGTGTCGGTCCACCCGGGGGTCCCGAGGTGCGTGACCGGCGGTCCCGCAAGCAGAGTGGGGGGTGATTAGTGCGGGCGGTAATTAATTAGCAAAGGGGGCGGGGAAAGGTCCCGCCCCGGGAGGGAAGGGGAGCGTCCCGGGGGAGGAAGAAAAACGCCTCGGCAGGCAAGTGGGGTTCGATTGACTGCAATTACTGCCGCTAATCGTTTAGCGCCCGGGGCTCGGCGCTCACAGATCTGCTCTGAGTACGGAACCATCCCCGGGCCTCCCGCTGCCCCCCACCCCGCAGCGGCACCGGGAGCCTCCGTGATCCGATCCATGGTCCCGTCTAGGAGTCCTGCACAGTCCAGCCCAGAATCCCCTCCATGGTCTGACGGCTCCCGGGGTGCCCTGAGCTGTCCATGGGTGCGAGGCCAGGCTGGAGGAGCCTCCTGTGCCCCCCGTTCCCGTGCATGCTCCCGCTTTCACCAGGGTCTCCCCTGTGAGAGGGGTGTGGGGGGGTCCCTTCTGAGAGCGATTCCCCTGGGAATTCCACCCTCCGGCACATCCCCCCCGGCTCCCGCAGGAGGCTGGAGCAGGCCGGACAAGCGGAGCTGACACCGAGCATCCCCCCGGCCGTGCTCCTGCACCACCGGCCCCCCGGCAGCTCTCGTCTCCTCGTTTTTTTTTTTTTAATTTGCCTCACAAGGTCGAGTACATCCAGGGAATGTGCAATGTACAAGGAAAGTGCTGAGCAGGCGAGCGCGGGGGGAGAGGGGTGCCCCACGGGGCCCGGGACTCGTAGCTAGCAGGCGGCGGGCTCAGTCGGAGGGCACGTCGGGGGTGACAAAGGTCCCCTTCTGGTCCCACTGCATGTCCCGGATGCGGCGGATGGACTGGATCTGGGGCTGGAAAGCAGACCATTCGTTCCAGTGTCGGAAATCCCCGGTCTCAAAGAGGTACTGGTAGCCTCGGTAGCCAGGGTACTGGTACCCCACCCAGCTATAGGGAGAGAGCAAACAGAGGGCACCTGAGTGAGGTCCGAAGCTGCAAGCAGCAAAAAAATAAATCCCAGAATGAACCGTGTGGTGCTTCCTGCTGCCCCAGAGCCCCCCGTGGGTGCAGGGGGACACGGGGAGCCTGGCAGGAGGCAGCCTGGCTTACGTTCCACTGGGCACCTGCACGCTGCCCACACGGTCACAGAAGCCATAAGCCCAGAGGCTGGGCACATCATCCTCCTGGATTTCCATCTTGTTCCCCTTGAAGTCAGCAGACTCGTAGAGGGAGATCTTGTGGTCCTCGGCCTCCTGGGGAAGAGGGAGGGAAGGTGCTGGGTCACGCAGCCCAAGCCCTGGAGCTCAGTGCTGTGGGGCAACGGGCAGGGTTTCTGCTCCTGGGGGGTTTCTGCTCCTGAGGGGTTTCTGCTCCTGGCCCACTCACCATTTTGATGGGACGCATGGACATGAAGCAGTCGCTCCGGTAGCTGCTGGACCAGGTGTCCCAGCGGGGGTACTCGCCCTTCTCCAGGATGAACATCTCCCCACGCATGTTGGCCTGCTCGTAGGCCACCCAGCTGGGGGGAGAGCCAGGACACGACCGTGGGTCAGATGCCACCCGGCAGCTCCTTTCCCACTCAGCCATCCTGCAGGCTGGGGACCCAGGCTCCCAGCACCCAAAAAGGTGGTGGGTGTCAGAACTGTCCCCACCGTGCTGCTCCCACCCATGGCATGTGGCTGGTGCTGGTGGGGCACACCTCCGAGGCCAGCAGCAGACAGCAGCCTGCTGGCAGTGCTCCCTGCCTGGGGAGCACAGGACCCTGAGGCAGCTGGCAAGCCCTGCAGGCTGCACACTGGAGCTTTGTCCTTGTGTTGTCTCAGGACTTTGACTGTTTTCCCTCTGGCACCATGGAGCCGGAACCAGGCCTGCCCAGGCTGTCATCCTGCACGGCTTCAGCCAGCTCTGGCCTTCATCCCATCCCCAGGATGCGGGCTCTGGGGTTTGTTCAGCTGCAAGGTCACCTCTGCAGCAGTGCACGAGGTGCTGCTGTGCTCTGAATACCTCAGGGCTCCAAAAGCCTTCAGCACCACAACAGCCCTGCGTTTGCTCCTTCCCTTTCCCCTGCAAAGCAGGGACACTTCTGCAGATGCCAACAGGTATTTTCCTCCTGGCAGCAGACCTGTTCAAGCACCACAGGAGGTCTGACCTTGCTCTGGCTTCTAGGGCTGACCTTGGCTGATTTCCCTTTTCTTTCCCTCAGTAAATTTTTGGGCACAGTCTCACCAGTGACAAGAAGACTCTGAGGACCCCAAAGACCCTCAAGTACTCTGTTCCCCCAGTTTACTCCTCTGTCTAGTGCAGCTTCCCAGGTGTCACACCTGAGCTCCTGCGGGGCCATCCACCCCCCTTTCCTTTCAAGAACAGTCTTCTGTTCCGGGTTCCTGATGAAAAAGTCATCATCAGTGCTGCATGGTGTTATTCAAGGTGACCACAGGTGACCTTTCCCAGTCCCTCAGGGCTGCTGGCAGGACAAGCATTGTCCCCTGTAGCCTCCCAGCAGCAGTGCCATGGCACCAGGCTGCCTTCCTGGTCACGGTGTCTCCAGCCAGGCATGGCCATGGTGGGATGCTCACCCATCACTCTGGTTATCCAGCTTGGCCATCATTTATGTCCTTGCCTGTGTGACTTTCAGACCTTCCCAGCCTGTTCCTGCTGCTCAGCTGCCCAGCACAGGCAGGTGTGTAGGGCTGTCCCCCCTGCCCTATCTCTGTGGTGTCCCTGGCCACCACCCTGGTCCAGGACACCCACCTTGTGTCATCTTGGCTTCTCTCAATTCCGCAGGCCTCTTGTGTTTCATGGACAGCCCGGGGAAGCAGAACTGGTGGATGCCTTTCCCCAGCCTTGGGCTTTGCCTCTAGAGGCCTGGCTGCTCCCCAGGACCAGGTCCCCACATCCCCAGGGCATCCCCAGGGACACAGTCCCCTCCCTGGCCGGGGTCACTTACGGTCCAGAGGTGACAATGACACTGCGAACCCGGTCGAAGCCACGGTCCCCAAGGTTCAGGCACTCGGTGGTGAACTCCATCTGCCTGCCCTGGAAGTTCTCCTGCTCGAAGACAATGATCTGGGGGCAGAGGGAGAGGGTGGGACAGGACAGGGACACTTTGAGAGTGCTGCGGGCAGGGTGGTCCCACGTGTCCCTGCATGGACCCTGCACGCAGGAGCCCGCAGCATCCCCTGTGGCTCTCCAAGGCTGCCTCCAGATTTCCAGGGCTGGTGCCCAGGAAGGCTGAGCTGGGCTCAGCCCCATCCCCTCCTGGCAGCCACCTCTGCTCCCAGACAGCCTCATCCAGCCCCCAGTTTTGCTGCTCCACATCTCCCTGTGCTGGTGGCCATGTCAGGCCCCAGCTGGTCCAGGAAGGAGCTGCTTTTCCAGGAGCTGTGTCCACACTGTGGCCTTTACTGCCTGGCACGCTCAGAAGTGTCACTGGAGCCTCCCAGCACTCTCCCCTCATCTCCAGCCCCACTGCAGGACCTGGGTGGCACCCAGCCCTGACACCCTGACCCATGGGTGGAGCATTTCCAAGGCCAAGGGGGACCTTGGACCATTTCCCCTGGTCCAAGGGGGACCTGGAGCATCCCTCCCGCAGCAGCCCACGGGTGGCTGCCCTCAGGTCACTGCTGGCCAGGGGGATGGAGTGGAGAGGGACAGCACCACCTGCCCTCTCCTCCTGCTGACTGTCCCCAAGGTGCTGCCACTGTCCCTCACGGCAGCACCGTGTCCCTGCAGTGGGGAGCAGCAGAGCTTACCCTGAAGGCTTCTGTGGAGGGCTCCTCCTCCTTGCTGTTGGCGATGAGCGCAGGGTCGAGGGATGGAGCTGGTGCTGGGGCTGTGTTCTCCTTCTCCTCCGCAGCCTGGCCGGGAGCAGTGGGTTTTGTGGTCTCAGACATCGTGGGGTTGGGCTCAAGTCTAGGACAGGGCACCAGGCAACAGCAGCTTGGAGGGGAGGCAGAGATGTGGGCACCAAGCACCCAGCCCAGACCTTGCCCTGCCCTGGGGATTGTCTGACTGGGATGAGGGGGTTGGGGAGCTGCTGGGAGGTTTCCCCTCAGGGTTCTGCCTTCACCAGAGTCACCACGGGAGGCCCTGGCTTTCCACACTCTCCTTCTTTGGCCCAGAGAGTCCTGAGCATGCTCCCATCACCCAGGTGCTCGCTGCTCTCCCCAGCTGGGCTCCTGGGGAGGGGATGTCCCACACGGGCTGTGCCCGGAGCCTGGCTGGGCCCTGGGGCAGCTCATCGGGGGGTGGCAGGGGACAGCCCTGCTTTGCAGGCACCTCCAGCAGGCACCTGGCCCTGCGGGTGGCCAGCGGCTGCCAAGGTGACGGGATGCTGAGCACCAGGGTGCTCCCGGATACGGTGACCGGAGGGGTGGCCACGGCTGAACCCCTGCTTTTCCCTCTCCCACCTCGGGTCCCGGGAACTTTGTCCTCTTACCTGGGCAGCTGCTGCTTCTTGTTGGAGTGAGAGGGCTGGTGTTTTGGGGTGCATCGAGGCCCCCACTTTATAGCCTGGCAAGGGCAGACCCCCGGGTGGGAGCACAAAGGAATCGCCAGCTCATCAGTGTCTGCACGCCCGCCCCGTCATCACATCCTGCAAAGTGCTGGCCGAGCTGGAAGCCTCTCCCCGGCCCCGTGCCCAGCCGCTGAACCCAGCACTTTCCTTTGTGCCCGCGGCACAACAGAACCTCTGACCGTGCCACTTTGCAGCAGCTCCCACTGCCCCGCGTGCCCCAACCCCGTCAGGGCATAAATAGCCCCTGGCCCAGCACCCTGCCCATCACCCCTGGCACCAGGCCTGCAGGGACACCAGCCCTGGCTCCTGATGGGGAGGCTGTGCCAGCCCCAGGCTCTGTGGTGCCCAGACCCAATGCTGCACAGTGCCCATCCCCGTGGTGCCTGCTGCTCCTTTCTCCCCTCCACACACCAACTCTCTTGCTTTGGACATCTCTCCACAGCTGGGAATGCCTGAGTGTGCTGCCCTGGAGATGCCAGGAGGGGAAACTTCAGTGTTTTGCAATGCTTCAGGAGTTGGGTTGGGTTTTTTTGTTTGTTTTTTGGTTTTTCCCAAATGCCATGTAATCAAAGACAAAACTTCCCAACCCTTTTCAGTCCCAGACAGCAGTGTTCTGGTGTTCTCCTTCCAGGATGTCCCTGCTCACTGATGTTAGCCTGGTTTTTTTACCCTGCACCATTCCCCTCCCACACAGCATGGTACCAAACCCCACGCAGGATTTTGGAGCACCAGGGCTGTCTGCAGCTCAGAGCAGGCAGAGCTGTGGGGGGTTGGTGGGGATGCACTGGGCACCAGTCCCTGTGGTGGCTCAGCCCATGATGCTGCACCAGGAGGCACGGTGGGGGACCTTCCCCTGGTTCCCACCCAGCCTGCCATCAGCTGCTCTCCCTGTTTGCCCACTCTGATCCTGTTCATCCTGTAGATCCCTGAACACTTGTGTCCTCCTGGGCCTTTCCAACCACCCCAGTGCTCCTGGCTCACTATCACTGGCAGCAGTGACAACAACCCAAGGCTGCGTGTTCAGGGAGCTCAGAGCCCTCAGTTTAGCCATTAATTTTCATGAAGTGCCAGCCAGCAGCAGTGGTATCCAGCTGCACCCTCCAGGCTATTGCCCCAGAATCCCAAACAAAAGCATTTATTGATCCCTTTTTCTTTTCCCCTGGTTTATGTGGGGTGCTGCTGCCCCCTTCTCCCTGGGCCCTCCCTGCAGCCTGGTCTCTCACCTTGATGCTGGGCAGCTCTTTATGATTCATGTCTTTCCATTTGCATCTGGTTTCACTTTTGTTAGACACATTTCTATTTTCAGCTGCATTTTCTGCCTTGCCAGCAGCTCCTGGGCATAAACCACCAGGTCTCACCCACATCCCTGATCTTGACACCCCTTTCCCTCCCAGCTCCCAGCATGTTCTGGCCTGGGCACTGCAAACCATGCTGAGGGGCTGAGCTCTGCTCCTGGTGGCTGCTCCGTGCAGCTCTGGCTGTTCCTCCGAAGGCTCAGAAGCCTGCTGTTTTTTTCCTGAGATGGTGCTGTGGGAGGGCTGACAGTAGGGATCTGTCCTCAGGGGATCCTGAGGCCCCTGGACATAAAATCTCTGCCCCCTCCTCCTCGAGCATCCTTGCCGCTGGCTGCAGCCGATTTGAAAAGCTCCTCTATGCACCATCCTGCTGCATGCAGAGCTCCTGCTGCTGCCATCTGCCCGGGCTCGGACCCCCCCGCTGCCAGCACGACCCCAGGATGATTTAGGGTTGGTGGGGGGTGTCACTGTGAGCAAAGCTTCAAGGTATTTAACAACCGAAAGCTGTTCCAGGTCCCTGTGCCCAGAGGCAGGGTCTGCTGCAGCGGTCCCGGAGCCTGGATCTGTATCTTAACCCCTCCTAATGCCTCTGCAAACCTGAGCCGGGATTCCCCGTGGACCCGGTCCCCGACTGTCACCACGCTCCGTGGATGCTGTGTGCTCAAGCTGCCCGGTTGTGGGGAGAGCTGCTCCGGCCTGGCAGGGAGAGCAAGTGCTGCAGCCACCCGAAATGCAACTTTCCTCAGAGGTGCTCTGGAGCTGCAGGGCCGGGAGGCAGAGCCCCTGCCCGGTGGTCCGGGGGAGCGGGAGCCGCAGCATCCCCGCTCATCAGCTTCCCCCCGGCCTCGCCTTTGTTCTGCCCGGTCCCTCCTCCCCGCCATGTGCTGAGTTAGGGGTTTCGGTAATGCTCTCCTGGGCTCTGTCTCTATCTGGAGGCTATAAAAACCCAGCGGAGGGCTGCTGGACATGTCACCTCCCGGGCACCAGCTCCTCAGCCCAGGTAAGCGCAGGAGCCCGGTGGCAGCTGCCCCTGCCCTGCGTGGCCGGGAACTGCCAGCGCAGCCACCCTGGGGACAGGAGGAGGAGGAGCCGAGGCTGCTGGCGTGGCACGGCATGGCACGGCATGGTGGGGGGCTGCAGAGTCCTGCAGAGGGGGCAGGAGGAAAAGACAGCGGCTGTGGCCCGGCTGTGGCACTGCTCGGCGTGGGGACAGGGTGGCCGGGGCAGCAGGGACAGCAAGGACTGCGGCTGCTGCTCAGCCTGGGCATGTGGGCACTTCTGTCGTGGTCCCGGCTCGGTGCTGCCCCGGCTGCGGTCTGGGGACCGGCATGGGGCTGCCTGCACCGGGGGCTTTGTCCTGGGAATCCGCCCCTGGCAGGAGGAAACTCCTGGTGCAGGGCAGGCAGGGTGCTCACCCCAGTGCCACGCTGCCAGGATGGCTGCCAGGCACCCACTGCCCTGCCAGGCACCCACTGCTCTGCTCCTGCAGACCCCCAGGGCTGCCTCCCTCCCCACCAGCATGGAGCCACGCGTGGCTCCCGAGGGCAGCTCCACGCAGGATGAGGCTGGAGGGAGCACGGAGCAGAGGGCTGCTCCTGCCTCCTTCTGCCTGTGCTGCCTGTGCCATGTCCTGAAGCCCAGTGCTGGGCCATGGGAGTGCCAGGGATGTGCCAAGCCCCCCACACAGGGCTGGTGGGTCTGGGCAGGCTCTGACCCTCCCTCCTGCTCCCCTGTGCCCCAGCAGAGCCACCATGACCCAGCGCTGCAGGAGATCCTCTGGTCTCTGGAAGGTACGGGGGCCTGGGAGGACTGGTGACACAGCCTGAGCCCCCTGAGCACCCAGGCGTGGGAGTGCAGCATCTGCTGGAGGCCTCTGTACCCCCTGGGAGCCCCCTGACCTACCCCATCCTCCCCAGATCGTGGTGTGGGATGAGGCTTTCTTCCAGGGCAAGAAGCACGAGTTCACCTCCGACTGCTACAGCACCGCAGAGCACGGCCTCAGCACCGTCCGATCCTGCAAAGTCGAGAGTGGGGCGTGAGTGGGGGTCTCAGGGGGCTGTGGGACCCCATAGGTGGAGGGTGGGTGGAGGACAGGGGTCTCCAGTTCCTCTTGCCAAACCCAAGCCATGGGGCTGCCTCTTTTGGGGAACAGCTTCATCCTCCCGTGGTGCAGCAGGCTCTGCCCTGGGGGTGAGTGGGGTGGTGGCTGCTGTGGGGGTCTCACCCTGCTCCCCCCTGCTGGCAGGTGGGCAGGGTTCGAGCACTGTGGCTTCCAAGGGCAGCAGTTTGTGCTGGAGCGTGGAGAGTACCCGTGCTGGGAGGCGTGGAGTGGCAGCAACGCCTACCACGTGGAGAGGATGTGCTCCTTCCGCCCCATCACCTGCGCTGTGAGTGTCACTGAGTCACAGAATACTGAGGGTTGGAAGGGACCTCGAGAGGTCATCGAGCCCAATCCCCCTGCCAGAGCAGGGTCACCTAGTGTAGGTCACACAGGAATGCACCCAGGCAGGTTTTGGATGTCTGCCCCTGACCCAGCTCCCAGTGCCCAGTGCCCACCTGGGGGGTGGACAGGGTGGCCATGACAATGCTGTCCCCCTCTCTGTGGCAGGACCACGGGCACAGCAGATTGATGCTCTTCGAGCAGGAGAACTTCCAGGGCAGGCGGGGGGAGCTGAGTGATGATTGCCCCTCCCTGCCTGCCCTGGGCTGGGGCAGCAGTGCCGTGGGTTCCTTCCTCGTCTGCTCCGGAGCGTGAGTACCTCGGGGGCTTGCACCCTGCCAGGACCCAGCAATGAGGGCACAAATCAGAGCCTGGAGGGCCTCTGGGTGCTCTGTGCTGCTTCCAGCCCTGAGCAGGCTCTGTGCTCTGCTGCAGGTGGGTTTGCTCGCAGTACCCGGGGTACCGGGGCTTCCAGTACCTCCTGGAGAGCGACAGCCACGCGGGGGAGTACAAGCACGTGAGGGAGTGGGGGTCCCACGCACAGACGGGACAGGTCCAGTCCATCCGAAGGGTCCAGCAGTGACAGCAGGGGCCACCGTGGCACCAGCAGCCATCTGTCCTGTGGGATGGGGGGAGCAAAGCTCAATAAAGGCTCAGTTGTCCAAGGCGGCGCTGACAGTTGGGGAGGGGGTGCCATGGGGGGGCCTGGCTGGGAGCTGTGCAGTGCCTGAGGGCTCTGGGGGGCAGGGGATTACCGTCCCTTTCTGTCCCTGCACTCCAGCAGGGGCATCCATGTCCCTGTCACAGGCAGGCAAAGCCCCTGCCCGCTCACACACGTGTCCTCAGCCCAGCTGCTGAGCCCCCAGAACTGTGGGGCCAGGGCAGGGTGTCCAGGCCCAGTGCAGGGGTGAGGAGCTGCACATCCCACTGTCCCATCCCTGCCCCAGCCTGCCAGCTGGCTCAGGGGCTCTGCAGGATTCCCACATCCCTGCCTCCCCACAGCCCCCACCTGGTCCCCAGCCCCATCACAACTGGGAGGACCCGTGTGGCCTCACTGCCCAGGAGCTGCAGGGCCCAGCAAGCTGCTGCTGCTGCTCACTGTGCACCCATCCCTGCACCCACACTCACTTGGGCACCACAGGGGTGCAGGGGACCAGGAGAAGCTGTGAGTTGTCCCCGGAGCAGCAAGGTGACACCTTGATGACAGCAGGCACAGGCAGAGCCCACTCCCCAGTGCCTGGCCCTGGGCTGGTGCTGCAGGGACCCTGGGGCAGTGAGGAGCTCCAGGGGGCTGGTGGGAACCCATCTCCTTCAGCTCGAGAGAAAGCAGCAGTTAACTGAAGCTGAAAATGTGACAGTGAAAGGCTGGTTTGGAAACATTCTCATTTCAGAAGAGCTCTGGAGAAAAGGTTTGAAGTGAGGAAAATGTCCCATTGCTGACCTTTGCAGCAGCAGGACCACCACCAGAGACAGTGCTGCCCAGGAAGGGATTCTCTCTGCAGGAAATCATAGTTAAAAATACAGAATGGAAGAAGAAACAAAAAGATTTGGGATGGGCTGAGTGAAACCCTCCTCCCACCCCAGGGCAGATCTGTCATGGGGCTGCCAGCCAGGGAGACCTGGAACAGTGGAGCTTCAAGGCCACATCTGGTGGGGACCCCTGTCCTGGCCAGCCCACCCTTCCCCTGCCCAGCCCCACAGGCCCGGGGGGATGTGTGTGGCTGGGAGCAGGGCCAGCACACAGGCAGGCACGGCGAGCAGCTGGTGAGAGGACTGGTGGGTCCCTGGGGACCCATCAGGGACCTGGAGAACAATGCAAGGGCCCAGCAGCTGCACAGCGCTGTGGAGGGGCTGCCCCAGCCCCCCAGGGCACAGGATGGGGCTCTGCCCCCTGAGCACGGGTGGGCATGGGGCTGTGATGCTCCCACCCCCCGTGCTGGCACTGCTGCTGGGATGTGCCCCCAGGCCGGGGGGTCTCTGCCATCCCTTTGTCCCCAACGAGCACGGCTGGTTCCTGTGCACCACGTCCCCAAGGGGTTTTGCACAGCACCCCCTTCCCCGTGTCCCCTACTCCACATCCTCCGTGTCACTCCCACTGCTATGGGGTGCCCACCTCACCCCAAATGTCCACCAGGGCGAGCCCCGGGGCCTGGCAGAGGGGGGACGGTGGCCTTGGCAGAGGGGGCTGTGGCCTGTCTGCTGTCCCTGGCTGCAGAGGGGTGAGGGTCCCCGGGGTCCGTCGAGGGGTGGGTGCCCCCGTGCTGTGCCGCAGAGGGAGCGGTGCGGGGCCGGGGGGCGGTGCGGGGTTGGGGAGGGGTGGGCAGGTGTCTCGGCCGCATTTCCACGGACTGGGAGCTGCAGCATCCTCCTGCGCCGTAGGTAGGGCCGGGCGGGCCCGGCGGGGGCTGCGGGGAGGAGGAGTTTGCATGGCAATCCCTTCCTCAGGGATGCTCTCTGGAAAGCTCCAGCACAAAGAAGCTGCGCGGCGGCGGGAGCGTGCGGAGCCGCGGCCTCAGCCCAGCCCCCCCCCGGACACCAGGTAACACCACGCTTAAATTTCGCACTGCTCTTTTCCCGATGGAAATATGGCTGGGGGTGGTGGGGGGTCTGGGGGCTCGGGGGCACCAGGCGGAGCCCCGGGATCCACCTCCTGTCTCTGGCCGTGATGCCCAAACAGGAGCCGGGAGATGGGGCCGCTCCTGGGGCATTAAAAAAAAAAAAAATTAAATAAATAAAAACCGCCCCCGCCCCTAATATATAGTTATTATGAGTATAAATAATTCCCACGTGATCGCCCAGCTTCCTTCTCCCGAGGGTGCCAGGCTGGGCCCTTTGTTAGGGGCAGGAGCAGCAGTGAGTCCTCAGCCGCACCCCGGGCCGGGGGGGATGCTGAGTCCTGAGGCAGCACCCACCTCCCTCCCGGCACCTCTGCAGCCTCCCCCCTCCTCGCCCCTACCCCCCTAAATTAATAGGAACTGATGCACCACTTGTTTGTATTTTTTTTCAGAAACCTCATCAAGAATAGGGCTCGAGACAGGTAAATGGATTCTTGCCCGGTTTTCAGTGCCCCTGGAAGGAAATGTTGCCAAAATGCTGGTTTACTTCTTTGTCTTGAAACCACCATTTTCTCCTAAACCTGGTGATCTTAGGTAGGGAGTTAGAGGAGAGGCTGGGGGCCAGCACCCCTCCAGGGCCATCAGCACAGCCCTTCCCCCTGACAGATGCTCCTTTTCAGGAGCCATTTTCTCTCTCTCTCTCATTGTCTCACCGCCTTTTGTGTCCGCAATTACCTCCTGCCCGGCGGAGCCCAGAAACAATCAGGTTTTCAGCCGCTCCTGGGCTTACAGGGGACCCTCTGGCCCCTAACCCCCCGGGGCTGCCCGTGCTGCCCAGCCCCCGGCCCTGCAGATAAAGGCAGGAGGCACCCAGCACCGCTGCGGCTGCACCAGAGCCGGGGCAGTGCCGAGCCTGGGCACTGCGGGGTGACAGCGAGGGACAGCAGAGCTGAGGACAGGGGTGTGGAACCCCCCTGCCAGCTGCTGGGGGTCGGGGGTGCCCAGACGCCTCGTCTCGGAGGTGTCACCCAAGGCACTGGCAGCAGAACAGCCGGGGCTGTGTGTGCGGGCGGCTTTGGGGTCCCCCAGGTTCCTTGAGGGGGCTTTTGGCCCCCATTTAACCCCAATGCTGCACCTAGATGCTCAGCCCAGGGTCCCCTGTGTGACACCAACCCGGCGTGGCAAGAGGCAGCAGGAGCTGAGGGCCGGCAGTCGCCACTCGCCACACAACAGCAGCGTTTGGTCCAGCGCTGCCCGTGGCTTTTTTTTTTCCTCACTCCCATCTCCTGGGATGTGCTGGCTGGGAAAGGCCACCCCAACCTCCCCCCCGCAGACCCCTCCCGCCGGCCCCACCACGGGACGCAGGCAGGGGACACGTTTGCCAGATGCTCGATGGCATCTTTGGAGCCTGCCAGTGTCCCCCCGAGCCTGAGCCCGGCCCCCCCAGCCCGGCCCCACGGCAGCTGGTTTGCAAATGCTGCAGGGACGTGATGTCCTCGCGGGAGGGACCGTCCTGTGCGGGGACAATGGAGCAGGGGGAGCAGCTCGGCAGCTGAACTGCAGCCACCACTGCCCCGGCTCCCCGGGGACCCGCTGCAGCCTGGCAGGGTGGGAGGGGGGCAGGCAGCCCTGCGGGGGGAATAGCAGCACCCATAAAAACGCTGCTGGGACCACAGACTGCTCTGCTGCAGCGTGGGCAGGGTCACAGGGGTTCAGTTCAACTGCAGCAGTGGCAGTCATGGTGACAGTGGCAGAAAATCCTTGTCCCCAGTGCAGGCAGTCCCAGCAGCAGTTTGGGGCACATTCAGCATTTCTGGTGTGGGTCCTTCCCACTGCCTCCCATGGCTGTGGGCAGGCCCAGCTCCCCCTGGTCTGCGAGGTGACAGGGACAAGAGTGAGAGGTGGCAGGAGTGGGGGGCTGGTGGGCTCTGTTGCGCTCCCTTGCTGCGTTCGTTGCTTTCTTTTGCAGCTGCTAATGACTGACCTGAGGTCTGTTCACACACAGTCCCCTGTGCAGCCTCCGTGGCAGAGCAGCCAGATGGGACGGGGGGGGACATTCCACAGCACTCCAGTAGCCGGTGACCACAGGTAGGACCCCCAGGTTCGGTGACAGCTCCAGCTCTCCCCTGGCCACCCAGCAGGGGAGGGGGTGGCCACTGCACTGCCCTGGGTCTCACAGCACCTCTGCTCCCCAGTGCCACCAGCCCCAGGGGCACAGCCCCAGCTCCTGCCTGGCCAGATGGGCCATGCCTGGAGGAGAGCCAGAGCTCGAGGAGCCACCAGCACCGCCTGCACATGGATCCCGGAACCGGGTCAGACCCAGCAGAGCCACCAGGTCCTGGCTGCCATGGGCCAGAGCCCCGAGCCCCAGGCGCTGCGGGGGACAGAGCTGAAGAGATGATAGTGGTGACACCTGAGGACATGGGTCTGCGTGCGTGTGCGGTATTCCCACAAGGTGCTGGGGTCCCCCCTCCCCTCCTGCTTCTCTGTCCCAGACAGATCCAGCACAGGGGTTTCTCCACTTGCCTTCCCCAGCAGTGGATAGGGCTTGGGCAGGATGAGACCCTTCCCCTTCACTGAATGCAATGTAGGAGGAGGGAGAAGGGGAGGGGGTTGGGAATGGAGCTGTGCCAGCTTCTCACGAGACATGACAGCTCACAAGGGACCCTGGTTGTCCCCACTGGTCCTGCCCATCCCTCTGTCGGCAAACTCCTGGTGTGTTCTGCACTGCTGGTGCCAGGCCCAGGCAGGACCCTGCCTCCACTCTGCTTTGTGAGCATGGGGAGGGACAGGGCAGTGCATCCCTCCCTGAGACACCTGTGTCAGGGTGTCTATGGGGCCAACAGTGGCCCCATAAGCAGGTGTGACCATCACCCCACTGCCCCGTGCCAGATAGTGTCCCCGAGCAGGCAGGCGGGTCAGGAGTGCAGGGGGCTGAGGACAGACACAGCTCATGGCAGGCATCACAGCCCTTTGAAGCCCCAGATGGAGAAGCACCCTTGTGAGGACCAGAGGAAGCTCATGCTGTGTGTGTGTGGGTGACCCAGAGGGTCCCCTGGGTGCCCCTTCCCATCCTGGTTTCTTGGGGCACGGTGCAGAGCTGCTCCTGTCCCCCCGTGGCAATCAGCACTGCCCAGTCACCCACTCCTGGGGACAGCCCCGAGGGGAGGCAGCTTCTGCTGGGGAGAGGAGGAACTGTTGGGCACCTTTCCTCTGCTCCTTCCAGCTGGACCTCTTCCTCCTCCTCCTCCTCCTCCTTCTCCCCCCTTGACGGGCAGTGGGAGCTTGGTGGAGACCCAGCACATCTGTCACTGCCTTGGCAGGGGCTCTACTCCTGCTGAGCTGCCCGGAGCTTTGCCTCAGGCTCTGCCAACTGTGCTTTGCCCCTTCCCTTTCTGCTCCTCCCAGCTCTGTAGTGCTGCAGTGAGGAGGCAGAGCCCGGCACTGCTGAGATTTTCACCTCCTTGTAGCCCATCTCTCATGCCCACCCACATGGGACACACTGCTGTGCTGGGGGGGTTTGTACCTCCCTGCTGGGGTCAGCAGTGACATGATGCAGGTTAAACCCTCCTCTAACACCTTCCCAAATTCCATCGGGTGGCAAAGTCCCAAACCAGCCTGAGCCTTGCTGCTCCCGCCACACCCGGGCGGAGCCTTCCCAGGAGAGTGGGAGGGTGGGTGGGTGGGTAACCAGGGTGGCTCTGCATGCTGCAGCTCTGCTCCCACATTAACCTACTAACTAACCAACTAACTAACTAACCAACCCGCCGCCGCCAGGGCTGCAGAGCCCCTGTCCCAGGGCCTAACCCACTAATGGCTCCAGCGCATGCCCTACTAACCCCCCGCCCCCTCTGCCTCCCACTAACAGCCAGCGCTGTCCTTAAAGGGGAACGGAAAAGCTGGGAAGTGAGTTTGGAGGTGCTGGGGTTCCTGCCTGGGTGACAGGCAGCACAGGCAGGGCTGGGCAGTATGAGCCCCCCCTCGGGATGGGCAGGGGGGCAGCCCCCAGCCCCTGCCCCTTGCCGGCAGCCTGGGGGGTTTCTCCCCACCCGCTGTGCCCAGCTCTGCCTGTGGAGCCTGTTGCTGACTAGGAACCTAAAACGGTTTTATCAGCAGAAGCTTTTCAGTTCCTTTTTAAGCCAGTAGATCTCTGTTACTAACACATTCCTGAACTGAATTAAACAAACTAACCGTTGCTGCTTTTCTCTTCATTTCTCTTCCAGTCTGTATGTCCTCTAAGTCAGAGCGGTTGTGCCATGCTTCTGCTACTAACTGCCTGTACTAATCCTTCCTGATGTGTTTCTCTGTTGCTACTAACAAATATTCTTTGCACTCTAACTCACCGGTGCTGTTTGCCATGACGATGAACTGTGGCCTCCTCCTGGGCCGCTGCTCACCAACCTGCAGCCCCGTTTTTGCTGCTGCTGAGCATCTTTGTCTCCCGCTGGGCGTGAGGGAAAGGAAGATGCTCAGACTTGCGAGGCTTTGAAAATCTCCCTATTGGCTTTCTGCTTGCCAGGAAATTTCACGTGGCTGAATGAGGAAAAGAGGTTGGGTAGAAACAGGACAATGCAGAAACTGCTGATAACAATTGGTCAGGGCCCTAAAGGTCCGGCAAACCCAGCTTGCAATGAAACTCAGCCAAAAAGCGATGCTACTGCCACAAGCCCCACCAGAGCCCGAGCTTGGGGCTCTCCTGAGGCCCCCGTTTCACCTGTCATGGGGAATGGCCTGGTGCTGCTCCCTGCTCCAGCACACGGGTGCTCCCGGGCTCCTCCCTTCACTCCCTTTGTCTCTCCACAGTCTCTCTTGTGCCTCTGCTGCATGTGGAAGCCGCTGCCGGCAGCGTGGTCCCCACTAACCGCACGGCCCCGAGGCTGCCTCTGACTAACCCTGGGGTGGGACCTGCAGGGTGACCCCGAGTGGGCAGGAGCAGGCAGCAGGCAGCAGGCAGCACTCTGCCAGGGCACTGATGGGGTCAGGACCCACCCCACGCTCTGCTGTCTGTCCGTCTGTCTGTCTGCTGGGTGAACATCCCTGCTGGAACAGGGCTGAGGCTGCAGGATCGGGCCCATCTGCAGGACCAGGGGGGATTTTTGGGCTGATGCTCCTGTGTCTGTTGGAAGGGGGAGGCAGGACCCTGCTGTGGGTGGAGGCAGAGGGTCCTGCAGGGGCATGGGGAGAAAAATGGGGGTAGGAGGACAAACTGGGTCAGGCACAGGGCAGGAAGGTCCCAGGGTCCCGCACAGGTCAGGAACACCTTGAGCAGTGGGCTGGGATTGTCGAGAGGGGCTGCCCTCTCTTCCCCACAGACCCCCCCTTCTAGCTCCAGAGCAGCCTTCCAGCCAGCCCCACACCCAGGGCACCTCTCTGGAATGGTCACCAAGGGGAGTGATGGGACCCCAGGTCACCCAGGTGTCCCAGAGGATTCAAGTGCAACCCTGCACAGGCAGCAGGCACTGCCCACAGCCCCCGCGGTGGGTACAGACCTGGTGGCTGCTTCCCCCTGCAGGGTCACTGCTCCTGCACAGAAAGAGGGGCTGGGGGGTGCAAAGTGTCACAAAACAGCCAGGCTGCTCCTTTGCTCTGCCCCAGCACCTCGGGGCTCCTCTTTCCCTCAGCTGGCAGAGGGATCAGTTTAGTTTTTCTGTCTGTCTGTCCACCCCCCTGTTGCCGGTGCCCCCAGAGCTGTTTGAAGAGGGGAGATGGCAGCACGAGCAGGACGGGGGGTGCAGATCCCCCCTTTGCCGGGGTGGTGGCTGCTCCCCCGCACCCGAGCACGGCCGCTGTGGGGCAGGATGCTGTGGGGGGGGGGTCCTGGGGGCACCTCAGTGGTGACAGCCCCCGAGGATGTCTCTTCTGCCTGTACTGTCTGCTGCGAACATGGCAAGTGTGCAACCCCCGCAGTCTGGTGTCTTTGTGGGGCTTCGGGGAGCCGGGTGTGGAGCCGTGGGGTACTGGGGGGGCTGGGGGGCCGGGACACCTCGGGCATCTCAGCACCCTGATGAGCAGCCAGGGCCACCGGAGGGGTCCCAGGGCAGGGGGGGACAGAGGTGCCGGGGTCCCCAGGGAGGAAGGGTCTCGGTGGCGGGGCAGGGAAGGGGCAGGGGGTGTCACACCCTGGGCGGGGCGGGACCGGGATGCGGGAGGGTCCGGCGAGGCGGAGCCGAGGGCGGAGCGGGGCCCGGGAGCTGCCGGTACCGGTCCGGGAGGGCGGCAGCAGGTGGAGCTCGTGCTCCATTCCCGCAGCTCTGCACCAGCAGCCAGTGGCAGGGGGAGGGCACCAGGACCTTGTGGGTCAGGGTGGGTTCCCCCTGCCCGCAGCAGCGCGGTGACACGGCACACGGAGTCTGTCCGACACGTGTTGACAGTGTCCGGGCAAGGGAAGCGCTGCTCCCGTCCATCCCTCTGGGAAGGTTCCCGCCCAGGGAAGCGGAGCGGAGCGCCGGAGCCTTGGGAACCGCCGAGGGTCCCTGCGGGAAGGGCTTTCCCAGCCGCGTTGTGAAAGCCCGGAGCACCCTCAGCTTTCCCGAACTCCCAGCGCTGGATGTGAAGATGCCAGGGAACCCGGGATGTGACTCAGGAGCTGCCAAACATCCCGGAGCCCCCAGCTCTGCCCGAGTCCCAGCGGCACTGCCATGGCTTGGGAGATTTCGAGTCTCTGTCCCCAGAGCTGTGAAAGCGACATTCCAAAAATCAAGTACAAAAAAGTCCATTTTCCCCCCTTCCCTTCATTCCGGGAGGCAAAAGGAGCCGTGCTCACCCCGGGGGTGCTGGGGGCGGCAGTGCCAGGGCTGTCACCCTGCACCCATCACACCCACCTGGGGAGGGTTTTCCCTCAGTCCTGGAGCTGGATCCTGGGAAACTTCTTCATGTGTTCGCTGTCCCCAGGGCACTGCCGGGGGGGCTGCGTTAGCCCCAGGTGCTGAGGTGTGGAGTGAAATGCGGCTGCACACCTGGCCTCTTGGCCTGACCTCATTAGGAAGGTGGAAGGGACGCTAATTAACATCGTGAAGTCCCAAACTGCTCTTCTCTCCTGGTTTAATTTATTTCTGGCCACTTCTCATTCCCACAACTAATGCTCCACTGAGTTAATATTCTGAGTATGATAAAAAGGTGGGCAGCACGAACTGGAACACGTTTTGGGAATTTTCTGGGTGTCATTTAATGGAGTTCACACCGTAGCACCCAGATAACCCTATAAGCTGCTTCCACAAGAGCCATGCTGCCCTGCTGGAATCCACTTGTTTCCCAGATGGTTCTGACTATTCCATCTCTGGCAGCAGAGCCAAAAGCCATGTCTGGAGTGGTGAGCAAAGGCAAAGCTTCAGACAGGAGATCCTGGCACGTCTTGAAGCAATTAAAATATCAGTTACAAAGCCACCATCCTTTCTCTTGCCATCTCTGCAGAACCAGGCCCTGGCTGCCACTCAGCTGGGCACTGGCATCAATATTTAAATCCTGCCTGGAGCATCACCCACACACCTCCCGGGGACTCACTTCCCAGCTTCCCAGGATGCTTTCGGAAGGAAAAGCTGCCTGCTCACCCCACCGGGTGCTCAGTGCTGGGGACAGATCAGCCATCCCCATGGGAGAAACCCACAAGTCCCCAGTTCCCACCATCCCGGGGTGGTCCTGGCACAGCAAGGGGCTGGGGGGGCAGGGGGTGCCCTGCTCCATCGTCCTGTCCCGCGCTGCCGAGTGCTCTCATTACTGGGTGGGATTGTAATGTGATCCATAATTAGATGCTAACTGAGTTTTCTCTAGGTTGGGTGAGGGAAGGTCACCAAGGTAGGACTGGAGTCAGCTTATTGTTATTATCAATCAATAACCTATTTATTTTCCAACATTCCTATTAACCTCTGCAAGCCACTCGCCGTTTCCATTTGAAAGGGCTGTGCAGCTGCTTTGCTGACTGCACAACTCTGATTGAAAATGTAACAGTGACCCGACCCCAAAGGCAGAATCCAATTAAAATCATTTTCATGTGTAGATTAATATTTTTTAACATGTTCTACATTCCTTGCTTCAGCATTCCACACAGGAGCTTCTGCCTCATTACATGGGTGGCCCATATCGATCATGTCGTAAGGAAAGAATTATAATTAATTAGACACACAGACAATAGGAGTGCCCCTTTTTTGGGGTGCAGGGGGCAGCTGTGATGTGCCACCCCTGTGGCAGTGGTGCTGATGGGGCAGGGCTGCTGGGAGGTGAGGAGGGGGGCTTGGGGGGTCTTCTACCTTCCTGGAACCATGGCCCTGGGCAGGGGTACAGGGGAGGGTCAGCAGCAACCCAGCCCAGGCTGGTGGAGAAGAGCAGATGCCCGGGTGATGGGCACGTCCTGGTGTGACAGGCCCATCCATCGGCAGAGCCTGGTGCTGAGCAGTGCCAGGGGAGCAAGGGGGAAGCAGTAATTGGCTGGTGGAGCCTGGTCTTAATGTAAAGTCTATTATTAATAACGTGACTTTGATAATAAAAAGATTAAAATTAAGTTTATGGTTTGCTGACTGCCCTTTCCACATTGTAATCATCTCTCATTCATATTCATGAGCCACTCATTAGTAACCGCTGCTTACAAGCAGGCTAAACAGCCAAACCTTTCAGCAGCCACTATCTCCTTAACT
This sequence comes from Calypte anna, assembly GCF_003957555.1. NCBI lineage: Eukaryota > Metazoa > Chordata > Aves > Apodiformes > Trochilidae > Calypte > Calypte anna. Next base: position 682,168 of record NC_044261.1, on the reverse strand, counting down.
GCTTAACTTGCTCACTGATTACCAACATCAAATTAACTCTGCAGAACGGATCTAATAAGCTTCCCGGTGGCTTCAAACCTCCTTGAAAATTGCTCTGATGTCTCCATGGGGCCCTATTAAAAAAAATCCTTCCCCTGCGAATATTGTGCTCCTGCAGGGGTAAGGCTGAGCGCCGGTGCCCGCTGGACGGGGGTTGGCAGCGCTGGATGTGCTGCTGTCCCGGGAGTCCCCGCTCGCTGCCTCCGCTTTGCTTTTCCCAAATCTGCTTCCTGATAAAATCCCGATTTCCTCCCGAACAGAGCTGGGGGGCTCCCGGCTCCCATCCTCCCCTCGCCCCGAGATTTGCTCCTGCCCAGCCCCGCACCAGCCGCTCCCCCACCAGCCCCTGCCTCCTGCTTCAGCCTTCATTAAATGCTTCTGAGACTTAATTTGACTATTTGATAGCTCGGAGCTGGCGTAACAAAAGAATAAATAAGAACGACCTTTGCGTTTAATTACTTCTTTTAATTTTTAAAAAAATTATTATTATTATTTCTTCCAGAAATGTGGAAATACTCCGGCTTGGGAGGCATTTGGGAGGAGCGAGGGGACAGTGGGTGATGCTCTGTCCCCGCAGGGACGCCTGGCTCCTCTCCGGGACAGGTTTGGGGACACCAGGGGTGTCTCCATGTGCAGGGTACCCCGGGGGGGTCAGGCCGTGGGCTGGGTGCTCAGCGGTGGGAGGGGGGCAGCGAGGGGGGGGCTCCCTGGCAATTAGCTCTGATTAATATTGGAGCGGCGGCTCGGGCAGGACCAGGCGGGGAAGGCTGAGCCGAGCAGCTCGGGAGCCAAGGGAACCTGCCTCCCGCGTTGCCATGGCAACCGTGCAGAGCGGCTGGAGAGCTGCGAGGGGCGTGGGGGGGGGGCTGCATCCCTCCCTGGAAAGAGCCCCCCGACTGCCACCCCCAAAACCCCCTCTGGCAGAGGGATGGATGGGCTGCACCCGGTGGGATGCTCTGGACCCCCGACACCCGGGCCCCCTCCGGATCCCCACCCGGGGGTCTCCAGCCCCCCTGAGGCTCAGGACCCCGTGCACTCATCCAGACCCCTTGCAGCCCGGTGAGATGCAGAGATCCAGCTCCCCCCGAGGCAGCGGGGCTCATCCCCCCGGGACACGGGGCAGCGCTCCCCGCGCCCTCCCGGGAAAGGCCCCGGGTGTGCAAGGGGCACACGCAGGGTGCTGAGCCCCCAGTCCCGTGCCCCACACCCACAGCCCCCCCGGCACGGGACCCTCCCGCCCCCGCCGGAGCAAAGCAGGGGGCTGCACATCCCGCACCCAGCAGGTATTTTCCGCATGCTGGTGAGCGCCTCCCGCAAGTCAGAGAGAGAGACAGGAGAGATTTAGTGAGCAGGAGGCGGAGAATTTGTGTGCGGGCTGCAGCCTGCTCTGTGGAGCCGCGGAGGGGGGGCAGGCAGTGCGGTCCCTCCGCCCCGCACGGCCCCACCGCGGGTCCCGGACCCCCCGTTCCGAAGCTGCGAGGGACAGGGACCCCCCGCTTAGTCATGGACCCCCAGGACTGTGGGGTTAAGCCCGTGCTGCCCCCATACCCAGCAGCATCCCCCTCCCAGGCAGAGGGGGGGTGGATCGTGCTGTCTGCCTCTGCTGCCCTGCCCCACAGCAGTCCTGCCCCACAAACCTTCCTGCATGTTCCCCCCAGGCTCAGGCTAGAACTGATATGAATAGTGGCATATTCCAAGTTTTCAGCCCACTTTCTCCTAAGAAAATATTTATATTGAGCTTCATTTTCCATTTCTTTTCAATTACCACTGTGTCTGATCACCTCCCCACAACTCTCCTCTTTAGCCATAAACACAAATCCTATTACCTTTTCTCTTTCTGTGTATTTGATTTAAGATGCATTTTCTCCTCTTTTCATCAGTTCTGGACCTCTCCTGCTGTATATCTCCCTGTTTATCTGCTTTCCAAAGGCCTCCTCTTATTTCTCCAGCCCTGATCAATACAGCTGCAGAGCCAGCTGGCAGCTCCTCTCTGCTGCTGCCTGTAGTTTTTCTTGGGGGACTTGTCCACTATTTCTTGTTAAGCTTCTGTCTCAGCTTGTTCCATTTCTCATTAGGTTTTAGCACTGGCATTGTAGTATTTCTTGTATTTCCACGCTGCCCAGCGGATCTCTTGTAATTCTTAACGGCGAGGCTTAAAGCCTCACTCTTTAGTGGACTCCTGAGCCCTTTCTGGCAGGGTTTGAAGTGGCAAGTGGTGTGACACTTTTATTTTCAGGTGGAGAAAAGAATGTCCCTGGTTCCAAGCCAGGCCGTGATTTTTTCTAACAAAAAGGGCGCTGGGGAATACTTGTGTTTTATGGCTGTTATTCCAGGAGATGTTTCCCACACAGCCAGAGATGTGGCAGCCCCTTCCCTGCAGTGCCAGGAGGGTGGGTGGCAGCACCCAGGGCTGGGGGACCTCTGACCCCAGCTGAGCTGTGGGTGACAGGGATGCTCTGGGGATGCAGCTGGGCAGCCCCTGCCAATCCTCCCCCAAAACCCCCCCAGCACCCCTAAACCACAACCCTCACACCCCTCTCCAGACAGCTCACAATCAGGAAGCATCCTGGCTGTTTGAAGGGTTGTTTTTTTGGGTTGTTTTTTTTTTTTTTTTTTATTTTATTTTATTTTATTTTTCTTCTGCATCCCTCATGAAATTTGCCTTCTGAGAGAGAAGCTGTTTCTGAAATACACCCCAGCTTCCCAGCTGTCAGCAGCCAGCAGATGTATTGCTCTCCATGGCTGCATTTCTGAGTATTAAACATGACGCGCAGGCGCCACGACACAATATTTCCTCAGATGCCACTGCACCACGGGAGCCAAACAGTGTCCTTTAAAATAAAACCAATTTTTCCTGTCTCTTCCACAGAATAGTCTTATTTATACGCACTCAAACAGCTGTTACTGCAGGTTAACCAAAGGTTGTAAAAACATTTTTCAAATGCCCTTAACTTCACTGGGTTTGTTATTGAAATTGTTAATCTTGAGTTTAGATTTTTTTTTTTCCTATCACACTGGTATAAAATAGAGGGAACCAGCACTTCTCCAGCCCTGCAGCTCTTTCTGCCCCTGAGCAGTGGTCTCAGCATCATCCAGTTGCCTTCCTGGCAGCACCAGGGCCATGCAGTCACCTTGTTCCCTTGATCCACTCCTAGATGGGGTCAAATGGGATTTGCAGCAATTAAAACCACTTGGAGTTTAATTACTGATGGGGGACACTGCCTGCAAACCCACACACGGTGGTGCAAGGTGATGCAAGGCAGTGCAGTGCAACCAACCCAGTCCAATCCAACCCAACCCAATCCAATCCAATCCAATCCAATCCAATCCAATCCAATCCAACCCAATCCAATCCAATCCAACCCAATCCAATCCAATCCAACCCAACCCAATCCAATCCAATCCAACCCAATCCAACCCAATCCAATCCAATCCAACCCAACCCAACTCAATCCAACCCAATCCAACCAACTTAACCCAACCCAAACGATCCAACCCAGTCCAATCCAATCTCACCTCCTTTCCTCCTCCTGGCTGCCTCCCTTCTCCTCCAGCCCCCAGCATCAGCAGAGCCCTGGCACATCTCTTCCCCTGCACTCCCCCTGAGCTCCTTCCTCCCAGCCACCCCTTGACTGATGTCCCCAAGGGTCACCCACCCCTGTGGCAGCAGGATGGCTGTGCCTGGCCCTGTGCCTCGCTGGGTGAGTGCTCTGCTCCCTCAGCAGAGGAGTGATGGTTGCCCTCCCCTCCCAGCCCCAAAACACCATTTCTATGCAGATGATTCTCTCAGAGCAGAGTGGGAAAGCAGAGCTGATGAAATCCAATCTCATCTGCAGCCTGATTGTGATAATTTGCGATGAGCTAAGGAAAAGTGAGTTATTATTAAATGCAAATAAAAGTTAAATAATGCTGTTTGGGAGGTGCACTGCCTCACATCAGCCACAATAAATCAGGGGCAGGCTTAACCCCGGGTAATCTCTCACCACAGGTAGTTACTGCCTCTAAATACCTGGCTGTGTCCAGGGCTGCCCAAACCCTCAATCACCTTCCCATTAACTGGGGACAGGGATTTCCCTGCTGGGGACAGGAAGGGACCTGCAGCCCCTGTGAGTGCTGCCGTGCTGAGGGACAAGGGACAAGGGGTGTCCAGGAACAGAGCTGGCTGGGGTCATGCAGCACCCTGATGGTTCTGTGTCCCCGTGAATCATTTGCCAGTCCTGGGGCTGCCAGAGCTGCATTTTTAGCTGCTGCAGCACAATTAAGTCTTCTTGTTAGTCTCAGGAGGAGAGGAGGCTGTTGGTTTACTTGCAAATGCTTGAGGTAATTCTCTAATGGCTCCTCCACCATTACACAGACACTGTTTTCAATCTCTTATCATATGTAATCCCTAATGATTTCTCTGTTATGTCCTGTTTTATTAAAGCACCATTGAACTATAGCCTATTGATTTAGATTTCACAGACAATTGAAATTTAAATTGACTCCAAATTGAATGTCTCCATGCAATCTGTGTTCTGTACTAAAGATAGATAAAATGCTTCTATTTTTGATAACAACTTATAGCAGAGGCATGTTTTAATGTCAGGATGTGTGGAAGGGCACTGGGATCCCCATGGCAATGGCAGGTGGCTGGGATGGCAGTGGTTTCCTGGCCTGGGATGGCATTTCCCACGGCCCCAGGGCTGGGTGGGAGCTGCTGGAGCCCAGGCAGCAGCAGGGTGCTGTGGGGAAGCCTGCACAGCTCCCTGGGAGCTGCACTCAGGGAGAAATTGAGATTAATGCCACGAGGGATGCTGCTGGAGGATCCCTGACAGGCTCCTGGCTCACTGAGTCTGAGCCAGCTGCCTGCAGGGCACTTGGACACTGGGATGCTCCTCAGTGCTTGGCAGCACAGGCAGCTCCATGAGCCTGGAATGTCCTCCAGGTTGTATTCAGCATCCCTGCCAACACAGGGCACAGGGCAGGACCCACGGCCAGGAGCACACGGAGGAGCCGTGGCTGGATGTGACCCCACACCTCTCCACTCCCCATGTCCCAGCCTGGGGTGTCCCCACGAAGGACAGGGCCAGTGCAGTGTCCCCACAGCTCCAGGGCCCCACACCTCTGCCTCCCGGGAGCTCTGGTATAAATAATAAAGAGTTACAGGCTGTGAGCTGCCACCAGCTCTACTTATATGCCTCCTGCTAGTAATAATGTCTGTGTTACAGCCGACCTTAATGCCAGCAAAGATAATTCTTTCAGTGCAATGAGCTGTTTATTGGCTGATGGATACATCCCTGTCACACCGGGTGATCCCTGGGGTCCTCCCAGCCAGCAGAGCCCCTGCAAGGGGACAGGAGTGTGGGGGAGCCTCACTGTGGGTTCAGCATCCCCTGACCCCCCCAGCAGGGCCAGCAGCCCCTGCCCAGCAGCACCTTCAGAGCAGAGGGTTTGGGGAACCCTCTGGAGCAGTGTGCTGGCCCTGGGGACACTTTTGGGACAAGAGGAAATGGTCCCCAGCTGCACCAGGGGAGGCTGAGACGGAATTGTAGCAGAAACTTCTTCACTGACCTGGCAATTAAGCACTGGCCCAGGCTGCCCGGGGAGGTGGCAGAAGCAGTGTTTAAAAACACCAGTGGAGGTGTTTAAAAGCAGTGTAGATGTGGTGCTGAGGGACACAGCTGGGCACCAGCCTCAACAGAGCTGGGATAATGGTTGGACGGGGTGCTCTCAAAGGCCTTTTGTAGAGAAACAAGATAAACCAGGTGCCTCGAGTTCCCAATGAGTGGGTGTGAGTCCACCTGTGCCTGGTTAGGACAGGCCCCTATTGGGCATGAGCAAGACCAGGGGGCCAATAAAGGTGGGACACACACCCACAGAGCAGAGCTCACTCTTGTGCAAGGCAATGGAGAGGCCAGCAGCTCATCGAGCCTCAGGAGCAAGAAAGGCTCCTCCTGCTACAGACTTTTCTACCCTGAGTGACTCTGTGATCAGCTCCATCCCACCTGAAACCTGCCCTGAGCACAGATGCTGATGCTGAAGCCACTTCCATCCCCTGCCCTGGCTCAGGGCTCACCTGGGCAGCTCCGGATCCCATCAGTGATCCCAGCTCCCAAGTGCCCCCCGTGGACACGCGTGGCGATGCCCGTGTGCACACCCTGCTGCCCCCCAGCCCTGCAGGGACAGCTCCACTTCAGCCACAGCTCCACATTCCGAGGGAGAATTCTCCACAGCCACAGAAGGTTTTCCCTGAGCCTTTCCTCTCCTTCCTGACATCTCCCCTCTCATTCCCCACGCTCTGCAGGGGGGAAGGGGCAGCTCTATCCCCTCAAAAGCCATGGACGACCCGTTTGCCAAGGAGATGGGCTCTGGGAGCTGGCCCCTGCTCATCTAGACACCAAACTCACCCCAAATGAGGCTCTGAACAAAGATTCCTCCCCAGCCTCTTCCTAGCAGGGGCACAGGGAATTTCCCAGCCAGGCAGGACATTGTGTGGGGAGGGGGCTGCAGGAGAACAGGAACCCCCCCAGGAATGGGAGACCCAGCACACTCTGCTGCCCTCCTGGAGGGACAGCCCGGTCCCAAACACTTCTGGTTAAAGAAATCATCTGCCTTTAAAGCCCACCTGAACTACAGCCAGAGCTGTCACCTAATTTATCAGGTTACTGTGGTTTTCTAAGAATGATAGACAGTAATTAAAACTAAGCTAATAACCTCCTCACTCTTGACATTTCTACAGGGGTTTTGTTCACCATTATCTACATATAGATTAAAAATTGTAATTGGACCAGAGATAGGGTTAGAAAAATCAACCACCTTCCAACTGATAGTTTGCTAGTGAGTGACACTTCGAAATTTTATTTAATCTGAGAAAATTGAGTTCAACTCCAGCAAAGTTGAGTTCTTGTGAAGTACCTGTGCTGGGTAGAAACACAGGTACTGGGCACAGGTGAGGAGGTTGATGCTGTCCCAGGCCTCTGGGCATTGGGTGGAAGCAGAGATGCTGAAGGCACCCTGCATCCCCCCCTATCCCCATCCCAAGCTCTCTGCTGGACTCTCTCCCTTACATCCCTCATTTCTCTCCTCCTGTGGCTATTTCTTTTGCCTTATTTACAGTGATTTTTATTCCAATCTGTGATGGCTATAGACACTTAATTATTACTGCAATAGTTATTATAACACAGGATTAGTAATGGAGTAATGACAGCATTTATTTTAAACTGTGACATATTAACTAAGCAGGGCAGTATTAATTGCAATGGTGAATTATCCTCATAGTCACTATTTCAATTATTGTTTTGTCACTATTACATTTATGACAGTAATAATTACATATCTAATATACTCATTATTGTTAGATATACAGAATAAGTTTGAATAAATGCAGCAATTAAGAGATAATGATCCTGGTGCAGAGTTGAGGAGCAAGAACTGACTTTGGTTGCTGGTTTTTAGGCTGGAGCAGGGCAGGGATGGTCCTAAGAGAAACCTTTGGTGCAGGGTGTGCTGGTTCTGTGAGCTGTGCCAGGGGATGAGGGTCCAGTCCAGGGAATCCCCTCCCCAGTTCTCTGACACAGACATCACATCACCCCAAGACTCTGGAGAGACCTCAGCCCCTGAAGGAGAGGGTGCAAGGATGTCTGTCCCAGGGATGTCTGTCCTGGAGATGCCACACACTGAACCAGCAGCTTCTCTCTTTGCTGTTTTTCTCCTCTGTTTTTCCTGTTTTGGCTCCTAAAAGTGAGATCAGCTCCAGCAGCAGGAGCAGCTGCTCTCAGCTGCCCCAAGCCCGGTGGCACCATCCCCATTGCTGGCTGAAAGTGTTTGCTTTGCCCCTTTTTAAAGCCTGGCTCCTGCCAAGGGGAAGGGAGATCAGTGCTCTGTTAGCTGGGCCCTTTCCTTCACACACCATGGCCAAGATGCTGTGGCTGCTCTCCCTCTTTTCTGTGCTTCTCATAAGAGCCTAATGAGGCTGCTGCTGTTAATTGCTGACAGGGGACTGACCCAGCTCCAGCTGTGGGGTCTGACCCCCCCAGCAAACTTTGTGGCTGCAGCCTGGTCCCTGTGAGACCACTGAGCTCCCATTTTCCCCTGTCCTGACTTGGTGCTTGCTGCTCCTCGCCACGAGCAGGGCAAACTGGGGGTGTCTTATGCTCCAGATGGTTTTACTGGGAGGTCTGAGTGAGCCAGGTTTGGGAGCCCTCAGCCCCCACTGCAGCACTTCAGAACCTCTGAAGAACAAGCTGCAAATGTTCCTCTCCCCAGACCACTTTGTGGAGCAGCTGGAGACCTGGGGATGTGTGAGGGAGCAGGGGAAGAACATGGAGGGTGTAGGGGATGCAGTGTGCAGCGTGCTGCATCAGGTGTGCTGTGATGCAGTGTGCAGTGTGCAGGATGCAGGATGCAGGATGCAGTGATGCAGTGTGCAGCGATGGAGCCGTGCAGTGATGCAGTGATGCAGTGTGCAGTGATGCAGTGATGCAGTGTTCAGGATGCAGTGATGCACTGTGCAGGATGCAGGATGCAGTTTGCAGTGTGCAGTGTGCAGGAGCCCGGCGCGGTGCCTCGGCACATCCCCACACGATGTCCCTCTTCCCCCGCCGCATCCCGCCCTGCCAGCTCCTCCGCCATCCATCACCGCGACCCGCGGTCCTCCCGCAGACAATGAGGGAAAACCGTCCCTTTCAGGAGAGCCACTTTGTTGTTGGTACAAAGGAGTTTCTCTGTTAACACATGTCGGGTAATGGGATCCCCGGCTGCCGGCGGGGCGGCGCGGGGCCCGCTGATGGATTACCCACCCCATCCATCTACATTATGTCACAGGCAATAAGCAACTTGCTTAATCTGTCTAAATGAAGGGACGGGTTGGCTGCCCGGACACGTGCTCCCTGCTCCCTTCCCGCACCGCCTCCAAACCTACCTCCTCCTGCCTACCCGACCCCCCGGCAGCGCCTTGCGGGGACAGGGCTGGGGTCACACCGCAGGACCCCCCCTTGGGGCACGGGGTGGCTGCGGGAGGGGGTCCCCAACGAGGTGTCTGCAGGGATCACCCTGGGAGGGCACCCCCTTGCTGGGGGGGTCATCAGGACTCCATTCTCATTTTCCAAAGAACCCCAGAAATCCCAAACCCCAACCTGGAATTTTGCTCATTAATTTGCTGATGCCGTTTGGGCAACATCTTATCTCCTTTTTTTTTTTTTCCTTTTTTTAATGACAGTATTTTGCAGCCCCAGCTGCCAGGATCAGATGCTGGTTTGACGGCCGTGGTCCTGTCAGGCAATGGAGTAATCAACCCAGCTAATCTGGGAGATGAAGAAAAGCAGAAGAGGAGGGAGAGGGCCCGGATTTCCTCCCAATTTGGTGCCACGCTAACGACTGGAGCTGGGGGCTCATCTGACAAGGCCGTGGGTCCTGCAGTGATGGCGTTTGACTTTTTGACTAATGACAAGGGCTGAACCCTCTGTTTATGCAGCTCAGGGTGGAATAGCTCTGGGCGAGCACCCAATCACTGCTCAAAAGGTTGCAAAGTAAATTGTCTAATAAGGCAATAAAGTAAGGGCCCGGCTAAATGATTTGTCTTTTAACTATTGTAATGGGGTTTTTTTTTTACATTGCTTTATGTTGGAATGCAAAAAAATTATTACAAGTAATTAGAGTCATTTTGATTCAAATCTCTGCTTGGGCTTGACATATTTTGCATACCTCCACCACACATAACAAGTCAGCTCATAAAAATGCAGGCAGGCTGCAAGCTCGGGAGAGCAGAGGGGCCTCAGCCAGCCTAGAGCTGCCTGTACTTTAGTCTGAGAGGAGGGGAGGGGGTGATCTGGCACCACGTAAATTTATTTTGTCTCATTAGGGAGCAAGGGAAGAGCGAGGTTGTGCATGGCAGCAGAGCTGCAGCATCCCCTGCACCCTGCAGCTGCAGGAACAGAGCTCACACCGAGCAGGAACATCCCTGCTGCCCCAGACACACGGGGGGTGTAAAACCCACTGCCAGGGCTGAGGCTTACACCCACCTCCTGGGGTGGCTGTGGGGGGCTCATCCCAGCCTGGGGAGGCAACCACAGCTCAGGGGGCTGCTCTTACCCCCAAGGATGTGGTGGAGAGGAGATGCAGCCACTCAGGCAGGGCTGAATCCTGCTCATCCCAGTCTGGAGGGACTGCTGACACCACTGTAGATCTGCTCCTGACAATCAGGTGGGATTTTTTTACCTGCCCTGTATGTATCACACCCTGTACACAGCATCTCAATACCAGATCTTATTCTTTCTATTTGTCTTGTTTGAAAGCCCCAGTGTAAGAGAGACAATTTTTTAACTGTAAGATAGATTGCCTGGAGCTGTGTGACAGTGGGGACGGGAGGCAGGGGATGATGGATAGCGTACAAATGATTAGAGGACAGGCCGCACAGATTCCCATGGAGAAAAGCCCCTCACCAGCACTGTCACACCTCTCTCCCCTCTGTGCAGGGCTGTGCCCTCATTCCCCGGGCTGGGGGACTCTGACACCAACACTGCTCCTCCCAAAACTTCACCAGATGTGCTGCCCAGGGTTCGGGCAGCATCCTGGCCATGGCACAGCCACCGTGCTGTGGCTACCAAGGGGGTGGCAGCTGGCAGCCCTGGAGCTGGGGAGCAGCGTGGTGAGGGGCTGAGCCCTGGTGCTGGCAGGGGGCAAATTGTGCCGTGTCTGGAAGTGCCCAGCACTGGGCCGTGTCCCTGGATCCTGAAGGGCCCTGTGGCTGCCACCAGCTGCACCTCAGGGCACGGGGAAGCTCCTGGCCCTCAGCACAAGAAGAGGGCTTCCCGTCCATCTGTTCACCAAATACAGATGCTGGCACCTTATCGCACCTCTCTTCAGCTATTCTTCAACTTAAAGGGCTAACAATGCCTTCATAAAACTGTTTAATTACAGAAAATGCCCGTTATTAAACATAATCACCATATGGTTGCAAAGTACTTATGGCCACATTCATTACCGGGGAAAGCAAAGCTGCTCCTGTGGCACCGGCGGTGGCATTAATGGGGCTGCAATCAAATCATTTCAACACGTTAATTCTTTTGAAGATTAAAGGAAAGCATTTGTCAGCAGGTGGGAGCAAAAGCCTTGCCCGGAGCTGCCACTCGCTGCTGCGCATCCCGCTGTCCCACCGAGCCTGCTCCCTGCTGCCTCTCGGGATGGGACCAGAGGCTGCAGCCCCCCCGCAGCCCACCCGGGGGCTCTACGGAGCCGGGGGAGCTGCCAGGGGGCTGCAGCCCCTTCCCCATCCAAGCGGTCAGCGTCGGCCGGTGAATCTATTACCGGGAGATACATTTTCCATTAGCTGCTGAACCGCTGACTTCAAAGCAATTAGCACAAGTAATGAACTTTAGTGCCGCGGTGCTGCAGGGAGCCATTAACCTCTTCTGCTCCGGTGGCCGATGAGGACTCCCAGCACCCCGAACACCCTCCGAGGGAGGAGTCGGGAAACTTCCACATCCTCAACAACCCCTCCTGCCCGGACGGAGCTGGGCAGCACCCACAGCCCCGCCTGCACCCATCCTGCTCCGGGACTGGCATCCCGCTCCTCTCCCAGTCCCCCGGGGACCGGCACGGGGGGATGCTCTGCACCAGGGGAGAGGCTTGTCCGGGACGAAGGGAGCTCCGGGGAGGATTTCCAAGCACAGAGAATAGAGTAAAGGAAGGAGAACTCTGTCACGGGCTGTCTGCACGGCTCCTGTCACCTCCCGGACACGGGGGGCGGGGGGGAGGCTGCTGCCCACCGTGCCCTGGGGAAGGGCTGGGTACAAAGCTGGAGAAGGAGAAAGGATCGCGCTCGTTTTTCAGCTGCTGCAATTTTACGTGTAATTAAGTTTATTAATTGTGGATATTTGTGATGAAATGGAGACACACGTCTGCCGCAGCCCTCCCCAGACGGCGTGCCCACCTCCCCAACCCCCCCAGCACGAGAGAAGGAACCGCAACTCCTCTGGCCCTCTGCGGAGAGGCCCAGCATGTCCCCAGGCCACCCGCTGTCCTGTCCTGCCCCTGCTGTTACCGAACATTGCATAAAACAGCCCCAGAAATGCCCCTGGCAGGATCCTCGGCTGCCGGGGGTGGTGGCAGCAGCAGCAGCGATGCCGGTGAGGATGGGGGGGTCCGTGCTGGGCCTGGGATGTGTCCCTACCCTCGGCAGGTGCTCCAGGCACTGTTCATCAGACCCAAGACCATCACCCCCGGTGCTAAGGAACCGCTCTGCCAGGCGAGCAGGGACAGCCCCAGGAGATGGGGAAAGACAGAGCAAACGCGATGGGTGGGGAGGCAGAGGTTGGGGCATCCAGAGGAAACCCAACCATGATTACTATTCATAACAAGCAGACAAACTCTGTTAATTGCAGTATTAACCTCGGAGAGCTGCAAAGCCCCCCTGCCCGGTTTGTAGCTCAGCCTATTCACCCCCTCACCTCTGCTCTGTGGTGCTGTCACCCGGTGCTGGCAGGGTGCAAAGGACCAGAGGGTGCCAGGGTGGGCACAGAGCAGGATCAGCCTCTGGCAAGTTTCCTCCCTTCAGCTACTTGCCGAGGTTCAGCCCTATTAGAGATTTGCTCATCTTCATGGCCCTGGGTGAAGCCAGAGGCTGAAAACTCCTCATTTGAGCAGCGCCAGGATCCCCACGCAGGGTTATCAGGGGTTGTTTGGACACTGCCTTGGCCTTTTGTTCTGATTGGATTTAGTTCTTGCCACCTAAAAAAAAATAAATCCAAGAGACAAGAGTGTAAAAGCACCGATGCTCCTGGGTTTACAGGATCATTTGGGCTCCAGCCCAGACCCGGCTCCAGCTCTGCTGCCCCCACTCCCAACCCACTCGTGGCTCTGCCAGCGTGGAGCTCCGGGGCAGGGGGGGCAACCTGGGTGCTTTTGCCTAATGCAAATGCTCCACGGCTGCAATTATCATTTGCAGGAAAAAAAAAACCCCAAACACCATGGAGGCAGACAGGGCAGTGGCAGTGGGGACTGTCCTGCGGGAGGGGACACCCGTGGGTGCTGGCAGTGACACCTCACGGGTCACACCACTGCACAGGGTGTTGACTCTTTGGCCTCCAAAGTGCATCTGCCTTTGTTTTCAGCTCTCGGGGATGCAGGGTTTGTCCCAACCAAGGGATCTCATTCATTCTTTCCATGACGTGTGTTTTGTGAACATCTGGTTAGCATTTTCCAAATGAAAAGCGTTCTTCTTTGCTGAGAAATGGCTTCTTTCCTTTTTTCAAAATTGCTGAGATATGGGAATTTTTTTTTTCTTTTTTTTCCCCCCTGGAGTATTCTGTCCTTAACTCATTCTCCTGAAGGAAATCTGCCCATCAGGGCCCCTCCCAACAAAAACTTTCCCTGCCCACTGCCCAGCCAGGTCAGTCCCTGCCTGCAGATACTGGGCAAAGCTGGGCCAGGACCTTGTCCTGGGGTCACCCTGCTCAGCCTGGGAAGGCAGATGGCAGCAGTTTAAAACACAGACCCCAGGAGGGGTCCCCTCCACCCCCTGCTTGTCCCCTCTTCATCAATACAAGACACAGGACAAGCATGGGGGCTGGGGAGGGCTGTGGGTCCTGGAGGGTGTGGGGACAGGGTGAGGTGGCCACCCCACATCCCCCCCACCCTTCCAAGAGTCTGGTTGGTGGCTGCCCAGGGTAATGGATTCCAAAGCTTTCTAGTGTGTGTGTGTGGGGGAGAATTTGCATTTTTTGTTTCCCCTTCAAATTTCCATACCTTGGATTTGATCAGGCCCTCTGGGGACCACGGTGCCGTTTGATCTCATTTTGTGTTCCATTTCTGATGTTACACCTTGTCACGGTGTATTAAGTGCCATCAAGCTCCGTAATTCAGTGACACAAGAACCTGATGCTACATGATCGACAAAAATATGCTGGTCCCCTGAGAGATGCTGACAGTGTCATCTCTGCCACCAGCCCCTGCCATCTGCAGGAGGCACTAACCCCCTTCATGGCAGCTCAGGTGCCTCTGCCTGCACAGGCAAAGATGCATTTCATTAAATCTGGTGTCCTGGAGCCTGACACCTGCAGGGAATGAGGCCCCCAATTAGCAGCAGGATCCTGATCCGGATCCAGAGGTGTCTGAAGCACCTTGGGGCTGTGAGGGGCTGTGAGGGGCCGTGCTGGGCCCTGAGCTGCTGGCGGGGGTTGCTCCCACCTGGAGCAGCAGCCAACACAGCCCCAAGGTGCTGCAAATTCTGGAAAAAAAACATAATTAAGTGCATGTCACATACAACAACATCAAGTTCCCCTGCCCTGAGGAGGGAAAGAGGCCCTGGGAGGACAGGGGGACGTTTGGGGGTGCCTGGGGATGGGCCCAAGCTCCCCACAGGCGGGATGCACCCGGGTGTGCAGCGGGCAGAGAGCATCGCTCCCCCGTGCCCCCCGCCTCTGCCTGGGGGATCCTGGCTGGGTTAATCCACAGTTATTTCCCTTATTTCCCTCGCCTGGGTTTCTTGACAATCGTTAATGTGCGAGTTGAGTGATTTTCATGGCAATATGCTAAACAAGTGCCTCTTTCTCCTCGCAGCGCTGCGGCGGCTCAGCCAGAGCCCCCGTGATAGACTCGGTGCACAATGCCCTGATGTAGGGAATGTGGCATGCCAGAGTAATTCTGAGTGAAATCCCAAGGGATTTATGTCAAGGACAAAATAGTGTATCCCATGGGTAAATATAGTTAGCACAGCTGCAAAACAGAATTTATTTCTTGTTTGCGATATCATTTTTAAAGCATGGCACAGGGAAAGCTTTAAAAATGAAATTATAGCATGCAATAAAAAAAGCTCATAGGCACTGTATTCAAATTATGCAACAGTAATATGCCGAGTTCATAAATAAACATCTCTTATTAACCCTTCTCACAGCAAAATGGTATTTTTCCCTCGAAATAAACAGTCGGAATGATTTGCCAGGGAAAACAGCAGCAAACAGCAGCACACCCTCGCTGCAGATGGGGATATTATCCACCAGGCCCCGTGCAGGAGCTGCTCCAGGACAGATGGTGTGTGCAGGAAGGTGCCCGGGACACCAGGAAAGGCAAAGGCATCCCCGACCCTGGTCCCGTGGGGCTGGGGGTCCCAGGGGCTGCCCCACAGCCCCACACCCAGCCCTGCTCCCTGCCAGCCCCTCCCGGGGTTCCTGGGTAATCAATCCTGTTTGCATATGCAAGGGAAGATGCTGTCATTTCATTAGCTCAAGTAAGGACTCAGCACACTTTGTGCAGCTTCAATAATTCTCTTTAAAGTTATTGAGAAATGTATGCTTAATTATATTTGCATATGAAAAATAGGGTCTAATTAGTTTGATTGATTATTATTTTAACCTTAATGACATTTTGAGTATCTGTCCCAACTAATAGCAAATGTATCTCTAATAAATCACGAGTTTTTATAGCATGGTCTATCGAGCTTCCTTTTGAAATATCTTTTATTAATATACCAGAATGTATTGAAACTGAAACAAGTCAAACAACTGCTCATTTATTAAACCATTTAAATGTCAGCTTTATACCAGAGTAATATAACAGGAAATACGTTCCTATGAAAGACATCTGTAGGCCAGGGGTACTCAAAATATTAGTTATTTTAGCGAAATATATTAAGGAAATAAAAATTCAATTATGTCATTTATTGCACTAAATAAATTTATATCAGCTGGCATAAACCTCCTGCATTAGCAGATGTTCCTGCCCTGCAAACTCTCGGGTTTTCCAGGGATGATCCCCTGCTTCCTGCCCACCCATCACCTCCTGCCAGGGATGGGGCTTTGGCAGAGCCCTGGGGTGGGCTCAGCCCTGGGGGATTGGGAGCAGCAGGAGCCCAGCTGGGGGCACCAAGGTGGGCACCAAGGTGGGCACAGGCTCCGAGCCCCCCACCCACCAACCCCGTGGCTTTTGCACTGCCCTTGATTGAAATTCCCAGGCAGTGGTGGTGTCCCTGCCATCAATGCCTTAATTAGAAATTGGGATAGTCACATTGGCATAAATTAAATCAGACTAAAGATGATTAACAAAGTAATGCAAGAAATCATTAAATTAAACCACTGTGCCAAGTCCACTGCTGATCTATCACAAATTTGGGCTGCTAATGAGGTCTTAATTAGTAAGTTAGGTAGAAATAATTCATGTCATTCAATTCAGAGAAGACACTTTATTTTTTTTTTCCAAGACTTGATGCAAACGTATCAACTAATGGGGCCATAAATAAATAAATAAGCAAACAGCATCCCTGTGCTCTCCAAGCTCTGCCAAGGCAGAGGCAAATGTTGATTTGCAGAGCAGTGGGTTGGTTCCCAAGGCACCACCCGGGTTACCTGGCACCTGCCTGAGTCCACCTCTTGCTTTCTTTGTCAAGCTGCTCTTTGCCTTCCCCCAGCCTGTGGCCCTGACCCCACAGCAACCCAGGACAAAGCACTGGGAAATAAAGAGCAGAACCATCACCCCTGACAGGGATGGGTCCTTCCCACTCCTCAGGGCCTTCCCACCCATCCTGCCCCTGCTCCAGCAGCTCAGCTTTCCCACTGGACGTGGACCTGCTCAAATACTGACAGTTTTGGTTTGGTTTTTTCCATCCTGTGAGCAGCCCCAGGTGCAGGAGGAGGGGGCAGACAGGGCAGGATCCCGTCCTGGTGCAGGGATGGGGTTGGGAGGTGCTCGTGCCCTTAAGAAGAAAAAGTGTCTTGAACAAAGAAGATGGAGCTGGACAGGGAACCCCCAGCATCCCCCCCTTCTGCCCTGCAGGCCTGAGCCACCAGAAGTGGTGGAGTTTTCCAGCACCATCATCTCCAAGGTTGTGTCCCCTGCCCCAGCAGAGCCCAGCAGAGCCCTGCTGCTCCCCTGCCTGCAGAGAACCTGCACCAGAGAGGCCGTGGAGACAAGAAATGATCAGAAGGAGCCAAGGAGGGTGACCTGGAAACCTCTTCTGTGCACATGAGCTCTGCTGTCTTGACTACAGTGCAGGGATGTGTTTGGGGAATTAAGCAAAGCACATCACTTTTTTTGCATAATTGAATTCTCTGCATATTTTTTTCTTTCTGTGCATAATATTCCTTTCATGTTGTTCATGTACTTCCTAGATAATTCAGAGGTTACTTTCCTTGAAAGGAAAATACTGAAAGAACCTATGGCACCATATCCTTAAGTATTCCACTTGTTGTGAAGTCCCACAGGAATCTTACAGACACTAAACATCAGTGAAGAAATATTCAATACATTTTCAGAACAGCTCTTTGTACTTGAAATATTCTGGTTTATATTAAAATATTCTATTCTCCCTAATATTTATCAGAATTCATAGAAGTAAGAGCACTCTCTTCCTTCCAAATCCTATTTAGCCCCAGCAGTGCCAACCCCCAGCCCCACGGTGAGCCCAGGGCAGTGCAGATCACTGCAGGCTGGGGTGATGCTCAGGCTCTCAACGCATTTTTCCCTCCAATTTGCCACCTGCCCACACCCAGGAAGGGTGCAGGAAAGGTGCAGGAGGGGTGTTGGGGCTGGGAGGAGGTGCAGAGGGATCTCCAGAGCTAAACAAGGCACCCAGGGGGGCTGTGGACACCAGGGCCAGCTGAGACACTTCCATTTTGACTCTTAAATGAGAATTTTCCACTCCTTATATGGGCCCGAGTGGAGGCTTGAGGAGGAAAAAGGAGCCAAGACAGCACAATCATCTGGTCCTGCCCGGATGGGATTAATTTCTTCAAAACCAAACACTTTTCCCCCAAAGGCTGAGCCCGTGGCAGCTGCACCTGAAGGGCATCGGGAAGGAGCTTCCCAAATTCCTAGCACTTCAGTGGTTAAAATGTTATCACTTTTATTCGTGTAATAGAGATGAAGTTCCTGGGCCTTCCAGGAGCATCAATCTAGAGATTTATTAACCAATTTAAAATACTATTGTCTTTCACTTCAATGTGAGATTGAGGTGTGTTGTCGGAGGAATATAAAGCTACAATCAGCGAGCAGCAGTGCTGGGAGACGCCAGTACCTGGAACTCAATAGATATTCATGAACATTCTCGTATTTAGTGAAGGAAATAACTTAATACCGACAGTGTCGATGGAATAATAGCCATTTCCTGGCTGACTTGCAGCCCTCAGAAAATGAGATTGCGCCTGCCTTCATTTTTCTTGTCTTTCCCGGGTTTCTTGCTGGGGAACACAGGGCTGGGGGATGCTCTGTGCATTCCAAATCAGCCTTGGGGCAAGCCCCGACACTTCCCTCCCACCCCGGGTCCTGGGGCTGCCGGGCCACGCCAGGGACACCCCCTCCCTGCAAGGCATTGCCTGCAGGGGAAGGTTATAAATATTCCCGTGATGATTCCAGGCAAAAGGAGGGCAGGGCAGGCAGCCATCCGGCATCCCACACCCCACAGCACACGTCTGGCCTCTCACCTGGAATAAATATTCACAGCAAAATCAATCGGCACCTGAAGACCCCTCCTGAAGCTGTGTCCCCCCTGCAGCAGCTTGGCCCGGGAGCACAGGGGGGAAGTCACTGGGAATGCCACATTCAGCCTAAGTACATGGAACGGGGTGAATCTCCTGTAAGCAATTGTTATGTGATTTCTCTTATTCCGATGTCATAAATGGCACTAAATTGGGTTTTATCCTGGTGCCAGCCAGGGGCAGCACTGCCCAGCACAGCCCAGGGGAGCATGGGGGGACATGGCAGGGTGGGCAGGCACTGGAACCAGCTCATTCCCAGGGCAGGAGGACTCAGATTCTCAGGACTGGAAGCTCTACCTGGACTCTCAGATTTAAGGAAAAAAATCAATTAAAAATGACCTAATGCATTTCTTTAACTCCAGTAAACCTGCAGCTTGCAGAAAGCTCAAGAAAGGAAAAATATGTCAAATTTCAGTGCCCTCATGTGTGTTCCCTGCCTCACACCAGTGAGAAGAGGCCAGGGCACATTTAGTCCCTGGTGTCCTGATAAATTCCTGCTGCTCCCAGCACCTGGGCCAACCTGGACACCCCTGGCACCAGCAGTCACCTCTCTGGGTCCCCTCAGAGCCCCCAAAACCTGTAGGGAGTTCCTCAGAGAGGCTGATGGCTTCCTCAAAGCTCCAGCTCCTGGATTCACGGGAAAACACTGCTCTGTCCCAAACCTGCAGCATCTTCCCATCCTGGCTTCCTGCAGGAGCAGAGGGAGGCAGAGGACAGGCAGCTGCCTGCAGAGCCAGGATGGGATGTGCTCTCCTTCCCACAGGCTGAGGACAAAGCTGTACAGTAAAAACACTGATCTTCCAGTCTCAGGAAAAAGCTACAGCACCTACCAATCATTTTTATACCCTCTAAACAAAACTTGACAATGAGGATTTATTGCTTATAATATTAAGTGAAGTTTAATTTAGACCATCTATAAAAGTCCCATTCCAGAGTGTTTCCCAAAGATCCTCGACGCTTTAAAATAAAGAGGACAAATACTGAAGTGCTCTCGGAATGTTATGGGACAATTTCCTTTTATGTGGCCATTCAGTGATGTTTCCTCTCTGGCTGGAACCCAACAGTTCAATGAATTTTTCAGACTCTGTCATGCTCTTTCCCTCCCAAGCTGCCAGATGATGCTCATGTGAACAAGCTCAGGCTGGCAGAACAATAACCCAGGCTCGGTGTCCTCTGCAAACCCAGTGCTCATTCCCATCTCCACAGCTGGGCACTGCCTGCTCAAGGAATGCAGCAACACGTGGGAGGGCGACAAGGGGACAGGGACCAAGGAAGGTCCCAACCTAAGCACCAGGTGCCTGGGGGCAGGGTCCCCATGGGGTTTGCTCTGCATGCTCCCCAGGTGAGCAGGAATACACAGCTCCTTCCCAAATCCACCCGTGACACACAGTGACCAGTTGCACCAGTTCCTTTGGCAGTGGGGATCCGTGTTTCCCCTGTCTGCACCCTCCAGCACCAACTCTTCCCAGCATGGATCTGGATCCCATGGTGGGGCTGTCACTGTTGGCAGCACCCCCTGTTCCTCTTTTGTTCTGGGTTTTGCTTTTCCCTGCAGGGTTTGTGAAAGGTGGTACCTGAGCTCTCCCATCCCCGGGGAGCAGGGGAGGAGATTTCTGGGATGTGCTGGTGTCCCTGGGGAGGCAATGTGTCCCTGTCCTAGCCCCGTGGATTGCTGGCTGCTGGTGGCACTCCAGGGGCTCTGTCTGGTTCTGGGTTCTGCAGCCAGGGCCTGGATGAACAGGCAGGATCTGATCTGCTGTAGGCAGGGCTGGGAACAGCAAAGCAAAGCAGTGATGAGGAGCATTGCTATGGTAACCCCATCAGTAAAGTCCTCTGGCTCAATCCACTCCTCTTACCAGCAAGGCTGGGAGGAGAGTGAGGGAAAAAATAGAGAGGGGAAGAGGGAGAGATGTGCTCACCTGGAGATGGGAGAGCACCAGGCTGATTGGGTTAATCCCTGCAGAAGTGCTATTTAGAAAGCAGTGTTTGGCAAATATGCGGGTTTTTAATTAAGCACTGACACACACTTTATTCTTACTGCAGAACCTGACAGCAAGGGCAGGTGCCATTAACTGCAGCCCGTGATCACCCCATGGAGCCCAGGAGCACCCCGTGGTCCCCAGGCACTGGGGTGATGGGTGTCAAACATCCCAGGGACCTCAGGGTGGGGTCTGCAGGATGGACATCTCCATGGGGTCAGCCTGCTCCTGACGATGAACCACAGCCCTGACCTCCTTTGAGCATTATTCCTTCTTGGTCTGAGCTCCAACACACAGCCCTGCTGCAGGAGATGCAAACTGCAGGGAACAAGCAAACCCCCCCAGGGACCTGCCAGAGGAAGAGGAATTTCTTGGTGCCCCTGCCTTCTCATCCCTGTTCCTCACAAGTTTTCCAAAGGCATCCCCAGCCCTCTTGCCAGGAGCTGGAGCAGCCAGCACACAGGTGGGGGGCTGGCTCCAGGTGGGTTTGTTTGTTCATCTCTCCGTGTAGTGAACTGGTGCTTCTAAAACACCCCAGAAATGATGGTAAATGTGTTTTAAAATTTTGTGACAGTGCATGCACAAATCACCAATTAAAGACTCCCTAAGTGCCCATTAGGATGATAAGTCGTAACAGCTCCAAAAGAGACATTATTGTTTATCACGTCAGCGACCCGTGGATTAAGGACTCCCCAAGTACACATTGCGGGGGGAACAGAGCTGCTCCGGAGCTGCTCCTGCGCTGCCACCTCTGGATATGGAGAGGAACAGCACCCGGAGCTGCTGCACCACCCCAACACCCAGCACCCAAACACCCAGCACCCAAACACCCAACACCCAAACACCCCACTCACCCAAACACCTAGCACCCCACCCATCCAAACACCCATCACCCCACCCATCCAACACCCAAACACCCAACACCCAAACACCCAACACCCCACCCACCCCACACCCCAGCCCCGCAGCCAGCAGCACAGCTCTGCCCCACCCGTTGTTGTTTTAAAACAGCCTTCAAAAAAATCACAGAGTGGTTTGGGTTAGAAGGGACCTTAGAGATCATCACAGTCCAACCCCCCCTGCATGGGCAGGGACACCTCACACAGGGACAGGCTGCTCCAGGCTTCATCCAGCCTGGCCTGAGACCCCCCAGGGAGGGGGCATCAATAGCCCCCCTGGACAACCTGTTCTGGTGTCTTCCTGTCCTCATGGAATTTCTTCCTAATACCCAACCTAAATCTCCCCTCTCACTCTGAAGCCATTACCCCTGGTCCTGTCACCACCCTCTCCAGGAAAAGCCCCTCCTCAGCTTTCTTGAACCCCCCCCCCATGTATTGGGTCTCCCCAGAGCCTCCTCCAGGCTGAGGAGCCCCAGCTCCAGCCTCCCCATCCTGCTGATTCCTCATCAATCTGAAACAACCTCAGCAGGAATTTGATTTTTCTCGGAGCCACTGGAAACCATTGCACCTACTGGTTCCTAGCAGTGGTCTGTTGTTCTTTTATTGGCAGACAGCATCGGTTTTCACTCATAAATCTTCATTTTTAATTGAAAAGCAGGGCTGACGGGAGCCAAAGCATCACAGCCACACTTGGCAGCACAGGGCAGGGTTTGATGCTGCAGTGTGGGAGCTGCATCCTGCTGCTCACAGCTCTGCCCCACATCACCTTGCTGAGGAACCCACCAACCCCCCACCCCTGGGAGCCCCCTGGGAGGTCCCAGCCTGGTCCCTGCCTCCCTGCAGATGCTGCCTCCTCACTGGGACCCCAGCTGGCCCTGACACAAGGGTGACACGGCCAGAGCTGTGCTGGGGACCCTGCAATGTGCTGCTCAGGGTGTGATGATGTCTCTTAATTTCCAGCCATGCTTATTACAAGTCAGGGCAGCTTATTATATACAATACACAAGTTGTGTGGGGAGCAGGAATTCCCAGGCCTATAAACATCCCAGTTCCAGTTCAAGATGCACTGACAGAGTTGTACAGTTCAATTTCTGCTCAAAACCTCACACGCTGTCTGGTCCCATGAAGAGCTCTCAGCTTTACTCTGCTCATCCCAATTATTGTCTCAGGACCTTCAGTCAGGCAGGATTCAGTCTGAATTCCCCAAATCTCTCCATTAAACAGATCTCTTCTTGTTACAACCTATTTATTCAAGATGCAAATGACAGGCTCACCACCCAATTGGAATCATTTTCATCCAGAGCCAAATAACACACTTTAGTCTTCTTGGCGTGAAGCAGGGAGCTATTAAAAATGGGAAGGAAATGCAGGCAGGCTGCTCCATTCCTAGCTCCAGGCCTTCTTCATCAATATTTTACTTAGGGAGCCTCAGCTCCCTGTTAATGTGAGCCCCACAGCAGACAGATGGCAGCTTTGTGTCAGCACCCAGGGCACTTGTTGGAGCCTGGCTGGCTGCAGCCCTACAGCCAGGCAACGCTGAGCCCCTCTGCCTCAGTTTCCCCAGCACCAGCCCTAAATGGGCCCCTATCCACCTGCAGCTTGTTTTCAGCATGAGAGAAGAGCTGGAGCAGTGGTGCAGGAGGAAGGAAGAAAGGAAAGGGCAGGACAGGACAGGACAGGACAGGACAGGACAGGACAGGACAGGACAGGGAGGGGCAGGGATAGGATGAGATGGGATGGGATGGGATGGGATGGGATGGGATGGGATGGGATGGGATGGTACCCCCAGCATGGGCTCCTTGCAGGCAATTTGGGTGCCCAGAGCCCCAGGGTGAGGCTGTGGGGCATGGGAGAGGGAAGGCAGCCAGGGAGATAGCAGGCTCTGTTACAGTGCAAGAGGAGTGTGTTATTTGATCCAAGAGCTACAGGAGCAAGGATGAATAATGAGTCTATAGCACTTCCACTTGTTTTCCTCAATAGGCAGACTTGGCTTCTTTCCCTTAGATCCAATACTAACAAAACTGTATTTGAAATTCACCCAAGTGTACAGTAACCATGCCAATGTGTTAGCAACTTCCTCCTGGCACACTGCTGGTAACATGCAATTACACCTGACACCATGCTATTTAGTGTATCTCATTCAAATTAAACAGTGTGCTTCCCAGTGCTTAAAGGCAATGTCTCCTTTAAGCCTCCCAGCAGTGCTGGGCGGGGACCTTCTGCCAAAAAATGCACCCATGGAGGGGCACGGAGCTGCACAGAACCTCCTGGGCTGTCCCGGAGTCCCCCTCAGCCTGGGGATGCTCCCTGGTGGCCCTGTCCCTCTGGCTGCTGGCCACCAGGCTCCCTGCTGCTACATGGAGAGAGTTAACAAGGACCTGCAGGGCAATTGTGAAGTAATGGGAGCTTTTAAGGGTTTATTTTATTGAAACGTTTTAACATTAAATCTCCTGTTAGAGCAGCAATTCCTGTTTCAATACTTCAAGCTGTTTCTGTACTTGTCACTAAATGGGGGCAGAGCAGGGCTGAGTGCTGGGTCCTGCAGCTTCTGGAGCTGAAAGGGACAAGAAACCAGTAACTAACACCACTGACAACACCCCTGGGCTCTCCTGCCTGTCACCGTGTGCAGGGACCCCACGTCCCCTCCAGCCACAGCTGATAAGGTGCTCTGAACCCCCTGGGGTGCTCTGAGCCCCCTGAGCTCCGTGCATGGGGCTGTGAAGATGGGGCCCAGGGGACATGTTGGAGATGAGGCATGTGGTCTGGGGACAAGGTTTGTCCCCACAAAAGCTGCCTGGTCATGCTGCAGCCCCCTTCCCCTGTGCCATAGCACCCAGCACAGCAGCTCCATTGGGCTTCACCCCCTTCCCTTCCCTTCCCTCCCCTTCCCTTCCCTTCCCTTGCTGCTGCTGCTTGCTGTGTCTCTCATCCCTGGCAGCTCTGTTGAATTGCTCTCCCGAACGCATATGAAGTGTATGAAGTGTTATAGAACAATAAATACATTTAAAAGATGGGGATGCAGCATGTCAGCTGAGTAATTTCCCCTCAGCAAAAGGAGCTGAGGAGGGGAGCAGGGAAGTTGCTGCGATCCTATTTCAGACTTCACACAGCACCTGCAATAACATCAGAGCAATCCAAAAAGAAACAATACATAGTTTATGAGCACCTTAAGTGCCTGTTGTACCTGTATTTACTCCATTAGGTTGTGTCACATTGCATTTGAACCGGGGACTTCCCATCTCACTCTGCTCACCACGCTGCTTGAGGCAGGAGAAACCCTCCCGGGTGAGGGAAGGATCCTGCAGAGCTTCCCCACTGCCAGGATTGCTGGGGAGACCCTGGGACCCCACTGGCACCACCCTGCTGGCAGCACCCACAACACCCAGCACAGCCCCCAGAGAGGAGACACAGCAGAGGGGCAGGAGGAACCCAGACTGGGGGGGATGGAGGGGATTTTGGGGGGTGGGTACCCCCAGGGGATGCCTGCCACAAGGAGAGGGGAAGGGGAGCAGTGCTGGGGGGCACCAAGCTCAGCCCCCAGTCCTGCAGTGCTGGTGGTGCTGTTGTCACCACCATCTCACCAGCAGAGCTCAGCTCAGCTTGGCAGTCAGCTTGCAAGTAAAAGCAGCACAGTTAAAAGCATCCTGAAATACATTCCTCTCAGATTTGGCTTCCCAGCGTGACACCCTCCAGCTGCCTGCTCCACGTGGACCCTTCCTGCCCCAGTTCCACCCCCAGTTATGGCTCACAAGCTGCTGAACCTAAAAAATGACAGGAGGTGAGTGCTGGGATGGGGCTGGGCTGCCTGACCTGTGGTCCAGGTGGGGATGTGGGGAGGCATCATTTATCAGTGTAAGGCAGGGAGCTGCATGTGATGGATAACAGGAGTTCATTATAAGTCTGAAGGAAAAATTAATTGTAGCACATTGGAAAAGGTCACAATTCCCTTTATAAACTTGATAGGGCTAGGCAAAACACAGCAGAAGAAAATAGATGAGTGATAAAAAATAGGTATGCTGAAACTATGGATATATAGGTAGATAGATGGATAACTGGTGGGAGGGATGGATGGATGGATGGATGGACAGATAACTAGACAGACAGACAGACAGACTGATCAGCTGCCATGCTGGGCAGGGCCATGCTGCTGTGGAGCTGCAGCTAATGGAAGGGTAACATTTCCTGAATAAATTACCTCTTGCATTTTTCTTCCCTCAGCCTGGGTGTGTGTTGGGGGTGTAAGACAACACAAGTTTTATTTACGCTGCCTGGGAGCTGCCTGCACCAGCAAGGCAAGATGAACGGTTCCCTGAACACTGCATTGCATACTCTCCCCATGAACCCAGCTAATATTGGTTTGTCCTGACTGTAAGGCCCTGAAAATAAAAGCTGATGAATGGAAACCAAAGCAGACACTTGACCCTCTTCCTCCAGAAGAGCCCCTGCATTTCCAGCAGCAGCTCCCTGTGCTGAATGTTCATCACCCTGCAGCCTTGCAGCACCCAGCAGCTGGGGGCTGAGACCCTGGGTCTGCCCCAGGGTGGGTGCAGGGACCTCCCAGTCATTCCCAGTCATTCCCAGTCACTCCCAGTCACTCCCCCCCAGCCACAACGGGTCAGTGTCCCAGCACATCATGAAGAGGGGACACAGATGGTCACAAGCAGTGCCCGGGCTGAAGGGTGACCTTGACAATGTCTGTAGATGATAATTTCTAAATTTTAAGATTAGGTGGAGAGGAAAAACCCAAAGCATTTAATTAACCAAGCCCCAGAGCATGATTCAGTACAATCTTTGGGGCAACCCCATCCTTCTTTGGCTTTGGTGGTCTCAGGAGAACACAAACCATCCAATTATCCCATCATTTCTACACTGTCTGAGTAGCAGCTAAGAAAGGGGAAAGGTCAGCACATTCCAGAGAGCAGGACTAACATGCCTTCATTTTCTCTAATATCTGTCTGTTTAATTACTGGAACAATTGTTTGAACATTTTAATATATTAATTTAGAGGGAGGATAATTGTGTGACTACAAATTCACTTTGGCCATGAGAAACTGGGAAGCTGGAGCCTGAGCTACAAGGAAACCCAGGATGTGCAGCAAGACAAAAAAGGGCAGAGGGTGAGCAGGGGGCTGCTCTGCTCTTGCCCCCAGATCTGAAAAATGCTTTGTTAATCCTGACCCAGGCATGGAGCCTCGGGAAAGCCAAAGAGCCAGACTGGAGGGCACTGGTCCCACTGGGATCTGACTGTGAGGCACCTGGAGTGGCTGGGAAACCCTGGAGTGCAGAAGCAATGGCCATAAAAGAGATTTGGGAATTCCTCAGCTACTCAGGGAGAGTTTATCCTGCTGTTCCTGGGAAGGGGTTAGCTTCAAGATTTTCGTTTTTCCCAAAAAAAGAGCCCTGCAAGCAGTGAAACATCAAGGCTTTGGTGTCAAAGCACTCGTGTTTTGACATTTAACAAAGCATTTCAGCTTTGGTTTGAAACAGTCTGCACTGATATTTGCTTAATTTACAGGAGCAGTATGTAAAGGGAGGTCAGGAGGGAACCCTGGGGTTTTGCAATGCCTGAAGGAAACATCTCTGTGAGCTGAGCCCTGGGGGGCTGCAGTTACTGAGAAGTGAGGTTTTCATCTCTGTCCTGCCTCAGAGCAGCCTCAGTTTCCAGCCCCTTACCCTGGCACTGGGCAGGACACGGCTGTGGCCCTGGGAGGGGGGGTGGGCAGGTTCAGCCAGGGGGGTCCCTGAAGCAACCTGCACCCATCTGAGCTGTGATGGGTCCCCCCCATCCAGCACTGGCCATGCTGGTGGCCCAGGGACCTGCTCAGGCACGGGTCTGGGGTCCCTGGGGACCACCCTGACCCTCTCTGGTGCCAGGGCAGGCAGGGGCTGGGTGCATCTCCCCCTCCCCAGCTCTGCTGGCATTTCTGCAAACACTGGCAAGAGAGAAAATTGGTCTTTAACAGCTATTCATAGAAATGTCACCAAGTGTAAACACCAGGTAACCTTTGCTGTGCTCTGGGCTCCTGGGGGAACAAGCAGCAAATTCAATAACCCAGCCAGCAGTTCCTAAATGATATCACCTCCCGTTTTAAGTAAATTTGTCTCAAATCCATCTGGCCTGGTGCCTTTGTTGGCCTTCAGACGGGGACACCTCTGTCCCCCTGGGTCCCTAGCAGACCCGTGGAGCCCCAGTGTCCCCACTCTGTCCCCACTGCCACCCCAAACACGGCTGCAGGGCTCTGCCCATGCCCAGCTGGCAGTGGGGACAGGGACCCAGGCAGGGTGAGGGTCCCTGTGCTAAAGGACAGAGGCAGCCAGGAGCTGGGAGCCCCCTGGGGTGTCCCCACATCCACGGGATGTGCTCACCCCTGGCAGCATTATTCATTATTCATGCTGATGTGATTTTCAATTACCAGAGTAGTTCCCAGAGTTTTGCCTTTGTCCAGTATCTCCCGAAGTATCTCATTGCAGACAACAATTATATAATCCATCCATGACAGGATGATCAGTCACACTCTAAATTAAGCATCTCAAATAAGGATTTATTAGAATTAATCAGACAATTAATGTATGGCCATTAAATGGAGTTTATTAAAATACATCTAAGTGTATTAACTATTTAATAGGATAGATACTGGTTATGGAGTTGGCTTTCCAGTCACCCTTACTGCCCGGAATGCAGACAGGCAGAACCAAACAGCATGATCTGGGAAAACCCTGTGGCCATGCTGCCTGCCTGGAAAACTGCTGGAAAACTGGTGCTGAGAACCTGCAGGGCTGTGCCTGGGGCCGGGGGGGTCAGCATGGAGCCTGCAGAGTGCTGCTTCTAACACAGGAATGAGCAAAACCCAAAGGGAACTGAAGAGAGCTCAGCTAAAGGGTCCCAGCAGGGCAGGGGGTCCTGCTCCCAGGGCAGGGGGAGTCTCTGCTGCAGGTTTGTTCTGCAGGAGGGAGATGTTGGGGTGCAGGGAGGGCACCAACCTCCATCCCGGCAGCCACTGGATGGCTGTGCAGGAATTCCTGCTGCTCCCTTCCCATCAGCTGCTCCGGATCCTCCCAGTCACACCTCGCCCTCGTACAGCACTTTACATTTGCAAAGCAGGCCTTAACTAATTAATCAGATGTTAATGATTCCTCCAAGGTGCAGCAGACCAGACAGCCATCAATCCCGGCCTCTCCCTCTGCACCTCTCCCGCCTCCACAATTAGTTTCCAGCAGATTTTTCTCCTGCTTTGTTGAAATCTCTCCTTAGAAAAGCGCTGTGTCCCAGGGAGGGCCACACCACCGCCCCGGGCTGCCCAGGCAGGAGGGAGGTGACATCCTCGGGCTGTCCTTAGGCTCCAGGCGCTGGGAAGGACCAAAGCAAACCACCCATTTTTATGCAAAATATGCAAAAATATTCCAAGGCAATGCAAACCGAGCAATTCAGCTGCACAGGCATCCTGCTCTGGTCCCAGCCTGGACTTGGGATTTCTGATGGGAGGCAGGGCTGGGGGGTGCCCGGGGTGGGGGGTGTGAGCTGCCCCTCCTGTCCCACCTCCCCCAGAGCCACCACCAGAATGTCCACTCACAGACTGGTTTGGGCTGAGAGGGACCTAAAAGATCACCTAGGTCCAACCTCCCTGCTTTGCAGTTTGCTTCCTTATTTCCTTCAAGGAATTAAGGATTTTCCTGTTGATCAGCCATTCCCAGCCCCTTTCCCCATTAACCAGCCTCACACTCAAGGAATTTCCTCTCCCTTTGTATCCGTGTCTGCTTTATCTGCAACTCCTTCAGTGCAGAGGAGCTCAGCAGAGCCCTGAGGAGCAACCCAAAGAACACCTGGAACGAGGAGCTGAGAGACAGAGGAAATGCCTGGTCCCAGGGCAGAGGAGAGGGTGGGATTTGGACCTGAAGCAGAAATTTGGGCCCTCCTGGTTCTGTGGGCAGGGACGAATGATGGGGTTGGCTTTGGGGACAAGGAGATTTCCCAGGGCTGGAAGGACAAGCAGCTCAGTGCCTGCTCCTGCTGCCTTACTTGTCACCTCCTTACCTTGCCAAGGGGGCTCCTTGGGGCAGGGACCCCCCAGCTCAGCCTTGTCCTTGTCCCAGCTCCTGTCCCACCATCCCAGGAGAGGTGACACACCCCGATCAGCTCCTGGGGCAACAAGGGGTTCATTTCCCCATTACGTCAGTGACTAACGACGTTGGACTAATTAATAGGCAATGGAAGTGTAAACACTTGTGTCAAAGAGAATTTAATTATTGGCAATATAATATGATTGTGATTAATACAATTAGAGCCTCTAATTGCGCTAGTAAACCCCAAACCCAGCTCCAGGTGACTAATTTGATTGAAATTCTCAGCTAAATGAGCTCCCTACCAGGACAGACCCCAGGCACCTCCGGAACTCCCCCCTCCTCAGGTCCCCCCCAGGGTGTCCCCACACACCTTGTCCCCTGCAGCCCTGGGCAGGGAGGAGCAGGGGGGTCCTGGAGCAGCCGTGGGGGGTCCAGCCCCCTCTGCCAGGTCCTGTTGCTGGGTGGGGGGAGTGGGGCTGTCCCTGGGGATGCTGGTGATGCCCTCTGAGGTGCTCATGTCACCAGAGGAAACAAAACATCCGGCTGATATTTTGGGATTCGACACGTAAGTATCAAATAATGCAAAAATAAATAAACAAACAAACAAATAACCAAGCTAACAGAAAGCAAAGCCAAGCCGGGCAGGTTGTTGGTGCAGCAGCTGAGGCAGCCCAGCTCAGCCCAGCCGAGTGCTCAGCTTTCGGGGGACAGCAGCTCAGCTGGCCGGGCAGCACTTCCAATTACTGGTGATGAAAATCTAATTACTGACTTTAATGGCGGCCGACTGCAGCCTGAGGAACCCAGGAACAATTATTCTGGGTTCCAGCTGTATCAAACAGGAGCGATAGGGTCACTCCGTTCCCCTGCCAGGTCAGAGCTGAAGGAGAACTTTGCCTGTTGCATTTCGTTCCCTTAGCGCAGGAAACCAGTCCGGGCACTGGGCAGAGCTGGGCTTGGCCCGGGGGGCTGGGAGGACACACACGGGGCAGTCCCAGGGGGCAGAGCTCCTCTTTAAGTCCTGTGACACCTCTGCCCGGGGCTGCCGGTACCGGGAGGGTTTTCTCGTCTCTTTCCGCACCGTGGGAGCCCCCGGGAGCCCCGCTCCATCCCGGGGGGTGCTGAGGACACCGGGGCTGTCCCTGTGTCCCTGCTGCCTGCCCACAGCACCCCCAGCCTCCAGATTTATCACTTCTGTAAGTGTCTGAGAGTCGAGACAGTTTTCTAAGACGTGCATTTCCCACTTGACAGACTGTGACTGCTCTTTGTGAGCTGTAACGCTTCACCGTAGCAGAGCAGTATTTAGGGTCTCTTTTAAAAATGCATATTTTCTACCACACAGAACATAACGGCTCCTTGGGAGCCAATGTAATGATTATCAGATAGATCTGTTTTCAGAGTTATTTTTTTTTCAAGGCACACATTTATTTAGAGGTTACTTTACCAACTTGCATCCTGCATCAGCTCCCCCGGGCCGCATCCCCCGAGTGCTGCAGCATCACCCGGGGGTGGACACTGACAAGGGGGAAGGACTCGGGTATTTACATACCCTGCTGCTTCATACTTCGTTCTGTTCTTGCTGATTTTTGAAAGGATTCTATCCTGTGTCTATACAGTATGGATAAATAACATTTAGCTATGACACTGTCCCAGTAATTTGGACTAATTACCCCCCTGCGTGCTTTTATTTGACCAAATGCCTTAGAGCTGTCTCATCCCAACCTCAGGCCAGGCTCTGCTGCCAGGAGCTGTGTGAGGTTCATCCTCCAGCCCCAGTGTCCCAGGTTTGGGGTCACTGCAGAACAGGATGTCACCAGGGACCAGCCCCAAGCTTCATCCCTCTTCTGTCCCACACAAAAAGCTGCAGCTGGGAGGGGGAAGCCTGAGCAGCCCCAGCCCCTCTCTGTCCCCAAAACACCCCTTCAAACACCCCCCCGTTATGTCTGACTTGGGTGATTAAAATTTGCCAGAGTACCTGGAAACAATGGTCCTGCTTTGTGGGTCTAATCGTGGCTATCTCCCCCCTTCTGGGGCTGGGAGGTGTTTGAAGCTGTGCTGGGGTTTTTTTCCTTCCATATTCACATCTGAGTTTATTAAAATCTCAGTCCAGTCTTAGCATATTAGGCTCCTAATCCCATTACAGCCAATTAGCTGCTCTCCCTGGGTGGGATTTGGGTCACCCTCCCAGCCAGCAGCGTGGGTCTGAGACAGGTTGGTAGCAAAGGAGAGGGTCTGCTTCAAAATGAAGGTGGAAAATCACTTTTGGGGACAAAATTTCCCTTTGTTTATGGCAAAAAACCTGATTTATGGGCTAATAAACATCTACGACTGGCCTCTGAAAAAATACACTCAGGTAGACAGGAATTATTCATTCAAATTAACTACAAATTAAGATCGGCCCAATTTCCGTCCATTAAAATGGAAAAGCACATTATCTCCCATTCAAAGGAATTTGTATTTGATGCAAATAGAACAAATTCAGAAACTTCAGAAATGTTCTCTGATTGTTCATTTGCATCGTTAACCAACGTAGAATGGGCCTGTGATTTAAAAATGGGAGAACAGAAGGAACAATAATTAGTTATGTAAATAATGTGGCATTCTTGTTTATAATTAGTTCGAGAATAAAATAAAATTCAGGCATGTCACAGGACTAATTTTCGTATGCAAATTAACAATCAAAATTATAAACGGTAATAATGCAGTTTGGGAGAATGTGGCATTTTTAATTTATTAGCTGAGCCACCAGCTAGAGCTGATTCCCTTTGACGTTGGGAGATTTCAAAAATACTTCTGGGATGGGAAAAACATGTGAAAAAAACCCCAGAAAAACAAAAAATGGAGAGAAGGTGGCGTGGGACCCACCCGTGCATCCAGACAGCAACGCTGGGTCTCACCCTTAGCCAGCAAACCGGAGGGTGTAGGATTGGTTTAAAACACTCTGAACTTCCCATGGTTTCTAAGCACAGACACGGCTGTTTGGGGTTTTTTTTCAAGGGAAATGTGGCAGCAAAGGGAACTGGGGTCTGCAGGGCCAGGAGCCAGCTGGATCTCCCCAGGTTCTGCAGCCTGAGTCCCACCCGCCTAGCCCAGTGTCCAGGAAGAGCTCAGGCCCATGGAAACACCCCTCACACTGCCAAAAAACATCCAAGTATCCAGAATCCCATCCCTTCCAGCCACTTCAGACCCTGCAGACCAAGGCTGTCAGTGTCCTGCAGGCACAGGAGCTGAGACATCCCTCCCATCCCATCCCATCCCATCCCATTCCATCCCATCCCATCCCATCCCATCCCATCCCATCCCATCCCATCCCATCCCATCCCATCCCATCCCACTGTGCCCAAGCCCAGAGACACAAACCCAGAGGTTATCCCATCCCAGTGCCCTCCAGCCAGGGCTGCTCCTGGCTCCAGGAGCCCTTCCCAGCATGGCCACTGCCTCCCTGCAGGACCTGGCAGCAGCTTGAGCAGGAGCTGCAGGAAGGTAAAGGGTTATTTGGTATTAATTATTAATTATGGCTCATCTTGCTTCAGAGTGTGGAACAGGAGTCAGAACCTGCATCAGGGAGGAGAGAACATCGTGGGGAGCAGTAATTCCTACCCTTCCCTCTTCAAATATGCTTCCCACCTCAGTGCCACACCAGAGCTGAGCTCTCTTGGAGGAGCCCAGGCAGAATGTTTTATAATAAACCCCAGTTCCCACACGTTAATGACAGCCCCTCTGCTGCAGCCCAGGGAGTGGTGAGAGCTGGGGGGGTGAGCATCCCCCCCCCTGACCCCAGAGTCCTGCCAGACAGGAGGTTATTGCTGGGGAGGTGACACCAGTGGCACTGCCAGGGGCTGCTGGGCACCGAGTGGGGAGCTGCTGGTCCTGAGGATGGGAAAATCCATGGGAAGTGCTGGTGCCAGTGCAGAGAGGGGACAGCACTGTGCACACCTGAACAGGGTCCAAACCTGGCTGTGAATCTGCTGGGGAACTGAACAGCAGGGACATGCAGGTGCTTCAGGGGAACAAGGGCTCTTGTGAAGCTCCAGCCCCTGATATCTCCAGTGAATCTCCAGATGAAGCCCACCCAGAGGTCAGTTCCCTTTCCACTGGGATCCCCAGGCTCTGCTCGGTGGGTGGGTGTGAGGGGCTGGGAAGACCCCAGGCTGTGGGTGCTGGGAGCCTTCCTGCCAGCCCCCCAACCCTGCTCTGCAAGGAGTCCCCAGAAACTGAGGCTGAGAGCACCAGCCTGCTCCAAATGGCTGTGAAATGTCTTCTGGAAGAAAATGGGCTTAAAATACTCACTGAAGAAAACTGAAATCCCATTTCTGAGCCCGGGTTCCCGGAACTCAGCATTTGCAACTGTTTACTCATGTCACTTAAGCCCTTGGTTGCCAAACCACTGACTGAACCTTTCTGTCAATCCGACACTTTTAGGGTAATTTAACTTAATAATACCTTCGTCTGCACAAGCATTTGTATCTGAAGGGTTATTACCATAGGAGTTATTTTAGGTTGGTTAATGGTATGGAGTAGATTCTAAATCGACAGAGCAGCCACACGGGCTGCTGTTCAACGTGTTTACCTCTCAGATCTTTCCCTCCCTTTACAAAACTTACCACCCTTACCTAAAAGTGCCATCATAAGTTATTAGCCATTTTTTCCCAGATTCTCATGAATCATTAATTCTTTGTTTCGAAGGAAAAAAAAAATAATCAAACTGTCCAGGTCTTAATTGTGATCACTTTGAAACGAGTTTGAGATGGGTACTGGGCCTGGTGGTTCCATCAGATTTTTTTTTTCTTATTGTAGCTGATACTAACTCATTGTATTGGGTGTGTGTGTCATAAGAAAAGGGAGAGAGAGGAAGAAATCTCCTTGAAAGATGAAAGAAAAACTCTTCTGGAAAAAAATCCAGAATTGGGCAGGCCATCAGAGGAGCCCCATCTCCCTTCCTGCTCCTTGGCAAGTTGGTTTTTTTCTGTTTTTTTTGGTTAAATCTGTGGCTGCAGAAACACCTCAGCCCAGAAGCTGCCACCCTGCCACGCATCCCCCATCCCAAGAGAACCACAGCTGGGAACCGCCTGGCTCAGGGCACCTGGCACAACCCTCCCACCTTTCCCCAGTGCCATTTTGGGGTGATTGTCACCTCCCTGGTGCTGCCACCCCCTTGTCACCTCTGCAGGGTCCCCTGGCTGCCACCCAGCCACCCCTCGGGCCCGGTGACCTTGAGGTGGCTTTGCTCTTTGGCTCAGCTGCAGTCGGAAGATTAAATTCTGCTCCTGACCTGGGAATTTGATGATAAAAAGTCCTTTCTAGACAGAATCCAGATAATGAACAGCTCCCCGGCTTCGCAGGGGAAGAGGGAGTCTGGAGTTATTACTGCATTAAAAAATCTCCAAAGTCAACTCAATTCACCACGGAAGCCAAGAACTGGAATTCTTCTTCATTACAGAGAGGGGCTGCACTAAACATTATAAATAAGGCTCTGCTAATTGCCAGCTGGGCAGGGGGGTGGGATCAGGGCAGAGCCGCCTCCTCCTCCTTCCTCCTCCTTCCTCCTCCTCCTCCTCCTCCTCCTCCTCCTCCTCCTCCTCCTCCTCCTCCCACCCTCCCAACACACATGGAGCCCCCTCGGCCCGGAGCAGGGGAGGGGGGGTGAGCAGCGTGTCCATCGCTGAGCCCACGTTGGGCTAAACTCCGGTGCTTTAATTACCCAGAACAAAAGGAGGGCCGGGCCCAGGTACAGCACAGCTGCAATAAACCAACCGCGGTGTCTCTGGCATTAGTCACAGGCGGACAGGGAAGCAGAACATCTATCTGGGAAGGGTTGGGGCTATCTGCTAATTAGAAAAGCTTCCGAGTGCTGGGGACAGTGTTAATTCACAGGCAGAGCGGTCCCCCCGGGATGGTGTTTTGGGCAGGAAAGGATTTACACCTCCTAGAAAGTTCCTCTTTCCTACAAAGTCTGCACTTAATCAGGATTTTTCGGGAGAGTTTGTTGAATAATAAGGGAATTGCATCTTTGATAAGAAGCCTTTGGCTCTCCTCATCTTTCACTTGGTTAAGGCCGCAGCATCTCTCCCGCAGAGCCGGGAGCAGCCCACGCCCTCTGGGGCTGTGTTGTCCCCACAGTCACCCCCAAACTCCACCTCTGGACCAGGGCAATACATTTTCTGTTCCCGCAGCTGGTCGGAGGCTCTGGGATGAAGCCAGAACCCCGCAGCACCCCCTGCCCTCCCTGACAATTGTTTTTCTGGGAGATGGGAATGATGCAGGAAGATGCTTGGCGGTCTCAGCGCTTTCCCCAGCCCCGGCAGCAAGCGATGGGGGGTGCCGGGGATGGCAGACACCCCCAGCACAAAGCTGCCTCCCAACCTTCACAGACATCACCACGGAATTGCCAGAAAAAACAATCGGAGCAGGAGCCGGAGGTTCACCCATCACCGCGCACCGCGCCAGGACGGCTCTGACAGCAGCGAATAAAAGCAGAAATAGCAATTTCTCACTGAAGATCTCGGCTGACATCTCCCTGACCTGTAAGCAGCAGGGACTCCGGGCACACCGGCACAGCCTGTTTGTTTGCTGCTGCTTTGCTGGAGGCCGCTGATGAGAGCAGACAGCCCGGCGGTGCTGCTGGGGCTGCTCCCCCTGACCCCCCCCCCCCGGCTGCTGCCCTGCATCTGCAGCTAAATAAACCAAGTAAATCATCCTGGCAGATAGATAATTAAATAATTATCAGCCACTTAATAACGAGGAGTGGGTGTTCAGAATTAGCATATTAGACAGTGTCTTTAAGGGCTAATTGTTGCATTACATCAGAGTTACTCATTCATTATTCTTGTCATTTTGGGTGATAATTTGCACTTTAGGAGACAGAGACAATTTTAGCAGGCAATTAGAGACATGTCAGGCTTGGCCTAGTGAGTTACTGTCACAATTATTGCATTTTTTCCGGTGTCCTCATTTGCGGGTGTGTATTTAAGGGCAGTCTGGTAATTTCATGGGTAGGCAAAGCAGCACCGAGCTGGGAGAGGCTGCGGGGCTGGGATAATCCCGAGCTCCTGGCACAGGGATGAGGCTGCTGCTGCCCAGCCCTGGCCTCAGCACGGGGGGGCTGGGGAGGGGGCTGCTGGCTCTGCAGAGAGGCAGAAAATAAAAGAAAAAGGGGGACTCTGAGCTGCTGATGGAAACGCTCCCCAAGTCCCCTGTCTGGGGTCCTCTGTGGTTCTGGAAAACCCCATCCCACACCATGGCTGGGCCCCTCAGGAGCTGTTTGTGTCCAAAAGCAGTGAGCCCATGGCAGGGGCATCTCCCCCTGCACAGGGGAGCAGCAATACCTGGGCAGGAGCTGATACAGACCCAGGCTTTGGCAGCTCTGCCCAGGTGGGATCATTGGGGTGACCCAGTGGGTGCTGACACTGCTGTGTGGGTGGCTCCTCACGGGGTTTGGACCTCAGCCTGTCCCCAGCAGTAAGAGCTGAGCATGGTGAAGTCACAGAATTGTGCCCTCAGCCACAGAGCACGGACCAGGGATGCTCCCAGGGTGCTGGCAGCACAGCCACTGCCCACTGCTGTGCCTGAATCCCAGCACTCATCCAGGGCTCTGCCAGCACTTTTCCCTGGGAATGTCCTGTCCTGCAGCACCCTGGATGCCTCTGGCAGAGTGGGAGCTGGGGCACTGCCCCCCAAACCCATCAGCTCACCCAGAGAGCAAGGAGCTGCAAACTGTGTCTCTGCTCTGTGAGTCTGGCTCAGCCTGGGGATGGTCCCTGTGATTCTGCAGACTGAGAGCCTGGGAGTTCTGACAGGGATTAAATATTTCTTAAACTGCAACTGCAGGGAAAAACTCGATCCTAACAGATGCACCTTGGGATACATGCATTATAAGGGTATATACAGTCAAATAGAGTTAATTAAGCTAAAACCACAGTAAATCTGCCAGACCCATATTAACACTATAGTCAAAATTGTGGAAAATATAGTATTTTCTATAATAAATCCTGTTCTGTTACAGATTTATGTTGGCATCTGCATAGTTACCATAGTTTTACAATAATCATTGATCAATCAAAGTTTTATGACAAAACTATAATTTTACTGTGTTTCTTTCTTACTTAGTTTCCTAGTTTGCTTAATTCCCAGAATGCAATACAGTAAATCTTTTGATCTGAGATATTAAGTAGATAATAAGAATGCCATGTAAGATTTGCTTATATTTTAAACTGTCTTTACAAATGATTTATAATTAGGACCAAATCTAAGACAAAACATTATTAAAGTCAAAACCCTCCATAAATTACTAGAGTTTGCTTATGCCTGGAGTAATTTATTAGGGGTTTACTACAGTATTTTTTCTGGTGATATCCAAAGCTTTATATGTCATAAATGGAAAATATGGGTTGGTAAACCATACAGAGAACAGGAATGATCCCCAGTGACCCGAGATGACAAACTCCCCCTCTGATAGAACGTCAAAATAATGTTGCAGCAGAAATGTAATGGTACCAATAATGCAATTGTGCTAGACCCAAAATGCAGCTTTCTTTTTAAAAATTAAACCTTTATTTATATGGTTTTTTTACTCAAGCCATCCCATTTACAGAAGGGATATAACCTGTTTCTGGCACCACACAGATGGCTCTCCCATGGGAAGCCTCTGGGCTGGGCTCAGCCTGAGCAGGGGGGTGAATGGGGTGGGGATTTGATGGGTGGGGGTTTGCTCCACAGCACCCACTGGTGCCTTTGCAGAGAGGCAGATCCTGTGTTCCCTGGGAATGCTCTGGACTGAGCCTTCTTCCTGAGCATCTTTCCACCTGCTGTGCTGAGACCAGATGTCCTCAGCTGCTCAGACACTGGTGGCCTGCTTGGGTTTGTTGTGGTTTTATTTTTATTTTTTTTTTCTTTAAAGACCTAATGCCTGAGTGACTTTGCTGCAAATGGAATTCTCTGTTTTGCAACAGCAATTCCATGATGGTCTCCTTGAAATGCTCTCCAGGAACAGAGCTCTGTGCCTGCCTGGGGCCCACCTGGGCTTTGGCAGAGCCAGTGGAGCAGCTGCCAGTTCCTAACACTGGTCCCAGTCTGCCTGGGAACCCCTCCCAGTGCTGGGATGAGCCAAAGGGTGCAGGCAGAGCTGGAGCTGGGGCTGATGGCTCAGGACCTTCCCCAGAAGTGACCAAACACTGAATTTTTCACCATACTCTTGCCAGGTGGGGACAGCACACCCTGCCCTGGCACCAGCTGGGAAGCAGGGGTGTAGGTAGGGGTGCAGGTAGGGTGCAGGCAGGGTGCAGGGGTGCAGACAGGCACATAGAGCACTGCTGGTACCTGCAGGCAGCAGTGGATGGGCCACAGCACACAGAGATGTGGTGGGAGAGGGGATCTGGGCTGTCTGGGGCAGGGAGAGAGGAGCCAGGAGTCCCTGTGAGCTTCATTAAACTGCTCCTTCCTCACCCTGCACTGCAGACAGCACAGGATGGAAAGGAAAACTGGGGCCAGTTAAGCCACATGTTAAAATAGAGATAAAAGAAAATATAATCAAATCTAAACACTAAAAAAAAAAAAAATTAAATTAAACCAGATAAGAAGACAAAGAGGAGTGACTGCAGAAGCTGCCCCTGTGCCTTGTTGTGGCCATCTCTCAGGCTGCTCCTGCATCTGTGATACCATCAGGAGGCAGTGATTGAATTGCAGGTTTGTTATCAGTCTCTCACCATCCATCACCCACAGATAATCCTTTAGCTCTGACACTGCTGAGCTGTCCTGTACCCAGCACCAGGAGCCTGGGATGCTCCCCAAAGCCCCAGAGATGTTCTGAGGCAGAGGAGGCAGCAGAGATGCTGCAGGAACCTCCCTCCCGTGGAGGGACAGTAACAAAAAGGCAGAGTCTTGGCCTGGCAGCAATTTCTGTCCCTGAGCATAACAATTCACAGCTTGTCCTGTGTGTTTGGTGAGGGGGTGGGGAAATGAAAGCTGCTTTGACAGCACTGCCTTCACCTGCAGAGCTCAGCCCCAGGATTTGCCAAGATGAGGATGCTGAGCAAACCAATCCGGATCAAACACCAGTGCAAAGAGGCAAGGACTGGTACCAATCCAGATCAAACACCAGTGCAAAGAGGCAAGGACTGGTACCAATCCGGATTAAACACCAGTGCAGAGAGGCAAGGACTGGTACCAATCCAGATCAAACACCAGTGCAAAGAGGCAAGGACTGGTACCAATCTGGATTAAACACCAGTGCAGAGAGGCAAGGACTGGTACCAATCTGGATCAAACACCAGTGCAAACAGGGAAGGACTGGTCAGTCTGCACGAAACTCCTTGCTGGACACTCACTCTGAGCTGAAATCCCATTAATCAGGCTTAGTTCAATTTATAAGCACTTTAATTCTACACAAGATTTTCACTGCAGGGAGGTATTCAGTGAGTTTCAGCTCATCCACTGCAAATTCACACCTTAAATCAATTCCCATCAAATTTCCTGAGCATCCCTGGAGAAGCAGGACTGTCACAGGTCTGTCACAGCCCCAGGGCCACCCAGCTCAGCACCCTGGGCAGGGAGCAGGACAGGCCCAGAGGAAATCCTAGAATATTTTGCAGCGAGGTGACATTTTACACAGGAAAAGCTGAAAGAGATCCATGAACCCCCCGTGTCACCAAACCTGGCACCACGTCAGAGCATGGGAACATTTACACCCTGCATGCAGGGGAGGTGTTGGGGCTGTCTCACTGTGATCAGTGCAAACTGCTTCAACATCCACGGCCTGAAACTGCAACATCTGCCGAGCTCCAAGGTTTAATATTGCATGGCAGCATAAATATTTTAATTTTTTTTTATTATTATTTTCATGATTCCAATAGATAAAAGAGTGTATTCTGGCAACAGCTTGTTAGAGCTCATTGCTGGAAGCTTTATTGTCCTTCCTTTTCTCTCCACAGTTTTGGTCATTATTTGTCCAGGTTTCAATCTATTCTGCCCTGATTTGGGGCCTCCCATTCTGTCCCCACCCCCTTGTCCCTTAATTCCAGGCATTATTTCCTGTGACCAGCCCACCTTTATCAGTCAATCAACCTCCCTGGCACCAGAGCTTCTGAACTCAGCCCTGAACGAGGAGTTTGTTGGGTGCTGTGGCAGATCCCACTGTGGGCATTGCAGATACACTGCACACACCACAGACCTAAATACCTTTGGTTTTATGGGGGTTTTTTTTTGGGGGGGGGGGGGAATGTCCCAGCCCCTTGCCCAGGCAGCAGCTGAAGCCCAGGGCAAGGCGTGTGCTCCCCAAAAAGAATCTTTGGGGGTGATCAGAGCACTGCCCAGCTCCTAACCCCCACTCCGGGGTGCAGGGGGATGCAGATCACACCATTACATTTTTATGTGGATTCAAAAAATTCAGTGTTGACTGGGGGAGGCAAATAGGTATGAAAATTCTGGGGAGCACGCTCATTGTTACAGAAATCAAATGCCTGAACAGCCACTAATGAGGCAGACAAGAAGCTTCACTCAGCCTCCCAGGATTTGAAGGCAAGAAGAGAAGGAGCAGCACGTTACATTATTCATGCTGCCTTGTCTGGGTTTCACATCACAGGAAGTCACCGTGAGGGGGATTGGGGATGTGCTGGGGAGGGGGCACCCAAAATCTTGTCACCCAAATGACACCGAGGTCCCCCTGCCCGTCTGGAGCCTGGACACAGAGAGGGGACAGAAGGGTCCCCCGGACCCCCGGTCCTGTGTCACCCCTGGGGATGTCCCAGAGGGGGGAGATGCCCTGGCAGCCCCTCCAGTGCTGTTGCTGTTTGCTGGGTGCTGCCCACCCATGGGATCCAGCACCCAGAGCTGCCCCAACCCTCCCTGTGCTCTGCACAGCACCAGGAGGAGGGGTGTGATTAAAACACACTGTATTTTGCTGGAATTCTGTATTTTTTTTAAGAGAGAGAAAAAGGAAACTGAGAGGGAGAACCAGGGATAAGCATTGAGCTGAGGAGGTGGCAGGGGGGCACAGGAGCCACAAAGCAGGGGACAGGCATAGGGTGTAAGTGTTGTCCACTCACTCACAGCCACCAAACAGACTCCCTGAGCACTTCTGCATTTTGTAATTATTACTTAGCCATAAAAATCCTTTCTCCCTCCTGCCAACATTATCTTAGCAAACTTTATGAGTGCTCATGGAGTTAATGCAGACCCATAAATCTGCAGCGGGTCAAAGGAGTGAGGGGAGAGGAAGTGTCTGTAAATCTGTTGGAATTGCTCCAGTTTGTTTATTTAATAAAATTCTGTTTCATAAAAACTCAGGCAGGGCCCACACAGCCCTCCCTTGGGTGGGAGGAGATGAGGGGCTGGTCACCCAGCCTCTCTGTCCCTCTGTCCCTCTCTCCATCCATCCTATGGCCCATGCCTCTCACCACCACATCCCACCCCATGCCCCCTGCAGCACCATTCCCTGATGGATGCTGCCAGGATTTTATCCTGCACCCCCTGGCACTGCTGAGGTCCCAGCAAGGTGTCCTGGAGACCTCAGGGACACGGGGAGCACCTCCCGGGCTCCCTCAGCACAGTCAGCACAGGGTTAAATTCCCCCCAAGCTCTGGGTCAGGGGATATTTGCTTGGATTTTACACTGGAATTTGAAATCCAGGGCTACAAGGAAACATTTATTTTCTTGCCCTTCAATGATCAAACAAGTGGCACCGAGGCACAAGGAAGCGGAGTTTCCATTAGCTGAGCTGTTTTCTTTTTGCTGTAAAATATCAAATATTTTGACATTTCCATCAGGCTTTTCTTTGTATCAAAGCTTTAATGGCAGAATAATCTCCAGGCTTTTAGACTTCATAAGGTTTTCTGTTCCTGAGCACCCCCTGCTCTAGGAGGGGACACTCTGAAGGTCCCTGATGTAACAACAGGACCGGTCTGAAGGCTCCTGGGGGGCTGCCTGTCCCCACCTTGGCATCCCCACCCTCCTCCCCCTGGCACTGGGACATTGCCACCACCCAGGTGGCCCAGGAGAGGTGACAGGACCCTGTGTGTCCCCAGGGACAGCAGAGCCAGCTGCAGGGTGGGCAGGGCAGTGTCAGTGTCCAGGCAGTGCCTGGGGATCATCCAGGCTTTGCCCATTCCCAGGGGTGTCCCCACTGGCTGGGAGCTAAACAGGAGCCAGTGCTGCAGCCCCTCCTGGCAGGACTCCATTTTCTGGTCACATGTGAATGAATTCCAGGGAAAAATTGCTTTGAAGATGCTGCTTATCTCTCCTTGATAACAATCCCTTTAATCTCCTGTTTCAATGCAATTACAGCGTAATTAGTTTTTTTACTTTGGTTTGTTTTTTAAATAGAGGTATTTTTTTAAAATACAGGTATTTTTTTTTTAAATACAGGTATTATTATTTTTAAATACAGCCCTGCCCCTGCTCCAGCAGCCCTGGCACAGCCTGGACCCCCCAGCCCCTGCTCTCCCAGCACAAGGTGCCCATCACCATCACTCCCAGCCCTCCCCAGTCAGCTCCCTTCCTCCTCCTTCCCCCAACCTGCTCTCTGACTGCTTGGGTTCCTTTCCTCCTGCCTGTTTATGAATGCCTTCAGTTTGTTCTTTTCCATTTGTTTTCTCTAGGCATCAATATTTCATGCTGGACAGCCGAGGATAATTAATTAATGATTCATAGAAGTACTATGGGTATAATAAATAATTAGAGGATGGTTCATAACTTGTTGCAGAGGCAGCTATCAGTGATTTCAGAATAATTAAGATTTGGTTTTAGCACATTTCAAAAGCTCTTACAGAATCAAGTAAATGGGCTGATGGGTTCCCCAGGGGACCCCAGGACAGACCTCAGGCGTGCCCAGGGCAGCATTTCCACCCGTCTGCAGTCCTGCTGTGCTCTCTGGGAGGGGGACAGGGGGCCCCCAGCCCAGCAGGACCCTCATCCCCCTTCCTTCTCCTCCCTCTGCTCTTCCCAGAGGGGCTCTGGGCTGGGAGAGGTGGGATGGCTTCAGCATCTCCCTGCCAGGCTGGTGATGTGTTCACCAGGAAGAGTGGCAATTAACATAAATAATGTGACTGCTACATTTAAGGTAATTGAACCTGTCTTTAGTTTTCTGGTTTAGAAATGTGCAAAGGGAAAACAATCAGCATCTCCTGGCAGGGAGTGGGGGAACAGTCCAGGGAACTCTCAGAGTATTTGTTGAACACTCCTTTGGAAAGGGAATGGATTCCTCTGGAAAAGGATGCTCCTCCTTTGGAAAGGGATGCTCCTGGGTTCCCACCTCGCCACAGGGGTCCCACAGGGTCCCCTCCCCTTGTCCCCAGCCAGGTGTCCATGCAGGAGCACCCCAGAGCAGAGACAGGGCAGAGGATGCCATCACAACACTTCCTAATTGTGATACTCAGATGATTACACAGAGATTAAGCAACACAGCAATCAGCAGGGAGGAATTACAGGTAGGAGAGATCCTGACAAGAAGATGATAACACAGAGTGGCCCAAGGAGAGTTATTCCAGATTAATAACCTGGTTAGGGGAGGTTTTTTCCCCAC
The DNA here is from genome assembly GCF_003957555.1 of Calypte anna. Taxonomy (NCBI): domain Eukaryota; kingdom Metazoa; phylum Chordata; class Aves; order Apodiformes; family Trochilidae; genus Calypte; species Calypte anna. Next base: position 638,238 of record NC_044261.1, on the reverse strand, counting down.
CCAGGAGTGCACACATAAACACTCAGGAGGTTCCAGATGGCCACACCAAAGCCAGATTCATCACTTACACGTTTTTTTCAGCGTGTTCCAACCATGGACCCGGCCAGCAGACCCCCAGTGCTGAGCTGGGGGTGTCACTGTGTGTCCCCATGTGCCACAGAATGCCCCTAAGGGAGGAAGGTGGCTCTAATTCTTTATTTTTCCCTTTAATTTTTTTTTAAGTACCACATGGTGTTGAAACCAGTCCTCCCATAAGGGGCTAGACACATTCAGAGCCTTAATGATAGATTAAATACCAAATACCTTAACATTTGAAAAATGACATTTATTATACAGAGTTGTAAATAGAGGGGAAAAAATGACAATAGAACATAGTGTAGAACTTCCATAAACTGCACCAGTTCTGTGTAATGACTATGATAATGTCAGTGCTAACAAGCAGATAATTGGCATCACTGAGATAATTTTTGGCACCTTATGCAGAGGGGAAACTGTTCTGCATAATTATTTTACCTAGGAATATTCTTCATTTAACAGGTCTATTTGCATAACGGTTGGAACTTTTTAAGCTATAAAGGGTTTCAATATGTTGATTTGTTTTATCCATGAAACAATTGTTTATTCATGAGGACTGGTACCTGAGGACTTGAGCAATTAAGCCACAGTGACCCAGTTGGAAGCAACAGCCTTTTCCTGGATTTACAGGTCCAGGAGGAGGCAGGATTAGCAGACCACTCACAAACACCTCACAGGCTTTTGTAGGCATTATAAACCTGAGTGATTCTCTGTAGTAAAACTTTATTTCTTTAACTTTTACAAAGTTGATCACTTCAGCATCTCAGCACTGGTGCCACCACTGCTGGGTGGCTGCGTGTCCCCAGCCTGGGTGGCACAAAGCTGCCAAGGGCCCTCCCTGCCCAGATGTGACTCTCCCAAAGCCCATTCCCCTCGGGGTCTGCAGCTCTGCCCCACTCACACCCTGCTGCAGGGGCCATGGGAGGACACAGGCACCATGCATCCCCAGGGACATCCCGGGGGCACTGCTGTCACAGGGAGGTGGGGGCAGCGTTCAGCCCCAGCACTGTCCTGACAGGTCAGGCTGATGAGCTCTCTCTGTGCCCAGGAAATGGTCCTGCAAGTGGGTGCCAGGCTGTCTGGAAACATAGAGGATGCTGGACACCAGCCTTGGAATTCCACAGCAAGCTGATCCATGGCTGGAGGCCAGGAGAGAACCACTGGTTCCCTCTGTCCAAAGCTCCAAGAGCAACCCACATCTCTCTGCCTTGGCCACCCAGACCCAGGGGGCTCTCACCCCACCCTTGCCAGATCCTGTGCTAGGGATCAGTGGTGTTTGTCCCATCCAGAGTACGTTTCCAACACAAGAAGTGAGCTCTGGCTTCAGCTGGGTGCTCCTCACCAACACCTCAGCGTGTTCACCCCTGGCTGCCACCCGCCTGATCCACAGCAGCTCCAAGGCTGAAAGGATGCCTTGGAAAAACTCCAGTTCCCCACAGATCATGTTCAGATGCTCACTTGGCTTCTCTGTCTCCATTCCTGGATCTGCTGGCAAACAATTCCAGCAGCTGGGAGAGCACCAGATACTGACAAACACATCTGTCACACAACTCAGTGCCTGCCTCAATTCACCCTCTTTGCCTGGCTGGACAGAGGTGTCCAACCCCCCAGGGATCAGCAGGTGATGGCTGGAAGCTGCTCTGCTCTTGCTGAAGGGATGTAATTAGTGTGTCCTGTTCCACCCACAAGTTCTGCACCACTTTTTTTTATGACTCCACCAGGCCATCTGTCTCGGGGATGGAGATCACACTTGCTCCTGTTGGATTTTTTTTTTTTCAATTCCCAAGCCAGCCCTAGTTCAGTGGGCAGATCTATTGCTGCTCCTCCGTGCTCCCGGGCTCCGTGCCATGGCAGGGAAAAGAGCAGCTCAGGCAATATTCTAAATAAAAGAAAAGGTGTCCCATGCTGGCAGCCCTCAGCATCGTGCATCTGAGCTGCCAGTGGTGGTCCCTGCGGAGCCCCTGGGTGGGGAGGGAGACAGAGCTCCAGGCATAGGGCAGAGGCAGCTGCCAGTGAGAGGTTTGGATTTACAGATATTGATCTGATTTAATCTTGGCTCCCCAAAGCCTGGCTGAAGAGAAGCAGGTCCCTGCACCCCGGGCAGCAAGTGACAGGGGAGCTGCTCCCCAGGTCTGGCACCGGAGATGGGATGTGGAGCTCTGGAGGGACAGCAGGAAGGTCCCAGCACTGGTGAGGGATGGAGCCTCATGGGGGGAAACCAGAGAGGCTGGGGGGCTCCTGCTGGGCCAGAGGGTGCTGGTCAGACTGTGCAAACCCTGTGTCTGTGTGGGCAGAGCAGGCAGCAGGACCCAGCTCCGCAGGGGGCAGTCTGGGGGGCTGAAGTATTTCACTGGTTCTGCTGGTGGAACCCATCTTGTTTCAAGATGCTGAGGACATTATTGATCTAAACAAGTTGTCAGTGAAGGAAAAGTTGTAATTGCTGCTGTAGTTGCATTGTAACACACCGGCCCCGAAGGGAAATTAAAGTTTGTAGCTAATAGGGTTGTATGATCTTTCAACCATTGATGTATTGAATCTCGAGCAGCCTGTGGAATACTGATGTGATGCACCCAGGATCATTTTTAGCAGTGCCTGTACCTCCAGTTTCCTCCCTCCCAACTCTCCTCCCAGTCCCACCGCGCAGCTGCAGCAGGGGCCGTGCCAGGGGACAGGGGAGCAGCTCGCGGAACGGGTTAAACGAGCCAGCATCCTCTGTGCTTGGGCATCTTGCTCCAGTTCCCACATCCCTGTGTCCCACATCCTTGCTGTGTGGATCAGCCCGGACAGAGCGACCCCAGGACCGGGCAGTTCTGCTCCTGCGGGTGTGTGCTGGGAGCATCCCCCAGCACCAAGGGGATCTTATCTTATCTTTAGACTCTAATTCTGTTCCGGTGCCTCGGGGCAGACAGGATCAGCGGCGGGGCAGCTGGAAAAGCAGAGGGAACACAACCCCGGGGCTGGGAGCAGGAACCTCCCCGGGATGGGAGGAGCTGCCACATCCCTGCCGGGAACATGAACTGGGCAGCAGGAGCACCAGGGTCCTGCACCCCGCTTTGGGGAGGGTTCCCTGTCCCGTCCTCCTGCCTGGCTGGGATTGCCTTCAAACAGCGAGCACTGATGTGTGCCAGCACCCTGCCCCCTTCCCACTCATCACCCGCAATTACAAAACAGGAACCTGATGAGCAGTCGGTCCCGGAGGTCTCTGATCAGGGAAGTTTTAACAGTTCCCAGGTTTTCTGGTGGGAAGGCAGCGGTGTTCCAGGGATGTGAACCCGCGGCCGGGCTGTCCCCAAAGCTCCTCGGCTCCCCCAGCCACCTCCTGCTCCATCAGCCATCCCCAGCGATGGATCTGGCCGTGCCTTCACAAAGACACTTCAGTGCTGCCTTATGGAGACACTCCCTAACTACTTTAGTTAATTAGTGCTTCATAGACGCCACGGATTCTGCAGAATGTTCCTGCCCACTGCCACTCTGCCACCACCACGTCCCCCCCATGGCAGAGGGGACCCCACCCCACTGCTGCAGCATCCCTGCTATGGCAGAGGAGACCCCTGCCCTGCTGCCCCCGTGTCCCCACCGTGGCAGAGGAGCCCCCTGCTCTGCCACCCGGCTGGTCAGGGCATGTGCCCCTGCTCCTAAATCCCTGCTGAGGCCAGCAGGCAATTTAGACCTGAGTGCAGCAGCTAATTAAATCAATATGAGATAATGAACAGCAATTAGAGGTCCAGCTAGGCACATCTTCTCTTGTAAATACTGTTTCTCTCCCAACGGGAAGCTCTTTTTTAATAATCTGTTTGTGTTTCATTTCCAGGAGCCGTAATTCCCCAAAGAAGCAATTTGGGAAAGTGATTTGTTTGTCTGTATAATTGCCAAAGCACTTAGTTAGACTTGTTTGTTTTTCTTAGCTCCTGCTACTCCCGGAAAGAAACAATGTTCTTGTTTCCTGGTTTTTCATTTATTTTCAGTTCTCTCTGATGGTTTGAAGCTGTGGGGCTGGGGATCCCTCCGCTCCCCCGGGCTCTGGGGTTGGCTCCTTCCTGGACCCCATCCCTTTCCCCAGGGCCTTACAGAGCACCCAGACAAAGATCTTCTCCCCCCTCCCTGCCCACTCTGACAGCCCTGGAAAACTCATCATTCCTAAGCCCAGGGGGAACCAGCAGGTTTTCTGGGGCTGCCCTCTCTCCAGGTGACATCCCCCGGGTTTAAGGGAGCAGCATCCTGCCCAGGAAGACTTGCACATCCCCTCTGGGTCTGTAGGACGACTGAGAAGCGAAGCCCACCCCACGATTTCCTCCCGTGAACGTGCCCGAGGGTTCTGTAGGGAGCAGATGTTGTGGGAAGGGCAGACGCTGCTTCTGCACGGTAATGGATCCCACAACTCGCCGTGTGAACGCCATTCCCTCGTATTCAGTTGCAATAACTTTCAAATTAAGCCATGCACCTTGTTGATTAGCAGCTAAATGCTTCCCTGAGCCTCCGGGCGGGACGCGGGGTCTGCAATCCCCTAATCGGAGCACCACTGCTCGCTTAGTTTGCAGCCAATTAGACAGCAAAGAGGTTATGGGCTGCCAGCCTATGGAATGGGAGTGCCAGGGTCCTGCAGGGAGCAGGGATGAGTTACTGCTGCTGCACTACAGGCTCCGGGCCACGCCAGGCCCTGGGGGTCCGGCAGCCCCCGCACTCGGTCCCTCTGGGTCACGGGAGGGAGGGGAGGAGGATGGGGATGGGGGATGGTGCCGGGTCTGCCCACGCCTGGGGTGTAAGAAGCAGATATCACCCTCACCTTGCAGAGGAAAACCTTCACCTGCCTGTCCCAGCCTGGCTGGGGGAGCCCCAGGCCCCGAGGGGGTCCCTGAGCTGCACACCCTGCTCCCTGCAGGGGGAAATCTCTGTGCTGCCAAAATGGGGAGGGGGGTTCCTGCTCTGCCTCCTGTCCTGCTGAGCTGGCTCCCCAGGGCAGGCATCCATCCTGTCTCTCTGTTTAACATCTCGAAACCTGGAGCTGCACAGTGTTTTCCTTTTCAGCTTTGAGAAGAGACAGACATATTTTGACACACTGAGATTATCTGAAATCATCTCTCAGAGGGAGCAGTTGCTGTATAGAACTTAATTATAAATTAATTAATAGCGGTAAATTTACAGCCCAAGCTAGAGGGAGAGAGAGAGGTAGGCAGGATGATTTAAGAGTGAAGGCAGGAACCACGCAAAGCCAAAACAAAAGTCACTCCTCTAGCACAGCTCCAGCAGGTGCCACCAGGGATGTCTAATGGAGCGGCACCCATGGGACCCATGCCACCATGGGCCTGTCCCCCGGCCCCGGGGGACAGACTGACCCCTGGGTATGGCCCCAGACCCCAGACCCAGCCAACACGGACAGGGGGACCCTGGGGACCCCACCTGGGGACCCACAGCAGCCCCAGCCCCGAGCAGGGACACCCAACATGCCAACTCCCTGTCCCTTGGGAAGGGGGGGGATCTGTCCCCAGCTCTGCCCTCCTCCCGGGGGACCTGTGCCACCCCTCCACTGCTGAACCAGTCCCTCTCCTGTCACAGCTCTGGCAGTAGCTCTGTGGCAAAGAGTTTTGCTTACAAAACTGTGCCGGGAATTCTCTGGGGAGGGAAGGGGTTTGGAATTTGTAAGGATGCTCTCACCAGCACTCAAGCCTGAGAGAGGAGCACAGATCAACATCTGCATTTGTGTTTTACTGCTGCAGTTCTCCAAGTTCTCCGTTCTCTTCTCTAATCACAAATCTAACATTTCAAAGGAATAGAGTTTGGAACCATGCAACCACTAAAAATCTGGAGACACCAAGGGAGCTGTGGGAGCTGAAGGGTGGCACCTCCTGGGTGGCACCATGTCCAAAGCAGGGGGCTGCGACCATCCCCAGGCACAGGCCTGCTTCACTGCCACCCTTTTGCCCCAGCACATCCCCACAGCACAGAGTCCAGCCCTGGGGATCCCACTGCAGGAGGCTCTGGGTGTGCTGGGGTGAGGCACCCTGGTGATTTCTCCCAAAACTTTCCCCAAGCACTCCCTGAGCCCTGCAGGTGCTGAGCTTCCCCCCTGGGATGCTCCTTGCTCTGGCTGTGCCACCCGTGCTGCCACGCAGGGTGATGAAGAATCCCTCCCAGCCCATCATTAAGAGGTTTGTTGCATTTTTTTATCCCTTTGGGGAACTTTTTTCAGATGTCAGATGTGTTTCTGCTCAGCAGAAGCCACTCTGGACCAGGTAGGGAGGGTGGCTGAGTCCTGGCCCCAGCTGATACCCTGAGCTTGGGGGGTTATTTGGAGGAACCAGCAACTGCTCCTAACACCAGATGTTTTCTGCAGAAGTGCTTTTACATCCACATCAAATGTCCCTCGGGGACTTTCTCATCCTGATGAATTTTTCAGTGAAATAATCCAAGATCAAAACCGATCCATCTTGACTTTCTTCCCCCTCTTAAACATTTCAAATATAGTAATGAATTATGGTATATTTTTTTTTCTGCTGCTTTATTATTGTACTTTAACAGCACTCAGGTAGTGACATTCTAATAAGGTTGTTTCAGTGTTTATGAATTGGAACGTTTCTGCAGAATTTCCATTCTGGGAAACACAGATTTCCGTCTCTGTGAACCCATTCCAGGGGAGAGGAAAACCATTTCCAGCCCTGACCCCCCTCCTGGGAAGGCATCTTGTGTTCCAAGTAGGTAAAAGTTAACATGAAGATGAAATGCTCCCCACTTTCCCCCAGCATCACCCCATGATCTACTGAACATTCATTTTTCAAGGGTTTTCTGCACTGAATCCTGTCCCAGCACATGCAACAAACTTCTCTGCCAGGGAAAGCCCCTCCCTGATCCTCCATGAGCACATCTTTAATTCCGTGGTATCTGCTCCTAAACACAAGGAGGAAAGCAATCTCCTTTTCTCCTTTCCAGAAAGTTCTGAACTCTTCACCTTTTTCTGGAGAGAATGCTTGAGTTTTGTTGACTTTTTGAAATTCTTGTTGTAATTTTTTTTTGGTTTTTGAACATCACAAATTAGCTGTCACTGTTTTTTAAAGGTTACTGAATGTGTCACATAATGTTTGCCTGATTCAGGAGTGCAGTAGTTTATGCAATTATAAAATAGCACATCACAAAAAGCCAGCCTTTCCCTTGCTACTTGCATAATTCATCACCCATCCTGTTGTCATGGGCAAGACCTCTCCTGTCTTACAGGCAACAACAACAACAAATTAAGTTACGTTCTCTTCTCTAATTACAAACTTAAAATTTTAAAGGAAGGGAGACTGAGAACCACCCAACCATTACAGAGCTGGAGGCACCAAGGGCGCTGAGGCACGGCCAGCCCTTCCCAGCTCCAGGGATGGATGCTGCAGGGATCCCGGGAAGGGCTGGCAGCACCAGGAAGGTGGCTCAGGGGACAGGGAGATTCCTGGGGGTTTCCTGATGGGGATGAGGAAAAACCACCGGGACCAACCCCGCAGAGCAAACACAGGTGGCAACCAACGCTCAGAAGAGGTTTTATGGGAAACACACCCATAAATCAGGCTGAAATATTATAATCCAGGAATGGGGGAGCCCGGCTGGCTCTGGTTTCCCTCTCTCCCCCCAGCCAGCTCCCCTGGGTGCCCGTCCCGGGCTCCAAACCCGGCACAGAGGGAATCAGGGAAGGCGCCTCGGGAAGCCCGGCTGGAAACGGCCCCGCGGCCTAATGGGACTTATCAATTATTATCTCAGACCATATTTCTTTGAGGGGTGATTGTTTCACAGAGCCTGACATCTCATATAGCTTTAAATTACTCACAACCCCGGACGCCTTACAAGATAGCAGTAAAATCAGGAGAGGATTGGGCAATGTAATTATAGTATGGAAATGATGTTGATCGCTCAAGCAGGGAACAGACCTTGAATCTCAGCCCCCTCCCTGCTCCCCCCTCTCCCCGGAGCCCGGGGAGCCACAGCAGCCACAGATCCTTCTTAGGGACCTGCAAATGGGTCCCTGCTGATGATGGAGGGGACCCAAGGCAGGGGATGGGGCAGGACCTGCCCGGTGCTGGGCTCTTCCCCAGCACAACTCACCCAAAGCCCAGCCCAGGGATGCTGCACAACAGCATGGCCCAGGGACAGGTCCCTTGGGAAACCAGGGAGAGAAGATTGTAGGTGTTTGGGGCACCAGAAGAAATGGGTCACTCAGAAGAACTTTCCCAAAGGCCAGGTTTCCTTTCTTGGACTTCTGATGTGCTATTTGTCACCAGAAATGGCCCAACATCAGTGTTTCTATTTCATGCAAGGACTTCAAGGCTTTGAAACTTGATTTTGCTCTTCAGTGGTACCAATTTTTATTTTTTAAAAAAATAATGTTTGCAAATTTTAGAGTTCAATTTTGCTGCTTTGGGACTTTTACCATACTCCATATCAGAAATAAATAGAAAAAAATAAAGGAAATTACAAGAATTAATTACTCCTTCTAAATGAAATACCCATATTAAAACAACCATAAGAATTTCCTACCAAACTGGGAGGAAGCAAATGGATCCCAAACTCTTATTTACCAGCAGAATCGCCAAGTCCAGGGTGGGAGGTGGGAGCACCTGGAAATTCCCTGTTCCCATTCCCTTCCAAGGATTCCTGCTCCCCACTCTTCTCTTTCAGCAGAGGGAGAGGGGGTTTTGTGGCTGCTCACCCTGGGTACCCCCCGCTCCTGACCCCCTGGGGGAGGGATCAGCTCCAGCCTATGAGAACTCCACATTCCCACCGGGAAACCCCAGGTAGAGAACGGAAACCTCCTTCAGCATCCCAGACAAGCTGAAACGATCCCGGATAATTCATCTGCTTCCCTGTCCCCAAGGGGGGGCTGGGATCACCCTGTCCCCACCTGCAGGACACGCACCCACACCCGGCTATCGGCCAGACGTGCTTCGGACCACGCCAGGAGATAATTAATCCCTGGTTATTAAAAGCCTCTCAGGGATGGGTGCAGGACCCAGGGGGTGTGCGGCTCCTCCCCAGCTCCTCCCTCCCGGGAACGGAGCCGTCGGTGCGGGCGAATCGCCGGGCTAAGTTCAGAGCCCCGGGAGCACCTTAAAAAGCAGAGGAATGCTGCTGGGTGCTGGGGCCGGGCTGGAGAGGAGCCAGGAGGCTGCTGAGAAGGATGGTGAGGAGAGAGGGAGAAAGGCAAGAGGGCTGAGGGGCCCCGCACGCAGAAACCCCGCAGAAGCCCCGGGCTTGAAACGCATCCAAAGCAAGCATCGCCTCTGGGCTGCGATGATGTCACTGCCGATCATTAGTGTGGTAATTACACTGAGAGCCTTTTGCAATTGTATCCTCCGAAGGGTCATTAATGCAACCCAACCGCACCAGTAAATGTCTCATTAGTCTTATTTCAGACTTATGTATTTTTCAGAGCTACAGAATTTTCCCTCCAATAACATCAGTATCTGCTCCCTGCCTCAGCCTTGCTGACAATGAGCCCTTCTCCTTTGCCTCCCCGTGCTCTGGCTGGGAAGACACATTTCTGGCAGGGGAAGGACACTAGAGATGATGTTTGAGTGGTCCAGGGCTGGATCCTGATCAGGAGGCAGCTCCTGTTTCTTGTTAGTAGCAAACATCACCTGGGTGGAAACCTGGGGAAGGTGGGAAGGCAGCAAAAGGCATGGACATGGGATCAGGAACCTCAGGAGCTCCAGAAGTTCCATGTCAGCAGCCAGCAGTGCACAAGAGGCCTGGATGGCTGGAGGGGAAGGTGGGTCAGGTACTGCCCCAAGTTCCCACTGACCCGAGTTTGTGGGGAAAACACAAGCTGTGTTAGCAGAAGACTCAAGGCTGTCCAGGAGCTGGGGAGGAGATCAGAAATCAAAACCCTGTTGACAAATTGGAGGCCTGGTCTGAAAGGAAGCAGAGCAAAACCCAGCAGGGACAACTGCAAGTGGTGCAGCCCAGGAGCATCCAGCTGCACAAACACAGCTGGGTGGGCAGACACTGCTGAGAAGGGCCTGGACCAGAAGGCAAACCTCCTGCTGCCACACCAGCAAAGGTGCTGCCTGCAAGGCACGGGCTGGCACTCACCCACCCTGGGAACCAACTGGACCTTTCTTGGACAGGGCACGTGGCTTTTTCATTACAGAGATTCAGGAGTGGTTTGGGTCAGGGTTAGGCTCAGGCAGGGGTCCTGTCATGTCTCAATGTCCAGAAGAGACTTCAGGGAGTGGAGACCTAGAGGGGAGAAGCTGCTCCCCAGCAAACCAGAGACAAAGAGCAGGGTCAGAGCCCCTGGGATGATCCAAGACTGCTCTTCCCAGCCCAGCAGCCACAGAAAGGGTGGGGGTCCAGACAAGCACTGCCTGGCCAGCTGCCCACAGCTTCTGGCACACAGCAGACACCTTGGGTGGGAGCTCCACAAAAGAAAACCTGGAAAATCCTCCTGGCTGCCTCCTCAAAGGCTGCGAGCAGGAGCTGCTCCCCGGGACATGTCTGAGTCCCACACCCCCTCCCAGCACATCATGTGTAGCTGTTCCTCCTGCAGCCAGCTCCTTTCATCAGAGAAGAAAAACCCTTAGAACACAAGATTCAAATCCAGCAGGAAAGGTGACAGATTCTCCTATTCTTCAAAGGGGCTCTTTAAATATTAAAAATAGCATTGTTGTTTTAGTGACGTTAATTTAAATGATGCACACATGACACACTGAATCGCCCATGTGTGCTCCAGACACCACACTTCTCTGCAGTGACAGAGCCAGGTAGGAGCTCTTCTGCTCTAGTTTGTCCTGTGGCAGAACAAAGGGGAGGAAGAGGAGGAGGAGGAAGAGAAGGAGGAGGAGGAGGAGGTTTATTCCCAGCCTGCACATGCCTGGGGTGCAGCGAGATGCTGACAGCCTGTGGCATGGAGCCACAGAGCCCAAGAGCCTCTCCCTCCTTCCTCAAGCCTGGCTTCCAGACCAGCTTGGACAGAACCTTGTTGCCACAAGACAGGCCTTAGTAGTTCAAACACAAGAGTTATCCACAAGCATGCCCTGGACTTTCTCCTGCTCATCCCATGCCACATTCCTGTTTCAGTAGCTCCTTCCCTTCCTCTGCTTTTCCTCCAGCCACAGCAGCTGGAGGATCTATTCTGACCACTATTTTCAGGCCTTGCTGGAGGCTAAATGGAAACCAACACATCCAAAGATATCTGTGAGTTAGAGAGATCCTGGAATAAGTTGGTTGCAACCATCACCTTTATCTTTCCCCTCCAAATGCATGTCTGGACCAAGGGAACAAGAGTAACTCAGGTCCTGTGAGCTGAAGCTGGGGGGTCACATTGGTTCCCCCCATCTTTCAGGGGGAGCAGCCTGGGGAAGCATTTCCCAGGAGATTCACAGCCTTCATCACCACAGGTGCCTTGCAGGCTCACTCTTTTAAGAACTAGGACAGTTTTTCTTGTCTCTCTGCTTCACAGGCTCTTTGCAGAACCAGGGGGTTCAGGTACCACCATCAGGAGCTCTTTTCCTCCTCCTCTGAAGAGATGAAGAGTCAGGGTGATGCCTTGTCCTCCACCCATCCCTTCTAATGCCTGCACTGAGCACTCTCCAGTCAGCCAGAAACACACACACAAGAGCTTCCCTTCCTTTTGAACAGCCAACCAAGGGCAAGGGAGGGAAGTATATGATTGTAAAATGATGGAATTCATCTGCAGCTTGACCTTCACTCGTGATGGATGGGTCTGTTTGTAAAGATCATCAGTTGAGAGCCTTCACTCTGATGCATCCCCTCCAGCTGCACTGGATGGAGGAGGGAACCTGAGATCCTTCCCCAGACCCCTGAGGGTTGTGCAACACGTGCAGGGGACAGACCAAGACACAACCTGAACGAGGGGAATCCCATCTGCATTTGAGATCCAGGCTGTGCATGGTCAGGCTGGGGCTCAGGGTCTCATCTCTGACTGTCCCACGATGGAGCTGAGTTCTGTGACTTCAGAACAGACCTTGCAGGAGGGCTGAGGTAGCTGCCAGTAAACTGAGCCCCAGTCCTGGCAGCTTGCCTGGCTCTGACTCACCTGGTGCTGAAGGGATTGGTGTAATCTGCAAAATTATTTTCTTCTACTAATTAATTCTGGTGCAATAAAACTACTGCAGATTTCTACCAGCCTGACATGGAGTATGCTGGGAGTTACCCCATGGACAGACAGCACCTCTGCTCTGTGACCATGTGTGACAGCCTCTCATATTCCAACATGTTCTATCAGCTCTTTGTACTCAGGATCACTCCATGGCCACAGGGATTTTAATTTTTTATTTTTTAACCTGTGATCAATTAGCTGAAGTTTTTGCCAAGGAAAGAAGAGAAAGGAGCCAAAGCCCTGCACTCAGCCTGTCCATAGTAAGAGGCTCAGCAAGCACTCAGCTGGGCTGGGACCAGGGAGCCAGGAACCTTCTCCTCTGCCCAGCTCCTGCTTGTTCTCCTCCTTGCTCTCATGTGGCCTTGGAGCAGCTCTAAGGTGCTCAAAAAGATCCATTTGCCTTTCAGCCAAGATCACAAGTGCTGAAGTGCCAGGGAGAGATGCTCTGGGGCAGGATGCAGCCTGAGCCCCTCTGCCAGCCAGGGCTGAGCATCTCCCAGCAGCCCTGGGCTGTGGGACACAATGGAGCAGGACTCAGGGGAGGAAAATAAACACTTAAAAAAATACCCTTGTACTTCCCCAGAGCTCAGTTAGAGCTGGTACTTAAGGCAGAGAAGGTCCATTCAGCTGAGAAGGTCCATTCTGCCGACCCCAGCTCCTGCCTCTCCAAGGGAGGGGGATTTGGATTATGCATTCCAATGTGTAACAAGGTCCACTGGCTTGGAACAAGAAGTCTGCCAAAATGTGCAGCCTTGGGGGGGGGGGGATGGAGCTGAGGAGGAGAAGGGCCTGAGGCTGCCTCCGTGCTGTTTCTGCAGGCACAAAGAATAAAAACAGCACTGGGGAAACCCAGCCATCTGCAGCAGGGCTGGTGGCTGATATTTCCCTGGGTCCCTTTCTCTGTAATTCAAGGCAGGGCTTTTCTGATGGTGTGAAGAGATACACAGCAATGCAGTGGAGTTGGGAGGTGATAAAATCACTGCCACATCCCAGAGAAACTCCCCCTGACATCCCAGTGAAACACATCCTGACATCCCAGTGAAACACTTGATGCTCCCCTGCTGCCAGGGGCTGGGTGTGAGAGAAGCTCTGGGGAGGCAAAGCACTCAGTGATTGCACCTCAGCAGGGGCTCCAAGTTAACCGTATGCTTGAGGCTCTTATGAGTGAGACAGAAAAGGAATATATTTTTCCTGTGCTCTCAGAAATATTGGTTTTTTTGCTGGGTTCTAAAATGCCTAGTTGAAAAGACTGTGGCCTTTGTGTGTGTAGAGGTTGTGTAACCTCTTTGCTGTTTCCGTGTGTAAGTGCTTGCAGGAGTGTTTGTGCAGAGCTAAGCAAACAGATGAAAACATTTCTGTGTATATAAAACTTATTCAAACACAGATTTCAGTGTAACTACGTTTGCAACCTTTTACGATTCTCTTTGCACCTGTGTTTGAGTGCTGGAGCTCAACTGATCATGAAAGCAGATTCTGTACTCCAGTGTGTCCAACAAGTTCCACTGCCTGCACTTGAGTGCAGAATCCAGACAGGATTTGTCTGGGGCTGGTTCAGGTCTGCAGAGCAATGCTCACCAGAAAGGCTCTCTGCACAGGCTGCCAGCATGGGCAGTGTTAGAAGCCCAATTCTGAGTAACACACTCATCCAGAGATGTGAACAAGAGGTAAGAAACCCCTGTTAGGAGAGAATCTGCTGTTAGACATCATCCCCTCAGCTCTCCATGGAGAAACAGCCAAGGAACAAACGTTGTGCTGGGGACCTGCAGGTGCAGCCTCCTGGTACCTGCCAGAAGGGTTCTCCTGACACCATTTAAGGCACATCAGGCTCTCTCCAGCACTTGGAGACAAGTGATTTTTGCCTTCAGATCATCCCCTCAAGCTGCCAGAGCCTAAAATAGCTCTCTTATTCATGGGGAAGCAAGGGATGCAATTCACATTCATTACCAGCATGTCATTCACAGTCCCTGCACCCCTGGGAGCTGGTCCCTTCCCCTCCCACCCCCACCTCCCCCTCCCCTGCTTGCAGGGACACCGAGGTGCCTGGTGACACGGACTGCTGCCATCTAAGCCACAAAACACATCTGCAGCTGAGCTCTGTGACACGCAGGAGCAGCACTGCACCCGTGGAAGCATCCGTGGGAGCACCCCTAGCCACGCGTGTCCCTGACCTCAGTGTGCCAGCAGGCAGAGCCGAGCGTCTTGGGAATCCTTTGGATCCCTCTCACTTGAGCAAAATCCAGGGAACTCCAGCCCAGCCTGGCCATCAGCTCCTCCTGCAGGAGCATTGCCAGTTCCTGCCCGGCCACTCGCCATCCTCTCCTGCATCAGCAGCAGCCCCCAGGTGGGAGCCCATCACTGACCCTCTCCCCCAAGCCCAGCTCAGGGTGTGAGGACTGAGCAGCCCCCTCCAGCCCCCACCACCCCAATGCCTGAGCCCAGCCCAGCACCCAGGCAGCACCCACCCTGCTCCTGCAGCTCCAGCCAAGCTGTCACCCATCTGCCCTCCACGCAGCCACTTCCCTGCACGTTGTCACCCTTTTCCTCCACGGGTTGGCTTTACGGGGGGTGAACAAACCCCTGCAAAGACCCAACCACAGCAGCCGGGTCCATCCCATCCCATCCCATCCCATCCCATCCCATCCCATCCCATGGCCCCGCAGCTCCTCACACCCTGCCCGGGAAGTGATGGAGAAAAGTGTCAGGCTGGGGAAAAGACAGATCACGAGTATTTCTGGCCCTGACATTTTCCTCCAGATATCTGGATTTCCATATATTTGAAAACCTAATATAAACAACAGAGAGGAAATTTGCATTTGGGGCAGTGAGGAATGAGAAATGGAGGCGGTGTAATGTATTGCTGCTGCAGGAAGAGGAATGACAGTGGTAAAGTCGAGCACACACGACAGCACCCAATCGGCTTGTGGCAAACTCATTTCCTGGCAGAATATAGGGTTTCATCTGCTGGAACATTTAATAGGCATCAAAGAAAGATCACTTCCCTCCTCTCCGTGCAGATTGAGAGCCTTCGCTCCTGCTTTATTTTTGCCGTTTTATTAAACCCTTTATATAGTTTTAATACAATATGTATGATCCTCCTGAAAACAAATAAATTCTTGGGCTCTTCCCAGATTCTAAGGATTTCTAATAGTTATGTATGTTTTATTTATATTTCAGAGAGACATTAAATATGCGGGGTGTAAAAATATGCAACAACAACAAAAAAATCAGCTCTAATTTCTTGCTCCGTGCAGAGCAATGTTTCCTTATGGAGTTCATTTGCAGACCTGGGGAAGGGGCTGAGCACCCACCCACCACACCTGGGAAAAGCCCCAAGTGCCACCTCGGGGACTTGGAGTTGTCACTCAGCAGGGACTTGCCCAGGGCCACTCCTGGCTGGGTTACAGGGAGACACACTCCAAGAGACTTTCACCACCTTTCCATCTCGGGCACTTTGCAGTTATTTTTAATACCACCAGAGTAATAAGACAGCTGTAACCCTCCCTTCACCCCCCCCCAGTCCCTCTTGAGGGGGTGGGGAGCTGGTGCCACCCACACCCACACTTCTGGGTGCCACCAAGGGACCCACAGACACCGCTTTCAGGTGCAGGGTCCGTGCTGCATACATTGTTTTTGGTCTCGTGAGCACAGTGATGTGAAGTGACCTCCTGGTTAAGGGTAACCAGTGCTAACAGAGCTGTAGCTGTGCTGATTCTGAACGTCTCTCAAGTGTGTCCTTTAGCAAAACGTATTTGCAGACAAGATGGGCAGAGCAGGTGCCTGTGACACACACTTGTACCTCCTGCAAACCATTAGTGCAGACACCAGAGCACACAAACAGAGGCAAAGGTGAGCTGAGCCTCCTGCTCTGCCTGGAAACCCACCTCCCCCCAGGCTCTTTTCTTCCTCTCCAAGCACTGAGTGTTCCCTCCAGGAGCTCTGGAAGGCCCCAGAAGGGTGGATCCTACACACAAAGCCAGGGGTCAGCTGGGAATTGGGATGAGCTGGGAGGTAACAGAGCTCTCAGCTTGCTGGCCAAAATGAAGAAAACCTCACCAGAAAAAAAGTAGCTTTCTAGTTACCTCCAAATGAAAAGGCTATGAAAATGAAAAGACAACAGGAATCATTCCATTGTCACTAACCCAATGTTTCCTTTTGTCTGCAGGTTTCTCCACACATACACCTGTAGTTCTAGAAAGAATATAATTTATTTAAAGCCTCTGATACAGTATCTTTCTAAGGACTATAAAAAACTTTCCAAATCTGTTAAACACCTTTTCCATTAGCTCTGGAGGAAAGCCTCCCCATCCCTGGTGAAAACCAGCACCTTCTCTGCAGGCTCCTGGCCCACAGCAGAGGGGAGGATGAAAGAGAAGAAAGAGGAAGCAAATGGAAGTTTTTGCCAGTGTTTTTCTCAGATGGCTGAAATTCCAGGATCTGAGACAAGAAAGTTGCCCTCCCTGACTCTTCAGGACCTGGAAGCAATTCCTGCAGGACCACATGTGAGAAGTCACTGCTCTTCCCCCTGCCAGAAACATTTGTCCCCATCAGGGTGCCACAGCCCTTCCAGCAGGGACATCACCCAGAGTTTCTCCAAGAGCTGCAGCCCATTTGTGCATCTCCTCACCAGCAGCTTCACCCCAAAAGCCACAGGTCTGAGAGCAGCTTTCCTGCCTGCTGCCCACGGGGGCTCAGCACTGCTTGCAGCTCAGCCCCGGGATGGGGATGGGAAAAGGGATGGGAGTAGGGATGGGGATGGAGCTGGGCTGGGGGTGCTGATCCCACCCCCTGCCACCGGGCACTGCGTCTGCTGCAGCTCAGCAGAGCTTCCCAGCAGTGTTTAGCTTTCCAGGTTTGTAGTTGGAATAATGATTCTCATCACCACTTGAATTTAATTTAAATGGTTTTCTTCTGCTTTCATTTTATTGGCACCCATTATATCCCCCTTGTACCTCTGGCATTTCCTTAATAGTCTTTTGACTCATCTGCTCTCAGGAGGAGAAACATTTTTTACAAGAACAATATGAAGTAACAGTTATAAAATCCGTAGCCTGGTGATAAATGTTAAGGACCCATATTCTTTTATTGGAAATTGCTGTCTTTCAAATGTTTAACAGATTTGTAAAAATAATTTCTCCAAAAGGTTACGGTTCCATTGAACTCCATTAGAGAGGGGCCGGGCTCTAAATCACGGGCAGCCCGTGCCTGGGGACACGCCAAAGTCATCACCTCCTCCCCTCACACCCACCAGCTCCTGGCCCCTCTCCAGCCCCTTTCCCTTCCCAGGACGTTTTCCCGGACCCCGAGGAACCTGAGCTGCAGCCGAGGAGCTGCTCGGGCCGGAGCCCAGCAATGAAATGCTGGGGGTGTGGGGCTGCTGCTGCCCCGCCTGCACCGGGACCTCGGATGGGAAACTGCCACTTTTATTTTTATTTTATTTTCCCCCTCCCCTTTCTCCTCATCCTGCCCTGTCACATGCCGGGCGGAAAAGATTGTATTTATCACCTGTCAGGGCTTGGCAGAGCTGAGTTACGTGGAGCAGGACAGCATAAAATTATCATACACAAGCATGAAATTACAAAATCGCTCGGAACTGAACAACAAAATTATTTCATTTCTGAGGGAGGCCATTCCATTTTTTAGTCGTGACACCTCAACTGCCAAACTTTGAATTGAAATTGAGTGTGAGGTGCATGGAATATAGACAGCAATAACAAGCAAAGGCATGTAAACTAGCCATGCAAATACACTACATTAATGGCCCCAGAAACCTCCCACAGGAGATATGTAACTAAATAAATGTCACATGTCCCAATAACTCAACTTTTCTTATACATTGCGAGATGAATTATGCCTCCATCGGCACCCGGGCTGCTCCTGGTGACAGGACTCCCATTTGCCCAGAATTCTCCCGGACTGCCCATGGGCTTTGCTTTTCTTCTCCCAGCACCAGTTCCCAGGGGTGGGAAGCATCCAGGGTTGGGCTGCCAGGGTGCAGCACGGTGCTCTGCCACCTCCCCATCCCGGGTGACCCCTCCAGAGCCACAGCCAGGGAGCAATGATGTTATCCCACCCCATCCAGGCTACAAAATCCCCCGGACCTGTGGAGCAGCACCAGCATTTCTACCCTGCTACTGCAACCCGTGCTCAGGGCTGCTCTGGATGCACCGAAAATCCTGGCAGGGTTCCCGAGGATGCCGGCAGCATCCCGGGAGGTCCCGGCAGCCTCCCCCTCCTCTCCTCTCCTGTTCCTGTCCTGTCCGGGCAGAGCCCCGGTCCTAGAACAGACCCGGCAGCAATTGTGGGGCGGAGGAGAAGAGCAGCTCCATTTTATTGCAACCAGGAGCATCCTGATGACTGTAGGCAAGGCGGTCCCAGAGGAGCAATATTTTATAAACACTCTTTGTGTCAAAGCTTATTGTGTGTTTGTCTGACTTTCCCCAGGGACAGGAGCCCACGGAGTAAATAACACAGCCCAGAGCTGGGTGCTGGCACCGAGGGGCTAGGGGCTTCAGGGGGGGCTGGGGGCTTCAGGGGGGGTCTTGGGGCTGCAGGGGGCTGGGAGCTGCACGGGGTCTGGGGGCTGCCTGTCTCCTCAGCCCCTCTGCCAGTCAGGAGTGCTGAAGGTCTCTGCTGCTGAGGGTCCCCTGCAGAGACCCCGGGAAGGGGGGAGCAGACAGGACACCCACAGTGAGGTGGGTGAGGGCACTGGGGGTCCAGAAAGGCAAAAATCTGGTGAGGGGACTCCAGCTGGGAAACCTTGTCCATCCCCCCTCTCCCCTACAAGCCTTGACCTTGTTACATCTCCAAACCCCTTGGAGCTGCCAGCAGCTCCCCTGCTCCAGAGCTGTGCTGGTGGCACTGGGGACGTGTGGAGTCTCAGAGTTTAAAATGGCAAGAAAATCAGCCCAAAATGCCAGCCTGGGGCACCCCAGCATCACCCCAGCTCAGAGGGAGTGAGCTGCAGAGGGCTGAATGTCTCTGAGCCTGTCACAGAAACTTTTGATCTCAGTGGACTGATGTTTATTAACCATCACTCTTCTGCTCTGCTTGCTTTAAAGTATGAAGAGGGATTTTGTAAGGGTCAGAATTCCCAACTGGAGCCTGAGCAGCACAGGAAGGTGCTCCTGCAACGGGGAGCCTCAAGAGAAGAGAGATTCCTGGTGATTTATGAGGAAGGAGGCAAACCTGGCTTTCGGTTCTCCCAGGCAAGCCTTTGATGCTGCCCTTTTAATCCTTAGCCACCTGGTACTAATTACAACTGTAAGATAGTCTTTATATTTAATTAAAAACAAGGAAATCCTTTTCCATATAATGGGAAGCCCCTGGCAATGGATCAAGCCTGGGTGGGTAGGACCAGGAGGTGCCTGTCCCAAGGAACCAAACCAGGCATGGATAGAGCATCCCCAGCTCTGCAGCTGCAGAGACCCCAGGAAGGAACCATCTGCTGAGGAGTGGGAAGGAGATGGAGGGGTAGGGAGGGAAAGGTGGGGGCTGCAAACCCAACTTTTCCATCACTAAGAGGAACAGTGAGAGCCAGAGCAGAGGAGGAAATCTGGGGGTGGGTGCTGGGGGTCCCTGAGGGCACCCCAGGAGGCAGTGGGAGATGAGGATCAGCAAACAGGGAGCCTGCTCCACCACGGGGAGGGAGAGGCTGGGAAATTATCATCACTTTAAGTCAGTTCAACTTCAGTTCCCAGAAAAATATTGGAACAAATGATCAAACAAACTATTTATAAGCACCAAGAAGATAACAGGGTGAGTAGCAGCCAACATGGGTTTGTCAAGAACAAATCGTGGCAAACCGATCTAATTTTCATCTGCGACAGGGTAATAGGCCTGCTGGATAGAAAAGAAGCAGTAAATGTCATATCTTGACTTTAATAAGATTTTTGACACCGTCTTATATGACATTCTCACAAGCAAGCTGAGGAATCATAGTCTAGATGAAAATACTATCTGGTGAGGGCAAAACCAGTTGAAAAACTGCAGTCAGCAAGTAGGCATTGCTGGTCTGCTGCTGAAATGAAAAGCTGCTCAATAGGTCTCACACCCACTGATACTCAGCATTACTGACCTATATGATGGAAAAAACCATAACTATTGAATTTGCATTCTTTGATTGCATTAGAGAGCAGAATCAGAACGAAAAAAGTCTTGAGAAATGCTAGAAATTATTTGAGAAAAATAGGAACTTATCCTACAGATCCAGGTGCCAAGTGCAGCCCCTGGTGTTGAGTGGAATTACTGGTGGGACAGAAAGAAAGGATCCAAGAGTTGTTCCAGATCACAACTTAGACCAGCAAAATCCTGATGCTGAAGGAAAGCAAATGCTCTGGAGAACTTATAGAGGGAGGCACATCATATCTGATGGGTAGGATACAGCTGCTCTCACCACCTTAGCTACAACAAGGAGCAGCTGAGGCTGTCCCAGGTTTTGGGGACAGGGAGCACCAGGATAAAGCCTGCAGGTGAGTGAGGAGAAGGGTCAGGGATCTGTAATGCATGCCCTGAGTCAGGAGGGGGGATAAAACTCTGCAGAACTCATGTCCTCCTATTTGTGTCCCCCATGATGCTTCCTCTGCCAGCTCCAAACCTCTGGTCCTGGTCAGGGAACTGCAGGAGCAGCATCAGCATCCTCAGTGCTGGCTGTCCCTGCCTGTGTCCCCTGCAGGCAGCTCACCCCCTCCAGCCACCAAACCCCAACAACATGACACACAGCAGGGGAAAAAGCAGCCCAGGGGGAGGCTGGCAGGGCCCTGCTCTGTCCTGCAGCCCCTGGGGAAGGAGCAGCAGTGCTGGAGATGCAGGGACAGAGCCCCGGATCCCTGGGGAAGGAGCAGCAGTGCTGGAGATGCAGGGACAGAGCCCCTGATCCCTTGGGAAGGAGCAGCAGTGCTGGAGATGCAGGGACAGAGCCCCTGATCCCTGGGGAAGGAGCAGCAGTGCTGGAGATGCAGGGACAGAGCCCCTGATCCCTGGGGAAGGAGCAGCAGTGCTGGAGATGCAGGGATGGGCACAGGGCAGGGGTGGAACAGCTTCGAAGTGCAGGGGGGGCACAACATCTCTGCCCTCCACACAGAGAGAGGCAGGTGACAAACCCCAAACCCTGCTGCAAACCAAACCCCCAGCCCCTCCCCTGTCAAAAGGCCCTGAGAGGGGGCTGGGTCTGGGTCTGGGTCCGGGCTGGTGCAGCTGTGCTGGCAGAGCCTCCCCACAAAGGGTTAAACCCTCCTCGAGAATTCTCCGCCAGTCTCCCACATGCAGCCAAACAACAGCTTGACATTTTCCATCCTTCACCAGAAAGACAAAGGCGTGAAGATATTCCCATGATTCCTTTCTGCATCCCTAACTATGAGCTCAGGTGCAGCAGCGTTTGCCCTGGACCGGCCTCATCAACATGAAGGGCGAACTCATCGTTTCTGCATCTTTCCTCGCCACTGCTTGATTAATTGGCTCACAACGATGCTGGCTGAATACCTAATGCTGCTCCTGTCCCTGTTCTTTCTTCACAGCCTTTTGCTGCATTTACATATACTTTATATTCCATAATTTTCACACGCACACAAAAAAAAAAAAAAAAGGGAGCACATCTCAGTAATTTGATGTAATGACGGCATGTCACCAAAAAGAGGAATTAGAAAAATCTGTAGGTATTTAATTTATTCTTGTTTTTTTTTTTTTTTCAAGTAGATCTCTCCGAGAAAGGCATTAATATTCATGGGCATGAAAAAAAGTACTCTTGAAAGGAAATTTCCAGCATTTTAGTTTAAATTAAATACATTTTTAAAGAAGCAATATTTAACTAATAATGCTTAAAGGCAAAATTAACAAAAGTAGCAATTTTTACCCTCCAATGTGAGGTTTTTGTCTCAGGGGTTCCCAGTAAAACTGCCCTAAAAAGAAAATAGAATGCTGCTTATCTGAGGAAGGCTTCAGTGAGTCCAGGAGGGAGGGCACAGGGGAGAGCAAGGCCTCTTGCATTGCCCCAGATGATATTTGTGCTCAGCCCTGTTCCTCTAACACATCACAGGGATGAGCACCCAGCACCACCTCACCTGCCCAGGAGCTGCCCCTTGGACAGGGAACCAACATCTCACTGGGACTTCATGCAAAATCTGGGGATTTTTTCTTTTTTTCTCTCTCTTCCTCAATTAAAAACAAGAAAGAGAAAAATATAAATATAAATCAGTGAGATGAATTTGCAGGAAACAAGCAAGGCCAAAACGTTCAGCAAAGGAAACACAAGGACTGTTATGGACAGCAGTTCCACCCAAGGAACTCCTCAACTTATCACAGAGAGAAAAAATGGAACAAAATAAACATCAGCTTTTTTTCCCCAGGAATTCCTGGCAAAAGGCTGCCCTGTCCTGCCCAGCAGCAGCTGGCAGAGCTGCAGAGATCCTCTGAGGCATCAGGATGGTTACAGATCAACAGGAATGGCACCAGGCTGGCTCTGGGGCAGCCTGGATTGCCCAGGATGCTGGGCAGGGGGGGAAGGTGCTGGGGAGGGTCTGGACCCCCAGTATCTGTGGGGGCATCCGATGGTTGGGGCCTCACCACACCCAGGAACATGACACAGGGGACAGGACCCATGGCCAGGCTGCTCCTCAATGCTTTGCTGCACCCAGACAGGGCTTGGAGCACCCTTGGGGGGTGACACCCCCCCCTCCCCAGGAGACCCCATCCCCACGGCACAGCCAGCAGCTCCCAGCACCCCTCTGCCAGAGGCTGAGATGATCCATGGCCAGGGGAGGCTTCAAGGATGCACGTCCTTGAGAAGGAAAATATAAATCTTGAGAGCTGGGATTGCCTGTAAATTCTCCCCTGCTTGCAGGGCCAGGATGCAGCCCGGAGCTGGGCAGGACCTGGTTCTGCCCCAGGGTGCTGCTCCCAAACCCCCTCCCTCCAAGGGCAGGAGAGGGGCTGCTGCAAACACGGGGGCTCTGCCAGCACAAAACTGTCTTAATCTGGTTCTGCCAGAAATAAAACTCCCTTTATCTTTGTCCTGGCACATTACAAAAAGATTATCCCCTGGATTAAATAAAATTATAAGGTTTATTTCTCAAGTGTGAAAGCCCAAGGCTGGCAGAGGCAGGGGCTGGATAGCTGCTGGGCAGGGTCCCTGCAGGGGGGAGCAGCCCACCCACTGCTGGGCAGGAGCTCCAGCAAGTTCCTAAATTGGTCTCCTGATATTTTATGAAATAACTTTTTCTCTCCCTCCCCCCCAAAGTACTTCTTGATATTTTTATGTTTATATATTTTAACTTAGGATCGGACTCATAAAAAATACATGAGGAGTAAGTGGTTTCTGCCAATGTTTTATACATGATTTGGGAACAGACACCATTCAGAGGGAGGAGGAGAAAATTCCTTCTCATGCCAGGCCAGGCTCAGACAGGAGCTGGGGAGGGGGTCCCGTGGCAGAGCTGCCACCAAGGCTTCCCAAAGCCCTTGTGGGACCCCCTGAGCAGGGGGTGACCCCGCCACAGCAAGCAGAGGCTCTGGGAGCCCCCAGCCCCACGGGTTCCCCAGGGTGGGTGTCATGCCAGGGAAAACTGGGAGCAAGGGGCTGGGGTCCCACCCCAGCATCCCCCAGGCTGAGGGGCTTTGCTGCAGCTGGGGCAACCAAAGGGTTAACACAATATTTCATTTCCTTCCTCCCTCCTAGCATATATTATCTTTTTTTTTTTTTTTTTTTGACTGTGTAATAGGATGCAAAGTTTTTTAAATGATACAATTGTATTCTATTATATTCCACTCTTCGGGGAGATTTTAGGCTCATTTTTTGCATGAATGATACTGGCTTGATGCATTTCAATCCTGACACAGATAGCACTGTAGGCACACACAGCAGATAGGGTTATAGCAAGTGCACAGATAAATGCAAAAACATATGGCAACACGAGGAAACTCTACATTTTTTATTATATAAAAGCAGAACACATGTTCTGGGATACAGTGTGCAGGATCTGAAAGATGCAGTTACTGGCTCCTTCAGATGGGTTTTTGTGGGATTTGCTTAAAGTAAAATGTAAGCAGGGATTCTGTGCAGATTTTCCCCTTTGGAGAATTGAACTGTGAATCAAATATTGCCTGATCCACAGATGAAAATCAGTCTGGGGGGTTTCTTCTCCGGGTCTCCAGTGAGCATTTGTCCAGCTTACCTGAATTTAGCATAATCTGTGCTCAAATGAGTCTCTGGGGTGGGGGAGTGAGGAGGGTACAGGCTGCCTGGCAGGGGAGCAGAGGGAACACCCCAAACCTTCCCCTTTCAGGCATTTTCCTATGGCCTCCTCTCCTCTTTTCAGCAGTGCAGTCTCCTCCAGGACCACGAGCAGCCCAGTGCCACCTTCCCCTGCCTGCAGGAGGCTGTGGGAGGGTCCCAGGGGGCTGTCTGCCCAGGAAAGGGGTCTGGTCACAGCCTCCTCACCTTCCCCAACACCCCTGAGAGGGACACAACTCAAAGTACTCGCTCTGCCCAGCACCCTACAGACCAGGACTGCTGCCCCACTGTGTCTGCACCAGCTCAGGGTCCCCTGAGTGGGGTCCCCACCCCACATTTCTCTAGCTGCAGGAAGGGAAGGACGCCCTGAAGGCTGCCTGGCTGCTGGCGAAGGTCTTAAAAGAAATTATAGCCTGCATAAAAATATTGGCTCCAGCCAAGGGCCCTAAAACATCCCCCTGAGCATTGAACAGTGACTGCAAGTATATTACTGTGCACTTAAGGTTACCCCAGGAACCCAAGGTCAAACAGCCCCACGTTACATCCAGCTGACTCGGGGATGGATTTGCTGGGTGGCAACAAGAGGGGAGGCAGAGGTTCCACCAGGCACTGGGATTTAACTCAATAATCAATTTACCCTGGAATCAATTCTGATGGAGTACAATTCCCATCTATAATCCCAGGTTATTGCCAGCACTGCTGCTTGGTCAGACACCAGCAGACCTGAGCCAAACACATCCCAACCTCCTGGTCTCAGGGCAAGGGATTGCCCGGGCTGCACCTCATGCCCAGCACCCTTCAAAGGACCACCCCACCCTGGGGGCTCTGTGGGACCCTCAGGCACAGCCCAGCACCCCATGACCCCCCGGGAGCTCTCCTGTCCCCCTGCACACCCAAACCTTGAGAGATGCTGTGGAGGGGCGGGAGAGAGGGAATATTTCTCTCTTAACTTTAAGTTCCCATGAATTTAGAATTCTTCTCTCTGAGGGGCTAATTATGTAATTTCAATGTTTACTCTGCACAGACAGATCTCATAAGATGGTGCCCCAGGGAGATCAGTGCTGGATTTAAACCCCAGCAAGGTAGCACTCGCCGCAGAGCTCACATCACAGCCCGGTGCTGCCTCGTTGGCTTTGCTTTTCAGGGAGTATCTGCCCCTGGATTTTGCCCTCTGCTGCCTTTGATTACTGGTCACTGATGCTTCATTTCCTCCTTGCAGCCCCAAAGCCAAACACCCCGTGGTGTGCCCAGCAAATATCTGGGTGGTTAAAAACCCCCCTGAGAACCAGGGCCCAAGAAACGTGGTCCAGAATTCTTCCCTTTCCCATAATTACCCACAGCTCTTTATATTTAAGATATTTAGGCTCCCTGGGCCAGAAATGGAGGTTATGGTGCACCTGGCTCAGCCTCAGTTACAGAAGGTGGATACGGAGGGAAAAGCTTTCAAGAACCACACAATTAAACCCAAAAAACGTACAGACTAGGAAAACTTTGTCATCTTTCCCGTGGAACCAGGAGGGAAAGCAAAGGCAAGGAGATTATCCAAAGTCCACAATTCCCCCAGCAGTGAGCTGTCCCTTTAACCACTGCTAAATTGTTTTCTGACAGCCCCTGCTACAATTTTATCCCCTGACATTTGATTTACATGTGATCTTTAAGCACCACCACTGCTGCAATAGCTGTTTGGTTAATATTCAAATCACTCTGTGATGTCACATACCTTGATAGGTCATTTCACTGCGCCTTGGCAAAAGGCATGTAAAAATAAATGTATAACTAATGAAATAAACTGATTAAGGGGAGAAATCAATCGTTTTACTGCTGTAGTGAAGATCTAGCAGTTAATTTAGCATGGATCTGCAAGGGTGCACGTTAATAGAACAGCCTCTCATCTAATTGGTGCCACAGTAAATGAAATACAGTAATATTCCATGATGCATTGGAAGAGTTCACTTCATTTTCTCTGCTCTTTCCTGATAACTGTTTACAGCACAATGGGTTTTATTTATTCCTCCCCAGCACACAGAAGCAGGAACTTGCCAGCCAGCCCCGTTAACCAGCCCCAATTAGCAAGTCTAACGTTCTGCTTAGAGTAACTTCTGTAATCAAGATCTGCAGAGCAGCTACTTGGGCTTCTTTATAGCTTTTCAGCTTTTCCCCCCACTCCTGGGAGCTGCTGCTCTGCAGGCAGCAAGGTTGGGCTGTGATGGGGTGGGGGTCAGGCAGCAAGGTTGGGCTGTGATGGGGTGGGGGTCAGGCAGCAAGGTTGGGCTGTGATGGGGTGGGGGTCAGGCAGCTGCCCCCTTTGCCCCCCTCACAGCATTCCCCACTTTCCAGCCCAGCCCCTGGCACTGGGAGGAACCCCACAAACCCAGAACAGGAGCAGGGCCAGGCAGTGGCATTCCCATGGAGGGGTGGTCCTGTATCCCACTGGATGCCCCAGCACCTGGGTCAATCCACCTGGACCAGGAGCAGCTGCAGAGAACCCAGGAGCTCCAGAGACTTCCCCAACATCCATCACTGTGGTGCTGCCCTGCTCATCACAGCTGCCAAAAACATGCAGAAAGTCCCATCTGGCCCAACCAGGTACCCAGTCTGAACTCTGATCAAGAATAACCCATTGGCTGACTCATTACCCACACCCCATTTCTCTGAACAGAAGGTCATCACCTTTAGGATGAGTTACCACCTCAAGTCTAGAATAAAAATATTTGAGAAATGCCACCCTGGAGCAGCCTGTGCTTGCTCCTCCGTGCTGAAACAGAGCAGAAGAAGACAGCAGCAACTGGTGAGGTGGCAGCCAGGCCCTCCCACCACCACAGGAGAGCCTCTCCCCTCCCTGAAAATATTTAGCTGGATAAAAAAAAAAAAAAAAAAGGGGGGGGGAAAAATGATCTATACAAAAGCTTTGCATAAAAAAGTGATCAATGCAAATTCCTCTGAGAAAATTGCACCAACAGATGGAATCAACCCATTTCCAGCAAATGCCTCTGGCTGTGCAGATGGTAATTATGGGCTGTATGTAAATACCCAAGCTCCAGGAAGCACAGCAACACGCAGGGCTGAGTTCAGGGGATGCCAGCCCTGCCCCTTCCCAGAGCCCTTTGGCAAGGAGGAAACCAGGACCTGGAAAGGTCTGGTCAGCAAGGTGCCCTGTGCCAGGGACAGATCCTGACTCCCAGCTGGATGAAGTCGTCAGACACCCAGAGGAACCCCAAACCTCAGACATGGAGTCCTGGGCTGCCTTATCCACAGAAGCTTTTAGCAAAGGGTGTCTGGGTAAAGCACATGGTTCAGAGAGGGAAATCCCTACGGAGAGCTGGTGCTGTGAAGCTGCAGGAGAGGTTGGAAGTGCTGCTGGGAGGAGGAGAAGGCTCCAACATCCATGGGACTGGTCCCATCCACGCCCCCAGCACCACCAGTCCCTTCCCTCTGAGCATCAGCAGCCCCTGGGCTGTGCCAGCTCCATCAGCTCCTCCCTGCCCTCACATCCCACCCTCAGCCCCTCGCCAGGGCAGGACCAGGGATTTTTGTTTTTCCAGTTTGGTGTCAAACACTATTCCCAAGGCTACTGTATTTTTATGTTGCTGTTGACACAGTTTGGTTTGGGTTTTTGGGTTTTTTGTTTTTTTTTTCCATTCTGAGAAAAGTGCTTTCAGAAGAAGTCTGTGGTAAAATGTTAATTGGAGCCAAGTAATTAGACAAAGATAGTTAGTGATCTCTCCAAAGCAATAAGCTTTTTGTGCTTTGTTTTAGTGCTATAATAATTACTATCATTCCACAAAGTGCTTCGGTGTCTGACAGGAGGGATCCACGTGCAGCTGAACGCTTCCCCCAGGACTCAGGGTGGGGGAACACAGCTCCAGAGCACCCTGCCCACCACGGCCACCCTGCCCTGGCCCCAAACCCCTCCCAGGAGCCCCCAGACCCAGCCCAGAAGTGCCTTTCACCTGGCTTCAGGCTTTCCAGACTTAATTTTTTTTTTTTTTTTTAATTTAATACAAATTTGCAACCTGAACGACCTGTTGATAGGAACCGTCTTGGCCTTGATGAAGGGAAGGGAACATTTCTGCCAGCACTCTTCTCCTCCCCGATGCCCCCAGGCAGGGGCCAAGGAGGAGAGGAGGCAAACCCAGCCAGAGCTCCTGCGAGGAGGAATTTTCCTCGCAGAAAATCATCCGGAGGTGTCTTCCTGCGAATGTAAACACTGATATAATTGCCTTCACTCTGCCTTTCCGCGGCGGTTCTGCAGGCGAGGGAAGTCCCTGCAGCCTCATTATGCAAATGGAACAAGTCCTGTACCAGCCGCGTATCCAACATGCAAATCAGACCTGCCGGACCAGACCATCCCAGGGCTGGGATGCGCTTTCCTGGAGGATGGGCTTCCTCCCTGTCAGCCAAAGCAGCGCTCACATCACTCCCACTGCAATCCCTATTTCAATCTTGTATTAAAAAAAAAAAAAAAGAGCTGCTGGAGATATATTATGATTTGCAGCAAACCCAGACTCCCCAGTACACGCCAGACTGTCTCAGCTGCTACAAACAGGGCCCAGGTTAATGGAGGTAACCCAGCAACGCCTCTGAAATAAATGCTTCCCCCGTGATCCTGTGCCCGAGAGCCGGGAAGCAGCAGAGCTGCAAACCCGGAGCTCCGGAGAGCAGCCTGGACAGGGAGCCCCAGCATCCCCCCACATCAGCACCCAGACCCCCTGCATCCTGCCCGGGGAGGGGGCTACAGCCCACCCGTGGGGCTGGTGAGGAGAGGAGCCAGCAACCATCCCTGCAAGGTCCCAGACTCTCTGCCCATCACCTCCATTAAAGAAAAAAAAACACAAAAACCCCAAACACAGGTTATTACACAAGCACCATGCCATGGCTCTGCCACATGAACACACGGGACATCACTGTGCCAGGAACCTGTTAATATCACTGCACAAGTGTTGTACAGGAGGAGCACAAAGGCAGCCAGGCTCACACACACCTCCCTCCTGCTTCAGACCTCCCTTTGCTATCTTTTCATCAGCAACCGCAGATGGATTTTCCCAGCATGAGAACTGCCATGGAAATTGAAAGATTGTACAGCAAATGTTTTGGTTTGTTTTTTTTTCCTTGATGCTCTAATTGTGCAGCCTTTGATTTTATTAATCTGTTTTTATTAATATCCTGAAGGCAACAGGAAAAAAAATAAAAAAGCTTTTACTTTCTGAAATAACTGGTGCTGCTTGTAGTTTGTCCACTGAAGGAGGTGGTGAATGTGGCATCTAGGACAGAGCACCCATCTCTCTGGGACAGAAGGGATGAGTTCCTTCTGCTTGCTGGGCCATGGGGCCCAGGACCAGCCTGGCAGACTCCTGGGGTCTCTTTCCATCCATCTGCTGCTTGGCAGGAGGAGGAGATGCTGGGGAAGGGCACCCTAGGTGCCTCTGGCTGGGGCAGATCCCCCCCATATCCATCCCCCAGCAGTGGGGGGTGTGTGAATGCCCCACTTTCCATTTCACTTAAATGAAACTTAAACTCGCTTTCCATTTCAGATGCAGAATAAATCAGAGGAGTTTCTAGGGATGAGTTGTGGAGTTTCCAGATCAACAGGCACCGTGTGCTTGTCCCCAAGGGGCTGCTGTCCCTCCAAGCCTCTGCCATGAGACCAATGTCCACACCACCAGCACACAGAGGGCAGAGCAGGGGCAGCTGCTTTACCTGTGAGCCAGATACTTAACAAATAAAGGGGGGCTTCTGCTTTCATATAAACATGTGAAAAGAAACAAGTAAATTTCCACTCCCAAAGCAGCACACACTCAGCTTCCACCCCTGGTCTCACAGGGTGAAAAAGCCTTAAAACAGGAGCTTCAGACTGCCCAGGTCTGATACCAGAGTGGTCTGCAGGGACATCTCTGCCTGCAGTGTCCATGTTCTGAACTGGTACCAGGTCAGTCAAGCTCTGTGGGCACAGACACACAGCTATAGGGTGTGTGTGTCCCCATCACACATTTAACCCTGCCAGGAGCACAGTGGGGTCTGTCCTGTCCCTTCCCTACACCCAGGGAGGCCCTGGGCTTCCTGCAGCAGGAGAACACCAAGAGAGCTTTCAGCTGCAGAACTGGATCTCTATTTTAATGGCAGGATGTGTGCAGTAACAGCACATGTGGGGTTATCGATGTTCGCTTTGTACTCGCCTGTAAAACGCACTGACACAGTATATTGCATGGTCAATAGGTCTTTAGGGTTTTTCCAGCAGTATTAAATATCATTTTAAATTACATGCCCGGGTACTTAGTTGCTCCCACAGCAGAGCTCAGGGCAGTACATGGGAAGTGCTGGAGCCCTGCACGGGGCAGGGGATGGGATCTGCTGGGCACAAACCAGGAGAAAGATGGGAGCAGGGGGAACAGCACACTTGTGGGGTCAGACACCCAGCATGGAAGCACACAGAGATAATGAGGAGAGGCAGTGGGAGGGCAGGCAGAGCTGCTCAAGAGCTGAACCGAGTCTTCCCTCATCACCCCACCAGGACACTCTTTCAGCAATTCCTTAAGAAGTTTGGGAGGCCGGGAGGGGCATTTGATTATCTGATTTGAAATACAACCCTCCAAAGAACCCTCCCCTATTGAAGAAGCCATAAAAAGGAAATCTCTCCTAACGTCACTCTTTCCTCCCTGTTCCTCAGGAGCCGGGGAGCTCTGCCATTCATCACCCGCCTGACACTTTCATAATGTAGTCCTAGATAATGGCACACCTTCCAACTTTCCAGAATTGGCTGTCAGGAAAATCGAAGGAGACAAGTGTGAGATGCAGGAACAGGGCCAGGTGCTGAAGCCGCAGGAAGGGAGCCCCGGGGGGCAGGGGGCGAGAGGGGGAGCAGAGGTCAGGAGCATCCCTCCCGTCCTGCCTGCTCCCAGCCCCGCCGTGACTCCTCCTTCTTGTGTCGGGGACATCCCGCATGGCCACGAGGAAGAGAGGGGACGGGAGGCAAAGGGGACACAGCTCCTGTCTCCCAGAACACCCATCCCAGCAGCACCAGGACCACTCACACCGGCCCTGCCAGCCCCGCTCCCTGCCCTTCCCAGACCTGCTGGGGGTTTGTCCAGGGATGCAGCCTCCTCCCCTCACGCACTCGAACTCCTCCTCCTCCTCCTCACCCCATCCCACCGCTCGGACTGCTCTCCGAAATCCCTGACCCCGTCCCCAGCAGCACCAGCTCCTCCGGCACACGCAGCCCCAGTATAGCTGCATCCGGCACACGGGCTGTCTGTCCGGCTGTCTGTCTGTCCAGCTGCCTGTCCGTCTGTCCGGCCCCCTGCCGACTCTGCCTCTAGACCCGGCAGGGTCCCCCCCGAACCCCCCCGCAGCTCCTCTCCCAGCAGTGTCAGATATTTCCTCTTTTTTTTTTTCTTTTTCTTTTTTTCCCCCGCTCCAGCCTCTCCAGGTGTGCATGTGCATTCTCTGACTTGTCAGCTCATCTTGCCTTGGGGGTTTCTAACAGTTTATTCTACTTTCCTTTTTTCTTTTTCTTTTCAAGTAGAACCGAGTGCCTGATACCTGAATGATCGCAGTCACGCTGTGCACAGAAGCATTCGTCTCCGAGTAACAAGAGCTTCAGAACTTTTTTCCCTGCCCCGGCACGCCATCCCTCGGCACCACTCAGGGGCTGTAACTGCGTTCCCGAGGCAAAAGCTCAGCAAAGCTCCCGGCTTGCAGACCCCCACTCCCCCCACGGCGGGTGCCAGCCTGGAGCCACGGAGCCCAACAAGTCCTGTTTGCTCAGAAACTACTTGCTGACCCCTCCTGCACACATCTCTGGTGGGCCCGAGACCCCGCAGAGCGGATAATCCCCTTGAGGGGCTGAAATGGCAATTTCGAGGTGATTTTTTTCCTCCTCAAAAATCTCTCAGGTACACTGACAGCAAACCCGACACTACGAGACACTCCTTACGTGACACTGCTCATAAATACAGCCACCAAAAGCCAAAACGTGAGATATTAACATTTTGCCTTATCAGACTCGCAACAAAACCCAAAACATCAAACTCAGTTATCCAGCGAACATTAGTGGTACCGCACTCACCTGGAACCAGCGGCTTCTCCTCCTGCAGCCCACGAGTCGCTGCTTCAAACACCTTGTGGCACCAGGAGCCCTCCACACCACCTCCCAGCCGAACCGGAACCCCAGCCCCTCTCCCGAGCCGGATTAAATCCCGCCCTGATTCCTAATTAGTCCCAGCAGTGGGTAATTAAGGGCACAGGCCAGGCTGGAGGAGCTGCCTTTCAGCTGGGGCTTTAGGTCAAAAAGGGGGTGAGGAGGAGAGGTGGCACAAACCACCTGAGGGTTTGCTCAGCCCTGGCCCTGAGCAGCAGCAAGCGCTGGTGAAGCTGTCCCTGTGCTCCCCGGGGACACCGGGCCGGGACCGGGACCCGGGGGATCCTGAGGGGCTGGTGTGAGGTTTACATTTCCCTGGGCACAGTGTGCTGGGATGAGAGCTGCCAGCTGGGTGCCTTGTCTTTGTCTTTAAATAAATATGATTTTGTCAGGTTTATGAAAAATAATATAGCGTGTTATTTTTCATAAGCCTGACTGATATCTCCATTTCCCATGGTTCAACTTAGGCCATAAACATGACCCTGCTTGAGTGATTTCACCTTCCCCACTGAGCAAAGAACCTCAGCAGCACTCAGACCAAGGTCCTGACTGATTATCGACAAATTAAAAATATAAGCTATTGACCAGACACTGAGATAGAGTCCCTGAGCCGCTGTCCGGAATCTCAATGAGGTTATTGAAGTGGTAGGGATCGATACCGCAGTTCCAGGGCGGAGAGCAGGCGGGTGGCTGCATGCACAATGCCGGGGAGGGGGGAAAGCAAGAGGGATGCTTGAGTAAAGAGTTGCTGAGATGGAGCATGGGATGCATTCCTCTGCCCGCAGCCTGAAGCCTCTGGCGTTCAGAAAGACAATGCAGAGAGAATGGGCGATGGGGAGGGCAGCCGGGGGAGGGGGTTTGTGGGGTCACCCCGGGCTGTGGTCCCACGTCCCACAAACACACTTGTTGTGCCGAGGCTGCTGGTGGCACCGCTTGGCAGCAGTGCCAGTGGGGGGCTGGACCCCCCCTCAGGGTTGTTCTCCTCGGAGGGGCTGCACGGTGTCTCCTCCCCTCTTTGCTGTGTTTTGGGGTGCGGGATGGGGACACCCTGCTCCCGCGGGTGCCGGCATCACCACGGGTGAGAGGAAGGGGTGACACCGTGTCCCCAGGAACGGGGAGAATCAGAACCCTCAAGGCACAACATGATCCCCTGGTCCCTCTTCCAACAGCCACAAATCCTCGTGGGAGTTGCCAGAGGCCGGAGCCACCCGTGGGCAGTGGTGACCCCATGGAGGAGCTCCCCACAGCTGCCCTGATGTTTCCCTGCTCCCTGTTCTCATCCCTTACTTGTTGGCTAAGTGATTTCTTGGCTCCCTGGCTAATGCTTGGTGACATTTATATTGCTTCAATCAATATTAATTATCTTTTGTCCCAAGTGAACAAACCCGGGTTTTTTATTCCCTACCCACTGATGGCCCCCGGGATTTGTGCCTCCATCTGCCCCCAGTGGTGACACCACCAGGAAGCCTCCCACTGCTCTTGTTCTCCCCACCTCTGTCTCAAAGCTGCAGGTCCTGGAGTCATGTGAATCTTTTGTTTGGGAATGAGGTTCCCAGCACTTTCACTGAGCAGAAATATAGGAAAATGTTCAGAGAACACAAGACCTCTGTGAAAATAAAAGCAAAAATGCTTTTAATTTTTAACTTTGTTGCCTTTGAGGCAGTCCTGACAGAGCAGGACTCCCAGCAGTTCAGCACATGCAGTTGGTGCTGTCCTTACACAGGAGGCTGCAGATGAGAAGCAGGAGCACCCAGACACCCATCTGTCGTGGTTCCTACAAGGTTCCCATACAAGGCTGGCACCTGATTGCTCCCACAGTGCAGCTTGCTCAGCTGGTGGCTTTCAGTGCATGGTTGCAGTGGTGATGTGGGGTTCTGCAGCATTGGTGATGTGGGGTTCTGCAGCAGTGGTGATGTGGGGTTCTGCAGCAGAGATGATGTGGGGTTCTGCAGCAGTGGTGATGTGGGGTTCTGCAGCAGTGATGATGTGGGGTTCTGCAGCAGTGATGATGTGGGGTTCTGCAGCAGTGATGATGTGGGGTTCTGCAGCAGAGATGATGTGGGGTTCTGCAGCAGTGGTGATGTGGGGTTCTGCAGCAGTGATGATGTGGGGTTCTGCAGCAGTGGTGATGTGGGGTTCTGCAGCAGTGATGATGTGGGGTTATGCAGCAGAGATGATGTGGGGTTCTGCAGCAGGCAGCTTGATGGCCATGCTGCTCAGGGTAAGGCTTGAGCAGCCTCCCCTGTTTTATGAAACACTGTGCTGCAGTTCCAGCAGAGAGGAAAGGTTTAAAGCAGGGAGCAGCTACTAACAGATTCATTAAACTTGCTCCAAAGCAACTATAAAAAATCAATTTAGTTCACCAGGCGGCTTGAACTCGTGCCAGTGGCAGGGAGCAGCTCCCAGCCCAGATCTCTCCAGCTTTCAAGTGCTGCTGTCATGTTAGAGGACAGCAGGGAGGGTACAAAGCCAGGCTCCACGCAGGCTGTCGGGCATCACCTGCTCCTCAGGCACCTCCGGACTCCGAGGAGGCCCTTGCTCCAAACCCAGCTTTCCTTGTCTGCTTTTCCTCAGGCTGGCCCACCCTGGCACCACCACCACTCCCATGCTAATGGGAAAGCTCTGGAGTTGCCACATGAAATATTCATGGTGTCCCATCCCTGCTGCCCCACTGCCCCCGCCACAGCCAGCACACAGCCCTGGCAGCCTGCTCCTTGCACAGGCAGCTGCAAAGAAAGATATGTTAATATTCCATCCCCTGGCTGCAAGGTTCATTAGCAGAGCTGGAGCAGCCCATCCTCTGCCTGGTGGGCTGGCGGGTGGGCACCTGCTGCAAGGAACCGTGTGAAATCCTCATTAAAAGTCACTTCAGGGCCAGGCCAGGGAACGGGGCAGTGATGCTGAGCCCAGGGCAGTGCAGAGCATCTGCCTGCACACACATTGCTGCTGCTGGCCTTGGCCACTGCTGGAAAGCAAAGGGGGGGCTGGACTGGAGGGGTTGGCAGAAACCAACCTGGCTGGGGGAGATCCTTTTGGCTTTGCACTGTCTCACCAATGCTGCTCAGTGGTGGCTGATACCTGCTGGGCCTTCTGGGGCCTCCGTGGGGGCTGCTGGACTCTGACATTCCCATTCCTGTTTCTCCAGGAGCTGGCAGAGCCCTGGGGTCCTCTCTGCCTCCACAGGATGGGCACCAGTCCCTGTGCAAGGGGAGCAGAGGGGGGCAGGGGTGCTCAGCAGCCCCCATCCAGAGCATAAAACATCAGAGTGCCCATTAAAACTTCACCACATGGCAGGGCAAAGCCGTATCTGGGGAGGAGAGAGGCTGTGGGAGGAAAGGTGAATCCTTCCAGGCATTTCACCAGGGGATGGTGATGGGGAATGGAGTTTCCTTCCCCTGCAGGACCTGAGCAAGCCCCTGGGCAGCAGAGCTGGGCCTGGTGAGGGGACCTGCACCCCTGTGCTGCAGCTCCCTGGTAAAAATACACAAGGGTGAAGGAAGGAGTGTTCTCAGGAATGCATTACACTGAGAGGGTGAGAAAAGGAGCGGGCAAGGGGCTCCTGTGAAACTCCAACACTTCCCTTCCTGCACACTTTCTAAATGTAGCTCATCCTTCCCCACCTGAGATGCTGCTGCTGGCTTGTACCTGTGCTGGGAGGGAGCCAGGGCCAGCTGAGGGCTCTGCCTAGGGCTGGGGGCTCCACTGCTGCCCACCCTCACGGGAAGATCAGTTTTTACCACTGCTCAGTTCACCTAAGTAATCCCTTTTATCCATCTGCACCAAAAAAAGGGTAAGAAAAGCTCAACTGACATTGTCTGGGGGCTGGGTGACATCCCCCCAGGCAGGCTTGGGACAGGTCTGTGGTTTCTGTCCCTGCTCTCAGCTGCCCCAGACCCCCAGCAAGGACATGGGCAGGGGCAGCTCCCTGCTCTGGCTGGGTACACCCTGGGGAGCTGTCACCATCCCCACCTGGGGACATCTGTGACCTGCACATCACTGCACAACCCCTGCTGGCAGCCCCTCCTCAGGGCAGGGCTGCCCGGGGGGGAAAAGAGCCATGGGAAAAAATCAGAAAGAAACTTGAGCAGCATTTGTATTCCCAACAGCCCCGTCCTATTCAGCTCCACTTTTAAATGTGTTGCTTAAGTTTCTTCTCTGCTCCATGAAAATTTTCCTACAGTGAAAAATACTGCAAGGCACAGGCTGGCATGAGCAAGTGACTTCCATGGCAATGACACATCCAGTGTGCCTGTGAATGGGAAGTCTCTTGCTCATTCTGGTCCCGTCCCCTGCGTTTGGCTGCTCTGAATTTAGCAGAGCAATCATCAAACCCGAGGGGTCTGGAGAAGGGAGCCCGAGGTGGTGCCCCCAGGCAGCAAGGTGTGTGCAGAGCCCAGCCTTGGTGTTTGGTGAGACCCCGGAGGGGTGGGTGGGCATGGGCCAGGCACAGGACCCCCCCAAACCATCCCCTCAGCACCCCCAGTGCCTGGCTGCCCCAACCAGCCCCGTGTAGGGTCTGCTGGAACATCCCATGGATCCTGGTATGGACCATGAATAGGACCACAGAGGGGTCCAGGATGTGGGGTGCCCCCTGCACCTCTGTGGGGTGTCCTGCTGTCCCCTCTGTCCCACCCAGCTCCTCCGGAGGGGCCTTGAGCTCAGCAGCCCCTGCAGGCATCAGGGGATGGAGCTGATGGGAGCACACAGGGCAGGGGAGGGGGTGGCCCCACGCCAGCCGTGCAGTTAATCACATCAGTGCTGTTCTGAACTGCAGCAGGGTTATTTAATAAAGAACTTCAGGACACAATTATCACCGTGGGTTATTCTTCAGCAGGTCCAGGCTGACATTGGTGGGACAACTCTGCTGCTAATTAGTTTAGTCTCTGCTGTTGTGCCTTTTTTTTTTCCTGTTTACATAATTAATTCTGTGAATTTTGTATTCTCACTTAAACTCACTTTTTTTTAATAGAGCAATCTCTACTAAAAGATGAATTTTTTATAAGTTTGCCTTTG
The DNA here is from genome assembly GCF_003957555.1 of Calypte anna. Taxonomy (NCBI): domain Eukaryota; kingdom Metazoa; phylum Chordata; class Aves; order Apodiformes; family Trochilidae; genus Calypte; species Calypte anna. Next base: position 600,708 of record NC_044261.1, on the reverse strand, counting down.
TTACTTTAAATTTTTTATAAACTTCTTACCCTTAAGGAATATTTCTTATAGCTGGCAATAAAGTATGTTAACTTCATTTGAAAAGGGAAATGTAAGTTGGTATTTTATTAAACACACAGAGTACCCATATATTTGCCCATGAGGGGGGTGTCTGAGGGGATGAGGAGCCCTCAGGGGGGGCTGAATGACCCACCCAGTCCAAACTGGCCCTAAGGGAGCATCCCACCTCCATCCCCAGCACATCCCAGTGCTCAGCCTGCCCCGGGGTCTCTGAGCTGCCCACCCCCGGGGCTGGCTGGGGGCTGCCTGCAGCGGGACCCTGGGGTGCTGGCAGGAGCCTCTGGGTGCATTTTTACCCGGGGCAGAAGCCACCACCGAGCTCCTGTCTCCTGTCTGTGCCTGGGCAGGCTCTCAGCGTAGCCCAAGGGCCCCGATGAGCATCTCCTGCGTGATGAGCAGGAATTCGGGTTTGTTTCAGCTCGGTGGTTCAGCCGCCCGAGGCAAACACCGATGCCCAGCCTCTCCCTGACGGGTGTGGGCAGGGCCACCCGCAGCACCCCGGGCCACCAGGGCTCCCCATTCCTGGCCACCAGCCACCTCTGTGGCCACCATCCCACCCGGCCCCGGGGGCACCCTTGGCCACAAAAATCCGTATCTCGGCAAACGAAGACCCCTTTTCATTTGGAAAATACTGCAGGATTTTTATTCCTTCGCTTGCACGGTGCCTGGGAGAGGGGGCTCAGTGCAGGGAATCTCTGCAGGATGGATGGAGCCCCCAGCACCCGTGGAGCCCCCAGCACCCGTGGAGCCCCCAGCACCCGTGCCTCATGCTAAGCGAGGGGGCTGCAGCTCGGCCAGCAAAGGATACGACTGCATCATAAAGCAGAAGCTACTGAAGGCGATAAAGAATGTTTTCCCCTTCGGACAAGTAACCAGCAAGGCTCTGACATGTCCTCAGGTGAAGGCTGCTTGTCTGAACCGATCAAATGCAAGAGCAAGCGGAGAGCAATCAGCAGCGACAAAGACACAGACGTTCTCCCTCCTGCAGCAGCAGAGCCAAGGGATGTGCAGAGGCACCCGGGACACAGATTCCTTGGCTTCCCTTCGCATTAGACACCGTGCACGGCCCCGTCCCTGCATCCTGCCCGCGGTGGCACGGCCGGGACCGGCCCGGGACGGGTGGGACCCTGCAGGGATGGGGATGGGGATGGGGCAGCTGAGAAAGGAGCAGGTCCGGGGGCTGTGACCACCGGTTTGCTGCCCTTTCCAGGGAAATGCTGCTGGTGGCTGAGCACCTTGCTGAGCTGCAGGAGAGCAGCAGGGTCAGGACAGGCAGAGCTGGGGGCTTGGAGGCACTGGGGGCTGCCACCATCACTGGCTGGGTTCACACGCAGCCCTCCTTACCCCTTCACCCTCAGGGAATGCTGTTCCATAACCTCTGCATCCAATTTTTCGTGCTCGCATCTCCTCCTTTTGCTTTCACACCGGGATTGTGCATCATTACCATTTGCAGAGAGGAGATTCCCCTCCCATCTCTGCCCCCTCCCCTGCTTTCACCCCCAGCAGGGACTGGGACCACCCCGAGCCCTCCTCTGAGCCTTGGGGGGGTCATTTACCTGAGCTGTGCTGGCAGCATCGCTCGCAGTGTGGCTCTTGGTCCAGACAAAAAGAGCTCTTTGTTCTCTCTCTGCACCTCAGGGATGTGGATGAGCTGGGGCAGGGACCCCCAGACCCCCTGGCCCCCAGCTCATCCCACGGGGTGCAGCTCCAGCCTCACACCCAGCAGAGTTGGAGCTTCCATCCTCACCTGCTTCACCTGCAAAGACCTGGCAAAGCAAGCCTGCTCTGCTCCAGAGCCCACACAGTCATAATTAATGGTTTAGAAGAGAAAATGCCCATGTCAGCCACAGTCGAAGATGATCTACAACTACTCAGCCTCATTTGGGCAACTTGGAAACAAATCGATGGACTACTGGGTCTCCAGACTAATAAATAATAACAATGATAAAAATAAAATATAACTAATAGTAATGCAGTGCATTCACAGGACACATTCCTCACACTTAATGAAGGCTTTGCTATCGAGCTTAATTAAAAGTGACACTTAATAAACGGTTCTTTCACATTTGACTCAAAACCATGGGCTGCTTTCTCTTAAAGACAGAGGCCACCTCAGCTGCCAGTCCTTGGCCACCAGGTGATGGTGGCATGGCTGGCATGTCATGGAAACACTGACTGCTGCCCTTCGAGTGCCACCTCCAACCTAACCAGATCCTTGGAGAATGATCCCAGAGCCACACACACACACAGGCCTCAGCCAGCACAGCCTTATAGCTGTAATTCACCCTAATTATTTCCTCTGTTAGAGTATGCATTAATGACCCTGGTATTAACACAGAGAGCGATCATTTGTTCCCATATGTACCAGATTGCTCATTAATACCCTGTAAATTGTAACAAGATGCTTCCTGGCTGTTAAGTATCGCTGTGGATTTAAAGGGGTTACCCCCTGAGAGCAAGAAGACCCAGAAGGTGGTTGTAGCCCTGATGCTTGCAGGGTGTCAGTGCTGGAAAGCATGGAGCTGTACCTGGTGCTTCATTGCAGGGCTCAGGAACCCTCCTGAAAGGAGGTCACTGCCCCAAAACCTTCTGCCCTGCACCAGCAGAGAGTGGGTGAGAGGCAGGGTGTCTGTGCCCAAGCTGCAAACACTGAGCTCTGCCCAAACCCAGAAACCTTTGCCTTGGCCCCCAGGGGATCTGCAGCTGCCTGTCCCCTGAGCCACCCCTCACCAGCAGCCCCAAGGGCCCATCCTGCACCCCCAGCCCAGGCAGCAGCTCCAGAACCAGCTGTGCCAATGCTGCCACGACTCGAAACCCAGAACCACCTCCTTTTAATCTTTCCTGCTTTGATGACTTCAGATCCGTATTAGCACAAGATGTTTTTAATCTCTTATCTATGGCATTTTGTTTTCCCTTTAGTCACACAAGGTGGGTTTAACCAGGAGGATATTCTACAGCTCCCTCCCGCTGCTCCTTTGCTGCTCAATACTCACACATACTAATGTTCAGTTATTTGTTATAGTGTCTAATATTTTCTATAGAAAACAAAATTTTATTATCAGTTGATGTATTGATGAAAGAGTAGGAGTTAGTTGATTTAATATGTAATAGATATAGAAACATACTTGAACTATTGATTCCCAGAGGTGCTTACATGCAGTATCGATAGGCAGTGTGCAGGTTTGCCCTCAGACTGTTGAGTCATGGTACACCAGCCACCATTTTCAATAATAAAGAGTGACTATTTTTTAACACTTCACAAGAAAAGAAAAAATCCATGTGCTAAGTGGGTTTGTGCATAATGCCAGGAGTACTCAGGTGAGAACTGAGGGAGAGGAGGAAGGGGAAAGGTCCACGAGGAAATCCACACTCACCCCATGAGGGTTCAAATGGAACTCGTTCCACACTGGCCAGCGCAGAGCTGGGGCCAAGCCACATCTCCTGAAAAGCCTTGGGGTCCTACCAGCAAAGTGGGGTCTTCTTCTCATACCTGCTGAAATGGGGGAGGTTTCAGGCTGGGCTGCCCCATCCCGCAGCAAGTGGGGTGCCAGCTGCTGGCCAAGCTGCCAAAGCTTCCCCTGAAATGTCCTGTACAGATAAATCTAACCCAGGCTGAGAACCCCAAGCAGGCTGCTGTGCCTTAGCTGTGCTGCAGCCACTGCCTGTGTACGTGTTCTCAGTTTGCAGCAAATGTAAATTTATATTTAAATCACTTTCTTGACATTTAAGATCAGTACTGTGCAATTACCATGGGATAGGAGTGCACACATGACAGTTAGCTCAGGTGACCTGGAGCAACCTGTTAAGTGCATTTACTTATTTGTAGAAAAGAAAGAGGAAGAGTAATGAACTGAAAAGCTGTGATGGAGAAAATTCATTGTCTCCTCGTGACTTCCATGCTAAATTCAGCCACAGCTGTGCCAGGGCATCCCAGTGACCCCCCCAAGCCCCCCTGTTGCTCATCGACCCCCTCCTCACCCTTCCATTTCACAAAGTGCCGGGGCCCTGGGTCAGACGGTACCAGGGACAGAGGGAATCCAGGACCAGCTCTTTCTTCCCGGCCTCGGGGTCTGGGGGCAGAGGGAGCAGCGGCCCCAGGGCCCGGTTCCGGGGGTCACCCCCCCGGGGCAAGCAGCTCCCAGTGGAAATAGGATCCTGGCTCGATATCCTATCCTCCCTTCCTCCCCGGTCTGTGCCCAGCTGCCCCTGTGTTTATTCACAGCCCCTCTCTGTTCTAAGGCTCTGATGTCCCCCTTGCCCCCACCCCAGCCCCTCAATCCCCCTCTCCGGGGCCGCCTCAGTTACGCGCTGATCCCCGCGCCCCTCCGCCGGGGCGGATCTGTTACCGCCACCGATAATGACTCCATTTGTACAGAGCTCTGCCAGCAACGCGATCCTCAGCCCAGGACTTTCCCAGTCCATTCACCAGCTCCTCCAGCTGCCCCCTCCCCAAAGAGCCGCTCCTGCCTCCTCCTGCCCCTCCTCTGCCCAGCACGGACCGGGACCGGGTGGCTGCAGGGGACGGGTCCCTCCTCCCCACTCACCAGAATCACAGAACCGCACAGAACCACAATCACCAGGGGCTGCCAAGAGCATGGCAACAACCTGGAGGGGGATGGCACAGCCAAACCTCCCCCCCGGGCAGCGAACCTCAAACGTGTTGTGGGGAAAAAAGCTGTCAAGTGATGCCCGTCCCGATCTGCTTGCGAAAACAGCGGGAGGAAGGGAGAGATTCCCAAGGAATGAACGCGGGGAAAGGCGCCCGGCTGCGGTGGGAGACGGAGGGTTAAGGGGGTGAGGAAAGAGAAGGCAAAGAGAGAGCAGCAGATGGAGTTTGAGCATCCCTGTTGGAAAGAGGGGGTTTGGGTGGAGGGAAGGGCATCGGAGAGCCCTGGCTGCCGGGACAGAGAGGAGTGGGGTGTCCCAGAGCCACACCAGCTCCTTGCTCAACTTCCCTCCCAGCAGGAAAAGCTCCCGGAATCGTTACAGGAGGGAGGGGGGGAGGGAGGGAGAGGAAGGGAGGGAAGGAGAGAAGGAGGGAGGGAAGGAGGAAGAGAGGGAGGTGAAACCCCGGTGCAGGTTGTGCAGCAGCTGAACCCATCACCTCACACATCCAGAGGAATTCCGCAGCCAGAAGTGAAGCAAACAGATTTCGTCTGGATTTTAGGCAAGTCCATGGACAGAACTCACTGGAAAGGTATTGTCCAAATTATGGATTTATTGGTGACCAAATAACGTGAGTGCAGAGGGGACCGAGCTGGGCTTTGCCAGCCTGAAGAGACACGATGGGCACAGCCCTGGACCTTGTGTCATCACTGCTTCTGGTTTTAATTTAGCTTAAATGTTAATTGTCCAAGTCAATGAAATTGCATATTTCTGCGGTCCTGGCCATCTATACCCAGCAGCTTATCTGCATGACTGAAAACTCTTCTGACCTTTACCATCAAATAGGTTTTGGATCCTGGGAAATCAGAGAACAAATTACATTCATCTAAAACATTTTCACCCCAGAGGAGCAGGGAGGGAAAACCCCTGCATCCAGCTGCCCCCCAAGGGCCATGTTCTGGGTTGGGAGTGAGCAGAATTGATTCCAGGTAAATATTAGTGCTGGGCAAATGACAAAAAGTGATTCAGGTACTTCTTCAGGTTCAAAAGATAACTTTGATTTGGCTGGGTTGTTTAGCAAACATCATTTGGGGGTTTGTGGTTTTAGAAGAGATTTTGCCATGGGGACTCTGAGGCCACCAGCAGCAGCCCCTGGCCCAGAACATCCTGCACTGGACACCCCCCCTTGTATGGCATCATCTACAGCATCCATCACCCTCCCCTAAGCTGCTGCCTACCTTCCTCAGATAGTTATGAAATTATCTGCACATCTGGGGGCAAAAAAATTTAAATATTTAATTGTAGTAATGGCCATCATTTGCATTCAAATGTTTTCCAGAGCAAGAATTCCTCACTAAGTGACACCAAAGGCTTTTGAGAATGATGAACTTGTTTGAGAACATTGCTTTCTGTGCTGCTGAGCGTCATCACCAGAAAAATGGCTAAATTTAGCAAATAATAATATTAAAAAAATGAAACAAACAAACAAAAAAATCGGTTTTCTCAGCTGTAATAAATACTGCGGGCAGTAAAAAGGAGCACACTGCAGCTGTAAGTGGGGTATTGTTATTTGATATGTGGGAGAAAAACCAGAAAGCAAATAAGACATTTTTATACATAAAAAATCACGTAATCCGGGTGCATTATACATCCTGTGCTTATTCATGGCCTGTCCATGGGCAGCTATTCATTATCACACACAGCTATCTGTTAGGAGGTGCAGATCTGCACTGCCAGGCAGAGTTGTTGGGATCTCCTGTACCCAGAGAGCAGTCAGGGTTATTTATCCAGGCACTAATAGGATTCTGTCCTCTGGTGGGGTTGTTCCATCTCCCCCCTCGGGCTGCCCCCCCCAGCACACCCCCTGCCCCCAGCTCTGCCCTGGGGTTCTGGGCCTGCCCCCCCATGCTGCCCAGACATCCCCAGCAGAGATGTGGGAGCTGGGGATGGCTTCCCCCCCCTGCCCTCTGTGTGTTTGTGCTGATGGGAAGATGCTCCCCTGGTCCTATGAAAAATGCCTCCCTTCTTCCTTTCAGAGCCAGTGACTTATCTCTCTGAGCTCTATTCCAAGCAACAAAAGGAGCACATCCTTTTCATTTTGCCAGCTATCCGAGTTGTTCTTTTTTTTAATTTTTTCTTTTTTCAATTTCCTTTCAGCCCTGACCACTGGTTGCTGTGCATCTGCCCAGTCTGCTCTTATGTGGAGATAATCCCACGACTTGATTCTCAAGTACACTTAGTGTCTAGACAGGGCATTGCCAGGCTTTGTCCTTCCCTCCCAGTTCCTTCTTGCTTTTCCTGCCCTTTCAGGCCTGGGGAACTTTATAAATTCAGAGGTCACCAGTGCTGGGGCATCTCCATGCCAGGGCCACCCCAGGGTCAGCCTGCCTGCCACCACTCTGCCAGGCTCTGCTCACCCTGGTCATAAACAGCCAGGAAAAAAAATATTCCACGTTGGGATCCAGCAATCATAAAGGAGGAGGAAAAAGCCCCCCCGAGCCCAGGTGTTGCCCCCCCTCAGCTCCCATCCCAGAGGATCTGTGTCCCAGATGTCCCCATCCCCAGCAGGCACCCAGCCCTGCACACACCCTGAGCCACCCAGCCACACTCCTGCTCTCCACATCCATCTACCAAGACATCCCAATTAAGTCATTTACAGAGAGGACCTGGAGATGGCAGCAACATATAATCACAAACATAAGCAGTTTTTACATGGTAATTATATATTCTATTTTTTTTTTTTATCAGTGCAACACAGACAGAAGATTATTTTATGCTTGATATCATTCTAATTTTTGATCCATTTCCCACCCCCCATCCCCCCAACTTGAAAAGGATTAAGATTGGGCTTCTGGTAATAATTTTGGATATGCCAACTTCACAAGCACTATGCAGCATTGTGTTAAACTGATTATTAGCTACTTTTGCTTATTGTTAGCACTGCTTCCCCTCTCCGGGCTAACATCTGAAACATCTGAAACCAGATGGCTTGAGTGGTCAAACCAGGAGGCCAGAATATTTTGAAAGTTTGTTTTAAAATAAAACACACTATTGCTTTAAATTTCATCTGATGAAACAGGCTGGAGCAGAGCAGCAAAGAGAGGAAACCCCGTGCCTGGCTTTGATCATTTTCAAAAGGAGCTGGCACGTGTGATTTGCCAGAAGATGAAGGCACCAGGTGAAACTATTTCATATCCCCAGACCTTTTCCCTGCTGTACAAACATCTGCTCCTCGTTTGCCCTGGGCTGGAGGAGCAGCCTCCTGACCTCCCATCCCCATCCATCAGCCTGGGAGCACCCGGGCAGGGGCTGAGGGATGGAGAGAGGGATGGGGTGGCCCTGGGGTCTGGAGGGACCAGAGCTGGTGGCAGCTTGGCCAGGCTGGTGACTGTAAAGGGTGTTTCCTGTTCCTCAAAACCCTTGCCCTCTCCCCTGATCATTTCTCTTCCTTCACAACACCCATCCCTGCACACATCCAGTGATTCCATGGCTTTCCACCATCCTGCAGCATCCGTGGAAAGAGACAGGAGGTCTGGAAATGGGATGGCATGGGATGCCCAAGCTCCCAACCAGACCCAGGGAGGTGCCAAACAACTCAGTGCTCCAGCAGTGGCAGAGGGGACAGGGGTGGCACTGCCCATGGCAGCCCCACTGAACCCATTGCCTAAGATAGGGCTGTCCTCAAAGACAGCATTAATTATAACTAGTTCCCTAATAGCTGAAAGTAACTAATGTGATTCTCTCTGTTTGGTGCCAGTAGGGAACAAGTTCAGAGTTAATGAGCTCATGGTTAGGAATCAAAGATGCACAGACTATCTAGGAGTAATTTCTTTTCCACACAAATTAGCAAATTGTAGGTAATTATTGTGGACAGAGCTAGGCAGGTTCATTTTCCTAGGTCAGTTAAGAATAACCCGGGATAATTAAATTGTATCTTGAGCCAGTAACAAGGCTGGAGTTAGGGAAGACCAGCTCTCCCTCGCTGTGTGCCTGCCAGGGGAATGATACCTGCCCTGAGCATTGCCCACTGGGGGAGATCTGGGCTTGCAGGTGGGTTTGCTCAGTGTTCATTTGGTTGTCCCAAACTCTGTGTTGGGGTTGGCTGGACCCAGCCAGGCTGGTCCCCACGTGGGGCTCCCAGTCACCCTGGGTGTGGGTGCTGTGCCCGTTCCCCTCACACAGGAGGGGAGGACTTGGCTCAAGGGTTCCTTCCCTTCCCTTCCCCTCCCTTCCCTATAGGGAGTGGGAAAATCAGATAAACCCCCCTGGGAAGTTTGTGTCACGGGTGGGTCACTCCCTGCAGTGCTGGCAGAGCCCCTGGGGGGTGATGCTGGGGGCTCCACTCCGTGTTATTTTCTCTGTACATTACCTGGCCTGGGGATGCAACTTTACCTCTCCTGGTGCTTGATGCCGCCTGGAAAAAGGATGCAGGGTCATTAAAAATAGAAGCATGAAAGATTATTTACATTTCTAGAATAGCTGAGGTCTTTAAAGAAACTTCCATCATCCTTTAAGGGCTCTTAGTCAAACGCTGTTCATTATTAATGCCTGTTGGCTTTATTTAGCCTATGACTACAATTATATATTTATGAGGTAATCAGCAATTGGAAATTTCCCTGTAATGGTAACTGGAGCTTGGCATCCAAATAAAATGAACACCATTAAGAAAGTATTGCGGTCATTGGGGTGGATCAAGTGTGCTAATAGCCCAACTAACAGCAATTAAGTCAATTAACCATTCAGACATATGCTGCTCAATTTCCCTGCTTAAACAGCCCGGTGCATCTGCGAAATCTGTGGAACTTATTTATGGTGTAAGGGGCTGCGAGTCATTATTAACCAGGGGAAACAGTGAAAATAAGGGAGGCTTGTAAAAAAATTACCTACTGCAGCAAAAAGATCCCTTAATTGCCCCTTCCCTTCCCTGTAGGGGAAGGTTTCATTTCCCAGAGTATTTATTTATTGTCTTTTGTGCATTTCATGGCTTGGGGGGTACAGGTGGATGGGCCCTGGGACAGGGAGGGACACTGGGAATGCATGGGACAGGCTGGGAGCTCTGCTCTCCTATGGGGCTGTGCTGGGGTGAGGGGATGGGGCTTGGGATCACAAGGGAAAGGTGAGACAGGGATGAGGAAAGGCTCTGGGACAGCAGGGACATCCTGGGACACAGCAGCTGGAGTGCAGTGAGGGGTCCCTGCTCCTCCTGGTGGCTCTGGACCTGTATGCCAGACCCTGCTGCCCCTCTGCACACCAGGGACACCATGGGGCACCTCTGCTCCTCCTCCTCCTCCTCTTCCTCCTCCTCCTCCTCCTCCTGGTTCACTTTCTTGCTCTCTGACCAAATGAGAGTATTCCAAAGTTTTGTTAAGTGCCTCCTTTAATGAACCCTGTTAAAGCTAACCTAGCCATATAATATACAGGAGAAATCTACCATAAATATAGGTAAATAGAGATTGTAAAGATAAATAACAACACCAGGGTGTGAGAAGTGATAATGTACTCTATTTACTGTGGGCCCATAAAAGGCCAGTAAAAGATACTGCACCTTTAATGACTTACTTTCTCCATGGCAGCCAACACTCACAGTTAGCAAGCTAAGGATGCAGTGACACAAAAAGCTTACAGATAATTAAATATTGATTTTTGTTTTCTAATCCTATATAAAAATTGTCCTGGGTCTCCCAATGGTAGTTTCATCTCACCAGGACACGGGGAGGGCTATTAACCCTGTTTGGTTTCAAGCTGTTGTAGAACAAATAAACAGGGAGTCCTGGAAAAGGGAGGCAAAGGCTCTCCAGGCACAACTCAGCTGCCAGCCCTGGGTCTGCCCCAGCCATGGGCACTGCCAAGAGCCTGGTGCCCGGGCAAGTGGCCAGCAGTAGCCCCGGGGCTGCAGCCGTGGCACTTTGGGGAGGTTTGCAGCGTTTTCTCCTGTGTGTGTGGTTTGGAGCCTTGCAGCTCCAGGGGCCTGGGCTCCCAAGTCAAACCATTTGCTCCTCTGAGCTGCTGCTGTTCTCACACCTCAGCCCCCCCTGTCCCAGAGCTGCTCAGATCATCCTGACAGATTTCTCCTGGAAAGTGATATTTTGGGTTTGGTGCAGGAAGCAGGCAAAACCTTTTTCCCAAAGCTGATTTTTTTTTGCCCAGGCTGCATCTTGCCAGGGGGAGATGTCTGGGGGAGGGAAGGAGCAGGGGCTGGAGGGAGCTGAGAGTGGTGACAGCCCCGGGAGGCAGGAGGTGACCTGGAGCCCCTGCCTCAGCACGCTGCTCTGCTTTGAGAGGAAAGGCATTAGAATAACAGCCTCTGAGTCTGCCACACGTGATTTCTATCACTATGGGCAAAGCTACTGCCAACAGCAAAGATCTATTTCCTCTGCTGCTCCTTCACAGGCCACGGGTAAGTGTGAGCACACGGAGTCAGCCCCCATGTCCCCCCCAGAGAGGAGGTAGCTGAGCTCAGGCTGTTTACAGGCTTCAGGAGGTGAGTAAATCACAGTGATTTTATGTAACTCCTCTCCTTTGGTAAGTGGTGCCTTTTCTGAAAGCAGAGAACATCCCCTCCCTTCTCCAGGGCTGGATATAAATGAGGCCGTCGCTCAAACATGCCGGATGAGTCTGATCGTGGGGAAAACAGCAAAACATCTTCCTGAAAAATTGCATGCACCATTTGCTGAGAAATCTTAAATATTTTACTTGCAAAAGCCTGTAGACTCAATGTTTTCCATGCCAAGTGTAAGCAGTACGCTGTGTACTCTCAACTCCTGCTCAGCCATGCAGAGAAGTTCCAGCAAAATAATGAATTAAAGCGTGCCCCAACTTCCTGCTGATCTCACACCTCGGGGGAAGCTCTGCCCCATCCCCCGAGGGCAGCTCCATCACCTCCTCCCGGAGCCCCGGGAAGTCCTGCCTGGATCCAACCCCCCTGAGACACGTCTGAACCTGGGCAAATAACCACGAGACCTTCTGTGGCTGTCTGACTCCTTCCCTGCTCTTCTTCTGGAGGTTCACGACCTCTCTGACAGCGTTCGGGGCTCACTGCTGCTCTCACCCGGCTCCTGGGGCCACCAGCACAGAGACTGCCCTGGGGACATGTGGCCTGGGGACACGCTGGCATGTCCGGAGCATCCCCCCCTCTCCTGGGAGGCAGCTCCCTGCGGGCCGGGAGCCGTGCTGCTGGCTGTGTCCCCTGCCATGTCACCAAACCTGGTGACACTTGGGGCATCTGCACCCTCCATCCTCCGGGCAGCAAACCAGGACCGCTGCCAACCCCGCTCTTGCCCCAGGATGGGTTTTGTCCCGGTTTGTGGGTAACCTGGCAGCCTAAATGCCGAGGGGACCTTTCAGACAGCCACCCGGCAGCCGCTGATTGAGACTCAAAAGAAATTCTTTGAGGGCAGCAAGATGTCAGGGCAAAGCAGGAACAGCAGCAGGTTTGAGACTACAGACGCGTTAGTCAGAGCTGATGAATGCTGGCTTGTCAAGGCTTCCCATTTCAGTCCCTGGATTGCCTTTAAAGTTTGCCAAGTCACTTTTCAGCATTTGTGTGGGCAGAAGGAGACGTGCAATTAAGCTGCAATTGCTGCACCAAAGCTGAATACTTTCAAGTTTGTTATTCCCTCAAAAATGACAAAACGCTGGTATGGAGTCAAGGAACAGGATGGGAGCTCCTGGGGCAGAACCGGGCTGGGCACGGGGCTGCCTTGGCCTGGAGACAGGTTCTGGGTTTGCTGAAGATGTGCACACCAAAAGCTGCATCTTGGAGAACGAGGAGCCCTCAGCAAAACCTCCACCTTTCACCAGGAGGTTTCCTTCTGCTGGCTGCAGGCTCAGCCCTGTGCTGCGAGCACTCCTGGGCCACTCCAGCTGCAGAAGGAATCGATTTGGAGCCTGCTGGCTGCTGAACTGAATGAACTTCATCCTAAAGGGCCCCACTGAAACCCAGCAAATGCCCCACCAAGAGACCCAGGGCTGTGAAACAGCTCCAAGAAGTGGTTGGGGTATCATGATGGCCTCTGTGAGTCCCCAGGGGACCAGGGCCACCTGTACCGAGTGAGGCTTTTTGGTACCAATGCTTGTCATTAACCCTGAAACAAGAAGTGCTCTTTTCCCATCTGATGCCTGGAATGATTTCACAGCAGCTCATCGTGCCACCCAGTTGGAGAGCAGACACCAACTTCTCCGGAAGGGAACAATTATCCAAAGTCTGTGCTTTAACTGAACACTCATTTTCTGCCACTTTTTTTGCTGAGTGCAGAGAGCTGCACTGGAACACGAGCTGCTCCTGTGCCAGCTCAGCTTCTCTCCCTGCTGCAGACAAGCAACAACAACTACAAAATAATCAATTAACTTGCATAAATAACCCAGTGGTGGGATGGGAGGGAAGGAAAACCTTAGTTTTGGTAGCGCATGCTGAGCAGGTGCCTGATGCTGCTGCCAGCCCAGCACACGGGCAGGGGACAGGCACCAGCTGCAGCCCTGGTGCTGGTTCTGGACACTGTGGAAGAAACTGGGACTGGTGAAGGAAATGCTGACACCAGGGAGCTGTGTGAGCACAGGCAGCCCCAGATGTTTGGGTTTGTGCCGTGGTTAACTGGGTCAGAACCCTGGCAGCCAGAGTGTGTGGCTGTGCCTGGTTTCAGGCTGTTCTAACCCAGAGTGGAGGGGAGAAAATCCACAGATTTACACTGGCTTTGTTAGGAAATGTGAAACACAGCCTGCAACCCCCCCTGTCCTCCTCTGATGAAAACTGAAGTGTCCGTGGAAGCTGACACTGTATCCCAGAGCCCAGATTCCTGCTCCATCTTTCTGCACAAGCTGTTTCCCCCAAAACCACACTGATGAAAGTCCCAGTGCCTGAGGAGGGGTGGGCAGAGCACAGCCCACTGTGGGCACACCGAGTGCCACCATCCCCTCTGAGGGCCCTTCTCCAAAAGGGAAAAAAAATAAAGTCAAAAACTGTCAACCCAGAAACCGCTGCTGGGGGAGCTGCTGTGCTCCAGGACAAGATTCCCAGGGGATTTTGACAAAGTTTGTTTCCAGCTGAAATTGAAACAAAGCATCCCAACAATGCAACAACGTCCCTTTAACATTTTCCAAATGTCACGTTTTGATGTTTTGCTTTCAAATGGCTTTTCTTTAGAAACTTACACTTTTTAAGAAAATGGAGATCAGATTTCTTCCCAAATCATCTGACTGAGTGCAATTCCTGTGGGGAGCTCCACGCCTATGTGTGTGGCAGGTTGGGTGGTGGGACCAGAGGGATTCCGGGAGGATCCATTCCCTGTCCCTGCTCCTTGGGGTGCCGGTGCCTTCCTGGGCTCTGCCAAAACCAAAAAAAGTTAAGAAGGGAGGGAAGAACTTCACTTTTCAGTCTCTGTTGAGTGTGGAAAGAAATTTTCTGAGAGCCTTGGAGTATTTCACTGTGTAAAGTGTCAAAGGTGGCAGGGATTATTGGAGATTTCCTCCTAAGAAGCATCAGAAAGGAGCTGTGGACACTTGCTCCTGGGGGAGGGGGCCACAGCAATGCTTGGAAGCCCATTTTCGATTACGGTTTCCAGCAGAGCTGAAGGAGACAATGACAGGAGGGAAAAGAAATGCTAAAAAAACACAAAAAAATCACAGGCAGCAATAAATTTCCCCACAATGGTCTGAAGAACAAAATTCCTGAGCAAGTTCAGCTAGAAGTCTGCGTGCCAAAAGCATATGGGCAGTGGGAGTGTGTGGGTGCTCTCAGAGGTGCCGGGTGCCCACTCCTCCCCAGTGAGGTGCCCAACACCTCCCAGCATCCCACTGGGAGAAGGTGGAACAGGCAGGGGGGGCTGAGCATGGGTGTGTGCACCTGGGGGTGCAGACAGCAGGAGGGGAGGGGTGCACGGGGGGTTGGATCCTCCCGGGATCCCTCCAATCCCACCCCTCACCCCCCTGCACACACAGGAGGTTCCCAGGAGCATCCCTGGGCACGGGGAGAGCTCCCTGCCAAGGCACCTCCCCCAGACCAGGGCCTGGATGGGGTTCTCTCCTCCCGTGAGCATCTCTGCTTCCCCAGGAGCCCTGCCCACAGCCCCCACGGAACAGCTCCAGGGAAGTTTTCCTGCAGGAGCTGCCAGGGTCTGTTCAGCTCCGGGATGCTCAGAACCCGCCTTCTTAGTAAAGGGGGAAAAAAAACCCCCACAGCCCCTCAAGGTTCCAGAGGGGGAGTCACCCCATGCCTTGGTGCCGGTGACAGCTCCGGACCCAGGCCCTGGGGCGGTCCCGCTCCCATCTGCGTGATGCTGATAAGTGCGTGATGGGAATGGAGAGGGCCCCGTGCTGCGGAGCTGGGCAGGAACCGGGCAGGAACCGGGCAGGAGCTGGGAAGGAGCCGGGAAGGAGCCGGGCAGGAGCAGGATCCGGGCAGGGTGGGGATGCGGGTGCCCCCGAGCAGCAGGAGATAAGGGAAGGCAGCACTGAGCCACGGGGGACTTTTTTATCCACGTTTGAAAAGGAGGCTGTGCCCAGCCTCGATGGCCAGGATAGCAGACCCTGACTCTGCCTGGTATTTCAAAAGGCTGCAGAAAGGCTTAAAATGTAATTCCAAATTCAGCTTCCTGTTTCCTTTTCAGCTCCTTCAGAGACCCAAAGGAACAGTTAAAATTTCAGAGGAAAATCTCTCCTTCTCTCCAGCACCTTTGGCATTGCATTTGCTGGATGGAGATGAGAGAATAAAACCCAACAGGTCTGTTCTGCTGATTTAAAACCCACTCTTCTATGCAGACCACCAGAGAGGGGCAGAGGAAGGAGACCCCAGGTTTAGCTGTGGGAAGAGACGTCAGCCAGGCTCTCCCCTCAGGCACACCAGTATAAACCCATCCTCACTGGGGTTACTTCAGATTTATGCCAGCACAACTGGGTTCATCAGGTTAATAAATGGCTCCTCCGTTAATGAATGGAGAGCTCCTGAACATCATGAACTTCACGGCAGTGACAAGGTCGTGCCCACCACTTCTGCCCATGTAACTTTTCCAGCACTGGTATCTCCTGCATTTCAGTTTCTCTGTATCCCAAGCCAGGGGGGAAGGATGTCCAAACGCAGGGTGATGATGCCCCAGAGCTCGGGGATGAAACCCTGCAGGGAGCAGAGCCCAGGAACTGAGCACAGCCCAGCAGTGCCTGGATGGGGCTCTGCTCCTCGGGGCTCATCCCCCAGCTCCTCTCCCTCCCCTCCTCCTCCCATGACTCCTGCAATCCTCTCACTCTCTTCTTTAACCATCTGGCTCCTGCACACAAATATAAATCCTCCTACACAGCCCCACTGGGAGAGGGACTGATCCATCCCTGGTGCCACCAGCACCCTCCTGGCTGGTGTCCCCTGGGACCCGCAGCCCGAGGGGCTGAGCCATGGGAAAAGGTTTTGTCCCCTCTCCCCACCCCATGGTGACCCCACAGCTGGTGACAGCAGGAAGGGGCAGGGCTGGCTTCACCCCTGTCCCCCAGGTAATTTCCTTGTGCTCCTGATCTGAACAATTCCTGCTCAACAACTCAAAAAGTGTGGTTTGGGTCAATAAAAACAGTTCAGCTGAATAATGGCCAAAAAAACCATTTCATTGTGAGTTTGGTTTTTAAAAACTATTAGGGAACAAAATTACTCTGAAAATGGAAATCTGTCAGTCCCTTCCAATAAGGCCAACAGACAGTGCTTTAACCTTATTACAACATCTATGAGGGGGGGTATTTCAAAGCAAAAACATATTAACATAGAAATGTTCCTGCAAAAATACTCTCAATTTGATACATTTCTGACAGGTAAAAATTGAATTGCAAACCTGTCAGCCAGCTGTGTTCAGATCCACCACCTCACCAGAGTCTGAGGGAATACAAAGTAATGGGATTTTGCTTGCACTCAAATTGTGTCTTATGTTTAGAGCCACGTGGATAATATATTCTTCAGTTCACAAAACACAAGAAAAAATAAAATACAAATAATTTTTGACCCTTGGTGAATTGAAAAGTTCTAACAAGCTAATTCCAAGATGAAGAGAGCAACTGCCTGTGCAGAGAGTTACTATTTCATTTTGAACACCAGCCTCAGATCCTGCTTTGACTTGTCGAACGAGTCTTGAAAATAATTCCAATTAATTTCATTTCTTCGAAAAACGTAAATATCGCATTTGAGGTGTGATGCTGAAATGTTTTTCACTCGTTTTGCCTTTCCCTGCCTAGAGATGTGGTCATGTGAAACCCTGTGCCTCTGGCAGGCTGTGTCTCTGCAGGGAGGTTTGCCCAGGCTGATGGAGGGGGACAGCAGGGCAGGGGCTGCTCTGGGGGGGTCATTGTCACCTCTGCCCGTGATGGCTGAGCTCAGAAAGCCCCTTGCACCCCAGCAGAACCCCCCCTGCTCCCACTGGGCAGGAAACTCCTTCCCAGGCCAGGCTGATCCCGGGAAGCGTCCGCTCGGTTCTGCTCCTCTTCTATTGGTGTCTTTTGATTACAAGGCTGCTTTGAAGAGACACTAATTGTAGCCTGCACACAATGCTTGTAATTATGCCTATTACATTTTGATTCATTTCCATATGTCAACACTACTACAAGGGGGATGTGTGTGGGGGGGAGAGCACCGTTTTATAATCGGTTATTGTCTGTGGAAAAAACCTGCACAGAGCATGAGTGAAGTGTTCTTTGTGGGAATTGAAAATAAGATTATAAATAAAAGTCTTCCTCTGACATCCAGAAAATGGACACTTTAAAATAAATTGCCACTGTTGATCAGGAAGATTGCTAGCTACCTTTTACATTAATGAGGCAAATACTCTTCAAGTTCCTAATGGCAATATGTTTGAGTATGTCGTTTCAATAGCTTCTTTCTTAATAAAGCTTGACCCTAATATTCTCTTTGCTGTCAAAAGCATTGTCCTGCCAGGCGTAGCTGTGATTTTTAGCTGCTAATCAAAAGGAAAAGGGGGGCAAGAGCAACTTTTGAGCAAAAAGCTGCAGCAACCAAGCCCAGAGGGACACTGGACAAGGTGCCATTTGCTGCCTGGGGACAAGGAATGTCTCACTGAAGGGTGGGTGATGGAAGCCTCCCAGGAAGCTGTTTTTCCAGTGGTTTAAACCCAAAACCACCGAGGTGGATGTGGCCCTGCAGCTCCTTGGCTGTGGTGAGCAGGGATGCTCCTGGGCACTGACCCTCCCTGGGGGGACCATGGGGACCATCCCACCCCATGCTCCATCACTCCTCCTCCTTCTTCCTCCACCTCCTGGCAGGAGGAGGCAGCACCCCTTTGGCTCTTGCCCCTCCAGGTAACTCTGCCAGCTAATTACAGCACTTACAGCAGAAGTATGAGCAGAGCTCATTCTTTAGCAATCAATCAATATAAGTTAAAAGGGCATCTTGTTTGTTTCTGTAACAATGCTCTTTAGAAAATTGGGTCCTTTTCCATTCCCTGGCTGATACCCCATCCGTCACAGGCTGCTCCAGTCACATCATGTCGTGTTTCAAAGCAGAACTGAAGCTGCTGGCACTGGGCACTGGGCAGAGGCTCCTGAAGGAAGGCACCCAACAGGACCTTGTGTCCACTTGGGGCTTTTAATCCGAGCTCAAAGCTCAAACCAGCTGACTTTGTGTCCCAGACACTGTGGCAGGAGGAGGTTTTTGGCATCAGAGGCCATGTGGGGGCAGTCAGAAGAGAAGGGGGAGCTGGAGAGTGCAGCTCCCTGTCTGCCCCCAGCCCCAGGTGCTCAGCATCCTCCCCTGGGCCTTTCCCCGGAGCCTGTGGCCAGAGGGGGAACACTGCCAGGGGTCACTGGAGGGAAGAATAAAGCTGATCAGTAAGAATCCATGCTGCAAACGTTTGGCCCTGCTCTCCCCTCTGATGGAGATGCCCAGGCAGTGCCACAGGGCACCCATGGGTGCCACGGGCCACCCACCCACATGGACCCCTCGTGGATGCTCTGCTAGGACACAGCCTCACAGGCATTTTTTTTTTTTAATCCCTAGGATTCCTGGTATTTCAGGAACACTTCAGAAGACTTCATGAACAAAACTGCTCCTGGGTATTTGTTGCATGACTGAGTTCACCATCTTTAGAGATTTCAAGGCACTGCTGTTTTCAGGAAGTGAAAATGTACAATTCAAAATGGCAGCAAAGCCACATTTTGCCTGCAAATAATGGCAGCAGAAAATTTTCCTGGATTTGTACCAAGCTGGGTTATATAAAAAGGAGATAAGTTTCAAACATAAGGCAACGTGAAGTGCTTGATTTTCCAGGTTTCTGTGCTCGATGAGAGCTTTTGCACACCTCCAGACCTCCCGGGTCTCAACACCACCTCAGAGTGTTGCTGCTGGCATCAAACCCAAGTACAACATCCCAATTATAATCAGCCAAAAGGTTGTTCTCAAAGTACCAGGGTGCAGGCTCCCTGAACACCCCTCACAACCCAGCTCTGCACAAACCTCCCCATTTCTGAGCCACCGAGGAGGCTGCTCCAGGAGGGACCTGGCAGAGCTGGGAGGGGAGGAAGGGATGGGTGATGGATTCTGGTTTGAACTGGGGCTTGCAGAGAGAGTGCAGGCAGCTGCCCACACAGGGATGTAACCTGGATGTAACACACAGGCTGGTAAAAAGTTTCTGAGAAGGAAACGTGGTGACTTTTTCCTGCAGAAGACACTAAACAATTCCTGAGAAAAACAAATAAATAAATAACTGATGATTGGAAGATGCCTTATTTATTCTGATAAGTTATCATCAGTGTCACCGAGATGAACATTTAGGCAGAGCAGCTCCCCTGCCCACACACTGTGTTTGCTTTTTAAAAATATTGCAAATAGCTCAGTGGCTTTCAATAAATAAATAGCTAATGAGTCACACCAATAGGAATTTAATGTCAAGACGGAGGAAGTGCCTGCCTGAGTGCCTAGCCTAGAAAGTTTATTAGGATTCCTTAACCACCTCGGTGCCATTCCCACTGCCAGCACCCCCAGCACCCCTGGGCACCCCCAGGCATCCCGAGCACCCCTGGGCACCCCGGTGCTGCAGGGCCACGGGGTGCTGGGGGCTCGGGCACCAAGGGCTGTGCAGCTGGGAGGACAAATATTGTCTGTGTGCTCCTGTGCCAGGGAGCCATCCTGCTGAGCTGGAGGCACCAGCCTGTTCCTGGAAGCAGGAACAGAGCTGCATTTTGCTCCTCCTGGAAGAGATCCCCAGGCAGGCATGGAGTGCCCAGAAGAAGGCAGAGGTGGCATTGCTGGGGTTTGTTTTTGCAGCTGTTCTTGCTGCCTGGATCATCTCTGCTGGGTGGGGACAAGGGACAGAGGAACCCTCCCAGCCCACCCGGGAGAGAAGCTGGAAAGAAACTCAACCCCTGTTGGTGTTCCAGGGAGCTGGAGTATCCCACTCCTTCATTCACCTCTCCAGCTGATGGGGCTGCAGAAGACCTCCAGTTCTGCAGCACCAAAGGTCCTTTACACAAACCTCTACATCACCAGCAGCTTGGAAACCCAGCCCCAGAAATCTTCTGCCTCACAGAGGGGAACCCCAGGGATGAGGGGGCAGAGGGGCCCCCAGGCAGTTCCTCTGAAGGAGCATTTCCAAACTCAACCTTCTGGAGAGGGCTCTGCCAGGACTTGGACTATTTCAAGGGGAAGTCAGCAAGACCTGCAAAAGAACCCGATTGTCAAAAAATACCCTTTTCAGTCAAAATAGTTATAAGGGAAAATTTTCAGCTGCCGCCGTCTCCAGCCAGGTGTCTGGGTGCTCCCCAGGGATGGGGCATGGGAGGAGACGAGGAGATGCTCCAGAGCCTCTCACAGGAGGGGAGGGGGGCAGTGGGCTGGCAGACAGACCCTGGTGTGCAGCCAGCCCTGCCTGTTGCCTGGCAGACCCCCGGCACACCCCACAGATTTCTTTTTTTTTTGGGGGGGGGGGTAACGAATGGAAAAATCATCACACACATTGCACAGATGGAAAGAGTTTACAGCCCTCCTCACTTCCTCATCCTCGTGGTGTAAATTATACAGACAGATGTACAATCTGGGAAGTTGTCCAGATTTTCTTTTTTTTCCTTTTTTCTTTTTTTTTTTCTTTTTCTTTTTCTTTTTCTTTTTCTTTTTCTTTTTTTTTTTTTTTTTTTTTTTTGAGAAAGAGGGATGCTAGAACAACACTAACTGTGCCATCTCAGGTCCTTGGCTTTCAGTGCTGGCTATGGGAGAGAAGGAATCAGCACCTGAAGGAAGCTCTGAATGATGCAGATAAGAGCAGTGGTTGCCCTTCCCTTGCCCAGTTCCTTTCCAGCAGCCAAGGAGCTGAGATGCCACCATGCCCTAGGTGGGAGCCAGGACCCTCAGTGCCCACCAGAGCTGGAGCTGTCCCTGTGGCTGCTTTCCTGCCCTGGGATCTAAGCAGCTCCTTGGGTATTCACTCGTTTGCCAGGAATGGGAGGGAGGAGATGGATGACAACGTGTTTCCAGAGCTTTGCTTTGTTCAGAGCTCCTCCAGGCAGCATGTGTGTGTCTGCTCAGTGCTGCTTCCAAACAAGGATCAAGTCAAATTTCCAAAGCATATTCTCCCCCATCAAACACTGCTCTCACTTTGGAGGCTGTCCATGGCTCTGACACTCCTGTGGGTTTTCTACCCACGTCCCTGTGCCAAAGATTCCCTGGAGGGAGCAGTTGGTTGTGCTTGGCTTGCAGGGGGGGGATGAAGCCCACCCTGGTGCACCCCGGGCAGGGCTGCTCCCCCCCAACAGCCCCGGGGGGTGGGCAGTGATCCCCCCAGCACTGGGGTGGGTGCTGGGGTCAGGGGTAAGGTAGGAGGGGGGAGTCAGGACCTGCCTGCTCTAAACCGAGCCCAGGGCACCTTCCTGGTGCTTCCTGGGCTCAGCCACCTTCCTCTGCCCCACCAAAACAGCCTTGGAGACAGAGCCCTGACACCCCAGAGGTGATGCCACCCCTCCCCATGGCCCAGCACCCACCCACCAGCACCCAGGGGGTGCAGACACAAGCACTGTGGGGGCCTTGAGCAGGGGGCTCTGGGGCTGGGCAGTGAGAATCCCACTGCCACCATCCAGCACTTCACTGCCTCTGGTCCTGAGCCACCCTGTGCCCCAGGGAGGGCTTGGGGGGCAGTGGGGTGTCCATGGGCACAGCCACCCCCCCAGGCACTGCCTTTGGAAATTCATCCCTAAGCATCTCCCTGGTGGGACAGATGGGATGGAGCAGAGCTATCTGAAGAACACACTTCCCCCCCTGGGGGAAACAGCAACATGTGAATCTGGTGTCAGTCCAAATTGGACACAAACCTGCAGACTCTTCACAGAATAAGAAATTGCAGATTTTTTTTCCTCTGTTTTGCCTTCACACCATGCTGAGGAGCTCAGCCCAGAGGTAAGTGTGGGCCAGGCAGCACCAACACCAACACCAACACCAACCTGCCTGCACCCCGCTGAGCAACCAAGGCTTCCATGAGCAACATTTCCCTCAGAAAACATTCTGATGCTTCTCAGTCTGAAAAACTCTGACCAGCTTTGGGGAACAGTGAATTATAAATAGCAAATAACCGCTGAAGTAGAGAAACCCAGTCTTGCTCTGCTTTGTTCTTCACAGGGATGGATTTTTATTCTAAACCACTGGAGAAGCAGCAAAAAAAGCAGAGAGCACTTTGGTCTCCTGGGTGCCAGGGAGCAGTAAACATTTCCACACACTGCCCCAGTGTTCCCCACCTCAGCTCCCTGCCTCGGGACCTTACCCAAACCCAAACGTTCTGAACTGCACCCAGCATCCAGCACCAGTGAAAACAAGTTGCTCCAAAGCAAGGAATAAAATGTGAGGCATCTGTGTGCTTTACACTCTAAACAGGAACTGGCCTGCCACCTCAAACTCCATACCAAATCACAAGCAACAGAGCAGAAAACCAAATTATTCTCAGCTGTTACACTGCTTAATTTAATATTTCCAATGAGCTCCTTTTCCTTCTCTTCAAGAATGAAATGCATATTTGTGCTGTGTCACAAAACATTAGATTTTGTCAAGGCAATTCATTTTTCAATGGTAATTTGTAAGTGCACACCATACCACACACGGTCTGGGGAATTTTATGGCTTCTTTCAGAGACAAGGAAAATAAGAAGCACTCAAACTGGTGATGAGAGCATGGAAAAAAAAGAAGAAGTGAGAAGAGGTAACAATAACAGACAGAGCATTCATCTCTCTCTGCCACACCAGCCTCAGAAAGGAAAGAATTCCCAGGGAGGAACCAGGGCCAGGGCTTGGGTGCTCCAAGACCAACACGGGGCTGATTGCTGATGGCCCCGGAGCTGCCTGCAGAGCTCCAGCACTCTGCAGCCTTCCAAACACCAAATTTAATGGGGCAGAAAGAGGGCTAAATAACCTCATCAGCTTAATAATAAACAAATACAAACCAGCCTGGGTTTCGGGCTTGCTGTAGCATGAGGAGCCCTGTGGGGACAAGGGGGTGCAGGGACATCTCGGGGGTCTGCAGGGTGCTTGGGTGTCCCTGGCTCAGCTGGGGGGTTGGGATTACTCAGGCAGAGCTGTCCCAGGGCAGGAGGGATGGAGAGCTCCAGGAGATGTGTTGGAAGCTGTGTCTGCAGCAGGTCCAGCCCTGCAGAGCAGGAGCCAGCAGCGTGGTGCTGGGGGGCCAGGACGCCAGCAGCACCTCCCCTGCTTTGCTGTGGCCTCACCAGAGTTCATGGGAGGAACTGCATGGCAAGGCAAGGAGATCCAGTAACTGAACCTATGCTTTGAGCCTCCAATTGTATCAGCAGCAGGGGCAGAAGGAGACCTGATCCACTCTCTTGCACTGCACTCAGCTGAATAAATAAAATCACTTCAGGGACATCCATGGGCCAGATACAGGAGCAGGAAGGGTTCCCCCACCTGCCAGATGCACACCTTGGCCTCCAGCTCCATCCTGCTTTTCCACCCTTCCCTGGAGCATCAGATGTGGCCCCAGCTCCAGAAGGGATGCTGGCTGCACGTGCTGCTTCCAGCAATCCCACAGCCCTGCTGCCTGGATGCTCCATCAGGATCAAACTGATGCTTTGGTGTCAGGAAGGAATTTTTCCCAAATCCAGCCACCTGGCACCATTCTAGGGGTTGCCTCTGCCTCCTGAATTTTCAGAAAACCTCTCTTCCTCCTGCTTCCAGGTGTCCCCAGGTGTGAGCAGAGAATCCTGAAGCCCTGGGTGCCCTGCAGAGCTTTGCCCCAGCTGCCAGGGTGGGCACCAGGCTCCTCCTGCACCCACCACCTCTAGTTTGTATTTGCTACCAGGCTGCAAGTTAATAGCAGGTATCCAGCCTGTCAGAGGCTGACATGTTGTGACATCCTGTAATATGACAAGTCCTGAGTGATGCCACCAAAGGGGATCTCAGGGTGCCAGACAGGCAGCAGCAGCTCCCAGGCTGCTGCACGGGGCCCCAGCTCAGCCACAGAATCCTTTGGGAAACACCACTTTGCTCGGGATGCTTCACTCAGACCTTTTGCCACCAGCAAATGCCACAGAGAGGGGTTCTGGAGAGTTTGAAAAGAGCCTGGGTCTGGCACAGCACCCCCAGCCCCATCATCCAGTGCCCACGGAGCTGCCCTGGGGTGCAGGAGCCTCTTGGCTTTCTCAGTGCTCCATGAGCAAGCACAAGAATAAGATTTATTGCATATTTTAAGGTTAATCAGTAAAATCTTTCAGGCAACTAACTGTGTAAGCTTCTATTCAAATAGTATGATTTATAGAGCTGAGGAGGGGGGGGGAGCAGCACAGAGGAAATTTTGGTATAAGCAGGAATATGAAAGAGCAGCTACAGCCATGCTCAATGCTTCCTGCTACAGCAGCTCCCTAAACTACCTGTTGTAGGATTTCAGGAGTCCAAATGATCTGATTTGCTTTACCCAACAAGAGTACTCTTGCCACACTACCTATCAGCCTTCCCAGAGCAGGGCTTTGCAGCCTCCCTGGAATTTTCTTGAACATCCCTTCAGGATTTGTTCCAGGTAAGGGGAAGCTGAGCATCACACTCTCCACCCCTCTTTGCAAATTGACTTTCTGTCCTCCCCGGGCTCTGACAATCCCTCTCCCCTTCCAGCTCAAACACTTGCAGACACAGTGAATGTGCAGCATGTAATTAATTAACTTAATGAATTTACTGACCTACCTGTGGCTAACCCTTGCTAAACGCTTCCTTTAATGGATTCCCCTCCTCTGCTGGGCCAGGGATGGGGTGGGGTGGGATGGAGAGGGGCAGGGATGGGATGGAGAGGGGCAGGGTGTCAGCACAGGAGCTGCTTTCTCCACCCTGTGGGTCCCCACCTCCTCCTCCCTGGGCAGAGCCAGGGTCCAGCATCAGACTGTGTTTAAACAATGATCTCAAACCCAAAGCTACCCAAAAAGTGGAAATCCAGGAGCGGTTCATAAGCTCCCAGCAGAGTCCTTGGGGAGCAGCCAGAGAGGGGACTCTGGTAGTCACTAACAGTGTTTATTTGCCTTACTTAAAAATATAAAGATTTTTCTCTCTGATTCTGGGCAGGAGGAAAGGTTAATGAATTCCTTCAGAGCAAAGAGATCTTCAGCCCTCTCAGTGGAAACAAGGTCAGAAATCAATGCTGGAGGTGGAGCAGGGAGGCCAGGTTGGAAAATAATGAAAAGGGGAAAAAAAAATACTTAAATAAAGAGGCAGGAAAAAATGGTAAGCTAAACAAATGGCAGGGTGACACTTGCTCAGCTCCCCACAAAGAATATTGAATTATTGTCTATAATTTGGGCTATCGAACCTAAATTAGGGCCTCCAGACTAAAAACTGCTGCATTGTGTGAGGGTGCATCAAGGGTCAAATGCTCCTTTGGTTTGCTCATTATTTGCTCTGATACTAGGCTGTCATTAGCAGCAGCAGTGCTGAACAAAGCTGCATTACAAAGGCAGTACACATCAATGGTGCTAATTAATTGGATTAATGGAAGGGCAGCACAAATTAGGTCTGGCTTGGATAATTTCAATGAAAACTGAATACCAATCCCCAAAGTCATTGGAATATGGATGAGGCAAATTGAGTTAAAATAGAGGAGACTGCTGCATTCATTAGCCCGCCCACCCTCTGAAGTAGTTGTTTAATATGCAAACTATTAATATGCAAATCAGCACAAATGAAAAAAGTGTGATTTTTTTTTTTTTTTTTAATTCTCCCAATCCCAGGCAGCTGCCTGCAGGGAAAGCACCAGAGAGCAGAGCTACCAGGGGCAAAGAGGAGCTTTTATGTCAGAACCCCCTCATCTCCTGACCAGTGCTGCCCAGGAACGGGACCCACCTGCAAAGATAACAAACCAAAAAATAATTGTGCTCAACTCCTCAACTCCTGACTTTGGGGAGAGGGGGCAGGCCCCATCAGGAAGGGCCAGGAGATGGTGGGCAACCTGGGCAAGAGCTGGCAGGACCCTGGGACATGGTGCCACCCCCAGCAGCATCCCAGGTGCTGGGATGGGGTTTGTCCTCCAGTCTTAGGGTGGGCACCATCACTGCTCTGTGCTTGCTGCTCTTGGCTTTAGAGCACTTTTAATCTTAGTTTGTTAGGGAAGGGTAATCAGGTAACTTTATTAATTGCCTCCCATGGGAGCCGCGAGGGGCTTCACCCCACGGGGTCCCAGGCAGGGTGAGGTCCCCGTTATTGTCTCCTCCCCAGCCCCCTTGGCCAGCACACCAACCTCTGCATCCCTACAGATCAGCAATAATTCCCAACCCAGTTCTGCCTCCACGGTTCCAGGCTGTGAATTACAGCTCTATTGTGGTGCTTTCCCTGTGCTGCTCAGCACCACGGTGCCAATCACCACCCTCTGACAATTACAGAGCCACTGAAAAACTTCTTAGAAACTGTAATTACCCCTAAGAACTGTTTCCCTCTTTGGCTTCCTCTGCCTAGCGGGTGACCCTTCAATGTTGTGACAAACTCCTTGTTTGGAATAATTTTTTCATTTCTAGCTGTTAACCAGGCAAGGAACCGTTCAGCTTTTGGCTGATTTTCACTCCCTGTTCCCTCAGATACCTGCTGCCTGCTCTCCCACCCCTCTGCAGCCCTGCTGGGTCACACTGTCACCTCCTCCTCTCTGGAGGACGAGCTCTGGGCTCATGGGGAGCTCAGGGGGTGCTGGGCTCCCAACACCCTTGATTTTTCCCTCTGCAGTGAAGATGCTCATGCACCACCCTGGAGGCTGCACACAGAGCTTTGGATTCGGATGGTTTTCCTCACTTACCATTTTCTGTTCCTCTCATAAAGAGCAGGAGACGAGTGTTGGTAGGAAAGAGGCATGGCTTAATTCTCAGGAATCAAAAAAGTCACAAAAAAAAAAAGAAAAAAAAAAAGAAAAAAAAAGAAGAAGTGTGACAGGAGCTCAGCCCAGGCACTGCTGCTCTAAGGTTGGGCACCAGCTCCCTGCACCTCTGAACTCTGGGAACTTGCAGCCTGGCTGCTGCCAGCAGATAAGGGCAGGGGGAGTGCCCCCTCATTAATAATTTTCCATCTTCAGCTGTTTCCTTTTAATCTTCCCTTTGTTCTGGAGGCTCCGGTCCCACCTGTGTCTGAGTGCTCACACCTGAGTGCTCTGTGCAGAATGAAGCCATTTCAAGGGATGGGGCCTCCATCTTTTCCTCCAGGAGATGAAGGAGTCCAATGAATCTCACTGTCAGGGTCCCTTTGACTCACACCATGGACCCACCTCTGGGTTTCAGCTCACCTCTTGTCACCTCCTCTGTGCTGGAATGGACAGAAAAAGTGCTGAAGCCCTTGAGAAAAGCTGCAGCCATGCCGTAAGAGCAGCCAGACATGACAACACCACTGATTTAACCCAGCACCATCATTTTCCTGGTTTTCTGAGAGCTGTGTCCTTATGGGACAGCCAGGCAGGTGCTGCTGTCCTGGGTGCACCTGGGGCACGGTCACTGTGTCCAGGGGACAAGTGGAAAACACAGCCCAGTACAGACCCAGAAACAGGACACCAGGTACCTCTGGTGACACAGGAGTGCCACCAGCCCTCCTTAATTAGCCTCAGATGGGCTCCTGGGGCAGAAGGGCCCTTAGCACAGCAGCTATTGCCTCGGGGATCCATTTGCTTTGTTTTTCTGCACATAAGGGGATGTGGCTGCCATCCTTCCAAGAGCTGGCAGAGCCTCCATGCTCTTGTCACCCCGTAACAGCTCCCTGGATTAATGATTCTGCAAAGGGCTAATTCTTAAGAGGGCAATGTCTTTTGCAGGCTGGTATTGATCTTTGTCAGCTTCCCCTTGAAAAAAAGAAAATATTGGCTTATTTACAAAAGGTAGCTTTTTGCTCCTGGCAAGGCAGCCTCGAGATTCACAGCTCCTCGTGTCCCTCAGAAATTGGACAGACCCAGGGCTGCTCCTCCAGTGCCACCTCAAAGCCCTCGAGGTCCCCGAGCCCCCACAGAGGATGCTGATCCCCGGGTGGGAAGTTGGGGGCCCCATGCCCAGGACAGACCCCAGCACAGGGTCCCTGAGTGTCCCAGCTCAGAGCCCCCGGGGTCTGGGGGAAGGTGAGGAGAACCAAAGGCATCGGGAATGGATCCCTGCGCCCGGGTCGGCTCCTCCTGCGGGGCCTGGCTCCACGTCCCCTGCTCAGCACCCTGCTAAACAAACAATATTACACACTAAAACAAAAAAAACAAACCTAAAAGGCTCTTCCACCCACTAACTCCTGCCGTGCAGAAGGTGCCAAATCAGATTACAGCGCACAGTTGCCACATTATCCTGTCTCGACTTCACTAACGCTCATTAAGCTTCTAAAATCCTTTTTATGGTGTTTATAACACCTCCAGAGGAGTTTACTGTGTAAATATTATTCTACCATTAAATCCTGCAACAAGGCAACCGTCAACAAGTGGAATTTGTAATGGGGCTGCCGAGAGGGCTCGGCTCGGAGGCTGCGGCGCTGTGAAGTGAGGCCAACGAAAGCAGCCAAGAACAGAGTACGAGTGATAAAGCACTTCATTTTGATGCTTTAAATCTCCTACCACTTGGGCCTGCTTAATGTAACAGGCCCACTGAGACATTAGATTCGGGCCTGGAGTCAAATAAGCTACAGGGAGCCACTTACTGAAAGCAGCCTTCCACACTGCTGCAGAGCCAGCGCTGCAGCCCCGCTAATCCGGGGAGGGGAGGGGATGGGAGGGACCTCCCCGGCAGCAGCCCCCGTCACCCCCCACCCAGGGATGTCCCCAAGGATGCTCAGGCAGTGGCAGGAGCTCAGAGACTGGAGGATGCTGAGGTCGGGGGATGCTGGACCTCCCCGGGCAGCTCTCCCAGCCCTGCTCCTGGCTTGGTACCCCAGCTGGGAACAAAAGAAATGCAAAAAGGTTGCCTGGGGAAAAGAAAAAAAAGAAAAAAAAAAAAATCTGAAGGGGGAATCCAGGCAGTGGGAGGGAGGGGGAAGGAGGCTCCCTGAAGATCCCCGCAGAGCTGGGGAGTGTCAGAATACCAGCAGCTGCTCCCAGAGCACAGGGATGAGTGCAGGTCCCCTCATGCCCACCACCACCCCCCTGCCACACAAACCACAGGTCTGCTTCTCATTCTCTAGTTAAAAAAGAACCTAAAAACAAACATGGGGAATTCTAGGGCAACAAGTTACTAAAAGGCTGTTTGGGGGTGAGAGGAACGTTCTGTTGAAACTGAATTGCATCACTGGGTTTCGTTGGGAGTTGCTGAGCCCCTGTCCTGGAGCCTTCCCATAGAACCCCCAGGGGGGTCCTGAGCTGGAAAATGTCCTCGTGAAACACAAAATCTCCTTCTGAAAGTGGCAACCTGATATGCTTTGGAAAAAATTGATCAATCCTCCATTTTTGGAGCCAAGCATTAGTCTAATTCAAGATCAAGTTTAAAGATCCCTTTCCTTCTCCTCCAGGCACAGCCCTCCATCCCCACCAGGCAGCTTTCCTGCCCCAGGACCAGCTAGGGACCCCCCACCCCAGCCCCATGCCACAGCAGGGACCCCCCCAGCCCCACATTGCCTCAGCCCCACACTTGGCAAACTGCAGCTTTTTCTTAGAGAAGAGATGACCAAGTTTGGAAATGCTGCTCAGTAATTTTTACCATATGTGTTTCCTGGTGCTGTGTCAGTGCCTGCATCCCTGAGCGAGGTTCGCTCCGGTCCAATGGGCTCAGCTCCTTGGGGAGTCCCCAGCATCTTCCACCCACCCCTCACTCCCACCAGCCCTTGCCTGGACCCAGGGGGGTGGGAGGGAGGGCTGGAAAGCATCCGTGTGAGCTGGAAATCAAACTCACCCAGTGGATCTGCTTCACAGATTTCAAGTTTCAAAAAAAAAATTTTTTTTGGAAGAAGAGCAGGAAAAAAACATTTTTAAATTGTGGAGGAACATGCTGGAAATCAGTGCGGTGGCTTAACTGAATGGTTTCAGTTCTCCACAAAATCTCTTGGATTTTGTTTTGATTTTGACTTCAAGCAATATAATTTATCATGCAAAATTAATAGAGAAGACAACAGTTACAATGCAAAACACAAAATGTAACGTGATGTGATAAATAATGGAAATATAGCAATACAGGCTGTTTCAGAATTAAAAATTGAAATTTCTTGATCCTGAAATGTCACACAGGATGGCCCAGCCTTGTGGATTCACACCCAGCTTTCCCCAGAGGAAGACTCTTCCAAAATCCAGACAGTGCCCCAGAGCCCCGGGGTGCTGGGCTTGGGAAGGAGCTGAGCATCCTCTGTGCATCCCTCTGCTCCTGACACTCCCTTGGGCCCCGTGGGTGCCCGTGGCTCCCGTGGGACTTCCCATGCACCCGAGGTGTGCAGGAGCGGTGGTTGCCATGACAACAGGGTAAAACATCCCCATCTGCCCTGTGGGGACCAGGGATGGGCTGGCCCAACCCGGGAGGCAGCGGTGTGGTGGCACCGGGATGGGGACCAGCAGTGGCATTGGCACCAGCACGGGCACCATGCAGTGACTCAGCCAGCAGGAACGTGGGAGTTCTGCACCACTGAAAGGCTTTTAATTCCAGCCCGGTGATGAATGGGCAAGGCCTGAAATGAAATGTTCAGAGGCTCAGTGTACCAGGCCTCCCGCTTGTAATTATTTTTGTACAGAATATGTCAAGTGTCGTGCTTCACAAGAACTCGTTTAGCATGCAAACATTTTGTGATTAAGTGAGGCTTACTTAATTAAGCACTTTGTAATGACTCTTAAACCAAAGAGTAGTGGATTAGTGCGTCCTATTTGTGTCTATCATGTTAAAGGCTCAGTAATAACAGGTTGCTGCAGACAATTAGGGTTAGAATACAGAGTGGATGGAGGGAGAACCAGCAGGCACCCGGGGCCCCTCCACTCACTGCTGGCCTGATTTAGAGCTGACCCAGGGCAGACAATGGAAACCCAACCCCTGGAGCTGCTCCCACCTCCAGCCCCACACCGGGAGATGGGGACAGTCCCTGCTCCAGCACTGTCACCCCATTGCCAAGGCAGAGCCCGTGGTTCCGACCCACCACAGCTGATTTCTGGCAGGGACGAGGCAGGGACACCGCATGCTGGCACCGCTCCCCCAGGGCCTTCTGGTCACCTGCCCAGAGCTCCAGGTTTGGGGGGCAGCAAGAAACACCCCAGGTCCCTCCAGCTCATCTGGGAAGGTTGCAGGGTGCCCTGGGGTGGCTGTCCCTGCCAGGGGAAGGGATGTGCTGCAGAGGCCACGTGTCCCCTGATGTAATGCCACCAGAACAAGGCATGGACCATCCCATCTATCAGCTCCAGGTCACCCTGTGTCATTGGTTTTAGATAACAGCTGAACGTGTCCCTCTGAGCTGGAGGGTCCCCTGGAGCCCTCACACCCCTTGGTCTAGAGCAGGGCATTGCTTGATGCCTCAACTTCTGTCCAGGGATGGTGCAAACCATCTCCTGTGGGCACCTGTGATGTTTCAGCCCAGTTCAGGAGCCTGGAGGATGCAGGGCAGGGCTGAGCTCTCAGTCCCAGTGCTGTTCCCAGGATTCAGGGAAGCTCAGGAGCAGGGCAGCTCCACAGGGGCTGCTGTTCTCCTGCCCTGCTGGGATGCTTGCTTAGGAGGAGTTATTGATTCTTCCAATCAGAGAGGAACAAACACAGAAAATTACAGCACACACAAGTCCCCTGGGCACTCAGGGTGAAGAAAAGCACCAGTTGTGCTCTTCAGTGCTGTCATTCCCTGAAGAACCCTTCTGCACTGGTGGGGGACTGGTTTGGAGGTCCCTGGCACCGCAGGAGCTCCCATCTCCTCCTCTCCCTCCTGACCCCCCAGCTCAGCATCTCGGGAGCCAGGAGGGCAGGAACCTGGCTGGGTGGCAGCCAGCATGGCCTCCCGGGCAGCCCGGTGCTGTCTGCCATGGTAACCAACCTCACAAGGAGCCAGGAACAGCAACTTGTTTGGAAAACAAGGCAGCACTCAGCCTCCTCCTGACTCTCCCAGCCTGGTGGGTGGCACGCACGTTTGTCACAGGTGACACCAACCCCCCCGTGCCTCACGTGGAGAAAGGACAAATTATCTCATTACTCCCCAGCAACTAATTCATTTAAAGGACAAAAGCAAGCAGCACATCAATCCAGAGAGCACAGGGAAGGTGAGAGGCAGAGCTGCCTCTACACAGACTTCACACACCACAGACCATGAGGACAGCACCCTGGGTGTGATGCCCAGGAGCAGAGGGTCCCTCTCACCTCCAACCCCATGGGCTGCTACCCTGTGAGCAGTGTGAATACAGCCAGGGCTGTAATTTAGTGGGTTTGCTTTTCTTTCCACCTTTGGAACAGGAATAAAAGCAGGCAGTACCTGTCCTGGAAAAGCTTTGCCTTTGAGCTGAGAAAAATTTCCGAGCTGAGCAAATAAACATCCCTGCCTGCGTCTGCACAGGGTAATGGAGCTCAGAGCTGGCAGCTGGGGGCAGTAAGATTGATTCTCTTTTTTATCTCAAAAAGCACAAAACTCAATTTTTTTTTTCCTTTGATAAAAAGGTGCTAGAAACAAGTGATGCCCCTAGAGCAGGAGGCAGCACTGGTGGCCTTGGGAGGGCTCATGGGCTCACAGCTCTGATACCACTCGCCCCTTGCCCCCAGCTCCTGATTTTCAAGTGCTCAGAAGACAACAGGCAATAAATCTGGATACCTTACACTTTTTCATTTCCTCTTACCTCACATGTAATGAGATTTCACCCTTAACAAAGGTACTATTGAAGCTGATGCTTAAACAAGGCCAGACAGGGGTTGAAATGCTTTGGGGATGGAGGGGAGAGGACTGTAAGAGGGGAGGGGTAGAGAAAGGGAGCTTAGGCAAGGGTCAGCCTGCCTTTAGTTCAGGCTTTGAGTTGCAGTTTAAAAGTGATTTTATTTTCTCTCAAGCCTGGAAATCATCCCCTTCACCGGTGTTACCTTGGGCTGAGCCTGGTTTTAGCAGTTCCTGAGCAACCAAAACCCAGTGCTAGAGTGACCATGGCTCCAGCAGGGCCATGAAATCTGCACTGGGAAGGGAGACACTGACTTAGGACTACCTGGACCTTCAGACCCTGCCCAGGGTTTCCTGGCTCTTCTAGCCTTATGCTGCCCATGGGGAAAACACATCATTTGTTCCAAAACTGAATCATCCATGAACAAGAAGCAAACCCAGCAGGTATAAAACCAGAGGAAGAAAACTCCCCAGCTCCCAGTGCAGCTCTGAACTTGAAGAAGCCAAAACATTTTGCAAACCCTCCCACTCTACAAGGTTTTCCCAGCCCTAAATACTTGATATTTTACTAGCTGTTGAATTGCAGAAGTTCACTATTGCAACTGAAGGTGATTAATGAGGAAAGGAGAGGAAGCAACCAAAGCTCTGGTCCTGCCAATGCTCTCAAAAGAGGTCTCAGGTAGAAGTGATACAACTGTGCCAGCTGGGATGGCTCTGGCTCTGTTAGGTACCACAGTGATGGCTCAGCTCCTCTCCCACTCCCCTCTCTCCCTCTCCCATTTGTTCCCATTGCACAACTCTTCCTTTTTGGCTTTGCAGATTAAGAAAAAAGAAAACACTAAAAAACCCAAGGTGGCTATTTTAATCTGCTTTGCCTTCATTCAAAGCTAGAGGGCTTGGCTTGTTCCCTCACCATGCCAAGCTAAATGCTGGTGCCCAGGGTTTATCCCAAGTCCCTGGGGTGGGATGCTCCCAGTCCCTGCCCCACGAGTGGGAGAGGTTCCTCCAAAGGGGGCTGGGGACCCACCTTCCCCTTCTCTGGGGAATGTCCCCCTGCCCCTAGCCTGCCACGGGAAGCACACCCGAGCAGGACAGCAGAAAGGGAAGAGCCAAGGGGAGATGCAGCTGCCAGAGGGAGAAGAGCAAAGCCCCTGTGGCTGCAGAGCTCGTCCCTCGCGCGGCTCCTGACATCTGCTCGTGCTGGGATGCTGAGCTCCAGCCCACTGGGTCTGGAAAAATGCTGCTCTGTTTTAGTAACTCTCAGCAGTTGGCAGTTCCATGTTAAATTGCAGCGTTAATCAGAAACACATTGTCCATATTGTCAACACTTCGTTTAACCACTTCTATAAATTCAGTATTAGTGTTAAAAAGATTCTGATTTGATGGATGAAATAGTCATCCTCCTGCAAGCCAAACCCAATAAAAGAGAGCTAATAATTCAAGGAAATAAAGCAGAAGATACTCGACGGAGGCACA
Source organism: Calypte anna (assembly GCF_003957555.1). NCBI lineage: Eukaryota > Metazoa > Chordata > Aves > Apodiformes > Trochilidae > Calypte > Calypte anna. Next base: position 566,382 of record NC_044261.1, on the reverse strand, counting down.
GACGGGTGAGATTTCCTTTTGTTTGCATCCGGGTTTGGAAGCAGGAAGGGAGGGAATGGAGCAGCCCAGGGATGGCTGTGGTGGGACCTGATCCCCTGCAGTGGGTGCAGCCTTCAGAAACTGCCCATTTCAGTGATCAGACGGTGTGAATACACCATGGATATTTCTTCCTTCACTGATGGCAGGAGATGCCCCGGGATAGAGCTCTCCCAGGCCTTTTCCAGCTCTGCCCCACGGAACTCCCCACGCCCCTCTGTCCCTGGGTGCTGGGCCCTCTGCAAACACCTCTGGAAAACATGAGAGCTGGGCCCCAGATTCCAAATCTAATTGCATGAAATGAGAGGCTTTCAGCACTTCCCATCCTACACAAATAGTTTCCATTTTGATTCCCAATCTACTTGACAAAGTATTTGAAAGTTGTTGTTTTTACTGCAATATGAGCATAAAAAAAATAGCTCTGCTCAGTGAACTTGGAAGTCATGGAATAATAATCCAACAACACAAGCCTTCTTGGAAAACTCTTCTGAGAATAACAGTGCCCTTGGGCACGTCTAGAGCCTTGTTTATTAAAACAATATAGTTAAAGAATTAATGCATTTACAAAGCAGGACTTATTATATAAGAATATTGTGCTTCTTTCATCGGTAAAAAAGATCTAGTTACTAAATTAATGTCACTCATTTTAAAGGTTTTTCTCTTAATCTTATTTGGATTTAGGTAGCTGTTTTTGAGAAAAATATGGAAGAGGGGATAAAAGGAAACCTTTCCACAAATACTTACGTCAGCCAAACTCTTCATGGGTTTTGCTTCTTGAACTGAAGAATGCAAGAAGAGATCAAAATTAGGGGAAATAAATCACATTTCCAGAAAAACCTGTATTTGTGTTGGAACAGAGAATGTCTGACAGAGCAGGGAGATATTGGGGGACGAGGCAAGTTGGGAAGAATTAAAAGCTAATTAAATTTCCAGTTCTGCAAACAATTATGCACAGAGCTAATTGGAGGGTGTGAGCCAGGCTGGCATTTTTGCAGGAGCACATTTCTGGTCTCACTTGCCCTTCAAACCCTGTGGGCAACCAAGGAACAACAACAAGAACATTTTGGGTCAGCTGGAGCTGAGGGAGACCCAGAGTGCTTGGGTGTCTCAGGGGGGAACAGGCACAGAGGGATGGGATGGGATGGGATGGGATGGGATGGGATGGGATGGATGGGATGGATGGGATGGGAAGGGATGGGATGGATGGGATGGGATGGGATGGGATGGGATGGGATGGGATGGGATGGGATGGGATGGGATGGGATGGGATGGGATGGGATGGATGGGAGGTTGCTCCCTGTGCCAGCCAGAACTGTCTCCTGACCCTCACCACCCCACCCCAGTGAGGAGAGGTGCCCCTTGCTGTCCCTACCCCTTAGACCTCAGAGACCCCAAGGGGATGTGAAGAGGGGGTTATTTTAAAGTCCCCTTTGTTTGGGAAAAGTCTGGATTTCATAAGTCCTTCTCAGTGTGAATTTTTTGCAATTTTTCAGTGTGATATCACTTTAAGGTTTTCCATAGCCTCAGAATTTCTTCCAATTAATGGAAAAAACATTAATGTCTGTTTAGGAAAATAACTTTTCCATTGCTGAAGAATCTTTTTCAATTATGCCTCATGCAGCAGCAGCCTCCAGATGAGCCCATCCTGGAGAGCAGAGCTGGGAACCTCACACGGCCCCAGCAGCACAGCAGCACAGCCAGGCAGCAAGAGGCAAACCTCCAGCCTTCCTATTTACCTTCATCTTGCTTTAAATAGCCCTGTTTCTGAGGCAATAAACCACAGGAAAAAAATTTACTTCGGAAATGCTGAAATCAAAATATTTCCAATGGAATACCTGGCACTGGAGAGGAAAACACAACGTGTATACTTGCCTGGGCAAATTTCCAAATATTAGGGAAAGCCACATCCTATTATTTCTGGAAGATAAACCAGAATTCGTATCTAACAGAATTTCACTGACATCAGTGACACAGAGAAATGCTCAAAGGAGCACTGCTCAGTCAGAAGCACCTCGGGCTCTCAAAGGAGGGGAAAAAACCTTTGGCCTGACAAGAGAACTTGCACTGGCTGGAGATGCTGAAGTAGGCAACAGCTCATGGAAATCTGAGGTTGTTGTGAGCACATCATAGTGCTCCTCCCCATTCTTCTGAATAAAAGAAATGAGGGTTGTTTCCAGTCTCCAGCCAGTCCCCAGGACAGTTAGCAGACACTGTGAACAGAATATGCTTTAATGGGACTCTAAATAAAATTTATGGCTGCTCTAACTGGCAGCATTCGGACCATGGGACTCTCTTAAAAACACACGTGCCTTTTTCATAGTCAGAGGTCTCACTGTTTGGTAACATTTGATCCCCTTTCAGTTTTCAGGACACTGGAATTCATTTCACCAATACTGAGAAGCTGAAGAGCACCTGCAGCTGCTCCCCTTCCCAAGCCATCCTCTGCTTTCCGCATCCCCAGTAATCCATCTTTTTCCACAGGACAGGATTCAGGCCCGTGGTTAATTCTCTGCACGTGCTGTGGATGACCAGGGCTCCACTTCCCAGGGGCAATATTCCCATCTCAAGGTTCTACTTGGAAACAAACACATTGTCCCCAGCCCTCCCTGTCCCTGTGGGAGCAGCACCCGGGGCAGCCGGGCTCCTCGGAGGGGCAATGACCCCTGGAGCAGAGCAGAATTTGGGCATATTGATGCAGGCACCTTGCTGCCCTGCTCCACGGTTTGTCAGCAGACATGAAAAGAGCAGAGAGAGCACAGGCTGAGGCTGAATGGGGCTCGGGGGCCTCTGAGCTTTCCTTGGGAGCCTGGAGGGAAGAAAGCCCTGGGTAAAACGAGCAGATCAGATAAGCCAGGGGAAAAATGGAATGGCATAAAGTAAAAATAACTGATCCAGCTGGTGTTCAGCACATACAAAAGGCAAAAGCTGATGGTGGGAGATACCCAGTGGATGTGTGCCCTCTGGGTCAGCAGCACAGGCAGAGTTTGCTCCGGGGCTGGGTCAGCCTCGCAGCACCATTCAAAGGCTGCCAGGCTCACAGGCATTCAAGCCCAGGAAATGCTAAGGCTGTATTTTATTACATTTTAAAGAGACAAAAATCCTCTGGCCCAAATCCGATGCAGAATGAGGGAGGTTTGGGTTGTGAGCTCTGCAGAGCTGCCCCCCACGCTGTAACATAACGCTGGGGAAGGGTCTGATGCTCCAGTGGGGCCCCTGCTCAGCTTGGGGAAGGAATTGGGTTCACATAAACCTCACTTAAAAAATAGACTGGCACATTTTTGCTTTATCAAACTCTATTTGCAAAAGACTAGGGCTAAATGATCTGAAAAGGTTATTTTGAAACAGGGTCACCCTTGCTGCCACAGGTCTAATAAAACAAAACTATAGCCAAATTAGAAACATATTTCATCTAATAGGGGAAAATATAATTGGTGAATCTGTCTGGTGTTTGACCTACAGTATTTATGCTAAATGAAGGTTTAAATATATCACAATGCATCATGAACAAGAAAAGCTGCATTCACTACATATTCTGTGGTTGGAGCCCTTCCCCTTAACCCTTAGCTTCGCACGAAGCCAACATCAGCATTACCTTTGGCTGCATTGCTCAGATGCTATGAAACAAAAGTGATGGCCAAGGTTTGCAGAAGTGGTGTGACTCCAAGTAACTGCTCAGGGATACAGAAGGGAGCTCAGGAAGTGCTCAGTGCTGTCCCTCTGAGAAATAAACCTCTGGGGCAGGGAGTTGGCAGCAGAGCTCTGATGCTCTCAACGTGTCGGGTCAGATTTGAAGCCAGAACTTGGGAGAAGCCAAGGAGGAGGAGGAGGAGGAGGAGGAGGAGGGTGGGCAGGGGGTCCTGGCACTGGTGTCCTCAATGGCACAAGGAGCAATGTGGGCAGGTGCTGGGACCAGAGGATGAGCCCAGCCAGGGGTGTCTGAGGGTTGAGGCTGCTGTGCCCTGTGTGGTTCCAGGGCAGCTGCTGCTCCCATCCCATCACCAGTGATGCCAGAGGTGTAATTTGTGGTCAACCAGCTGTTTATAATTCCCATTGCCTACAGAGCCCCTCCCCTCACCCCCAATAATTTATGTTCTGCATAAAAGTGAGAGGATCTTTGAGCAGCAGTGATGGATGAAGGAGATTATTAACAAGGATATAATTTTAAGAGAGTCTTCCTTTTGGTTCCTCACAGTTGCATAACATTTCATAAACTTCAGAGCAGGTTGGTGCCCAGCTCGTTAGCCTGACAGAGGCACCTTGCCCACCTCTGCCACTGGAGCTGAGGGCTCCATCCACACGGATCTGCACCCCAAGGGCCACACCAGTGCTGGGCCTGGCTCAGGTGCTAACATGAAAAGAAAAGGCAATAACCATGAGAGGGATGTTCTCATGGGCTCATGGCCAACACAGAGAGGGAGGACTCTCAGGTGAGGTTTTGGCCACACAGTGGATTCCAGCATGGTTTGTCCAGGTCCAGGCAGCAGCTGCAATCCCTGGTTTTAGTGCCAGTGCTTTAGAGTCCCCATCCAGCATCTTTTGCCAGGACAAGGAGACAGTCCAGTTCCTCCCAGCTACCCCAGAACCCTCAGCTCCCCCACATGCCAGTCCCTGTGCTCCCCAAGTGCTGCAGCAGAACCTGGGTGCCCCCAGCCAAGCTGCTGTAGCTGAGATTTATCTCTCACTGGAGTTCAGGCTAACAACAAAAATCTCAACCAAACAATCCTTAAACTCCAAGCTCCAGTGAATGGGCTCAGATGCCAAGCTCCTTCCACTGGAACACCTGGGGAGAGCACAGTCCTCTGCTCCTCGGGCCCAGCTCTCCAAACCAGAGATCCACCAAAACCCCGAGCAGAGCATCAGGGCTACAACAATAGGAGGGAGAAGGACTTGGGAGACAGGGAGCTTTATTCTTTTCCTTTACTCTTCCCCCCCCCCCATTTTTTTTTTCCTCCTTCCTTAAAAAGCTTCGTGTGGAAGAGAAAGAGGCTAATTAAATTCTTTTGCTGAGCATATTTAGTGAGTCTTTCAGAGAAGTGATTGCATTTGGCTGCTGGCCAGCAGCAAGGAGATAGGATCGTGTTCAGGAAAAAGTGAGAGCGGAGCGCTGATTTAGGAGGATGCAGGCAGATGACCAGCTGACAGGGTCTGGGCTGTCTCAGACACCGAGGGAGGAAGGATAAGGGTGGCCAAGGTGGCTTTCTCAAATTCCTGGTGCATGAGGTTAAGGCAGATCTCGTCTCCACGACATCCTCCAGTGCTTAATTTAGAGTCAGCCCCGAGCGTGCGCTCGCAGCCTGCGCACCACGCTGCCTCCACTGAGACACCCACAATTAGTTATTCAGTACCAATCAGCTTCTGCATCTGAAAATAAATAAAACTGTTGCACCAGCAGCCCCGAGGCCCCACTCGGAGCTGCACTGACACTGACAGGTTCTGCACCCTCCTGCGTGTTCAGCCAGCACTGAACGTGGGTGCTGCTCTGAGCTGGATTTCCAGGCTCCCAGCTCACCTCTGGTGGTCCCAGAACATGGCCAGGACCCCAGGTGGGACATTGGGAGGACATTTTCCAGACACTGCCAGTGCTCCAGGCTGGGCACATGGCACTGGGCACCCCACTGGTACCGGTGAGCCCGGGACCACAGTACCAGCATGGGCAAGGGGCTTGGCCATGCTGGACCCCCACCTAAATCCCTGTGCATCCTCCTGGGGGGGCAGGGTCCCCCCTGAGCCCATGGGGCACCCACCCTGTGCCACACCAGCTCCTGGTATGGCCCAGCTCCCGTGGGGTGGCACATTTGCATCTCTCTGGCACATTTACATCCCTTCACCTCTTTCCGGGGCACACTGCCTGGTTTTCTGAGCCTGGCCAGCTCTCTGGGGATGTCATTAGGCAGGCAGTTAGTGAACCACAACCCGAGGTTCTGCTTTTCCCACAAGGTTCCTGTGAGAAAGCCCTCCCTCCTCCCCCCATGTCTCTCTTATCTCCAAGGGCAGCTGAGCTCAGTCCCTGGCCCTGGGTGCTGGGGAGCCCCGGGGAGCACCCGCCAGTGCTCTCCACATCCTCAGTGCTTGGCTGATCTCTTGGGCAGCTTTTCCCTCAGATTTCAGCTCTTTGGTAAAAAGGTTCTTTGTACAGAAGGGGTCTGGGAATGGCTTTAAAGCCTGAGCTGCTCCAGATACAGTTTCTGTGTTATCATCCCATGGCTCTGAGCATCGCCAGCCTCACAGTCACCAGGGACTGCACCAGAGCTCCAGCTCAGCAGCCAACACACACCATTCCCAGCTGGAAGGGGCTGTGGGACCCCCAGCACAGCCCAGCCCCTCCTTGGCCCAGTGTTGCCCTGGGCTAGTGGTGGCTGTGCCCCCCAGCAGTGTGCCCAGGGGTGATGGAGATCCCAGGCATGGCTGGTCAGACAGGGAGAGCCTCCCAGTCACCTTCCTCACTCCTACAACCACTTGACTGGGAAAGCCTTCCCAGAGAGGCAGTTCCATCCCCAGCAGATGGTTCCAATTTGTTGCTAACCCGTATTTATTTAGACTGATAATAACAGGCAGCCCTCCAATTGTGCTGGGGAGTTTTCACAATAAACCCAAGCTCACACTATCAAAAGCAAATCAATTAACAGGCACTCTCAGGCCCCAGCCACCCGTGCCAGTCCCCCCATGCCCAGCTCTGTCCCCAGACAGCAGCAGCTCCCTCTGGTACCCATCCCCACCCCAACCAACGTTGGCTGAGTCCCCTTCCCCATCTAAACCTCCTTTTCAATTGAGTTCAGAGAGAGGAGCAGTGACACTCTCTGAGAGGAGGATTGATTTAGACACGCAGTTCTCTCCACTGACTTTCCAAACGGTTGTAACAAGGTCACAGAGAAAAACAATTTTATCCTCTGATTACTATAACACGATATGAGCCTGGAATTGCAGTCACTTTGCCTGTTTGTTTAGGTGTTGCTTGTCTGGTCCCTGAAGAAACCCCCCAGCGCAGGAACCACACATAGGCAGGGTCAGGATTGCTCCCCAGTGCTCCCCAGTGCTCCCAGCACCAGCAGAGCTCAGCACAAGCCCCAGCCACGAAAAAAATGAGGTACACTTTCACTGGATGGTGTCTGGGTGCAGAACATCCTTCTGCATCTTTTTTATTAGCCCAAATGTCCTGCTAGAAAGTGCAGCAGGAAAAGCACACAGCACCTCAGCTCTTCTTCATCAAGCTGCATCCACACAGACAAATGAACACAGCACTTGCAGAGCCCTCACTTCGTGGGGATACTCATCCTGAGTGAAACATGACAAATATTCCCTGAATTGTCAAAATAGTGGGAATATAACAAGGTCAAAATACCAAGCCAGCTGATCATAATCAGCCCTAATTCCAGCAAAGCCACGTTTAGAGGAGATTGTTTTGTCAAAGGTTTTTCATGGCCCAATGGCTCTGTAGCACAAGGTTGTTTGGATCGAGTCATTTCTGATGAACACTTATTATGGTGAGGAAATGTCACATTCATTTTATGCTGTGAAAGTTCATAAACTTTCTCAGATAATTTAAGGACTTCTCAGCCCGTAACCTGTTGCCTCAGGAGTGATTTAGAAGCCAAGGACACATGGGGCATGGGGCTGGGAAAGGAGGACACGGGGGCTGTGGGAACCCTGGGGTGTTTTGGGTCTCGGGGAGGACCCAGCACCCTGCCCTGTCCCTTACCATGAGGATTAACCCCCAGGCACGGAGCCTTTGCTGACTTTCTGCTCCCCCTGCATGGCTGTGCCTGGCAGACCCCCTGCCCCTCAGCTTTGGCACAGGGAAGGGACCCTGGATGGGGCAGAGACACCGAGGGACCCCATCCCAGGGGATGGAGGGGGGGGTTGTCACCCAGAGCGCCACACACGGGGTGTCCCCTGGGGGAAGGAAGGTGCCAGAAGCCCAGCTCCCAGTGGGTAAGGGGATGGGCAGGGTTGGGTTGGTATGGCACAGCATGGCACACAGCATGGCACAGTGCATCAGGGCAGAGCCTGGCACAGCACAGTGTGCTCCCAGGATGCCCTCAGCCCATCAGCACCATCTCTGGGTCAGGGCAGTGCCCCAGGACCAAGCAGAACCTGAGCTGCCCCAGCCCTGCTGGAGGTGCCTGGCTCCAGCCCGGGCCTCCAGCATCCCAGCTGCAGGAATGAACTTGGAGAGTAAAACCAGGCAGGCTGAGTCAGCTACTCCCTAAAATCAATTACCCAGTGACAGCCAGAGCAGAGGAGGGGAAGTCAGGGCCGTGGTGCCAGGGGAGCCTGAGGCCAGGAGTGAGCAGGATTCAGGTCCTGGCAGTGCTGGGGAGGCAGTGGTGACATTCCTGCTGCAGGGAGCCTGGGGGGTCAGGGCTGCAGCTCTGCCCCAAAACTGATCCCCTGCAGGACACAGCAGGACCCGGGATGCTCCTCTCACCCACTCGTGACCCGCTGGAGCCATCCCAGATCAGCATCCTGGAGGGAAGGGGCTGGGGGCTTACAAACACTGGTGATACTCTGAGAGGAAACACACTATCAATAAAGCTTACAGATGAGATTCAGCTGGGATAAGCTGCAAATACCCCAACAGCAGAAGACACAGGACCTGGAGGAATTAGGAACACACAGAGCAGAGCCAGGGAGTGAGAGGGAGGAAACAGGAAAACCTGGATGGGAGAGGCAAAAAAGATTCCAGACAGAACAATCAGGGATGAGTCGGATGATGGATAAAAGCAAAGATCATTTCCAACCCATCACTGCTTCGGTCTGTGGGAATGTGCTGGTTGCTGTCACTCAGGACTGCCCTGCGGAGGGGAGCAAGAGGCACCAAAGAAATGGATCAGAACCCCCCGAGCTGGCCAGGGCACTGCAGGCTCCCAGCAGTGCCAGAGCCACCAAGGATGCTCTGTCTGCAGGAGGCTGTATGAGCATCTTCTTATTTACCACAAAAACATCCAAGAACAACCTGCAAGCGTGTTTACTCAACATCTGGAACATAAATAAAAGATGGCCAGAGAGCGGGATTTCTTTGGAGAGTAAGAAACAAAGTACCTTGCCACTAACTTATTTTAGCAGTTCTCTGTAATATGATTTCCAGTTCATTTGGTTATCAGAAACACTGATTATTTTCACGCTGAAGAGGCCATTCCAATGCCCAGCTCATACGTCCTGTGTTTGGGATTCTGTGTTAGTTTTTTGATATCCACTAATTTCTCCATGCTGAGGCAAATTTGTCACACGCATGGGTCTGTTTGATTTCATTAAAGAGAATATTTAAGCATAAAAATTGTTTAATCGCCTTGTGTCATTATGAGATGAATTTCATTTTGCATACATTTGCATATTTCATCAAAATTAAGGCTGCTAATATGCAAATGAGAGCCAGGTTGTGGCTGAGGTGTTTATTGTAATAGCTGCAGGCTGTTCCACTTGAAAAGCTCCTGGGCGGTGTGGTGGAAGGGGGTGCACAGACCCCTCCAAAGGCCTTTTAGAAGCAATTTGCTGGGATTTCTGCCACTAATATCCCCTGCAAAACCACTGCGGGTGGGTGATGGGTCTCTCCTGCTCCCAGTGCCTCATCTGCCAGAGCTGGGAAGCTGCTGCCTTTCCCTCCACCACAGCAAGAATTATTGAAATAAAATAACCCCAACAAGCCCCAGAAAGCCAGGAGGGAGAGCGGAGCCATGGGGTTGGTTTCTGGAGCTGGGAATGGTGATTCCACCCCCATCCTGGGGGGCCAGGCTGCTCCCCTCTCACTGAACACAGTGAAGGTCAGGAACCAGGTTCCTCCAGACCCATCTGAGAGGCCCAGACAGACAAGTCATGAAAACCAATCCCTGGTGGCAAATTAATGCAGACTTCATTAGCACGCAGCAGCCAAACCATCCACATCCAGCAGCTCTGGGGAGGGCTCAGTAAAGGGGGATGGATCCAGCCCAGCCAGCACCCTGCCCCACTTCACTTGTATTTTCTGATCGATGCAGAGGCCTCCCCTTGCCACAGTCAGCACTTTCACAGCTCCAGAAATGTTAAATGATATGGCATCAGTCCCTTATGTTTTAATTTAAAAACATACCCTTTTCTTGTTATTTACCAAGGAAGATGTTTCACACTTCCAGCCTGGTGCAGGAGCTGCTGCATTTTAGAAGCTGGGGTAACAATGCCTCAGATGCAGAGCCCATGGTGAGCAGTGGGCACTGTGAGGTGCACAGAAATCAAACCCAAGCTGAGTGGTGAGCAGGAGCTCTCATCCATCCATCCATCCATCCACCCACCCCGGGCTGAGCCTGTTCTGCTGAGTCGGCACCGCACAGGCACAGTGTGAGCCCTGGCTGCAGGCACTGGACAATGCCTGAGCAGCACAAAGGAAACAGCTTATGGGAATGTTTCTTTCTTTCTTTTTTTTTTTTTTTTTTTTTTTTTGAGCTTTTGGAATCAACATTTAAAGCACAATGAGCTTTTCCAGCAGTTATTAGTCAAACCAAAAATTCTATCATCGCTGCTCCAGAGAAAACTCTAGAGGTGTCTTTGCTTTCCTGCTCAGAGATAAGTGCTGTCTGGGCATTAGAACCTGGGCATTCCCAGATTTTTAGGGGTTTTTTTGGTAAATAGCAGCTCTGAATGGCCACTCTGTGGTGTGTAGTAAGGAAAAGTAACCCTGCACTCCAAGCAGCACAATTGCAAAGGAATGCAAATCCCAGTCCTGGTCTGAGCGTCTCTTCACACAGAGGAGGGAGAATGGGACCACCTTAAGTCCTTCTGAGAGGCCAAGGCTCCAAGGTATGTATTTGCTTAAAAAAAAAAAAAAAAAGCCTAGTGATTGCAAAGAAAAGAGAAACCTGAGAGCTTATTCTTGAGCAGTCAGACAGGGTCACCAAAACCAGACTAAATAGTCTGACTGCAGGGCAGAGCACTGGGGCTGTCTGAAAAATGATCCTTTGGATGGAGGGAATAGCAAGAAAAAACAGGGAAAGAGGGCTGGGTGGGAACAGCAAGCTCCTGGAGCCACATCCAAGGGAATGGTGGAGTGACACCAAGCCTGGGGCAGGGCAGGGGAGGTGCTCCTCAGGAACACCAGGTTGGACATCTTGTACTTCAGAGGATGCTCTGTTAATAGTTAAAACATTAAAGTAGCCCATGAGGGCTGTGTGTTCCCCAGCTGCAGGACAAGGCCAGGCCCAGGGACAGCCCCAGGCTCAGCTCCAGCTCCATCCACATCCTGTGGGTCAGGTACCTTGGAGCAGATCTAAAACCCTTCATTACCCAAGGGAGAGCAACACCCAGAAAGAGCAAGTAACATCCTCATGAGAGCTTGAAAAGGAAGAACTGAACACTCCTTACATCAGGAGGAGATAAAAGCTTGGGTTCTCCTCGTTGTTCCCACCTCACCAGCACCCTGCTCTTACTTCATGCTTTTCACCCCAAAGTTACCTCAATCTCACTCTAGAGACCTTTCCCCACAGGCCTCCCAGAACAGCTCCAGGGAAGTAGCTCATGAGAGCCACAAGTAGGAATTTCACTCTTCAGTTAAAGCTGGGAACCATCCCCTGCTAACAGGGGAGCAGAACAGCATTTCACTAAGCACAAGAACTCTTTTTTGTTTCAGAAACAGCCCAAACTAACCCCCACACTTGCTCCTTACCTTAAGCTCCACAGGCAGCCTCCTGAACCTTCCCTGAACCCCTTTCCCAGGGGGATGGTGCCCTATATAGGCCTCACCTGGGTGGGTGGGTGGGTGGGTGTCCCCCTGGGAGGAGAAGGATTGCAGGAACAGGTCCTCAGCACCATTAAAACCAGCTGCAGGCTCAGCACCAAGGTGTGGGGCTGTGATGGGTCCATGATGGGTCCATGATGGGTCAGTGATGGGGCCATGATGGGCCCATGATGGGTCAGTGATGGGGCCGTGATGGGGCCGTGATGGGTCCATGATGGGTCCATGATGGGTCAGTGATGGGGCCGTGATGGGGCTGTGACTATCAGCTTTGATCCCTGTTCCTCTCCTGCCCCTTCCTGGCAGCCTGTGGCACATTTCTGATCTTCCCTCTGGCTTTTATTTCTGTATAGAAGCTTCTGTTTTTTTCAGATTTGAGTCAAATCTGTCTCTTTTGGTGTTAGCTTGGGAGACCCAGCTGCCCTTGAGAAAACAGCAGCGTTTCTCTGTGCCCATGTGGCTGCTCTTTGGGTGTGGAAAGCTCTAGAAGATCAAGGACATCCCCCAAAGCCTCATGGCCAGGACAAAGGGAGCAGGCAGAGGGTTAGGAAAACCTCCTGGTTCAGCTGAATCAGAGGCAGATGACTGGGTAAACACGAGGCCTTTGCCAGATATTGGGCAAGCAAGAAACACACATTTGATTCTTTTAAACTTATGACTGCACTTAATTACTGCTTTTTCCTCCCTTCATAAGCTACATATGGGATTAATAATAATGCTGAATCAGATATGTTCTCTTTTTTTTTACCAAAAAGAACAGAGTGGTAGAAATGAGGAAAGGGAGCTCTGATGAGGCAAAAGGCACATTCTGGGGGCAGAAAGCAGCTTTTTTGGAAAGGGGTGGCAGTCTCAGAGGAGTCAAGTTGGACATCCTGTGCCTCTGTTTCCCCATCTGCTTGCTGGTAACTTTGGTGCCACCACCAAAAAGTGCTGTGGCTGCTGTGGGAGTCATTCAGTGTCAGTGTCACTCAAAATTAGCCTGAATATATTCATAGAGAGCATCTCCCAGCCTGTAGCTAGACATGAACTGACAGCTCACACCATAAAGTATCTGCCCTGCTGGGTACAGGGCACGGTGCTGGCACCTCTGGGAAGTGCAGGGACAGGGTAGGAACTGAGGTCCTGGCTGTCCCTGGAGTCTGGAGGAACAGGGGGTTAAGTCATGGAATATGATGTAGTGGAACCCAAGGAGTTAAAATGCTTCTACAAGGGGGTAAGGGATGGTGGTCAAAGCTCCAGCAGCCATCCCATGGTGATGTTTGTCCCCATGGGTTTGTTTGGCCAGAGGAGGAAGGGGCTCCCTGTGCCCCCCTGGTTATTGCCAGCTCTTTATCTGGGCATGCCAGAGGGTGCAGTGCTCAGGGACACTTTCATAACAAGAAAAATTAATTCAAAAAGCCCAAACTATGTGCTAGGCTGTGTTTGACTGTTTACCTGCTAATGTTTGCCAACTGCTATCTCATTAGCTGTACAGGAAATATAATTGATATTTCTGTAGAGACATGACACTTGTGCCTCTGCTGAAACGGGAAGGTTTTCTCAATGCTTCATAACACTCCTGTTTGCTGCTTCCCATAAGTGATACTGCTTCGGTTTGGGAAGGAATCCAAGAAATAAGAGCTTACCAGAGAGGCCTCTTGAAAGTATGGGCAGCTTTATGTCAGCCTGGGAGCTCCCTTGGACACAAATCTTCTGGAGGAAAGAGTGGATTCTCTGCTGTTTGTGAAAGGGCCACAAATGGGAAATGAAATGTTTGTGCAGCTCTTTAATGTGAAAAACATCCATTTAGGAGCACAGATTCTGTGTCTAGTCTGGGTGAGACTGAGGGGGCTGGGAAGAGGGAGGCAAGGGGCTGTTGTTGGGGATATCTGTAGCCCTGAAGCCAGGTCAGGGCACAGACTGGTCCCAGCTCTGGTCACAGGGATGATCCCAGTCCAAGCAGGGAAGCAGCACTCTGTCTGCAGTGCTGTGCCTGAGGATCTGCTTGATGCTGGGGGGGTGCAGGAGACCCTTCTGCTCCTTCCCCCCCACCTCTCCATCCACCACTTCTGATTCCTGCAGGGGCAGCAGTAACCAGGGCACCCCTGCCAAGGCTGCACCTGGAGCCTCACTCCAGACAGGGTCTGTGCACACACTGCTTCTCAAGAAAAGGTGTTTTTGGTGCTGCAGTCTGCATCCACCCACAAATGGGCAAATCTGCCTTCATGGAGAGGGGACCCAAGGCTGAAGGGACCCTGCCTGGCACTGGGGTGTTGAGGAATGGGAACCTCAGTGCCCGACAAACAGCAGTAAAAGGGGAAGCCAGAAGGAAAAATATCAGGATTTCTGCTGGCAGAAGGAAGCAAATATTTGGAGGAGAGCACACTCAGTGGAGCCATCCTCAGTTGTTTCCCAACCCCAGCTGAGCAGCTGTTTCTGGGTACCTGTCTGCAGCTATCACCTCAGGACACAGCACAAACCTCCAGGACAGATGAATTTCTGGTTTGGTGATTTAATCCTCATGTGTTTCTGCTCTTTCCTTTGAGTAAATATTGGGAGGGAATCAGTGCAGAGCATGGCTGTGTCAGGGATGCTGAGAAAAATGGTTCTGCTGCCATGGATGCTCAGTGCTGTTATTCCTGGTGTTATTTCTTGCCATAATGTTCTCTTTGGAGATTTGCATATAGTTCATACAGAACAAGGCCTTTTTTTTTTCTTTTTTTTTTCCCTGGGTTGAAATCTCTTGAAATCTGATCCATGAACACATCTAAACAGCAGCACTAACAGGAAACTCGGAGATATGGAAATGTAAATGATTCCCCAATCAATAAAGATAATTATAGTGAGAGATAGACTGACATACAGTATCTTGAGGCTTTTTTTCTTGTCTTCCAAGGGGCTCCCCAGAGGCAGCACAGACACTGGTGAATGTCTTTCCAAGGCTCTCTGTGGTTGGGGGATGTTGTTTGCTGGAGCAGGCGCAGGAGTGACACTGCCAAGTGAGCGATGTCACTTCAGCTGTGGCTGGAGCCAAACTTCTCCAGCAGGCTGGGGCACAGTCATTACCAGGGGATTTTCAATTCTGTGGTTCATTTTCTCATTGACATCCTTTTTTTTTTTTTTTTTTTTTTTTTGTCTGTAATTATAGACAGCAAGATAGAGATCAGCATTATTCAACTCCCTGTCTTTTAAAAGATGTCACTAATTTTGTTCAATTAGCTTTGGGTTTTAGCAGGCTCTGGGGTGGGGAATGTCCACAGCCCAGCCATGGCTTTTCTGTTAGATCCTGTTGAAGTTTCTCTTAAGTCTGGCTACATTTCAAGAATGTTTTCCCTCACCAAAAAAAAAAAAAAATCACTTACTATCTAGCACTCATCTGGATGATCTTTACTCAGAAGAGGAACTTTTAAACTTTCTCACTGAAGTTCATTTTGTTTGAAATAGTGAAATAATTCCGGGAAAGACCTTTTAAATTTTCCTGCCTGAACTTCTGTCTGTTGCATGAGGCATGATGGACACTCACGAGGTCACCTCCCCATCTGCTTTCAGCTCCTTCAAACAGCACGTCTGACAACTTTGACGCAACCCAAAACCCAGAGCATGTCCTCCTCTGTGGCACCCATTTATATATATATACATATAGACCTGGAGAGGAATGAAGCTGTGACTGTGCTGGTAAAGGTCATGCCATTAAGGGTGGTTAAGGTCACACCATCTGACACATGTCAGATGACAAGCTCAGGCAAGGAGCATTCAGCCAGCTGCTGGGTGCAGTTTTTCCTCCTTTCTGGAGAGCAAGCAGCCCATTTACTGCAGAGCAGCTCTGAGTGGCACAAGCCCAGCCCTCCACCTGTGGGATGAGGGGGTGGGTATTTCACAGAGTAAGCAGAACAGCTCTTCACCTTCACCAGATGTGACATACATGAAGACACCAAGCTTCATTCTCCCTTTCTTCCCACTCCTAATGGTATTTAATGTAGGAAGAGAAGGGCCTCCTCCTACCCCTCCTCCTTTGCCTGATGCTCTCCCCAGACTTGCTCTGGAGCACCCAGACCTTGCTGGGCAGGAACAGGCTGCCCAGGGCCAGCCCTGTCCCCTGAGCCCTGCCCTGTCAGCCTCTGCTTCCTGGGGTGCAGGAGGGGCTGCACCCATCCTGCTCCCATGGGTGCTGTTCTGAGGTGCTGGTGCCCCTCTGACAGCAGTGGGGGAGCGGGAGCACCCACCAGGCCCTGCACCAGCCTTGCACTGCTGCTGACTCTGAAGCCCAGATGGCTCCAGGGTGGCTTTTCTTGGCATCTCCCAGCAGAAACTATCGAGGGCATCTGCTGAAAACCACCCCGTCCAAACAGCAGCCTCCTCGCCCTCTCCCTCCCGGGTGCTTCCATCTGGATCACCACTGACCCTGGGCTGGGTTAAACGCACTTACTTTGGTTATGTACCTCCAACAGCTCCAGGCAACAAATGTATTTCATGCACAGTCCTCCTGTATCTCTCCTTGATGTTCTAAGGCAATGAGAAAGAAGTGTTAAATTTGTTCTTGGCTACTTTTCCTTGCAACTCCCAAAGGCACCGGTTACAAACTGAATCAGTTATCAGCTAGTTAGGCTGGCAGTTCCCGGAGGTACTGCATGAATACTGATAGGGACCCATGCATTATTCAGTGCGAAGAGCAGAGGAAAATGAGCAACACGTCCAAAACAAGAACAGCAGTGGCAGTAAGGGAATAATTAGCGAGCTGTCACTTGTCCCTGTCAGTATTCCCTCCCTTAACACATGAGGGAAAATAATAAAAAAGGGTAAGATCATCTTGCAAGCTCTGCTCTTAAATATGCAGCTGGTAGGTTAAAACACAATGATAAAGGGGAGAGGATAGAGAGCTCTGATACAGTTTTCAAAAGATATGGCCTCCATTTCCATGGAGACTCTATTTTTTTATTTTTTTTTTAATCCCAGAGGCACTGGGTTGTACAATAAGTCCCTGCCTTAAATATCAGCCCATGTGTGACAGCACGAAGGGGACATGGCTCTAACAGCGGGGCTTATCCCAGGGAAAATATTTAGGGTTTTTTTTTCCCTCCCTTTCTACAAACACAACGGAAGTGAGTAGATTTTAGAGACACGAGGTTCACCCAAACTGACTCTGCTGAACACGCCTATGGCTCAAAAAAAAAAAAAAAAAAAAAAGCATAAGGCAGGGAACCCTGCAGGCCTGGGTGTCCACATCCTGGCTGGTGGCACATCCCCATCCCCTCTGCAGCTCTCCAGAGAGGATGGAGGTACCGAGGATGTGAGCAGGAGAGCTCCTATCCAGTTTATCTGGAGTTAATTATTAAGCAGTTTGTGGACTGATGAGAACATAGTCGTTCTGCAGTAACCTATAAATCAGTCCCGAAGCTCCTGGTGCAGGGAGTGGTGTTAAAGCATCACCAGTGCCTTGTGCAGGGGCAGCTAGCACCACACTGCCCTCCGAGCCCTCCCGTGGCTGGGCTCTGGTCAGGACAGCAGTGAGGATGGTGCTGCAGACACCTCTCCCTGCAGAGCCCAGCGGGTCCGTCTGCCTCTGCAACAGGCACTGCACCTCCACCTGCAGCAGCTCCAGCGCTGCCACTCTCCTTCCCACCGGGACAGGGATTTGTGCAGTGCACAGAGATTGTACTCGTGGCAATGCTGGCAGTGACTTCCCTAGAACATCCTGGCATGGACCCCTCCACACAAGCTGCCACAGCCGATCAGCCTGTGCCCACCACGGGGCTGGGGATGTCAGGAGCTGCCGGCGGATTTCAATCCTCCCGCACAGAAAAACACCGCGGAGATCATCGGCAGCGTGTGGAGCGGCTCCTAATGAGCCCAGCTCGTTGCAGAGATCTGTAACACTTACGTCAGTGAGGACCCACTTCCCTTGTTCTCTGCCCGGGTTTCTGAAAAGGAAATTTTGGAGAAGCCGCAGCGGAGCCGTGCGGGGAGCGGGGCGGGGGGACGGCTCCTGGCGAGGGGTCCGGGGTCCTGCAGGAGGAACAGGGCAGCCAGCTTGGAAAACAGCCTTAACTCAAAACAAAGGGAAAGAAGAGAAGGAAAAGCTGGAGAGGCATTATCAGGAGTGTCTGCGAGCGGCGCCTTCCAGCTCCCCAAAAGCCAGAGCGGCTGGCTGGGAGGATGTCTCCTTTGAAGCCCCTTCTTTTTCCCAAAATATATTTCATTGTTTTTCCCTGCTCCTGCCTAGCAGCCAGAGGGATAACACTGCTCTGTATATAGTCTCATGCTATAAAAATGCATGCAAAGCAAAGCATTTTCATGTTAGGTTTCTATAAGCCCTTTCTAGCTCCTGACTAATCCATGCCCAGCCCAGCCTCTGACATGCCAGAGCTCTCTCTGAGATTGTGCCACAGTTTTGCACAGATGACTCAGTTTGATTGACACAAGTTGTTACAGATAGTCCCCTATTTAACCCTTATTCCAGCACAAATTCACAGGAAGTTTCCTGCTCGAGGATCCCCTGAACCCACTGGTGGCCATTTTCTTTTCCTATCACATTCCCTGTGCATCATTCCAGGTCTGTGATGAATGATTCTCTGGATAATACATTTCATCCCACAAAGCCTGTGTATGTACTGTGAAAGGAAAACTGGAGAGATTTCACATCAGCTAAACAAGCATCTTTGGTGTCAAGTGCACCCCCAGGTTCTCCAGGCTCCCTCACTGAATGAGGTCCCCAGCACGGATGAATATTCATAAATATCTGTGAAGGGCTGAGGTTTTCAGCAAAGCAAACTTTGCTGGGGGAGGAGGAGTGTACCTCCTCCGAGGCTTCTCTAGTGCCTGTTCAGCCACAGGCGATGCTTTCCAAGCTCCAAAATCCAAATCCTAAGGGTGGAAGTGGTTCCCTCCCTGCCCTGAGTCGGGTTTGTTTTGTCCCTTCAGTGCAGTTCATTGCTGCTGCTCTGCACAGGAGCAGGGATGGCTCTGCCCACGGTGTCATTATTGCTGTCACACACCCGTCGCTGGCAGGAGGTGGGGAGCACCGGGAGCCTGATGTTCTGCCACTGCTGCCCAACAATTCCCATCCCTGCTGAGAATCCCAGGACCTTTGTGGGTTGGCTGCAGGAGAACGCACGACTGGAGCTGGCACGGGGTGAATAATTTGGCACGGATCGTTCCTTGTTATTCTGTCAAGGAGTCTGGGTGCCAAAAAAGCACCTGATGGGTGCTGGAGCAGGGGCAGGAGTGTTTGGGAGGAACAACCGGTGCCCTCTGTCACTCCCAGCCATCAGTGATGCTCCTCTCCACTCTCGTAGGATGCTGAATTAGACAGTGGGTCTTTTGATGCTGCATTAACTATCCACAGCACTTGTGTGTGCACCCCAGGCAGTGCCAGAAGTGGGGTGCCCCCCCCCAGCTGCCTGTGGGAGCTCCCAGCCCCCTCCTGCCCCATCACCCACCATCACCTGCACTCAGTCCCCACTGTTCTGACTTGCTCTCCTATTGTTTATTAATGAACTGAACCTTGAAAGTATGAGATCTTTGCCAGAGGTTATTTTTACAACCACGTTAGTTAAGGCTGAGAGTATTATTTTACATGCCAATGAATAATTCACCTGCCATTAAAAAACTTCTTCTGCATCCAGCCCCAGCACTCCCCACCCATCGCTCCTGGGAGCGGGATCTCCAGCATCCAGCCCCGTTCCTGCAGGGCTGCACTGGGGTGGCTGCTCTGAAGTGGCTGTGGAAAAGAAAGTGACCAGCAGAGTTCTCCTGAGGTGTGGCTGAATCTTGAACTACAGACCTCACACACACACAAAAAAACCCCCAAAACCCAAAAACAAACCAGCATTGTGCTACCAAATGTTTCGCTTGTGCTTTTCCTGAGATCTCTATTTTCCTCTTAGATCCTCCACGTGTGCTGATTATTGCCAGCACACCAGGACCTGAGCCTTATCAAACTCCATGCATGACTTCCCCTTGCACTCCGTGCTCAGGGAGCCTGGGCACTGTTGGTAAAAGATTTAAGTTATTAACAAGGTAAAGCTAGAGCAAACCTCCCTAATTTGGTATTGGCTTTCCCAACCTGATTGTGTTTATTTAGGAAGCAGCTAAGACACAGGCATGTGGGGCTATAAATCAGCAGAAAATCAAATGCTAACATGTAAATAAATTGCAAATCAGCTGAGAAATTGGTTTCATTTTGAGACGATAAAGTGTATTTCTCCTGTACTGATTTTATAAGGTGCCCCCTAAGAATTGTAATATTTCTGTGTGGTAATGATAAACATTAGTGAGTTGCTTTAGAAATGAAAAAACGGCAACCCTGTGGGGATTTGAAAAACATATGCACTTCAAATTTGAAAATCCAATTTAACTGTCCATTATATGGAGAATAAAAAAAGGTAAGGATAGGATAATTTTGCAGTTACACAGCATTTGACTAAATCTGATTCAGGGATGACAGCTACACTTTAAAAGCTACATGTCTGAATGTAAGGAGACAGCAAATCATTTATTTATGATTGTAATCTAGCTCCTGTCTAACAAGTTAACAACTGTGCAGAGTGCTCCCTGAGTGGAGGCAGCCTGTGTAGGCTTGTCAGTTAGCACTTTTTAAAACACTTTTCATAGAATTTCCGCTAAAAAAAAATAAAATAAAAGAGACAAAAGAGAGTCCCTGTCAAATTTACCAAAACAAGCAGATGTTAAAATTGCAAAAGTTTGAAGAAACAAATCCTGTTCTTAATTTCACACAGAACACCTTTTGCAGGAGGTATCCAGGGATCAGAGACCAAACACAAAGATCCAGGCGCTCGCGGGGCTCTGCTGGGGTGGTCCCACTCCCCCTGAGCTCCTGGGCTGGAGGTGTCACTGTTCAGAGGCTGAGGTCCTGTCCCCCGTGCCCATGTCCACTGTCCCTGGCTCCCTGCAACAGACTTTGTCCCCAGCCACCGTCCCCAGGGTCCCTGAGCCCAGCCAGGCGTGGGCACTGTACCTGCCCCATGAAGTGCTGATGGAAGAAGTTTCAAGGCAACTAAATCACCTGAACAGTTATGAAGAGCTATGAACAGGTCACATTTACCCAGGAGCTCTAATGTGATATAAGTAATCTAATACTGGTATTATATATTCTCTCATTTTAAACCCTCGTGGTACCAGCAGCCTGGAAGGTGAATAACGTGACAGATTTCTGGGGGAAAAGCTGGTGTGGGGCTGGAGGAGGAAAGCTCTGCCAGACAAGCTCCTGGGTCTCCTTAGGGAAGCTGACTGATGGGAGGTGTTGGACAAGGTCCTCAGCAAAGTCCTTAAGAAGGAAACTGGCCCAGTGGGAGGCTGTGGCTCCATGGCTAGAGCCAGAATCAAGGAATCAAAAGAAATTGCTGCTTTTCAGAGGACGGATTTATGGGATCTGTGCTGGAGCCAGTGCTGGAAGAAAGGACAGTAAAAGAAACACCATCCCAGCATCCAGCAGTGGCCTAAGAGCAGCCCAAATACTGGAAATTATTGGGGGAAAAGTAGGCACTACAGTAGAGCTACTGCACTACTGGGCTGCTGTGGACATCCACATCAAAGCCCCTCCCTGAGCCCTGCACTATTGGGTCCCTACCCCCTGACACAAAGACCCTGGGAGAGCAGGGCCCCAGGGATGAGCAGATTGGAGCTGGGATGTCCTGGGTTAAAGCTTTTCAGCCTGGAAAGGAGATGTCTGAGGGGGGACACAACAGCAGCAAAGCCAGAACAGTGATCAGGGGTTGGAGCTGAGCTTTACCCCTCTCTCAGGGGGCACTGGCAGGCAGGACCCCACAGGGAGGAGGGATGGGCTCACCTGCATCCTTGTGCAGGAGACATCTTGCATCAGGAAAGCTAAAATTTACCTGTGTGAAGAAAGTTATGGACAAATTAATGGCAGAAAAATCCATCACACACCCTTACACAGACATTATTTCTGGCTCTGAAAGATCTTGAGCCATAAATTACTGGAGGTTAATAGAGTATCTGATGAAGTATCATTGTTCTCTTGCTCTGCTCTCATGCTCTTCCTGGGTATTTACACTGCTCTCTCCCAGAGATGAGCCACGAGAGCTGTTTCTACACTCTTAACATGTTCCTTTACCAGGTGGAGATGTATCTAATGTTCAACATAAATCAAATGTTCTCATTTGATGTGGCTTGTCTTGGCCTCCTCATCTTTCCAAAGGTCTCCCTGCATTTGTCTGCTGTTCCCTTCCCCCCTGCCCCAGGATGAGCTCCCCTGGGGTTGGGGGTGTCCCCCCAATGTCCTCCAGGTGCAGAAGCCACCCCAGCTCTGTGCGAGGGGGCCCTGGCTGGGTTTGTTCTGGTGTGTGAGAACCACAAGCAGCTAAACCACAGGGAGAAAGTTTGCTGCTTGTGGTTGTCAGATAGTATCACCCTCACACCCTCCGCTGAATGTTAATAAGTGCAAGTAAACACAAGAAGTCTCTGCCTGTTTATTTATCTTGGATTAGGTCAGTGGCTGAAAACACACAGTTTTGCTTCTTCAGATAAAATAATTATTTCTGGATAGAAAATGCTGGGTTTGTAATTCATGTTTTTTCCCTTTTTTGATGTAGGGGAGAAATGTAACTGCAGAGCCCTAGTGATGCAGGTAGAGCTTGGTTGTTTTTAAATTATCCTGTGCAGATAAGAAGATATTTAAAATAGGTTTCAAAAATAGCCATCAGCAGAGTATTTTGGAAAAAACCTGCAGTAGAAGAGTCAGGGCTGTTCACTGCTCTCTCGCTAGCCACTGGCTGAACTGATTATTCTTCTATTGGCAAGAAATTCCTACAGTGATGTTTAGATTAGATGTAAAGTAAAAGTGTTTTCAATATTGTCTGCACCCTTTTTTTTTCTTAATGAAGAGAGATACATTTCAGAATTTGATTATTTAATTAGGATCTCTGAGACCTCAGGTAACTGCAGCTTTCCCTCCCCGTGTCCTTATGCTTTCTGTGCCTCAAAAGAACAACAAAAAGACATCATTACTGTGGTTTTGAAGGTAAGGCGTTGGTTGCTCTCCTGTCATCGTGCAGAGGGGACGTGTCCCTGTCCCTGTGGGTAATTACTCTGGTGGGGAGCTGGCAGCACCCGTGTGGCTGAGTGACAGCCTGGGCTGAGCCCACGGCCGGGCCAAGGAGCCCAAGGAAGGCCAAGGAAAATGTCACTGTTAAACCAGCCAGAAATCTGTGGGGTCTTCAGAGTCTTATCATCCATGTGAGACAACAACTGTGCTAAATTGAAATTGTAGAGTTGATTAAACGACGTATTTAAGGCCCCATAAAAGAAAGCAAGCAAGGCAGGGAGGGAGCGGGCGCGGGGGGAGCGGCGGCATGGGGAGGGTTTATCTCAGCACCAGCAGCAGGCTCAGCCACTGATCTAATCAAATTATTCAGCATTAAAAAACTGCCAAGGCATTCCAGTGCTGCAGCTTCCAGAGGCCCAGCTGGGATCAAATGCTAATCAACATCTCCACGATATTTATTCCCACTGTCAGTCTGGTACGTGTTTGTTTTCCGAGCGCTGCATACTGAGCTGAAGGCACAAGATGAATCGCTGGAGATGGGAGGTGATGAGCAGCCAGGCTAAACCTGCAGAAATTATACCACCTCAGGAAGTGGGGACACAGGAGAAGGCTGGAGGGGACACCAAAGCCCCTTTTGTCCTCATGCACCAGCTCCTGGGCAGAGGAATGGCTGCACCAGACCCTGGCCCTGGGGACCCGGGAAGGCCACACGCGAACCATCGAGGTCCTCCTTAAGTGTGAGCCACCCGGGCGCTAGGAGACTAATTAATTTCCTTTTTGTTTTTCAGAGTTTCATTTTTAAATTACAGTCTTCCCTCCTCTCTAATAAATACTCAACAATTAAAGCTTTTTTTTCCCCGACATGCGATTCCAACATCTCAGTGTCCCACCCTCCTGTCACCTTCCCTGCCATAAACAGATTCGTAAAAACTGCTTTTGACGCCCCAGCTGCCATTAGCCACTTAAAATCCCATAATTATCATCCTATCATGGGCCTGTTAACGAGCAGTAAAAATAAGGCCATTGAATATGGTAATTTATTCGTAAATTAGCCTAATGAGAATAGGTTTCAGACACTGTTTACTTTCTAGCTGCCTGTTTCGGTGCGGCACAGGCTGGCTGCGCCGGGATGGCAAAGCTGTTTGTCAGGGCCAGAGCCTCAGCCTGGGTGGCAGGAGCTGATCCCATGATGGTGGCAGAGCCACTGCTCCAGCACCAGCCCCTCTCCTGCCCCTTCAGACCACTGCTCTTCTCTCCATGGCACCACCACTCACATGCCCAGTGCCAGTGTCCCCAAAGCATCTCGCAGCGCTGCCGTGGTACAAAGCCTGGTGCTGGCTTTGGGGCCACGGGCAGTGCCAGTGGGATGCTCTGGGCACTGACAGCACTGGTGGGGCCCCACACGTGGATGATCCCTCTCTATTTATGGCACCACATCCACCACAGGTTCCCCAGAGCCTCCACAAAGCCCTGGCTGCAGCTTTTTCATCCTCAGTGATTTCCTTTGTGGAGGTTGCAGACCCTTCACTTGTAAAGCAGGAGCCAGCTCAAGCTCAGGTCACCAAGCAGGTTCCTGCTGCCCATCCCGGCCTGTCCCTGGGAAAAATATCAGAATGAATGGGAAAAAATGCAACAGAACAGCATCATGCTGTAGCCTGGCAAAAAAGAGAGCCACAACTCGTCAGGGTCCAGCCTTAGGAAAGCGAAAATCAAGGAATCAGAAGAAGGTAGCCATGGAAGGAAGCCTCAGCACCTCCAAAAATGATGTAGAGGGACAAATCTGCAGGTGCTGTTGGAAAGCAGAGAGGCTGTGGCGTGCCCCTTGCCTTGGGCCAGGGCACAGTCCCTGGTGGGTGTCCTCAGGGCACCCCAAGAGACCTGAAGTGACTCTGCTTTGAATCTAGAACTGGCAGGCCTGAGCACCCCAGCACCTGAGCGGATGATTCTTTTTTCCAAGCTCAGTCTTTGCAAACAGTTATTCTCAGGCAGTGGAGTGGTAATAAACCCCTGAGTGAATGAGGATGAGAGGTCCTTTCAGGGAAGAGGTGAAGAGCTCTTGACTATGAGCCTTTCACCCTCTGGAGTATTTTCATTCCTAGGCTGGCTAAAAGCCAGGAAATAAATCTGCAGGGCCAGAGTGTCTCTGCTGGATGGCTGAGCCACAGCCTGGGGCACCCCGGGAGGAGGCTCAGGCCCCTCTGCAGGTCCCTCCACTCCCCAGCTCCACAGTGGCTGTGCTCCCGCCTTTCCACCTCCTAATTTAATTACAACTTGTTTCTTTACTAATTATAACGCTCAAATCAGAGAAGAGCTTAAGGCCACCATGGTGGGGAGGCTGGTGGCTCTCCCCTTTCTGCTAAGATGTCCCCATTGTAATTTCGGTTCCTTCTGATGGATATTATAAACACTTTGTGTCAAACCACTTCCCAGCAGTTCTCCCAGTGTGAAAACGATTGAGGTCAGGAGATGCACACAACCTCCCCATCAGCTCGAGTGTATTCCTCAAACACTGACATGCAGCTGAGCAGCAGGGAGGTCACCCCTGGAAGGAGCAATCCTTCCCACTGCTGAGCAAGTACCAAATTGCAGTGTTGGAAAATAATCGTGTGGAACACATTGAAAATAGCTCCCCAGGTAATCAATGGTTAACAAAAGCAGCCACTTCCACCCAGCATAAATAGGAACATAACCATTGTAAATAAGTGAAGCGATTAGTGGATCGCAGTAAAAGCAGCAGGTCCCACAGCTGAGCAGGGAGAATACCCCAAAACCTGTCCAGACCCTGTCTGGGGCAGCTCTGGGAGCTGGTCAGGAGGAGGTGCAGCCCTATGCACTGCCAAGTGCTCACCAGTGATCTGGAGAACCCCTGCGAGCTCTCCCCTTCCCTTCTCCCACATCCTCGCATTTGTAGTTTTGATGTGAAGAGGGATCAGATCAGGAATGAGTTTCTTTTTGCACTTTGCTACCATTCCTGTGCCTTCCCCATGAGCTGCTCTGGTACCAGGTAGCAAAGTCCAGTGTGCAGGTCTGCAGTTAATGAGTGAGACCCAGAAAGATCACCTGCAGGTGGTGGCTTCATCATGAGCTTGTTTCTTGCTGCCAAGAGCCTTGCAGGGTAGAGGAAGCAGGAGGAAGGAGACACCTTCCAGCACCAGGAGAGGTTTTGTTGGTTAGGGTTAGTTAGGGTTAGTTGTTGTAAACAATCAAGTGCAGGGAGATGTTCAGGAGAGCTCTGGTTTCAGCGTGGCCAGAGAAGCAGAGCAATGGGCGACCAGCAGGTCTGGGAGAGCCCCCTCCAGCCGGTTCCCTTCTGCCCCGGCAGTACTGGGGGGGTCTGGGCAGCCAAACCCCTCGGGAAGGTGGGGGTCCCCATGGTGGTGGTGGTGGGGCTCCCCCTGGTGAGGGTGGGGGTCCCCCTGGTGAGGGTGGGGGTCCCCCTGGTGAGGGTGGGGGTCTCAGTCCCCTCCCGCCATCCCGCTGGGAGCAGCCCCTCCCGGGGGGAGCACTGACAATGCTTCACAGCTCGGCGCTTGGCGGGGATCCAGCCCCAGATGAATGCATGCAAATAAATGGATCTTAGATCGTTTACTGATCACATATGGGCCTATTTGCAAGTTTGTAGCAGAAGTCGCATATTTTGTAGATC